>NC_056750.1:415704740-416428988 GCF_019279795.1 Protopterus annectens | reverse complement strand
ATTTCAAGCATACCTCTGAATGTTTATACAAGGCATTAGTGTCTTTGCCCACTGTTATGTCATAAGTATGTTCATATATCCTTCTTTTTAACATTCTTTCATTCTTCCCTACATAGAATATATACTAAATACCGGATTTAAAACTTGCTGGACACTCTACCATAGATTTCTGGACAATATAGTTATCTTCTGGACAGCAGGAAAAGAAAAATTTGAAGAGTTCATGATATACATGAACAACACTACTAATTTTTTAAAGTTCACATACAAAATTTCAAATACAAGCGTGCAATAATTGGATATAGAGATATATAAGGTAGAGAAAAAATTTGAAACAAAAATATATAGAAAAGCTACCTTTTATAATTCCTTCCTACACTACAAGAGTGCACACCCCATGCATTGTAAGAAAAATATTGTTAAGGGGCAGTTTGTGAGGGGGTGCTGCATGACTAGCTCAGACATTGATTTTGCAGTGGAATGTGACTTATTGGAAAAAATGTTCCTAGAAAGAGGCTACCCCTTAAAATTTATTAAAGAACTAAGAGAGGAGGTTGAAAAAGGAAGAAGTAATCGATTTAAACCTATTCAAAAATATAGTGAGCAAAATAATGGGAGTAAGTTAAATAAGGTAAACACTAGAGATGATTATCAACAAGCCTTGATTTTGGAATACAATGTTTTAAACAATAATATTAAAAAAACTTTTTTAAAAGAATGGGAGAGATTTGCTTCCCTTACAGATTTGGAAAATATATCCAAAACTTCACATAAGGTGGTATACAAAAACTCACAATGTACCAGAACTATTTTAGAAAACAAACATAAGGTTAATACCGACAAGAATAAGTTAGGTACACACAAATGTGGCCATTGTACACAATGTACACACATAATGAATACGGATAGATACTATCTCAAAAGTAGAAATAGATGGATCATTAGTTCTGATTATTATAATTATGAATCAAAGGGAATAATTTATTTAGCTATCTGTTCGGTTTGTAAATCCTTCTACGTAGGGAAGACTGAAAGAATGTTAAAAAGAAGGATATATGAACATACTTATGACATAACAGTGGGCAAAGACACTAATGCCTTGTATAAACATTCAGAGGTATGCTTGAAATCAAAATTTGCTTTTTTGGTACTGGAACAAGTCAAAAATGACATTAGGGGAGGCCATGGGAAGAAAAAATAGAATTCATGGAGCTATGGTGGCAGGTGACCCTTGAGGCAGGAAATTCCCCTGGGTTGAATGACTATGTTTCAATATTGCCATTATTAAAATTAAGGTCAGCCAAGCTTTGAATGTATAGCCATGTAATTAATTGAAATAACCACCAGATGGCAATGTAATCCCATATTCTATATACAATTCTTCATTTTAATAATAAGCAAGTGACAACTTTCAAACTATTTTCTAACATTTCAACAATACGGATTGATAGTACAAAATAGAATTTTATCATTGTGGTTTTACATGTTATATTTTTAACATTTAAGGGTTTTTAGATGAAAGGTTTAGGAAAAAAAGGAGTGATTGAATTTCATAAAAGAATTTTAACTGCAAACTCATTGGTGGTTTTAAATACAGAGTGCGCAACTTCATTGGTTTTAGTTAATTTAATTTAATATAAATAACAGAAACATATGTTGACACTGGTCATTTGATGAAGTCTAGATGAATAGGATTCAAACGCATGTATACGAGTGAAAGCGTTCATGTTTTTAACTGATTCTGTGTTCGTATCAAGTGGCTTTATTAAACCTTCTGAATACTACTTGTTTGAGTCTCCGCTCTGTGTTTCAGCACCCTTTTCTTGGATTTAAAAGTTTTTTATTGTGCAGTTCCACTATTTCTTGGTTATTTCCTCTATATTTATCCCCCAACCCCCTTAATCCCCAAATTCCTAGAGAAAGCATCCCAGTTGAAGAGCAAAGTCATCCTCATTGCCTCTTATTGGCCTTGACAGGTTTGGTTTCCCTTCCTTTGGCCCATCTAATTACCCACCTTGAATCCTGGATCCATTTCTAGACCTTCTGTGTCACCCAACAGACATGTCTCACCCAGTCATCTTGGGCCGAAAACCGACCACATGGTTTCTCCAATTCCATTGATAGCCAGACAACCAAAGCTGTCTTGTTCAGTGTGCCACATTCTTTTATCTTTCCACAAAGCTTCCACTAGGAAGATTTACAAGAGCAAATGGAAAAGATTTGTCCTTTGGGCACAACAACATGACATGGACCACTTTTTCAGCACCAGTATATAAAATTCTTGGCTTCTGTCTTTATTGAAGGGGCTAGTCCCTCTGCAGTCAAGGTTCAGTTAGCTGCCATCTCCAATTTCCATATCTGAGTTGAAAATTCTACTTTGGCTTCTTCATGTCTTTTGTAAGGCTTTTATAAAAGGAGCCTTTCTATTTAAACCACCTTTCAAGGAACCTACTCCACTTTGGGATCTGAATTTAATGTTACAGGCCCTAACTCAGAGTCCATTTGAACTGGCTGCAAAACATGAATTGCGATTTCTGACTTGGGAAAACCATATTTATCATAGCCATAACATTGGCAAGAAGAGTTTCAGATCCTCAAGCTTTATCTTTATATTATTCATTTGTTCATAAAGATAGGGTGTCCTTAAGAACCAGTCCTCCTTTCCTTTCGAAAGTGGTGTCAGGACCTAACATTAATCACACTATTCACCTTTCTGCATTCATTCAAAATTTTTCGAACAAAGGTGAATACATTTTGCAGTTTAGATGTTCAGACTGTTATGTTTTTATCTATACACAGATTGGAAAAATTTAGAAAATCAGATAAATTATTTGTATCCTTTACAGAAGCTAGATTTGGTCAACCAGTTTCGAAAGTAACTTTATCAAAATGGGTGACAGATTGCATTTCCTTTTTCTTTAAAAAGTTTAGTCTGATTTTGCCAAAGCCCTTAAGAGCCCATTCACCCAGGCCATTGGCAACTTCATCAGCTTTTTTATCCAGGACTTTCATGGATATTTGTGCGGCTGTGACTTGGGCTAATCCTCATATGCTTAATACTAATTTCAAATTGTATCTGGTCTCGAGGGGAAGCGTGGCCTTTTACTCTACAGTACTCAGGAATATCCTTCCTTAGAGTTCACCTGGGTTCAGGTAGCTGGTGACTCTGCCCTATATGTTGAGGAATGAATGAAAATTGACATCAGATACAGAAGTTATGTACTCACCATAACATTCCATCTGTATTGTCCATTTTCATTCTTCCTCAACTCTTCTCCCTCCAGCCCCCCTACCCCTTTTCTCTTGACTTCTGGAAAAATGAGAGAGCAATAGAGGAACCAAAAATTTCCTCCTATTAAATGTTGTAGTATTCTTTACGTACGGGTTGTCTTCCGTCCAATGACCCAGCATCTGGCCTGTATACAAAAGCTTATAGCCAATGCCATTCTTTCTTTTTAAGCTCCATATAGTGACTTTCCATCTTAAAGCTATATAATTATTGTGTCATACAATAAGCTCCAAACAAGATCTGGGGAATAAGGGTGGCTGCTGCATTGTGGGTAAGAGAGAAGCTCAAGAGCTTATAGCATCCACTAGCTGTAAAACAGTGGCCGAGTCAGATCTGAGGAGGAATGAAAATAGACAACACAGAAGGAACATTATGGTGAGTACATACCTTTTTTTTTAATAGTAGGCATCATGCTCAGATGCTCAGCAGTCTGGTTTCCTGGGGTTAAGTTTATTTTTTATATTAGTAGGAAATAGGGAAAGGCATGACATAGCAGTCCCGACTGTCTTGCTGAGATATGTTTCTACAGCTCTGCATTTGGTGGACTACTCCAAATGTGAGTCCTAAATCTGCTTTGATATGATAGTATGAGATGGCTCTGATTTCTTCTCTTTGATTATCTTATTTGTACAATGAATGAGAGAGAGACTGAGACTGACTTCTGGAGTTGTCAGTCAAACTGGACCAGTAGCAGACATAATCAAGCACTAACAGTCTTTTTAAAAAAATAAACATCACACAGTGCTGTAGAAGTTGCTGATCCCTAGTGAGGATCTGTTATGTAGTTTACTAACTGTATTTGGTACATTTTGGAGTGTGTAGCACATTTAGAATTTGTGTGCATACAAGGAATCGGGCAGAGGACATGGCTATGCCTGTCAGCTGTCATTGGTTTTGCAGAATGTCCCTGACTTTGGCTCATATGTTCATTCTGTCTCTCAAAAAAATACAGTAAGTCACGGTGGATTACAATTAGCCAGTCAATAAAGCCAGGTATAGGTTTCATACTAGTTATTCAGAAAGCACATGTTGATGTAAAATCTGTTCTGTTAACTTTAAAGTGATATTGAAAAGGGGTTCATTTTTGGGTCTTTTCCTCCTGTTGTTTTTGTCTGGAAATGTTTTGAACACCTTTCTTGAATTCTCACTTATGACATAGGCAAACATAAGAAAACAAATCATATTAACATTAGAACAGTTAAAAAATATTATACACCACGTATACTCTTTTATGTAATTATCAGCAATCCAAAATTACATAAACTGGTCAATTTCTGCCTTTCCTTAAACCTCACGCCTTCTCCAAAACATTATTTTGCATGTACTGTTCCCACAATTTTTTAATGCAATTTTCTCCTACCCTTTTCTAAAGATCTCACGTCCAGTTCTTTTATGTCTTTTACAATATTTGCTACTTCAAATACAGTTTGTTTAAACTATGATTTCCATTTTCTAGTTATTTATTTTTTCACAGCCGCCAGAATAAAACTTAACAAGGCCTTACTATGTCTAGGCTATGCCGATACTGTATCCCAGTTAAAAGAATAATTTCCTCAGTTAAACCTGTTTGTTCACCCAATATTTCTGACAGAGTACTCATTGCACTCCCAAAACATATGTTCTCAGCTACCTATTTCCAAAATAGTTCTAATATCTCTACAGAATCTCTGGTTATTTTTCTTGTTATAGGCTTCCTAAATTTAGCAACAACCCTTTCTACTTCCTGTTGTGTAGGTCTTGCTAAAATTTTTGTGCTCTGGCATTACTGCCAAAAGACAGCTGCTTTCTTAAACTCATACATATCATCCAGATACTCCTTTAATTACTCTCTAACACTGTATATTCACACCTCTCTTTGTTCTTTGAGATCCCCTTTATTCTGCAGTATTTTATCCTTTGTCATCATCTCTAAAAAATTGTTACTTCTTAACCATATCTCCCTTTTTTTTTTTATTGCGTGCCTGTTTTTAAATTCCACTTTCATTTTATCCTGCTTACTAGCTGTAATTTATAAAGAAGTTTCTGTCTTCCGTAATGACTCGAATAATTTCCACAACTCATTCCTAAAATTCCTCTCAACAGGTAGATAGGGAAGTACCACTGCCTCATTTGTACCTCATTACCCTGCATTTTTATCTTGGTTGTTATTGGCACATGATCTGAAATAGTTATATGCACATTTTAGTATGAAATATAATTTCTGCCTAGTCTAGCCAAGTTATTGTATCTTGGGGAATATGTAAATTCTCTCATGTTCCTGCTACTAAATTCATGTCTTTCACACCAAATATTTTCATAAATTTCTTCAGAAATCTACACTCTTCTGTTCCATTTTCTCTTATAGGTCCCCCATATACATCCTCACTCTTGCAAATCATGTTCCAGTCCCCATCTATAAGTAATATTCCCTGGTGAAAGCTGATCATTTCTCCCAAAATTGTCTTAAGTTCCATCATAGCAGTTTTAGATGGAAAATAAACACATTGCAATGTAATCCTCCTTTCTTTCCAGTAGCTCCTTACTACCAGAAATCTACTATTACTCTCTTTTTCCCCTCTTTTATCACTATTGTAGCTCCTCTAGCAATTAGTATAAGTACTCCCCCTTTCGTTTGTCCCTGATACTCTGCTGAATATCTTTCCTTCTTTTTCAAATTCACATGCTCATTTCTTTCCAAGTGTGTCTATGTTGAAGCATTGCTAGATGCACTCTGCATTTCTTAATATAATTCATTACCTTTTTGTCTATTCCTGAGGCCATTCATGTTCAAAAGTAGTATGTTTAGTGTAACTATTGTAAGTTGTTATTCCCACCTATTATATATGATACATTTTTAAATGTCTGTTTCCAGCCTTTGAGTTAAATTCACCAACTAATTTATATTTTATGCAGTTGGTTCTTGTCATGTCCATTTGAACCTGTGTCACATTTTACATGACTTTTTATTTTAATGAAAACCCTCAAAAAAAAAAAAACACATGCCCAGAACTCCAATATAAGCTATTAACTTCAAACATGGAAGCAATTGTATCAAACTGACAGCTGCACACACCTAACCTAAACTTAGTGTTATCCATATTAAGATGCATGTTATAGGCTGTGCTTCTACTTGTACTAATTGCTGGCTGTTCTTGTCTTATCTTTATTCCCCTCCTAGATGTGCAAAGCATCCTGTATGCTTTCAGAAAACATTAACTTTTAGCCTTAAAAAGTGCACTAGCTATCTTACACTAAAACTAAATTATGCTCTTTTTCTAGTAAATGCATTAAAAGTATTTAGTTTACCAGAAAAGCTGCGGTCTCTTATTCACTTCCAATAATTTCAAACTTTATTTTTTACTGAACTGCTAGCCATTGTATATTTTATTTTAGTAAACAAAAGTCCAGAAATCTTGATTTTATTGCCTTCACCTTTAGTCAGCTTGTTCCCATGTAAACAAAAGAAGAAAAAATGTAGAGCTGCCCTCAGCTCCAGATTTCTCAACTGGCACTGAAGATTTATTTCCTAAAAGCAAACTATTTATTACTTTGCGGTCTCTCATTAAAAAAAAAAAAACACTTCCATTCACAAAAAAATGGCATTAAATTATTCAAAAGTAAAAGGTAAACATTTAATTTCTACATACATGAGTGCAGTATTAGACCCCATCCCGTACCCCAGCAGCCCAAGATTACAACCTTTTGACTTGAACATGATTTTGCCTGCCTTTCTTCTCATTATATTTTGGTGCCTACATTTTGTAAAACTAAACCAAGAGAAAAAAACACTGGCTTACTGTAGCATCTTTATCACAGCTTACTGTAGCATCGTTATCACATACAATATCACTAAACTACTTTGTATAACATGTAGTTTATATCATAACAGTATTTGTATAAAACATTTTAAGAACAAAAATTGTTTTACTTGGTTACTTTTTCCTTCTTTCTTACTCTTTTTTTCCCTTGTAGTGTCCTTCCAAACAAGAATGTCATGAAATGGGACATATTCCTGTCAGTTCCTCAACATATTTAACAAAGTCAATTCTCAGCCACTTTTTCTTGCAAAGCCATATTTTACAAATGTGATTGATGCGTCTCACATTAATTTAGTAATTTTCAGTGTTGCTGGTCTGGTATTTGTTCATCTCCATCTGCTATACCCAGACTCTGGTTCAAATCTAATGTACTTTCGATTCTTCTACCCAACTCCTGCATGTTTTTCTGCCTCTCAAGCATTTTTCTTTGGAGCATTGAAAAAAGGTGTTACTGGCAAAGTCTCTCTATGAGCTTTACTATCAGAAGAATGAGAGGCAGAATACCTTTCTGTTTGGCGGCTCACCCCTTATTGGGCAAACGTTTGTATTTCTCCTTAGCCTGTTCTACATCAAAAAATGGCTTTGATACTGGAGGAAAAAATATTCTTAAGACAGCTGGATACAGTTGCTTAAATCTTACACCTGCCTCTCGACATTCCCTGATTGCTAGGATAAATTTGGCTCTCTCCTGCCTGGTGTACAGTGAATAATCATTTTCCCAAACTCTGTACTGTTTGCAGTTTTTAATATTTTGCCCTTCTGCCATAGTTTTGTCAGGTCAAGTCTTTCTGCTGGTATGACTGCATCTTTACTAATACAAGTCTCTTTTTTTAAACATCTTTATTGAATTATCAGTTGTGACATAGGCAAATTTACAATTATATAAAAATAATCAAACTGTATTAACAAGTTCACATTTACAAACATTATACTTCTCATATATTGCTATATATCATATAACCTCAGCAACATTACATACATTATTCAATTTCCTGCCCTTTTTTAAACGAGAAACATCTTTATTAAACTATCACGACATAGGCAGTCATACATTTATATATGTGAAAACAAACCACACTGACAGAATCCTAGTTCCAAGCATTTTACATCACAAACCATACTGTCACACTCCCATTTGCAAACATTATACATCACTTATAATCTACCCAATCATTTTCAGTCAACTAGTACATAGCTCATTTTAGTCTTGCCTTCTTTTACACCTCATTCCTCCCCATATGTATTTTCCCACAGTTACCATTTTCCTGTGTAGTTTGCTCTTACTCTTTTCTAAAAATCTCAGTTCTAACTGTTTTATCTATGTTAATATATTCACTACTTCTAGTGTAGTTGGTTTAGATTTTGATTTCCATTTTCTAGTAATTGCCTTTTTGGCAGCCACCATAATTAGACAAAGCAAGGCCTTGCCATGTCTAGGCAATTCCGATTCTGTATCATAGCCCAGAAAAATCATCTCCCTCATCACACCAATCTGCCCACACAGCATCTCCAACAGTGCATCCCACTGGGAATCCTTAAAGTCTGCCAATTCACTGCACTCCCAGAAAATATGTTCCCAAGTACCTCTTTCTTCCCCGTCACACCTCCATTATCTGTCTACCTGAGGAAAAATTCTGTGGAGTCTACTTGGGTTATAAAAATATCTATGCAAACATTTCCAAGCAAAAATCCTAAATCTTCTAGATTTTCTAGCATATATCCTTCCATTTTTTCTTTGTAAATTGCTTATCCAATTTCTCTTCCCAATCCTTTCTAATCTCCTCTGATCTTATAGTTATCATGCAGTATTTTATATGCTGTACTAATTATTCCTTTTTTAATGGCAGCTTCTACTGTAGATTCAGCTAATCTATTCTACCAGTGCTGGTCTTCTCATTTAGGACCCCCTATTTCTTTCTTTTTGTCTATACTCTGCTATCAATCCTTGATAAGGGAAGGCAATCCCTAATCTGCAGTCCAACTAAAATATTGGCATCTTCCCATTCCATTGTCTTTCCCCTCTCTAGTTATTTGCTCACAGTACATTGGTCCCTTTGCCAGTTTTCTGCAATAAATTCCATCCCCCTTTTGCTTATTGTCTATATCCCTAATTGCTATCATCCCTATTGGCAGAATCTTTCTCCATTCCAGTGTTGGCTTAGATGTCCTTCTATTCTCATGTTGCAGTATTCTGCATATGGGTTTACCCTTCATTCTCACATGTGTACAGCCAGTATCCAAAAGCTTTCAGTCCCTCTGTGGTGCGTGAGACGTCTGATGTGGACAGGAGTTCATGGACTATAAAGTTGACGGCACGCATCAGCCCTTAGAACTTTTCAGCCACCAGTCGTATGCCAGGTGTTCCTGTTACCGCTGATGTCATATTTGTTGTTCAGATAAGTACCCCATTGGGGGCCTTTTCAGTCCTTCTAAAACTTAATATTGCTTGTCTTCCAGAAAGGGTAAGTGTCAGTGCGGCCGCCAGATCCCTCATAAGGATGGCCACGACAAGTGTCTTTTCTGTTTGGGAAAGTCTCACGACCATAAGGCCTGCCCTGTCAGGCGTTCATACCGAAAACTTTTCACAGTTGCTTGCATATGCTAAACCTATATCCCGAGAACCAACGTCTGAAACTACTTACGCTTCAGATGGAGGGCTCTTCAGATGTCTCCACAAAACCACCATAAAAGAAGAGCAGAACCTTACGGCCTTCGACTACTGCTGAGCCTCTTCTGACCGACTCCCAACCTGTGGCCGACATAGGCCTGGTTACTGGATCGGGTTCCAGATCTGTTACTCCGGAGGTCGCGGGTACCTCTAAGGAAGCTGCACCATCCACAGTCAAGAGCACGTCTGCAAAGGCTATTCCAGCACCGCTAGCCGATGCCGGGGAGAAACCTGCATTTTCTGTGGAGTCATCTGAGCCTTCCGATCCTTTGCAGTTGTTGGTTTCCAGACAGATGTCCACAGCCCCTTTTAAAAGAAGGGAAAAGAGAAAACGTATCTCTCCCTCTACAGAAACCATGCCTGATTGGCAGGCTTTCAGCCAGAACTTCTTCAGTGCCTTCATGGTACTGAGGCCTACACCGGCTATTACTGCTTCCTTCTCTCCTGAGCCCTAGGCCTCTGCCTACAGATCCAGCTCCCAGGGAAGAGGAGGTCCTTTCAGATTCCTCTGAGGAATCTCTTTCCTACAACTCCCAACTCTCTTCACCCTTGGGGTATGGATCCCCAGAGGAAGAGTCACTGGACCCTGATTTTCTAGTTGAAGATCTGACCTTCAGTGAGACAATTAGCAGGATGAAGGAACACTTTAAATGGGATTCCTCAGAAATGACTGAGGTACAAAAGAGGTGCCATGACCTCATTCAAATGGAAACCCCTAGCCCATCTGCTGTTCCTCCCATTCTGCCTGAATTTCTAGATGTTTTTTCTTCTTCATCTTTGAACCCTGACTCACAATCTCCTGCCCCACGTAGACCTGACAAGCTTTACAAAGTACCTGACACTGCTAAGCATCTGATCAAGTGCCCACCGCATGATCCTCCTACTATGTCTGTTGCCACTGACAAAGCCACTAAACTTTGCCTGCTACCACCATTCTCCCAGCTGACAAAGACAGTAAGATAATGGAAAGATTTATACTTCTGCTACCTTGGCTTTTAGAGCTACAAACACTTTGTCTTTTAGAATCTGACACCAAACATTTAGCAGATATTCCAGATTCCCCTGCCAAAGCATCACTGTCCTCTCATCCCAGATCATCAGACACTGCTGCTGAATCCTCTGCCAGGTCAGCAGCATCAGCATCTGCTTTATGCAGATACTGCTGGCTTTGCTTACAACCCCTGCCAGATGACCTCAGGGTAAAGCTCACTGATACTCTGGACAATGCTGCACTTTTTGGCTCTAAGGTGGCAGACCTCTTTAAATCTTTGCAGCAGAAAGGAAAGGAGATGCAGGACCTTAAACATTTACTGGTCTCACCAATCCCTAAGTTTCATAGAAACTATCCTTCCAAAGCACTGTTTATTAGGAAGGACTCTTGACCTGCTCCTCCTTCAAGGCCTCGTAAGTCCACCAGAAAACAACCTTCTCCACCTAGAGCAACCCCTGCCTCCAGCCAGAGGACTCCCTTTCAAGATAAGGCAGGTAGCATCTGACTACCTGCCATCTTGCCCCCAACCCCCTTTTGTACCCCTGTCTACCTGCCTGTCTCACTGTCTCCCTCTTTGGGCTCTTTTCACCTTAGACAAATGGGTCCTGTCCATCCTCCAAAATGGCTACTTCATGTCCTGGATCTTCCCTCCCACATGGCAGGGTATAACTTGACCCCACCTACTCAGCAGCTGCACCTCTTACAACCAGTACTCCAGACACTGTTAGACCAGGGCACTATAGAGTCAGTCCCCTCCACTGCAGAAGTAAGAGGTTTCCATTCAAGGCTCTTCCTGGTCCCCAGAAAGGACAGACCATGGAGACCCATTCTACACCTCTCCTATCTCAACCTCTTCCTAAATGTACCTACCTTCAAAATACTAACCCTGCCAGCCGTTTTCCCTCTACTTATCCCACAGGGATTCGTGATTACATTATATATAAAGGATACTTATCTCCACATCCCAATCAGGCCCTCCCACAGGAAATATTTAAGATTCTTGGTAGGCGTTTCTCACTTGCAGTTCTCTGCCTTGCCCTTTGGACTCTCCACCACACCCAGAGTCTTTACCAAATGCTTGACAGCTGTGGTGGCTTACTGCAGGACAAAGGGAATACAGATATTTCCCTACCTGGATGACATGCTGATCCAGGCTGCCAGCCAAGAAATACTGTTAGGCCACATCCAGTTTGTGGTGACCCTACTACAGTCACTAGGATTTTAGGTAAACCTTCCAAAGTCCCATCTTCAACCAACACAGAACATTGTGTTCCTCGGGTACAGGATCTGCTCAGATCTCATGGAGGCATACCGAACATCTTCTGGTGCTTCACTCTATGGAGTTGACTGCAAGGCAGTACCTCAAGCTTCTGGGCTACATGGCAGCCACCATACCCATGCTTTCTTTAGCAAGACTACACATGAGGAAACTGTAGTGGTACCTTCACTCAATCTGGAAGCAACGCAACCACCCTCTGGAGCACATTGTGCCCCTTCTACCCTGCCTAAAAAGGGAAATACTATGGTGGTTGGCTCAGGTAAAGTGCAATCCAGGCCTCCCTCTCCAGCCACCGCAACCCACTCAGGTCATGCACACAGATGCCTTAGACCTGGGATGGGGAGCCACCCTCGGACACTGACAGGTGCAGGGCCTGTGGCGAAATCACCAAATCAGAACACATCAATGCCATAGATATGAGTGGAATCCTACTAGCCCTCCAGGCATTTCAGCCTTTCTTACAACAGGGAACACTTCTGATATACACAGACAACACCACTGTACTATGGTATATCAACAAGCAGGGAGAGACCAAGTCCTACCTGCCCTGCAGGCTAGCCCTTTTGGTGTGCAAATTGGCTACCTCACAGGTAATCTCCCTGCAGGTGATCTACAATTCCCTCTCTTCACAACAAACAGGCAGATTATTTGAGCAGAACCAGCACAAACAACCACGAATGGATGCTGCACAGAGATGTCTTCCTGGATCTGGTCCACAGGTGAGGTATACCTCAAATAGACCTGTTTGCCTCCACCATCAACAGGCAACTTCCTGGCTTTTGCACCAGGGCACCCAAACCACAGGCACTGGCAACAGATCCCTTCTCAATTTCATGGAAGGTGAGATATCTATATGCATTCCCCACTTCACCCTCATTCAGAAGGTCCTGCTGAAAATTCAGCAGGATGATCCAAAAATCTTGCCGGTGACTCCCTACTGGCCCAGACAGCACTGGTTCCCCTTACTCCTACACACGTTCAAGGGCAATCACTTCAAGTTACTCCTCAGAGTGCACCTTCTCACACAGCACAAGGGGTCACTAATCCACCCACATTGACAGATTCTGACCTTACCCTGTGGCTGATAGGATTCTGATCCCATTTAGACACCTTTACAATGAGGAAATGCTCAATGTCCTGTATGAGGCCAGGAAACCAAATACTAGAAAATCATCTCTCTCCAAGTGGAAGTGATTCACTATTTGGTGTCAGAAAAGACAGTTGGATCTGCTTCTCAGCGAACCCCCTCGAGTGCTGTCGTATTTGTGTGAGCTACTACAGACTGGACTAGCTTATTCATCCACAAAGCCCATCTGTCTGCTGTTATAGCTTGCCTTCCTCTAGATCCCCCATTATCATCCAGACTCCCTTACAAACTCTTCTTCAAAGGGGTACTGCACCTTATGCCCCCCAGGAAACCCATCCCCCCGCCTTGGGACCTCAACTACATGCTAGAGAAGCTTATGCTACCGTCCTTTGTGCCAGCAGACAAAGCAACATTAAAGCACTGTACTTGGAAAACTGTTCTATTAGTGGCCCTAACCTCAGCCAGGAGAGTGTCCGAACTCCAAGCCCTTATGGCTACTCCTCCCTTCCTAGTTTTCCACAAGGACAGGGTTACCCTCAGGACAAATCCATCCTTCATGCCCAAGGTAGTGAATGACCTGTCCCTCAATCAGGCCATACAGTTACCCGTTTTTTTCCCAAACCCACAAGGAGACAGTGAGAGAGTGCTGCATTCCCTGGATGTTCACAGGAAAATCAGATTCTACCTGCACAACACCAAGTCCATCAGACAGGCTGACCAACTTTTTGTATCCTTTCACACCACAGCTCTGGGGAAGGCAATGACCAAGCAGACTATTTCTAATTGAATCTCCAAAGCCATTATCTTCTGCTACCAATTGCATGGCAAGTTCCTGCAGGGTACAGTTAAAGCTTATTCCACAAGAACAATGGCATCTTCAAGAGCCTTCTTCAAGGGTCTGGATACTTCTATCCTGGAAGCTGCTACTTGGTCCTCGGTCCACACCTTCACCAAGCACTACAAGTTTGTCCTCATCTCCAGATCCAGGGCAGGGTTCACCAGGGCTATATTTCATGGATTCGTGGAGTCTGTCTCTAGATCCCGACCCCAACCTCAATGAGCTTTGGCACTCACCCATATGCAGAATACTGCAATATGGGAATAGAAGGACATAGAAAAGTTGTGTAAAATCCTACCATAAACCATAGATGTCCTTCTCTTTCATGTTGCAGTATTCCTTCCTACCCTCCTTCCCCTCTTGTCAGCTAATAACTTCCCTTTCTGGATGGCAATGATATGGCATTGCCCTTACAGGACTGGCTCAGGCTGGGGGTACTGTACTGAGGGCTGGTGCGTGCCGACGTTACCTTTATGGCCCACAAACTCTCGTCCATGTCAGACGTCTCACGCAACACAGAGAGACTGAAAACTTTTGGATACTGGCCGTACATACTCGAGACTGCAGGGTAAAGCCATATGCAGAATACTGCAACATGGAAGATTTATGGTTATGGTAAGATTTTACACAACTTTTCTTTCTTAGGATATTTTCTGCTACTTTATAGATATAATATTCTGTATGATTATTGTTATTCTCCTTAGAGGCCTGCATCCAAAATCCCAGTCTCTCCTTGTTTCTTGGGCTTCCCCCTAATTTCATCATCCCTTTCTACTTTCAGTGATAGTTTTCTGCTTGTGCTATGTATAGGAGCCTTAACTGTGCATCTCCGAAATACACCTTCAAATTGGGTAATCCTAATCTGCCATGTTCTACTCAAAGATTCAGTTTATCCCACTTGACTGTTGATATCTTCACCTCCCAGGTAAAGTCCTTCAACTCTTTATTAATTCCTATCCACAATTTCTCCTCTGGTTGATAAAAATATGCCTGACCTTGTGTATAACACTAATGGGACTAAACAAATTTAACTGCTTGTATCTTACTGTCCATATCCATATAACAAAACATCCATTTTTCTCAGTTTTGTATCATCTTTTGTTTAGTCTCATCCCACATATCCTTAACTGCCAGACCAGAATAATTTTTAATTCCTACTCCTAAATATTTCATTTTCATCATATCCCCATAAATATGGATATTGCTGAACCAATTCATATGTGGGTATGTAATTTACCACTATTGCCTTTGTTTTAGCTTCATTAATTTTGTATCCCAAAAATATTTGAAACTGTCTCAAAATGTTTTACAACACTGTAATGACTCTTTCTGGTTTTGTTAGGTATAAAATAATATCATCTGCATATAGAGCCATTTTTTTCTTGACTACCTTGCCAACTATATCCTTGAATCTCTGACTCCCTTTTTTCTTTGCCAGTGGTTCTAAATATAATGCAAATAACAAAAGGGAAAGAGGACACCCCTGCCTTGTTCCTCTGCTCAAGCAGAAATTATCAGAGAAGACCCCACCCACTTCAATGTTTGCTTCCTATCCTTCATATAGCCTCCTAATCAACCTTACAATTCTTTTCAGGAAATGCAAATGCTTCCATTGCCATGCTCATAAAGTCCCACCTTACTCTATCAAATGCTTTCTCTGCATCAAGACTCACCAGCAGCATTGGTAGTTTCTTACATTCTTTTCCTTCTGGATCATCAGTGTTCTGTTAATGCTGCCAAATGCTTGCCCCCCCCCCCCACCAAACCACATTGATCCATATCTATCAATTTTGACATCACTTTTGCCATTATTTTAGCCATTATAGACATGAACACATTTGTGTGCGTTAGGCCCGGTAAGCCAGTACATAAAAATCTACTGCCAATCATTAGTGGACCGGAGTTCCGCTGTGGCGACCCCTAACCGGGAAAAGCCGAAAGAAGATTATTATTATTATAGACATGAACACATTATAATCATGGTTTAGTATTGAAATGAGCCTATATGAAGCTGGATCTGATGGATCTTTACCCTCTTTAGATGTTACAGCTACTACTGCTTTCTTCCAGGAATACCATCTTTTCCTGGAGACTTTCCTGTAGATTGGTTAATTTATCACAATTTGTATCTCATTTCTTCCTATCCTGTCTGTTAGTAATTGAGCTTCATCTACCACTAAACTTGGCATATTTAATTCTTCCATAAACATTTCCATTTGTATTTTTTCTTGATTTCCATGTTTCTCTTCTTTATAAAGACTTTCATAGAATTTCTGAAATATTTCTAATACCTCTACAGGATCTCGTTTTACCTTCCTTGTTATATGCTCTCTAAGCTTGGCAGCAGCCCTTTCTACTTTCAGTTGCCTGAGTCGTTGGGCTAAAAGTTTTTGTGCTCTAGTGCTATTATCAAAAAACAGCAATCTTTATCAAGGTAATCCTATATATTCTGCTTAGCATTTTGCAGTTGATCCTCCTCTTGTTCTTTGAGATTACCCCTATTCTAGGATACGTTAACATTTGTCAGTCCCTCTAAATAATTCTTGTTACTTTTTATCCATAGCGCCCTTTCCTTTATTTTTACCCTGTTTTTAAACTCCTTAATTTTATCCCACTCCTTGGATATATTTTCAGAAGTAATTTCTAGCCTTTTGAAAAGCTCCTGCATAATCTCCACTACCCATTCCTTTAATTCCACTCTCTTCAACAGAGAAGTGGGAAAGCTGCAATGTCTCATTTTTATTTCATTACCCTATGTTTTAATTTGGTTATTATTGGTGCATGATCCAAAATAGTTATTGTGTGTGCATCAAGAACTTCAATTAAATGCACATGTTCCTATGAAATGTAAATTCTGTCTAGCCTAACCCTGTTTTTATATCTTGGGGAGTATTATGTAAATTCACTCCAAACTCCTATTACTGAATTCACATGTTTCATGCTAAATATTTTCAAAAATTTCTTCAAAAATCTACCCTCCTTTGTTATACTTTCCATTCTTTTCCACCAGACACATTTTCACTGCTACAAATTAAATTCCAGTTCCTACCTTTAAGTAATATTCCTTGCTGAAAACTGATTATTCTCCTAGAATCTTTTAAACTCCATTGTAGCAGTTTTTGGTGGAATATAAATCCATGCCAGTGTAATCCTTCTCCCTTACCAGTAGCCTCTTAGCACTGCAAATCTGCCATTATTATCTTTTTATCCTCTTCTATCACTATTGGAGCTCCTCTTGCAATTAATGCAAGTACTCCTGTTTTCCTTTGTCCCAGATATCCCACTGAATAACATCCTGAAAACCATTCTTTATCAAATTCACATATTCACTTCTTTCCAAGTACATTTCCTGTAACCTAGCTATTTGTACTCTACATTTTTTAATATAGTGCACTATTCTTTCTTTGTTGTATTTGTCTGTGAGATCATTGACATTTAAAAACATTACAGAAAGCATCATTGTATTAAAAAGTTATTCCCACCTTTTATGTATAACAGATTTTTTTGTTAAATGTCTAGTTCCAGCGTTTATGTTACATGCATACACTGTTTGGGTGTATTTTAAACCATCAAATAATATTTACATCGAATGGCTAAACATCAGACCCTAACCATTGAACATTTATTCAATGAATTTTGATTTCAGAGAAAATGGCTAACACTTCTCTGTCTGCCCTTTTCCCCACTGTAGTGCTGTCTCAGAGTTGATATATATGGTTGGTATATATATATATATATATATATATATATATATATATATATATATATATATATATATATGCCACAGTGGTGCAGCGGTAGCGTTGTCTCCTCAGAGCAAGAGGTTTTCTCATTTGATTCTCAGCTGGAGTGCCTTCTGTGTGGAGTCTGCATCTCCTCCCTGCGTTCGTGTGGGTTTCCTCCCACTTTCAAAGACATGATTGGCTTGGTTCCAAGTCAGACTTTCCCAGTTAACAAATGTTAAATAAGTAAATAAATATATACCTGGGGGGGGGGGGGGGACCAAGCCCACCCTTCTGGATACGTTTCAGATGCATTGTTTTTTGGAACAGAAAAGTGTTGGGTAACCATTTACTTTCCCTAGTGAAAAAGTGAATGTTCACTGAATGAATGTTTAATGGTAAAGGTTCGATGTTTATCCATTCAGTGTAGATATTTTTTGATGGTTAAACATAGACCCACACTGTTTGGCAGGTTTAACTTTTATATAGCTATTTCTTGTCATATCCATTTGAGCTTATGTCACATCTTATAAAACCTTGTTTTATTTAAGGCCCTCAAACAACAAAACAAAGCCTCAATACCCTCTAAAACCTATTAATTTAATACTAACATGAAAAGCTATGTATATCTTAAAATATTGAAGTTTTACCCTCTTAATCGGAACAAATGTCCCAAACTGACAGCTACACTCACAGACTTGACTTAACCTAAAAAGAAAGGTTATCCATGCTAAGATGCATGGTGCAGGCTGTGCTTCTACTAAGTGCTGATGGTTTTTGTCTGACCTTTATAGCTCCCCCAGCTAGGAACACCCGTAAATGCTTTCCTAGCCAGTTTCTCTTTTTTCCCCAGGCAATCACTCTCCACCAGACTGTAACCAATTTCCCTTTATCAGATTATCTCCATGGAGACATGAGAACCAGACAGTCAATTTCTCATTATCTGATTGTTTCTATGGAGACATGAAGGACAGACAGAACTGCTACGAAGCATACATTCATTTGCTAGAAAAGCCTCATAATGTTCAGTATTCTTTTTCATTTACTTGTTTTCTCTTAAAACTTGTTACTAAACTATCTAAGGTCCTTAATCCAGTCATTCCCCATGCAAGAATGAAAAACACATTAATTTTTCTTTTGTCTTGGTCTTTTAACAAGGCTTTTTTTTTTTTTTTTTACATTGCAGTGCCTACATTTTTTTAAAACTGAACAAGAAGAGAAAGGAGACACAAAGGAAAAGAAAGGACAGCACTTATTTACAATCCCCATTACACTTAAAATAACTGAGAAAACTTTGCTGTATACCATGAAAAAAACAAACACCACAAGCTAGTACTAGTACGAAAAATGTTTTCTTTATTTGCAGTTAACTTTCTCCCCTCTCTTCCTTTCCCCAGAACATTTTGTGAACATTAATGACATGAAGTAGAGCGTATATTTTAAGAGTCCTCCACAAGTCCAGCAGATTCTGATAAAGCCCAATATTTCCAGATTTTCTTGTTCTGTGATCTTTCACAAATCTAATTACTACACTGTAATACCACATTGTTACTGGTTTTGTTACTGTTCATCTCAATCTCCCAAATCCCATCTCTGCTTCAGTTCCAATATACTCTCAGTTCTAGTCAACTCTTGTGCTCCATTCCTTCTCTCCAACCTTTTCCATTGAAACGGTCTCTCAGTGATCTTTATTACCAAAAGAACAAGAAGCAGGATCTCCTCCTGTTTCACAGCTTACATTTTGTTGGACAAAATTTTGTATTTCCTCATTAGCATGAATTTCATCAAAAATGATTTTGTCCATCCAGGGAATAATACCTTGAAGATAGCTGGGTATAGCAGTTTGAATCTTGCATGTGGGTCTTGAGATTTCCTGAGTAGTGGAATGAATTTACTCCTCTTCTGTCTGGTGTACAATGAGTAATCATTCTCCACAAACACTTTGCTGCTTCCCACTTTTAGTATTTTGTCCTTTGTCCTTCTGCCACAGTTTTGTCAGAATCAACTCCTTCTGCTGGTAGGATTGCGTCTTTACTATTAAAGGTCTAGGCTGCTTTCTCACACCTAGGTTTGGAGCATACACACGATGTGCCCTTTCAACTAACAACTCCTCCTATGGAATACCAGTCCATTTGCTTATTTGTGCTTTCATAAAATTAATGCAGTCTGTTCCTTCCATCTTCTCTGGTATAGCTAAAAATTGCAGGTTTTCCCTACGTGAACTGTCCTCTAATTCTATCTTTCTAGGCAGTCTAATTCATCCAGCCTTTTCTTCATTTTAGCCTCTGAGTTTTGCAGCTTTACCACCTCATCTGAATATCTATTTAAAGCTTCTTCCATTTTTCTAGCATTTTGTTGTCATTTATTTTAACAAGTTTTTTGTACAGTTGTCTTGTATCTTCCTGCAGTTTACTGGAAGTCATATGTAGAGGTTGCATTGCTTTTTGCTGAACAGCTGCAGAACTTTCCCCAGTCAGTATTTCCTCCTCACTTTTTGTTGCTGATTTTATTCCAGGTGCTCTGTATTTCTTTTTTTCCTGGCACCCAGGCATTACACTTACTAGCCAGTTACTGAAATGTACCCATAAACACAAGTGTACCTGCCTTCTCTGTTGAGTTTCTGTTTTCACAGTGGGATAGTTAGAGTCAAGCTGTTACTCAATGTGCATCTTGGAAGTTTTTACTAATACAGGTCTTGACTGGTTTCTCATGGCTGGGTTTCAGTTAACAAATCCTGTTGTGAAATACTGGTCCAGTTACTTCTGTGTGCTTTCATAAAATTAATATTGTGTGTTCCTTCCATTTTCTCTGATACAGCAGAAAATCTCAGTTTTACTCTGTACTCTGTCCTGTAACTCTATCATTTTTTGAAATGGCTGTTCTTGAGCAGTCTCATACTCAGCCAGCCTTTTCTTCATTTTACCTCTTATTTTTGCACTTTTGTCAGTTCATCTGAATAGCTGTTTAAAGCTTCTTCCATTTTTTTGAGGTTTTTTTTTTGTTTGACTTGATATACTCCATCAACGTTTCATTTATTTTAATCATCTCTGAGCACATTTGATTTTTTTCTTCTAAATTACTGGAAGCCCTCTTGTACTTAAGCTGGACCCTGAACTGTTTTTTGCTGAACAGCTGCAGGATTCATTCCAGTCAGTGTATTCTTTTCCCCTTTTCTACATGATTTTCTTAGAGCTTTCTTAGAACTTCTCAGAGTTTTTTCTTTGCTGGCATCTAGACTGTTTACTAGCCAGTAACTGAATTGTACTAAAACACAATTACTGGCCCTTATTTCTGTTTCTTTTTTCACACTGAGAGAGATTCATCTGTTGATCACTCTGCAGCCGTCTTGGAAAAGCCTTTGTCTGGAATTCTTGAGCAAAGATGTTGAGAAATATTTTGGCCTGTACTGCATAAAATGTTTGTTTTTTTGTTAAATTATGGATTACAGTCCTTAAATAATTGCAGATAGTGAGTTTCAGACTTCATAGAAATTGTTTGCTAATGTAAAGCTTGTATTTTTAGCAACTTTCAAAGTATGGAAGACCAATATTTAAATCTATCACCGAGTTAGTGTCTTTGTTATTCTTGAGCTAAGAAGTGGGGGGCGCTTGTGTGTCGGGGGGATGGGAGGTTGCAATGGTTGTATAGTGAGATTCTGACAGCAGCAAGCTGAAGTACATTTTCTAGATAATTATTTATGTATTTACGCGTCATCTGATTTCAAGCAGACATTTTAGGTGTATTCAGTCATACGACTGGCTGTATTTGCTGGTCATGTTTCTGTATAGAGAGGGTATAGTTTGCAAATGTCCCTGATTTTACTTCACATTTTTAGTTTCTTCCTTGTAAAATTTGTGGATGTTCATCATATCGATCACTGCTGTAGTAGCTTTGGCTACATGGGTTATATCCTGCCAATGATGTAAGGGCTGGCCGACTTCCAAACTTCTGGGTACCTTCTGTGTTCCCAACCTGTCAACCAGCTCAAGCTGAACTGACTAAAAGACCAGTTTGGGTGTGAAACCCTTCAGGCCTTTACTGCTGCCGAAGAATATGCTCCTTTGAGGCTTTTGAGGATAAATGGTTGGATTGTGCATTCATTTGCTGGGCAGATAAGTTCTCTTTGGGGGAGAGAACTTCCATTTTCTTAAATTTATTGATATTTTGTTACTTTTCTCTTCAGGAAAGTTATGTTAAAGCTAGTAATGTTGTGTTTTAGCAGATTGCCCTGAGGCTGTAATGTACTTTTAAATAGAGCTCTCATTTTCTTCTGTTAGTTTAAAAGTAGTGTTAACTAACTGATAAATGTTCTGTAAGACATTGTGTTTATTTATCCTTGATGGGGCTGGCATATTGTTTAAAAATGCTTTTTACTGTGTTTTTTTCTGTATTAAAAAAAAAACAAAGCAGTAACTTTTGTGGACTAGTAATTTTACCGGCACTTGCTCCTTGTCTTCCCCTGGGAAAAAGGCACTATTTTCAGCTTGGCTATAGAGCAAACTATCTGTTCCATGGCTGTTTTTTATTTGAGCCACAGAAAGCAAAAGTTAAGCAAAAAAGCCTTTGGCACTACAGCAGGCTAGCAGTTTGCCTCAGTCACAGGTGGATGACTCTGCTTGACCATTTGTTGTACCTCAGACCACTCATCTTTTACCCCAGCTCTCTCTGGTGTAGTGCCTACAGCCACTATGGACTTGGGGGTTAGTCACATCCTCAGTGGCTTTTGCCCCAGTGGGTAACGGAGAGCCACTGTTGTTGGTCTGGGGAGAGGGAACTGGGACAGTTTCCTTTTTGTCAGAATGCTGTGCCCATCCATGGGGAAGCACCTGCTGCCATTAGTAATGTTTTTGGCTTAATTTTTCCTGTCAAAAAGAAACACAAAGCCAAGCACATGTCTGCTTTTCAAATTTCATTAGACAGGAGTAGGCTACTGGGTCCGGCTCAGGGTTTAATTCCAGGCCATCGATCCTTCTTCTAAAGTAGGTGTTCTTCGTGTTTCACTGTTGCAGTCATCACACTTGGGTTATCTGCCAGGGGTATAAAGCATGCAGCCGACACCATTACATCAGCTTTTCTTGCCGAGCGGAGCCAGAAGCAGAAGCAGTTCGCAACTGCCAGTTGTCTGTTACCTGAAATTTTCGTTATTCGAGTTTCAGACCTGAAGTCTTCTAAAGCTAAGTACCCCGTTGGGGATCTTTTTTCTTGCTCTAACCAATGTCAGAAAAAGTTAACTATTGTCTTGCCTGTGGAAAGCAAATATCTCACCAAGAATTTCATTCTTACTGCATCACCTGTTTAGGCCCAGGCCACAGTGTTCTTTGCTGTCAGTTTTGTGCTCTGTTCAACGCCCAAACTATTCATCGTCGGGATATCTTTGTCGCTAAATTCTTTCGCTCTAGTTCTCCGTATTCCGAAATGGCTTCGATAAGCCATCTGACTACCGATCTTCCGAAAAAACATAAGGATAAAGACAGAGACAGACCGCATAAGTCCAAAACTGCCGACGATGCTTCCGTTAAGCTAGTCGCCAGTCCGCCGGTACTCAGTGAGGCACTTTTGCAGCCCCTGATACCTGCTTCTTCAGATTCGCAGGCCTCTACTGAGACCCATATGTTGCGAGATGCTTCTTCGACTATGGAACCTGCAGATGTCTCTACATTGGATGAGTCCAGAACCGCTGTGCAGGCACCGACTTCTTAGGGTGTATTCAGATCTTCCGATGTTCGTTTTAAACTGACTACTTCATTTCGGACTAAAACTACCGAATTTCTCAGGCCCAGAGTTCGCACTATGCCTAAGAAACCAACAACCAAAGCGCATTCTCATGCTCCCGTGCCACAGAAACAAATGCTTAGAATGGCTGAAGACCTTATTGCTTTAATTAGGGGAAGCCGGCCTTCCCCCTGTAAAAGACAAAGAATTTATTTTCCTTCTGATTCTTGACCATGAGTCCGATGACTCTGACCCCTCAGATTACCAGGACATACCCATATCTCCCTATGAGGATTCAGATGCAGAGGATTCTATCCCCTCTGCCTCCCCCCCTCCCCTCAGGGGATTTTTCTTTCGGTGAAACCCTGCATACCCTCAGAGAGCATTTCCGCTGGTTGAATTCTAAAAATATTCTAGAAGCTGCTACTTGGTCCTCTGTACATACTTTTATAAAGTGCTTTAAGCTTGATTCTTTCTCTAGGTCCAGATCAAACTTTGCTAGGGCCATTCTCCAGGTTTTCCTGGACTTTTCTCTTTCCACCTCCCAAATGTAGTTAGCTGTGGTATTCTACCCATGTAGCTAAGGCTACTGCATCGATATGGTGAACATTGTTCAGTTATGTAAGTAATAGTAGATGTTCGAATGATCACTGATGCAGTAGTCACTTCCTCCCTCCATCCCCCTTTTTTTGGTGTGTTTTTATGCTAGTGTGTAGACATATATGTTTTGTTAAACAAGTTCATAGCATAGTCCTTTCAGGGTTCAGCTTCTTTCTTTCTGCTGGCAGGAAAGCTCTGAAGGGCTTCATGTACAAATGTGTCTTTTAGTCAGCTTAGCTTGAGCTGCTTGACAGTTTGAGCATGTGGAAGGTGTCCTGAAGCTTTGGAAGCTGGATGGCAGTTATATCCATGGCAGCATACAACTCAGCGAAGGCTACTGCAGCAGTGATCATTTGAACATGTATACTGTTATGGGAAGTTCAACTTACACAACTATACTCTTTCTATTAAAGTGTGGACTGCAGTCGATAGAATAATGACAAATATGTGAATTTGCGGACTTCATATCCTTCAGATTAAACGCAAGATTAATCTAATGACTAAAAAAAATCTTTAATTAATCTTGGTTAAAAATTTTGATCATTCAGTATCCTTAGTCTGACTCCGTTATAATAGACCATCAGATGTTCATCTTGTGGTTAACTGTTGCAATGCTGTAATCATTATTTCAGAGAACTTTACTAGAGGATGAGATCTGACATCTGCCCAGACTTTCAGACCTGAACACCCTTCCTCCATGATGAGACTGGTATCTGCTTTCACCTTTGGTGTCTCCATCTGCTTGGTATAAAGACAGTCATGTGCATGATCATCTTTATTTCTTTCTTGTGCACATTCAGAGGAAAAAGAAACATTCAAAGTTGACAGACTAGGGATGACAAGGATCCAGCATTACTGCAAGTACATAACATCTGCTTTTATATCATGCTGTATTGTAGAGCTTTGTCAGTTTTTGCTTGGTGAACATCTGCCTTTTGTTCTCCAAGCAGATGTCTGTATGGTGTTTCCTGATATGAAGGTAATGGACTTTATTGCCCAAAAGAGGCAAGTCCATCTGCAAACGCAAAATAACATTAAAGAATAGGCAAGACCAGCACATGCATTGTTTAGACTTGGAACACATATTGTTAGTACTGGTGAGATTTGCTAGGATTTTTTGACAAAGACATAAAGATGCTTAAAAAAAAGGCTTGTGACTTATCTTCATAACTACATCACATCGTTAGACAGTAGCCAAAAAGAAGAGAGAAGTTTAAGGAGTCCAAGAAGTCAGGTGACTATATGGAAGTTCCCAGGTTCAAGTGCGTTAGTACTTTCAAAGCATTCAACCAGTCCGTGGACATAATGTCTTTTATGGCTGAGGCCCCTGCCACAGCTCCTTTGGGAGGCTATCCTGCCATCAACAGTTTGTACATCTGTCTGAACTGGAGCAGTCTATGAATTTATCAGGAGAAAAGAAGTTGTCTACGCCAGAACACTGCATGGTAATTAAGCAAGGGAAGGGCAGTTTGACCTCATTTATTGTGGAAGATGTCCATATGGATGTTCAGAAGTTAGGACCCAGGGACATCTTCCTTGAAAGGTCCTTTGACTCCTGTTGGCCACCCAAAGAACTAAGATGCATTCTGAGCCCCAGAAGTCTGCTAAGCCCAAACTTGTTTGTCAGCCATCAGCTGTATACTTCTTCCTGCTGGGACTAGGCTAAGCTGGTACAGAGCTTTTTCCAATCCCTCTGTAACTGGCCCTCTTTGTTAGAAGTTAGGCCATCCAACAGAAAGGAGGGGGAGGCCTTATGTGTAAGAGTGTGTGACTTGTCAGAGTCAGATGATAAAGATGAGGCATTGGGTTATAGGGGTGGCCTAATGGTTAAGGTGTTTGCTTTACAAACACAAGGTGCAGGGTTTGAGTCTCACAAGGGATAATTGGCTAGGCTTACAATGATTTGCAAGGGCAGTTAGCTTAGTACTAACCTATGAACCTATGCCATATGACACATTATTAAAGGCACTCTAGTCTTGTATCTCCCAAGAGGACCTATCTCTTAGTGATTCTCAGTGATGTCCTGTTTTAATGAGAGCATTTTAAAATGCAAGCATATGAGGCCTCTGACCCTCAGAAAAATATCTTGGAACTTCTGGGGCTTGGGCCTTAAAAACTTGTCTCTTCTAGTTCGGGAGGTCCTCCTTGGAATGTCTGCTATCAGCTTAATGCAGAGTCCAAAATCCTCAGCCATTAAGATGCCTTACAACTTCTCCAGAATGCAGACTCCTTATAAATTATTGTGTAAAAGCTGTATAGCAGCTCCAGGTAGTGTCCCTGGAATCTGCCAAAGGAGTTAGTATAGCGCCAATCCATAACACAGTCCCAAATGATATATTACTAGGTAGATATGGCAAGCTTGGCTTTTATGGCCCTCTGCTTCCAGCCTCAAATCCATAAGTATCAGGAGCATGTCCTTAAGCATCTGCTGAAAAGCTGTAGGAGAGTACAGCATTAGGTTAAGGTGGCTGCCTTGCTCAAAAACCAAACCTTCCAGCAGTTGGTAACACGTGACAAATGTAGGTATGATTTTTTTTAAAAAAATATCTTTTGCTATACATGACATTTCAAAAAAGTGAACGGTGCATATATAGCAATATCCAAGAAAATAAGCCCTGTTAATATTTCTTTTATTTTCATGCAGTTTACATTTTAACAATTGTCACATAAATTGCTCAGTTCTTGCCTTCCTTTAAAACGCACTCCTCCTGAACACTACCCTGCTTTTAATACTCCCACAAATTAATTATTTGTTTGTAATTTGTTCCTTCTCTTTTCTAAAGATCACACTTTAAGTTATTTCATCTCTTTTGCAGTATTCAGCATTTTGGTTAAGTTAGAGTTTGACTTCCTTTTTCTAGTAATTGCTTTTTTGGCAGCAAATTGCTTTAAACTTGGTAAGGCAATTCATATCATATACCCCAGCTCAAAATAATTTCCGTAGTTATAACCCTTTGTTCCCCTAAGATTTCCAACAAAGTACTCTTTACAGAACTTTTAAAATTGGACAACTCATTATATTCCCCAAAAAACATGTTCACAATTGCCTATTGGTCCCATCACACCTCCAGCATTTACTCTCTCTGAGGAAAAATTCTCTGAAGTCTGTTTGGGGTGTAAAAATACACATACCAACACTTCCAAGCAAAAATCCTAAACCTTTTGGACTTTGTTGCATACAAGGAGGCATACAGCTGTCCTTCCATTGTTCCTTTGTATATCATCTTCCATTCTGTCTTCCCAATTTTTTCTAATTTCCACCAGTTGACTTTTGTAGTTATGTAGTATTTATGTCCCCTATTAATCATTCCATTTTATTTGCAATAATTTTGTTAAACATGACATTCTGCTTTAGACTCTATTAAAAACTCTACCAGAGCTGGTCTTTCACTTAGCACAGCCCTGTCCCTTTATCTCTGCCTATATTCTGAGTTTAACAACACAGTAAATTTCGGGTTGATGCTTAGTAGCCATATTTTCTCTCTGGAAGTGTTATCCATTCTAAAAGAAATTAAAAGCTCTACCAAGAGAAAGTTGTACTTATTTAAATAGGTTACTTTCCAGCTGGTACAAAGGGAAATGCATAGATCCTGCAGTGTATTTTATCTCATTCCCTTGTACAGTATCGATTTAGCTTTTTCACTCAGGTGAATTGCATTCATTTGATGTCTCTGCCATTGTACCCTTCCATAACTTCCCGAGTTGCTGTAATACAGTAGAGTCATACCATCTGATGAAGTTTAATTAACGGAATCTTATTTCCCTGAAAGCAACTCCCCTGAAATGCAGTTAATTGGGTTGCTTTGTATTGCAGAGTTGCTGAGCTGCACTGTGAGTATGTGACTACTGTGTGAGCATAACATCATCATCCACTCCCTTCTTTCCTTTTTTTATGTTTGGGGTGGCACATCCACCATCCTTTTAGCTTTTTGACTAGACGTCCTGATTTACTCTGCGTTTCTCCCAAATCTTCACCAGTTTGTTTTCTGCTTTCCTGCACATATGACTGAATCATCGTTGTCTGTTTTTCTTGACCTTCTCAGGAACTGGGGCAACTTTGGGATTAGCTTGGATGCCCTCATTCCTTTGTGTTTCTTAGTGTGCATCATATCACCCATCTCAGTCACTTCATCTCCTTCACCTCAAACTTCCTTACTGCCCAGGTTTCTGTGCCATATAGAACATCCATCCAGGGTACTAAAATGAAAAAAATTCTTGCTGCTCTGTGCATCCAGCAATATAACCTCATCCCGAGGGAATAGGGATATATAAGCAGAAGTATGAGCATAAGATCTCCCAACCATCTCGCTGTCAGACCGAACACAGAAGCTTCACTAATGTTGGCCTGAATATAGCATCTTTGTGCCGCTACCACTACCAAGGCTTGGTCAGATAAGTGCCCTGTTGGGGATCATTCCTTTTCTTATGTTTAAGATTTGTTCATGTCATCTAAGAAAGGGAAGTGCAGCTTTGGAAGGTAGATCAATTACAAATATTTCCACTGTCAATGTTTGTTTTGCTTAAGGGATAAACACTATTACCGTAAGTGTAAAATTTACCAGTAGTTTGTTCCTAAGACCCTTCATACCAGGTTAACTTCCCTTAATACCTGTCTGAAGACCCAGTGTCTCAAGAACCATGAGCTTTCCAAAATGGCAGACTCCTCAGCCTTGGACATCCTGCTTGGACCCAGAAGGAAGTTCAAAAATATGAAACTGGACATTTGTGCCGCTCAGTTTGACTCTGATGTATTCGCAAAAATACAGCCAGAATCTGTGGTATGTCCGATCTCTGTGGAGATGGCTGCTGCTGTAACCCCGATGGAGGCTAGTATGACAGCTCTCATTTGGACATCCAACAAGACAGGATCTCATTCTGCTACATGAGAGAAGGGGAGACTCAGGATGACTATTTCAGAGGGACCAGGGGATGTACCTCTGATCCTAGCGCAAGAAGAGATACTCTGTTCCTTTATTAAGTTCTGTTAAGTCTCTGCACCACTGCGCTTTATTCAAGCATACATGTTGGTTCATAGGTTCATAGGTTGGTACTAGGCTATCAGCCCTAGGGCCTATACAAGCCTAGCCATAACAATTCCCTGGCTATTTCTTCCCACATTATTTACTTTCCTGGACCCCTGTCTAGCAGGGCGACTGACGTGATCCCTGGGGTGAATTTCCTTTCTCCCATCCAAACGTCAAGGTTCCTCTTGAAGAGGTCCAAAGAGGCACTCTGCTTGACATGTATGGGCAATCTATTCCAGAGTCTGGGGAGTCTCTGGGTCAGGAACCTATCCCTCCAGCATGTTTTGTTTATTGTGATGACAAGGTTTAGATCCCTGGAGCGTGTAGCTCTGAGGGATTGGGATTTCTTTAAGTGTAGCATGTCCAACAGCTCTGGGTTTGACATGGCCTTGTATGTTAAGCAGAGATCGCCTCTGAGTAGACGTATATGCATACAGTATAGCTGGAGTTTTTAAGGCGGTCAGCGAGGGCATCTGCTTTAGGCCTGTGATTCTTTTAGTGAGGTATTTCTGAGGCCTTTCCAGTTGTTGCAGATGTCTTGAGAGGTACATACCAAATGGGGTTGTATTCTATAATGGGTCTAATGAGGGATGAGTACAGTGGGACAATGACCTCCTTTTTCTGGATGAAAAGCCCTTCGTGATGAGGTGTGCCACATAGAAGGATTTCCTGACTGTTGTGGCGATGTGGTTATCGAAGGTGAGACCACTGTCCACCTGTGTCCCCAAGTCTCTTATCACACTTTCTGTGTTTAGTGTACTGCCACCTATATGGTAATTCATGGATACATGTTTTTTCCCAAAGGGGATAACAATACATTTCTTGGCATTGAGCTTGAGCCCATGGCTCTGGCATCAAGCATCTGTTTCTGTAAGGCCCTTTTGTAGAGTATCCACATCATTTGGGGATTCAGTAATGGCTCCCAGTTTGCAGTCATCTGCAAACTTTGTTAGCCAGAGTCCCTTAGTGTTGACCTGTACTTCAGAGAAGTAGATGCCAAACATGAGCGGCCCCAGGACTGAACCCTGAGGTACTCCACTTGTCACTTGTCTGTAGCTGGATTTGGAGTCGGCTACTTTTACAGTGTGGGTTCTATCAGTAAGCCATTTAGCAACCCATTGGGTGACATGGGGATTAATACCCAACTTAGTAAGTTTATCTATGATTCCAGAGTGGGGGATGGTGTCAAAGGCCTTGGCAAGGTCTAGATAGGCTGTGTGGACCACCTTACCCTTGTCCATGGCTCTGGAGACTGATTCAAAGAAGTCAATCGGGTTCAGGAGACAAGATCGGCCCTTCACAAACCCAAACTGGGTGGGGTCCAGTGTTTGAAGGTTGCCAATGTCTTTGTTTATAAGTTCCATGATAATACGCTCCATGGCCTTGCAGATAAGGCTTGTCAGACTGATGGGACGGTAGTTTCCGGGATCCAAGGTGGATCCCCCTTGTGGATTGGGATAACTGTAGCTCTGCGCCACTCAGTGGGCACGAAACCTGAGGTGAGGCTATGATTAAACATGACACTTAGGTGAGGTGCCAGTTCATATTGTAGTTCATGTAGTACACAGCCCGGGATGTCATCTGGTCCCATGGATGCTGTATTCTTGGCTTTAGAGAGTGCGTTTTGTACCTGTGTGGCCGTTATTACTGGAATTTGGCAATCTTCCGGTATTGAGATGGGCCATTTAGGGGTGAGAGGGGGTGAAGTTGGCACTGAATCGATCTGCCAGGATATTGGCAATATCCTTTGGATCAGTATATTTATTGCCATTCTGTTTTAGCTCAGAGCAGATCTGAGCATTGCCATTTAGATTCTTGACATAGTTATAGAATGCTTTGTGGTTGTCTTTGGAATCTTTGGCAATTTTATTTTCATAACTAGCTTTGGAGGATTTTATGAGGCATCTCAGTTTCTTACTGAGGCTAGTAAGGGAGTTTTTGCATCCTGGGATTTTCCTCTTTTCTGCAAAAGTTTCTTCCTTTTGTTGTAAAGTTTGTTTATGGCAGGGGACCACCAGATTGGCTTCCTTTTTTTGGATGAGAGCATTTTGGTTCTATTTGGGATGGCACGATTCATGCATGAGTGGATGTGCTCGTACAGTGCCTTAGTGTAGGATTCAGCAGTTGAACTTTCAGTTCCCGTCTGCATGGGTGTCATGAAGTTTGTCACTTCTGACTTGAGTAGCATGAAGTTGGCTTTGGAGAAGTTTTTATGGTGGTTTCTTTACTGGGGGTGGGGTGGGATGTGGATGATAAGGGTGATTAGCTTATGGTCAGACCTGACTAACGAGGGGTGACCATAGGTATGGAGCATTGATTTGCCATGTTGGTAATGACCAGGTCTAGAATATTGGAGCCCTGGTGGGACTATGGATTAGTTGATCCAGGGCGTTGGAATTTATGAATTCCAAGAACCGCTGCAAAGGTGTTGGGACATGAGTAGTTTTCCCAGTTAATGGCAGGGTAGTTAAAATCACCCAGTATTAGGGTGTTTGGTTCTATCTTAATATTTTCCAGTATGTTTAAAAAGGTGTAGTGAGAATCTTGGGGTATGGTGGGGGATCTGTAGCAAGCTACAATTTGGATTGCAGTCTTACCTAGTGTTAGTTGCACTTGGAGAATTTCAGACACATTGTGTTGGCCAACTAGCCTGGTGGTGTGAATATCCTTGGTGAATATTGACACTCCTCCACCTTTAGTGTTTCGGTCCTGGTTTCGTGGCTGAAAAGTGTGGTAAGAGTTGTAGCCTGGTATTGCAGGGGTGCTCTCTGGAGCCTTGAACCAGGTCTCAGTTACTGCACAGATATCGATGTTCTCCATTTTTAGGAGTGCCTCGAGAGAGTGCATTTTGAGGTTTAGACTTCTAGCATTGAGTAGCATTACCTTCAGATTTTGCATGCTTGTACCTGTTACGGTGGTGGTTTTGTCCTTTGAAGTTTGCCTAAAAAGGCACTATAGGGGTGGCAAGAGCCTTAGCCAGTAACCTGAATCCCAGGGGCGACAGGTGCAGACCATCTCTGGCAAAGCATCGTGGTCTGTCAATCATGTCATCCCAGGCAGACAGATACTGGATCCCCTTTGAATGACACCATAAGCTTAGCCAATTGTTGAAGTCAATCATTTTATCCTTATATTGTGGTATAATTCTGGGCGAAGGCAGGATGCTACTCAGGGCTAGGGTCATACCTGCCTGGGCCACATGATCCGAGAGCTCTTCTATGTCTCTTTTCATGTAGTCCAGGGAGGTACGTCTCAAGTCATTCACTCCAACATGGACAATGACAGAGTCATATTTGTACTTGTTGTGGAGTGACTTGAGTGCATGCATTATGTGGCGGATCCTGGCACCCGACAGGCAGCTGACTGTAATTTTCTCCTTATTCAACCTGGTGAGAGGGACATCAGTGTGCCGGACTATAGAGTCACCTATGACTAAAGTGTTAGGTACATTGTCTTGCCTTAGGGGCTGTTGCTGGGTGGCACACTGGTGTTGTGAACTATGTGACACATTGGTTGTGATTGGTGTTTGTTTGCTTTCAGCTTCAGAGGTCTTTGTTGCTTGGGCAGGTTACACTTAAGGGCCTCTGCATATGTGGATTTAGTGTTGCTATATGTGGGTGTTGGTGGTGCGGGTTTAGAAGGGCTATGTGTTGCTTGAGGTGTAGTGTGGGTGTTAACCTTCTCCTCTTGACTGTTTAGCACAATCTTGGGTGGAGAGAGCTTTGCTTCCATTTTGGCTATGTAAGTGCATCTCTCGCAGGTTGTAGTGTTGGGTGGTAGGAGGAGAGGGTTGTCTGTGTACATGAGGCAATTGCTGCATTGCCCCAGTATGCCCAGATTCACCAGGTGGACAGGAGAAATCACCGGAAGCTGATCCTTGGACATGCCTGGTTTGGGGCTTTTTTTTTTTTTTTCTTTGTAAAGTACAGGAGCTGTTTCCTTAGCAAGTACTTTGCAATTATAGGCTGTTTAGTGCCTACTATTAATTTCTCCTTATTAACAAGGAGAGTTCAGTGTTTGTATGAGTTTAAGGCTTCCTAGTGCTTTCCAGCAGGTATTAGAGAAAGTGCTAGTCACAGGGATGCTTAAAGGTAAGATTGAAAAGAATGCACTCTGCAGTGTGCACTAGAGAAGTTAGATGTGAAAGTAGATAACTTGAGTTTTACCTATTTAAAAAGTTAAGGTTTAGTGGAGAGTTACTATTTTTAAAACAGCAAGATGGATTGAAAGGGGTGGTCACTTTTGTAATTTGGTACTATGAAATACTGTAGGATGGCCAATAAATTTAAATAATTGAAGGGGTGGGATTTCAAAAATGATGATTTTGTGATTACTCGCATAAGCCAGTGAAAGTAGAGAGAAATGAGATATATGGTCAGATTAACATAAGAGGCGGGCAACTAAAAGACAGTGGTATTTAACAAGAAAACTTAAATGGGTGAGAGGGCGGGAAAAATTTCTGCCCGACTCAGAACAGAGAGAGCTGTGGTCTCTTTTGAAGTTTTAATATACTGTTAAAACAGAATGCAAGCAAAACACAATGTAAAGAAAACAAACTACAGTATTCAAAATATAGAAAGGCAATACAGTAATACAAAAAATATAAGCAAACTAACCTTTCCTTCACAACAAAGTGTAGCAGAGTCTGGATGCGCCTTTCTGGTAAAGCTCTGAAATGTTTTAGTTTACTCCTTAAATAGAAAATTTAGTTCCTAGCTCCACCCCCTCTGTTAACAAGTGATTAACCTTAAATGACCTCTTCTGTCTTATGAATGAGTCCTTAATTAATCAGTTCTTATTTCTGCCTGACTCAGAACAGAGAGAGCTGTGGTCTCTTTTGAAGTTTTAATATGCTGTTAAAACAGAATGCAAGCAAAACACAAGGTAAAGAAAACAAACTACAGTATTCAAAATATAGAAAGGCAATACAGTAATACAAAAAATATAAGCAAACTAACCTTTCCTTTCACAGCAAAGTGTAGCAGAGTCTGGATGAGCCTTTTTGGTGAAGAAGAAGCAGACAAACATTTCTGTTCTGAACAGATGTCCTATAAGAAGGATTGGCTTGATTTTTTGTTTGTTTGATTGTTTTCACTTGAGCACATTCTAGCATTGATCATTATTATGTTCACCCCAAATACATTTGGTTGTCCATAAATCCATGAGCATGCTGTTATTATTAGAGCAATCAGATTGTGTTAACTCTGTTCCTTTTTCGATTTAGATGTCCAGAAAAATAATAAATTGAAACACGGCAAATTTCTTCCTTCTGTTATACAGCCTATTGATTTTGTGATTCAACCAGTGTGGCTTGTTTTTTGAGTTCTGTATCTATGCACATATTAACTTGTTTGTTTAGGGTTTCTGTGAGCAGTTCTGCATAGGCAGCAGTGTTCTCAAGGTTTAATGGGGCTTCAGATTTTGCCAGATTAGCTCTTAATTGCAGGAAACTAGCCTTAGAGTAGTTCCTGAATATTCCAGGGTTAACTGGGGGTCTAGGTTTTGTTTTTAATTCAAAGGTGACCATTTTGTGGTCTCACGTTTACCAGAGAAGACATTATACTAGGGGGTGTGCAGCACACGCCCATATTAGTGAGGACCAGGTCCAGTATGTTTGCCCCCCTTGTTTGGTGTATTGACAATCTGGTCCAGGGAGTTTGTGTTTACAAAGTCCAGGCATCTCTGTGCCTGTACAGTTGGTGTCATATAGGATTCCCAGTTAATAGTGAGGAAATTAAAATCACCCATGAATATGGTATTGGGTTTGATGGTGAGTGTTTCCAGTAAGTTTAAATACATGGTATGGGTTTTCTGGGTCAATGAGGGGGACCTATAGCTTGTAGGGAAGTGGTATTGGATTTTGCCTATGGTAATTTGAACATGGAGTAGCTCAAGTACATTGTCCTGTTTGATTAGCCTTGAGATATATTTATTTTTGATGTAAATCAAGACTCCACTTTTAGTCCCTGTCTGTGTAGTAGCTGGTATAAATGTGTGGAAGGCATTATATCCTTGCACTGTTTGTGTACTCTCTGCCACTTTAAACCATGTCTGTGTCACCACACAGACATGAACATTCTGTAGGGTGAAAAAAGCTTGGAGTCTTTTGTTTGGACTCCTAGCATTGAAGAGGAATACCTATAGATTTTTTTGGTTTTGGTTTGCTGTGTCAGAAGTACTCTGTTTGGCATTGCTAAACAAATGTCAGTATGGGCAAAGACAATATTTTACCTAATATTTGAAAGCATCTCCTTCCTTGCTGACAAATATTGCACCCCCTTTGACACCAGAAACTAAGCCAATTATTAAAGTCGTTCATCTTCTGTTCGTTTTGTGGTGTCATCCTTGGAGAAGGAAAAATGCTGCTCAGTGCTAGGCTCACACCAGCCTGGGACACGCATTCTGAGAGCTCCATGATGCCTCTCTTTGTGTAGTCTAGGGAGGTACATCTCAGGTCATTTACTACACCCACATGGACTATGACTAAGTCATACTGGTACTTGTGGTCCAGTGACCTGCTTAATGTGGCAGATCCTAGCCCCTAATAAGCAATTGACCGTAACTTTCTCTGCACTAAGCCTGGTGAACATCAGTGTGTCTCACGATGGAGTCTCCAATGACCAGAATGCTGAATTGTGTGGTGGCTTGTCTTACCAGGTTAAAAGTAGAGACTCCATGAGATGTGACTGTATGTGTTGATGTGGGTATTGTTTTAAATGTGCATTCAGGGCTGCTGAGGGCATTTGTTATATGTACTTTGTCTAAGAGGTCTTTGGGGTTTAGGAAGGTTATATTTAAGTGCCTCAGCATAACAGCATATGTGGGTCTATATGTCTGCTTTGAATTGTGTGATGGGTGCAGCATGTGTTCTACTGACAACCTTATTGACATTAGGAGTACTTTTATGTGAGAGCTTTGCCTCCAGTGAAAATACATCTCTCACATACCATATCAGTTTGATATTTAACTGGATGCCAGTAAACATGAGACAATTTCTACATTGTCTCATGATGCCCATACTCACCAAGCTGGTAATGGAGATAGTGGGAAAGTTCATATCTGTGGCAGCAGGCCCTTTTTATTGAGTAGACAGTTGGAGTGCTATCATTACCCTCCTTTACTCAGTCCTCATTGGGTTAGTCATTGAATGTAATACCCATTTTAGGCATTTATCTGATCAGACAACTGGAACACCCACAGAGATACCTTAATAAAAGGATATAAGGCCTAGGCAACATTTCTTACGTGGATACTATATTCTGTATCTTACAGACTGCTAAGAGGTGACCTGTGTCTGGCATACATTGCATCCTTCAACCCAGTACTGATGAATGTACTGCACATAAGCAAATCCTTTAGCATCAGAAGTACTCAGTCTAGGGATCTAAACCTCTTTTGCAAAATCAGCAGACTGGTTTGGAGGGACATGTGTATCTGTCAGGATTCTACTTCTCTGGAAACAACTTTTTGTCCACATTAAACAACTTTCATCCCTGTCCATATTCAAGCCTAACTTGGATCTGTGAGTGAGAAACAGAAAATGTACTCCAGGATTGCTCCCTTTGTTACTAATGGACAGAGTTGGCTCCTAAATGCTTTATCCTATGCATGGGTTGCATCAAATTATCTGTGGTATGGTCCCAGTTGTTCTCATTAGGGGTAATATGTAATTATTGACCATGGGATGGGTAAGGCCCATCTTGAACCAAATGGGATAGGTTAATTCAAGCACAAAAAGGAAAACTGGCAAGGCTTAAAATCACCTACAAAGGCAGCTAGCCTAGTAATTACCTATGAACCTATAAAGGTCATGTTGTCACAGTAAACTTGTTACAAAACTGAATTTGTATCTGTACATTGTATGACAGTATCACTGCATATGTTTTTATTGTTTAGACTGTGCTATAGTTCTATTTCAATATGTGACATTTATCTAATCTTGCCTGAGAACCAATATTTCACTAAATATATATATATATATATGTATATTCCAGTGCTCATTAACTTTCATTGTCAACATGCATTATTGTTGATGGAACTAAGTTTTAGCTCTCCCAGTGTGAAAAAAGGAAACTGAAAAATAAGAACCAGTGATATTGTTAGGTTGAGTATAATTCAGTTTCTTGTTTGTAAGTACACTGAGTGGATGTCAGGAAAGAAGAAAGTTAGAGAACCTGGAAGAAAATCAATCAGAAAAGGTGAAGAGAAAACACTGACTGGGAAGAATCCTGTTGCTGTTCAGCAAAAAGCATTTCACCTCTGGAACAAGAAATGGCTTCTAGTAATTTAGATGAAAAAATAAATCAAATGTGCTCAGAGGTGATTAAAATAATGAAACTTTGACTCAGATAGCAGAAGTCTGGAAAAATAGAAGCTTTAACTAGCTGTTCAGATGAATTGATAAGACTGCAAAAATCTGAAGTTGAAATGAAGACTAGGCTAGCCAAGTATGAGACTTCTGAAGAAGAGCGGTTTCAAAAAATATTGTTAGATGACTGAGTTTACAGAGAAAACATGAGATTTTCTGCTGTACAAGAACTGGAAGGAACAGACTATTAATTTTGTGAAAGTAGAAATAAGCAAGTGGACTGATATACCACAGCAGGATTTGTTAATTTAAAGGGCACATTGTGTCTGCTCTAACCCTGGTCATCCGAAAACATTCAAGACCTGTATTAATAAAGATGATGTCATAACAGCAGGAAGAGTTGATCCTGACAAAACTGTGGCAGAAGGGCAACGTATTAAAAATTGGAGACAGAAAAGTGTTTGTGGGAAAGATTATTTACTGTACACCAGGCAGAAGAGAAGCACATTTATCCCCGGAGTCAGGGATTGCGGAGAGGCAGGTGTGAGATTCAAGCTGCTTTATCCAGCTGTCTTCAGAATATTTTTTCCTGAAGGATCAAAGACATTTTTGATGTAAAACAGGTTGAGGAGCAAATGTGAAACAAGCAGAAGGGGACTCTTACTTCTCATTCTTTAGACAATAAAGCTCATGAAATCTTTGCCAGTGAAACCTTTTCCAGTGTTCCAAAGGAAAATGCTTGCGAGAGAGAAGAAAGCACAGGAATTGACTAGAAGACTCTGGCATACCTTGGATTTGAACCAGAGTCTGGTTTTGGGAAATGGATATGAACAGGAAGAAGACCAGCAACACTAAAATTAGTGAAGATATGGGATACTATAAAGCAACAATCACTTTGTGAAATATGGCTTTGTAAAGAAGAAGTGACTGAGAAATACTGGACCTTTGTTGACTTGTTGAACTTGTGGGTAGACTGTAAAGCATATATCCCACTTTGTCATAAATGTTTGGAAGAATACTAAAGGAAAACAGTTTTGTTCTATTTAACTGTAAAAAAATTATGATGTAAACTACATGTTGTATATAGTGAAGTAGTTCTGTGTAGTAAGAGGTATTTTAAATGTGAGGGAGTCTCTTTAGTGACAGTTTTGTGTAATAAAGATAAAGTAAACAAGTATCTTTCTAATTGTAAAAATGTAGGCTTTACAGTGTAACAATAGAAGAAAGGAAAGACAAAAAAAACAAGTTTAATGTTAATATGTTGTGATCTTGGGCTGCTGGGATGGGAGTAGGATAGTGTAGAAGTACACTGACTAATTATATGTAGAATTAAGATGTTTTCTCTTTTTATTACAAGGGTGAATGTTTAGATTAATTCCCCTCACCTATGCTGTAACCAATTAGGCTTGAAATATCAAAATTGTAAAAATCCATGAAAAAAGTTTCCTGCATCTGCAAATATATTAGCTTGGTTTTTTTCATTAGCAAATGTTCATTGGGAGTCCAGAAGTCTGTAGCCAAAAACAGTTGTACATTCTGTTCTGAGTGAAATTTGCAGAGTCATTTTTGACTACTTTTTCATGGAGACTAGCTGTCTGCAGGTGGAAGCAATGAATCTGGAGAGTTCTGAACATTCTTTGCTGAGAGAAATGTAAACGTTAAAGGTGTAATGGTAAGCAGTTCAGTGAAAAGTAAAGTTTGAAATTATGGTAAGTGAATATGAGATATCAGCCTCTATAAACAGTCTTAATGCTTTCATGCATGTAGTAGAACAGTGTACAATTTAGTTTTATTTAAAGATAGTCTGTGCACTTTTTCTTGGGGGTAAAAGTTAGTGCTTTCTGAAATCACACTAGCTGTTTTTCACATCTGTGAGAGGAACAGAGATGAGAAAAAAATAGCCAACGATCAGTTTAACTGGGACAGGCTGTAGCATGCACTTTAACATAAGTAACTTTAATTTTAAGTTGGGTAATGCCTGAGGGTGCAACTGTTTGGGGAAGTTCCTGTCTGAAGGGTTAAACTTTTTTTTGAAGATTTACATTATTTTGTGTTTGTTCTAAGTTAATAGTTGATGGGATGTTTTGAAAATTTATTTAGTTTTTTTGTTTGAGGGTTGAAAATGTGATGCACATTCAAATGGAGATTGAAGAAATAACTGTATAAAAACATCAGCCTGCCAAACAGTGTGTACATTTGGAAATACACATTGGAGATACTGACTTATATAATAGGTGGAACAACAGTTTTTTATCATAGCTGTGCTGTCCATATTTTCTTGTAAAGTAATTGTTTTTACTGGTATAGACAAAAAGGAAAGAGTATTGAATTATATTAAGAAATGCAGTGTGCAAAGAGTAGTGCTGCAGAAGACATTTTGGAAAGAAATGAGCATATGATTGTTTGGGGGGATAATTATATTAATTGCTTGAGAGGCTCCAATAATGATAGAAGAGGGAAAAATACAGTAATGGTAGATTTTTGGCAGTAAGGGAATATTGGCCAGGGAAGGAGGATTACACTGGCATGTATCTGTATTCCACCAAAAATGTTGTTATGGAGCTTAAGAAAATTCTGGGAGAAATAATCCGCTTTCAGTAGGGAGTATTGTATATAGCTGGGGACTGGAGCTTGATTTGCAAAATTGAGGATGTGTCAGGGGGACCTAGAAGGGGAAATAGAACAGAGGAGGTTAGATTTCTGAAAAAATGTATGAAAATATTTGGTGAGGTAGTAATGAATTCAATTGTCTGAACTCTGTCAGAATTTAAGTATTATTCCTCAAGGTACAATGACTGGGCTAGACAAGCAAGAAACTATATTTCACATGTGCATTTAATTGAAAGCTTCAGCATAGATCCTGTAAGTATTTTGGCTTATACACCAATAAAAAACAAGATAGAGATGCAGGATAATAAAGTCAAAATGAGCCACTGATGCTTTCCCACCTACCTGTTTAAAAGAGAAGAATTTAAGGAATGGCTAGTGGAGGTTATTAGGAAAGATAAAATATCATCAGAAGTTATAGCTAGTAAGTGGGATAAAATGATAATGGAGTTTAAAAGTAAGGTCAACATAAAAGAGAAAGATATGGTTAAGAAGTAATATGAATTCTTTAGAGGAGCTGGCAAAGGTTACATTTTTGCAGAATAAGGGGAGTCTCACAGAACATGAAGAGGCACAATGTAGATTGCTAAAGAGGGAGTATTTGGATAGTATGTGTGAATTTGGAAAGATTTCTGTTAAGCATTTATTTTTGTTTATAACTCTAGAGCAGAAAAACTTTTAGCATGACTTGGGTAACAGAGTAGAAATGGTTGTCGCCAAACATAGGAAGTGTATAACAAGAGAAATAAAGTGCACTTGTGTAAAACCTTACCATAACACTAGATGTCCTTCTCTTCACTGTTACAGTATTCATTAAAGAAGGGCTGTCCCACCCTGGGCAGCCTGTCACTTAACCAGTATAAATAAGCTTAAAAATCTTGTTTGCTCTATATGTCATATTTAGGCTCCCTGTACAGAATGTAGGGTATAAAAGGGACATACGGATGTAACTACTTAGAATTGAATTGCCCTAGAAGAGAACAGTTGCCATAGGACAAAGGAGTCCAATCACATCCAGAAGGAAAAATGCAGAATAAACAAGAAGGGTTTGGAGGGAGGAAGTGAATACTATAACAGGAAGGACATCTACTGTTATGGTAAGATTTTGCACAACTCTTCTATGTCCTTCTATATCACTGTTGCAGTATTCATTAAAGAAGGGAGAGTAAAAAGCTCAAGAAACAGAATGTGAGGTGATAGGCTGAGAAGACCCCTAACAAACCCACATAAAATAGTTTCAGCAAAACGTGTTCTGGCCCTAGGAACCATATCCAACTTGTAATGCTTAGTAAAGGTATGCACTGAAGACCAAGTATTAGCTTTGAGGATGAAATTGGTGCCCAACTCCTTGACAAAGGTACCACAAGAGGCAACAGCCTTAATGGAATGAGCACTAACAGAAAGAGACAGAGACTTGCCATGAAAAGAATAACAAAAATAAATGGATTTGGATATCCAGGAGGAGATGGTTTGCTTAGAAACAGCCAAATCCAAAGGATGAAAAGAAACAAAAAGCTGAGCAGACTTGTGAATAGTCCTAGTTTTATTCAAATAGTACCGGAGCTGTCTGTGCAAATCCAAGGTATGCAGGACCCCCCCAGTAGCAGACTGAGGAGAAGGGAAAAAAGGAGTTGTGCCGACTAATTTAAGGACAACTCATTTACCTCCTTGGGCATAAAAGAAGGATTAGTATGAAGGAACACCCTTCCCCTTTGGGGAAAAAAAAAGGAGGAACTGCTATAAAGGCCTGGAGCTCAGAAACCCTCCGAGCAGAAATAAGAGCCAGCAACATAACAGTCTTCCAGGTACAATGTTGCAAAGAAGGAGAATCTGTAGGCTCAGAAGGAGCCCGATTTTGTTTTCCAAAACAAAATTAAGGTCCCAAGGAGGAGGAATAGGTTTTCTGGAGGCATAATATGCAGGACGCCTTTAAGAAATTGACCTCAAAACGTGAAGTAAAATGAGGAGTCAAGGGCAGACAGACAGAAATGGCTGACAAATGGGCCTTCACAGAAGAATAGGCCAAGCCAGACTGGAGCACCTCACACAAATAAGAGAGGAACATGGGGGGCCCCCACTGAAAAAGGGTCCAGGTTAAGAGCATGGCACCAGACCAGATATATTTTCCATTTGAACATGTAAGATTTTATGGTTGAGGGTTTCCTTGCATCCTGTAAAACCCTGAGCATGTCCTCAGGTGCCTGAAAGGGGTCAAAACCCTATCACTCACAGTGTCAGTTGCAGAGTGGACAAGTTTGGATGGATGAGAGACCCCTTGTCCTGTGTTTGAAGAGCCATCTGATGAGGTAACTTGTAATAATTGCCCTTGACGAAATGCATTAAAAGGGGGAACCAATGCTGTCTCAGCCAAAAGGGAGATGCTAGCAAGATTTTTGGGGAGTCCAGTTGTATCTTTTGCAGGACTCTTGGAAACAGAGGAAGAAGAGGGAAAGCATAAAGAAACCTCCCCTTTCAAGGAAAGGAAAGGGTGTCCATCTTCCAACCAGATGGCATTACACTCTGGAACAGAAGATAGGAAGCTGCCTGTTCAGAGGGGAGGCAAAAAGATCTACCTGAGAAATACTCCACTGATAGAAAATGTTCAGAAACACGTCTCTGTGAAGCTTCCATTCGTGAGCCTGAGTTTTGGACATACTCTAAGTCTGCCACGAGACCTTGCACTGAAGGAATGTATACTGCCTGAAGAGTTAATTGATAACTGACAGCCATATCCCAAGCCCGAAGTGCCATCTTGCAGAGGACTTAAGATTTCATTCCCCCTGCTTATTGACATACCACATCACTGTAGTGTTATTTATGTACACCTTCAAGGGAGCTGGAGAGAACATGGGATGAAAAGCCTGAAGAGCCAGAATCAGAGACCTCATCTCTTTGATGTTAATATGTTTTGACTTCTGATGAGGAAGCCAAAGACCCTGAACTTTCAGGTGACCAAGAGATGCCACCCACCCCATGTACAAGGCATCACTGAACAGCTCCTGAGAAGGGAATGGAGGCTGAAAGGGCTGGCCTGGATTAAGAGTGAACTGTCGAATCCACCAAATTCCTTCTTGAGACAGGGAAAGAGAGGTACACTGAAATTCAGTGGGTGATGATGCTGCAGCCAAATTGACTAGAGGTACCACGGAAGCTTCTGCATATGCAGTCTGGCAAGAAGAAACATCTGAATAGAAGAGACAGTGAATCCCAGGGCCCGAAGAAACTTCCTGTTTGTCATTTCAATTAGAAGTTAGAGGAAGAAGATACTGAAAGAAGGCTATCAACGACAATACCTTTGGAGGTGGAAGAGAGGCCATCATTGGCACCATCTGAATCCTGCATCCCAGATGCACATGATCCTGAGAGGGAGTCAGGATGGACTTTTGAAAGTTGATAGTAAATCACAGACTTTGAAGAAGAGAGATGGTCAACTGCAGATCCTGCAACAAACGACTGGTTGAAGCAACGGTCATCCAGATAAGGAAAAATCTGAATGCCTTGTAGCCTGCAGGAGGTACTCACAGGAGCCAGGCATTTTGTGAATACCCTTGGGGCAGTAGAAAGGCCAAAGTGCAAAGCAGAGAACTGAAAATGATAGGAAGATGCAGAGAAGCATAAAATCTTCCTGAAGAAAGGGTGAATAAGGATATATGAAGTTAAGCATCTTTCAGATCCAAGGACACCAGAAACCTGGGTTAATAAAAGAGAAAACCGACTTTGAAGAGTAAGCATCTGAACAGAAGGGGACTTGAGAAAGGTGTTGAGCTAGGAGAGATCCAAAATAGGTCTCCAAGTGCCTTCTTTTTGAGGAACCGGGAACATCCTGGAATAAAAATCCCTTCCCACTTGGGAAAGGGGGACAGGTTGAATGGTCCCTTGGTTCAAGAGGGACCCTAGAACCTCTGGAAAATGAGGAAGTTGCTCTAGAGGAAGTTGAGGATCCCAGAAAAAGGAGGGTGGGATTTCCATACCATGATGTAACCCTGACAGATAATCAAAAGAACCCAAGAGTCTGAAGTGATGAGATGCCAATTTGGAAGACAAAGGGAGAGCCGAAGGGACAAAGGAACCTAGTCTAAAGGGGGGGGGGGCAACTGCCAAAGAGGAGCAGACTTTTCAGGTAAAGTAGGCTTCTGGGCCACAGAAATCAGAGAAGCCTTAGCAGAGGGGGCCCTCCTCCCACCCTTCATGCCCTTGGAGGCCTGGTGGGGTCGCCTCTGAGCAGAATCAGACCTAGAAAGATAATTCCTCTGAAACTTGGGGATAGGAGAGACAAAATATGTTTAAGGTCTTGCGAGGCTTTGCTTTTCTCTTGAAGAGACTTAAACATGTCAGCAGCAGCAGTCTCATAAAGATGAGTATTGTCCAAAGGAGCATCCAACAACTTGGACCTAATGTCCTCAGGAAGAGACTGGATATGAAGCCAAGGATAATGTCTCATGATGGACCCAAAAGCCACAGCCCTAGAAGAGGCATCAGCAGCATCATAGCTGCACTTAATAGAGTGGCAAGCCACTTAAGAAGCACACACTAAAAAAAAAAGGCAGAAGATTTGCCATCAGAATCAGGGTATGGAGATGATGTGACAAGCCTGAGCAATCAAGGCCAGAGAATACCTGGTCATGTGGGTCTGGTAATTAATATCCCTAAAGGCTAAAATAGAAGTAGTGTAAACTTTCTCGTCAATCCTCTCCGGTGCCCTGCTATCCTTATCAAAAGGCAAACATTTGGAGGAGGGCAAAAGTTTTGAAAGTTTGTTAGAAGAGACGGACACCACAGCAAGATCAGCAGAAGGACATTTAAACAAAAATAGACAATCCTCAGGAACCTTATAGAACCTATAAGGTTTCTTATGAGCAGGAGGATGAGAACCAGATGACTTGGAAGCAATAATGAAAGTATCTAACAAGGCAGCCAACACAGGAGGAACTGCTGATGGTTTAGGAGTATCCAAATGAAGCAACTCCAAACATCTTCTCTGGATATCAGACACTTAAGAAGAATGCCACTTAATTCCATCATCCTAGTAATTGTGCCCCAGAAGGACAATTCCTCAAAAGAAGACTCAGGTTTAACAGATTCCTCTTCATCAGAACTATAAGCCAAAAGTGAAGGAGTATCTGTGAAGAATAGGACAAAGACCATCTCAGTAGACAGGGAGTCATTATTCGAAGAATTTGGTTCCCTGAATCATTTGGAAGGGGTAGAGGTCCAAGGAGGAGTAAGTACTGAAGCCCCTTGATGAGGCTTTAGGGTCATTAAGGCAGAGAACAAGCCCCAAGTAAACTCTTGCCATTCCCTTTGAGGATCCATAGAACAAACTGAAGCATGCTTCAGTTTTTGTCTTTTCTTAGAAGGGGCATGAGTCCTTACAAATACCAGAGGGTTCTGACCCTTGGCAAGATTAAAAAAAAGAACCCAGAACTTCCTCCCTGACCAATATCTGCAGAACCCCTGTAGGACTGTCTGAGATAATCATCTGTGGACATCTGGAACAGACACCTGCAAAGTCTCAGAGGACATGTGAAAAGATGGATCTATGCCAGCCTCCAGTGGGGTTGCGGCAGATGAATCTGTAAACACTGGATAACCTACAGAGGTATTACTTAACTTCTAGAGGTGGTGTCCAGTGGAGACTGAACAGCTAAAGAATCCATCCGTGACTTCTTGGCCACCTTCTTACCTAGTGGGAGTATTTTGGTGTTAAAGGATTCTGCCGTTGTATCCTGGGCTAACTGTCCAAGCTGTTGATTTTCATGATAAATGGCCAGGGAAGACAAACAGATTCTGAGCATCTTAGGCACAAATGCCTTACAGATACTACAAGAGGTATGGTCGGGAGAAGCGCCCAAACAAAAAGCACACACTTTGTGAAAATCCTTATGGAGAATCTGCCTCCCACACTGAAATTCTTCCCTCTTGGATGACATGAACTCTAAGTAGTGATGTAAAATACAAGACCAAGAAAGTAAAATAAAAAATAACCCTAATGGGGCACTTGTCTGGAGTTGCTAAATATTCAGTACAGCAACAAAGCGTTCAAACCAAATAGCAAAAAGAATGTTGGAATTGGCAGCAAAAGAAGTTCTAGGTAGTTGAGTCTGTACTTCCCTTTTATGCCCTACATCCTGTGTGGGGACCAAAAATATGAAGTACGGAGTGTAGATCAATGTGTGTTTATGTATACCTTTAAGAAGCTATCCAAGGTCTTGGACAAGTGTATAGGTACTGAGCACGTTCAAGCTAGACTGCCGTTTTGTAGTAAGCCATTGAGGTGCAAGCATGTATGTATGTATGTAAGGTCTGTCTGTTACCCAGTTCATTTGTATTTTATGATGCTGCTATCCATCCTGATGTGTTTCTATGTATTAAAGCATCTAAACGAAATACCCCACCTGCTTGTCATCTATGTGAGAGAGCGAGAGAGAGACGAGCGGCATGGTGTCAGAAGCGGCATGCCTAAAGGGTGTGAAGTTAGAGGCGGCATGGCTAAAATGAAAATAAGGCACTTGCTTGGAACTGGTGGAATATAAAGCAGTGAATCATCTCTAGAATGAGCAAACTTTGCAAAACAGGTTAGAAATGAATTTCTGGTATTAAAACTTGCTCAGTACTATTTATTTCTGTATAATATGAAATGAGGCATACTGAACATTCAAAATGATTTTTGCATAAACCGATATGTACGATATTGATAAAATATTCGAGTTACTACCGAAAATGTTTGAAATAAAGTCTGAATCACATAAAATGAATAAAATAAAGGGAACTAACTGCATTTTCGCAAAGCATGTGTTTTTCGTATTAAGCAAAGATATCCGAGTTATCAGAAGTGTATGAAGTGTTTGCATGTTTGTGCAGTGTTACAGTAAAGCTGTTTCGCAAAAGTACAGCCATTACAGACCATATTTTGCAAAGTACAGTATTTTGAAGAGTTTATTGTGCATTTGAATGTTATTACAAGCTCACAGAACAGTTTCTTCATACATAATTACAAGGGCCATATTTTCAGTGTGTTTGTGTATACTTTGTGGTCATGGTAGATGGATTTTGAAAGCGCAGTGCAGTTGTGTTTAACAGTAATGTTGCTGGGAACTGGAGAGTGTTTGAGCAAGAGTACATTTTCATACAGGCTGCATTTTCTGATAAAGATGACCGTGCAAAGGCATTTATTCTGCTTAATTTAGCTGAGTCAGAAGCCATAGAAAGGCAACGTTCGTTTTCGTATGCACCTGCTGTCTATACCAGAGAGGGGGAAAACTGTCATATTGTTGTACAGGCTGAGTCAAGGGAGGACACTGGGTGCTTAAAATGTAAATTTTGAGAAATGTGTAACCCCAGACAAATGTTACAATGGAAAGGCACTTATTTTACACAAGGGATCAAAAGGCTGGTGAAACTTTTGCAGCATATGAAACTGACCTGAGAAACAAAGCTAAAACGTTCAGATTTGGGGATTTAAGGGATTAGTTGATAAAGGACAGATATTTTGTGTGGTATTAAAGATGATGTTGTGAGAAAGATTTTGCTTCGTGACAGTGATTTAACTTTGAATAAGGCCATTGAGATTTGTCAGATATACGAGCTCACAGAAAAGCGCACAAATATGCTTACTAGTGAGAGCAGCTCTAGAAGGCACAGTGATAAAGCTCATGATGATAGTATGCAGCACGTTATTAAAAGAAACGGGCCCAAGCACATGGCAGCAACTGTAGCCCCTGCAGCAATTACTGGTAAATCCCATGGCTTTCTAGGATATTCCAGAGTTTGCACAGTCTCAGTGAAGCATAAGAGTGAGTCAGCAAACTCGAAGCATGGGCCCCAGTCTAGTTTCATTGCCAACTGTTGTAACTATGGTGGAAGCCATGAATGTAAAAGGGAGAAATTTTTAGCTTTTAGTTAACAATGCCACAGATGCAATAACTGGAATAATTTCAAAAGGTTTTGTAAATCAAAAGGCCCACATTCTTTTATTAAAAGGGAACATTTTAAGAAACGAGTTGATCACTTAGAAAGCTGTAACCCTACTGTTTATGTGGATGGTGTGTCAATGCTTCATGAAACAGTTAATGCAGTAGATTTCAGAACAAAGAATAAAGTATTTTGTACTGTTCGGATAAATGGCAAACCCACAGAGCTCAAAGTTGATATATGTTCCAAGTGCAATGTTATATTAGCAGAAACATTTGCGAGTGTGTGTCATGGTGAGAAGCTTGACTTGACAAGGTGTGTGCGAAGCTTGTTGCTTATGGAGGGTAAAGAGATTCAAACTGAAGGCTCAGCAGTGCTTTCATGTTACTCAGCTGGCAGAAGCTACAATTGTTATCAACCTGTTGCCTGTGCATCGAGAACTCTTACTCAGATTAAATGCAGTATGCCCAGATTGAGAAAGAGATTTTGGCAATTGTGTTTGCATGTTCAAAGTTCCGTGATTATGCGTATGGTAGACCTATCCAGATCAAAACAGACCCACCAGCATTTAATCACTATTTTGAGAAAGCCTATATATTCAGCTCCAGCCCGACTGCAACGTATGATGCTGAGATTGCAAAAGTGTAATTTCAATCTTGTATACAAGAAAGGCAAACTTCTTTATTTTGCTGATACATTATCCAGAACAGCACGAGAATGAGAACCTTGATTTTGAAGTTGGAAGTGAGAACTTTTTCTTCCACACATCTTGATGAGGTGAGAGACCACACAGCCACAGATCCAGTTTTACAAAGGTTAAACCACTTTATCAGTCATGGGTGGCCATCAAAGTAGTCTAGTTTACCTCGAGAGGTGCAACCTTATTTTCCATACAGAGATGAGATTTTGGCTGACAAAGGTATCATTGTGAAATGTCCAAAAGTAATTGGTCCAAAGTCCTTACAGGAGTACATTACTACCTTGCATCGTGGTCACCCAGGTACCGACTCCACCAAAAGAAGAGCAAGACGACTACTATTTTGGCCTTCTATGTCACAAGACATTGAGAGAGCACTTTTTTATCTTCTTCAGTGTGTAATAGTACAAAGCCACATCAACAGAAGGAACCACTTCAGCTAAACCAGATTCCTGATCTACCTTGGTTGCCAGTAGCCATTGACATTTGTCAACATTATTTGGTGTTAGTAGACTCTTACTCCAATTGGTTCGAGATTGACCTACTTCCTAATCTAGCATCCAGTACTGTCATTACTAAGATGAAGCATCATTTTGCAGTCCATGGTAGTCTGTACAGTTATTTCTGACAATGGCACTCAGTTTACAAGCCAACAGTTCAAAAGATTTCCTGAAGAATGGGAGTTTACTCATGTCACGAGTAGCTCGGAGTACCTGCAGTCAAACAGTTTGGCAGAACATGCAGTTCAAAGTGCAAAACAGTTACTAGAGAAAAAAGATAATGTTGATGCTTTCCTGAATGTTTTGAATCTCAGAAATTTTCCTCGTGATAAACATTTTGGTTCACCTGCTCAGAGACTTTTGTCAAGAGAAACCAGAACCACATTACAAATCAGTAGTCGGTTGTTGGTTCCATGTGTCAAGAGCAACAGATCTGTTGAAGAAACACTTAACCCAGAAGTCCTACTGTGATAAAACCAGCAAATCACTCAGTCCATTACGAGAAAGAGAAGTGGTAAGGATGCAAATGTCCAAAGGTTGTGATCAGATTGGTGTTGTGAAGAATATTTGCCCAGAGCCGAGATTGTACATTGTGGAATCAGAAGAAGCAATCTTTAGATGGAATCGGAAGCATTTGAGACTGGTCCGAGCCTATACCACAACACATAGCCTGTGAGAAAGTCTCTCTATCTCAAAGTGAGTTGTCTGGTGTTCCAATTCCAGAGGAAGTTCCATAGGACATTCCCACTCCTATGACAAATCCAGAAGTTCCTGATATGACTTGTACACCGCAGACTGTCCCTGTTTCTAAATTTGGTCCAGATTGTTATGTTACCAGATATGGTCGTATCTCTAAACCCTGCAACAGATATGAAGCAGCTTGGACATGTATATTGCATTTTGTTTTTAATGTACATAGTAATGCATGTCTAACTCTGATATTGTTTTTACAAAGGACAGTCTTTTTAAGAGGTATGATGTAGATAAGTGTGCATTCATACCTTTAAGAAGCTGTCCAAGGGCACGCACAAGTGTATAAATAAGGAAGCATGTGCAAGCTAGACTGCTATTCTGTAGTAAGGCGTTGAGATAACAGCATGTATGTATGTAAGGTCTGTATGTTAACCAGTTTGTTTGTATTTTATGATGCTGCTATCCATCCTGATGTGTTTCTATGTATTAAATCATCTAAACGAAATACCCTGCCTGCTTGTCATCTATGTGAGCGAGAGAGACAAGCGACACAAAGCAAACAGTGACTTTTTAAAGTTTTTTTATACTGGCTGAGTATTGGACTACCCAGGGTGGGACATTCCTTCTTTAATGAATACTGCAACAGTGATATATAAGGACATTTAGAGATGCTGTAGAGGTGTTGGAAATTTTCAGAAATTTTATGAACATTTGTATCAAGCAGAGAAATGTGAAAATAAAGAGCAAAAATGGAAATATTTATGGAAGGCTTAATTATGCCAAGGTTACAGGTAATGAGACTGAACAATTAACAGCTAAGATAGGAGGTGATGAGATAAAAGTTGTTTTGTGTAATCGCTCTTCAGGAAAGTCTCAAGGAACAGATGGTATTCCTGCGGATGTTTGATAGGAGGGAAGAAAATTATAGATCATGGAGATCCTGACACTAAAGTTCCCATCGAAACACAATTCATCTCCCACTTTGTGAACTCAATTCTATCCTTAGCATCACAGGACAGTTCCTTCCTCACTATCCCCCCCAACACAAATAACACTAATACAAGCGTTACCCTCAAAACAGTTTCCACCACTTCAATCAAAAGCATGCTCTCCAAACTAAAAAATTCATCAACAGCAGCCGACCTACTCCCCAGCTATTTCTTGAAACTCACAGCAGATGCTATTGCTATCCCAGTCTCCACTCTCATAAACAGATCAGTTGTTGAAAACTGTGTGCCCAAACTCTGGAAAATATCCTATGTTACACCCATACATAAAGGCGGGACCTCCACTGAACTTAATAACTACAGACCCATTGCTTTACTCTCCCCCCTGGCCAAAATCCTAGAAAAATGCATCCATACCCAGATGCTAAACTATCTCCTAGACAGCAACATTCTGTCACCTACTCAGCATGGTTTCAGACCTGCCCATAGTACCACTACAGCCCTCCTCTGCTTCACAGACACAGTAAACCATCTCAAAAATGAAGGCCTACAAGTGTCAACTCTTTTTTTTTGGATATGTCCAAAGCATTTGACAGTCTCACACCAAATCCTGCTAAACAAACTAAACCAATATCATCTATCAAATTCCACTCTTACCTGGTTCCAAAGCTACTTAACTGACAGGTACCAAGCTGTGAAATGGGAAAATTCTCTCTCTCTCCTCAGCTGCCCATAACTATAGGAGTCCCACAGGATTCTATCTTAGGACCACTACTATTCACAGTCTTCACAAATGACCTCCATACCTCCACACAGCATGCATCTATAATTCAGTATGCAGATGACACTACCTTAATCTGTGCTGCACAAAACATTCCCACCCTCCTGCAAACAACTCAGCTAGCATTCTCTGACGTTGAAAACTACCTTACCCAAAGCCCAACTTATCCTCAATCCAAAGAAAACTCAGCTTATGATAACAAAAACACTAACAGTCAATTCACTATCTACTCCACTAATGCTACTCCAATTGCTCCAGTGGCACAGGCTAAGCTATTGGGAATAACCATAGACTCCCATCTCAACTTACCTATTAAAAAAACACATGCCAAACTGGGTTCGCTCTACCGTATCAAACCATTTCTTACCAACAACACAAGATCAGCCATTGCTCGCTCCCAACTTCTATCCACCCTACTCTATGCATCTCCCATTCTGACTAATCTCAACAAAACTGAACTAAGCAAAATGGAAGCCTGCTATAACAGAATTGCACACTTTGCTGCAAATTGCTCATATAGAACTCATCACTCTACTGCTTTGAGACAGTTCCACTGGCTTGAACTGTCAACCTCCTAACCTACAATCAGCTCTGCCTCTGTCATTCTATCTATTACCTCCCCAATAAGTGTCCTGCCCTCAAAAACCTAGTACATCACTTAGCCAAAAGGCCTCTTAGATCATCAATCAAACTACTACTAGAAGTCACCAACAGCTACAATAGCTTTGGAGATGCACTATATAGTAGTTCAGTGGCTAAAAAATGGAACTCTGTCCCTACAAGCATTCAAAACACATCATCCAAAGCCTCCTTTAAAGATCTCATCAGGCAACATCTCAAGGAAAGTTGGCAGTGTCATGATTGCTCCCCAGGCTAGTGAAAGCGGATAACACATGCATACAAAATCTAGAGCACTTGATAATAGTTTTCAATCTTACTCAAACACTGGCTAATCTACAGTGTATGTACTGTACCTGTGTACTATGTATGTATTCTACCTATGTTCCAAATTTCAGCTGTACATCAGAAATCTATTAATTACCTTTATTTTTAAAATTAATATTTTTTTGTTTGTTCTCTCCACTGTAACTGTTTATGTGCCGCATACCACTGTAAAAACATGTATCCTGTAACTTGTGTGTATGCTGATCATGTCTAAACAACTAAATGTGTCTGTAATTTTTCTTTGTGGAGCTTCTCTCCCCGGGCGTCTGCTGAAAAAGGGCCTTTTCGGCTCAGTCAGACACCCCCGGTTAACAAATGTAAAATAAAATAAATACATTTTATTTAACAGTGTTTTAAAAAGTTGGCAAGTACCAGCATCTTGGAAGAAAGCTGTGGTGGCTGTAATACCTAAAGATACTAAAGACTCATCATACCCAGTTTTTTATAGACCTATTTCAATTTGAAGCCATGTTTATGAAGTGTTTATGTCTGGAGTAGCTAAAAGAATGACACAGGTATTACTATAATTAGGCCATATGGATCAATGTGGTTTTGTGGAGGGGAGGCAAACATTTAACATAAAACAGTAATGATCCAGAGGGCAGAAGAGTATAAGAAAATACCACTGTTCTTAATGGGTCATGTCACAAAGAAAACATTTGATAGAGTAAGATAGGGATTTTATGAGTAGGGTAACGGTAGCATTTGCATTTCCTGCTACAATAATAAGGTTAATTAGGAGGATATATGAAGGATTGGAGGCAAGATGTAAAGTAGGAGGGTTCCTCTATGATAAATTGTGTTAAACAGAGGAACCAGGAAGGGGTGTCCTTTTTTCCCCTTTGTCATTTGCTTTATATTTAGAGCTATTGGCAAAGAAAACAAAGGACTAAAATGCAAGGATATAATTGGAATTGTAACCAAGAAATTTGGCTTTATTTGCAGGTGATATTTTATAGGTGGTTGTTGTTGTTGTGTCTTTCGGCTTTTAGGGGTCGCCACAGCGGAACTCCGGTCCGCTAATGATTGGCAGTTGATTTTTACGTGCTGAGTTGCCAGCCCTAACGCACAACCTTCAACGAAGGTACGCCCATTCACGCATGTCTCCATGCAGAAGACGCTCTAGCTGAGTCTCGAACCGGTCAGCATCTTACTGTGAGTATACGTGGTAAACCCAGAAAATAATATGTCAGTGTTTTGAAGATTTTGGGACCATTTCAAGTATTTTCAAGATATAACATTAATGAAGATAAAACAAAGGCTATGGCTGTAAATTCTGGCCCCACACAAGAACTGGTTCAGAAATATCCATATTTATGGAGACATGATGAGATGAAATGTTTGGGAGTATGGATTAAAAATGCTTCTGTTCTGGCAGCTAAGGATATGTGGGAAGAGACTAAACAAAAGGTAAATACAAAAACTGATAAACTGGAAGCTCTTGTTTATGGATAGTAAGATGCAAACAGTACAAATGTTTTAATCCTTTAGTTTTATATATGGGTCAGGCATATTTTTATCAACCAGAGAAGTTGTGGACAGTAATTAATAGCAATGAAGAAATTTATCTGGAAGGGGAGAGGGCAAGAGTTTGGTGGGATAAGTTAATCCTTCCAACAGAACAGAGTGGTTTAGGATTGCCCTACTTAAAGGGATATTTTAGAGCTACACAGTTAAAGCTCATAACCTTCTGCTTGTGTTATGTATATAATTCAAAATGGAAAGGGATGATGATTGGGGAGGGAGTCAAGAAACGGGCTGGAATTTTGGATGCAGATCCTTAAGGAGAATAATAACCACAGAATATTAAATTCACAAAGTATCTGAAAGTATTTTAATAAATTAGCCAACACAAGAATGCAGAAAGGAGTTTTTGCCAGTAGGGATGACCACAAGTAGGGGGTACAGCAAATATGCAAGAGGGTGCTGGAATTTACCATAGAAAACTGGCAAAGGAGTTAAGGTACTGGGAGCAAATAACTAGAGAGGGAAAGGTAATAGAGTGGTATGAGACCAAGAAAACATTTGGACTACAAGCTAAAGACTGCCTTCTCTACCAGGAATTGATATTAGAGTAGAGACAAAGAGAAAGGGATAGGAGAATCTTTAGTGAAAGACATGGTCTGGTAGAGGTTTTAATTGACTCTAGAACATGAGCCGCTTTTAATAAGGGATAATTAGTAGGGCATAAAAATATTGCATGATAACTATAAGAATCAATCAGAGTTTAGAAGAGACTGGGGAGAGAGACTTGAAAAGCAGATTACAAGCGAACAGTGGGAGTATATATGTATGATTCCCAAGTATGTAGCAAGTACAGAAAGTTCAGGATCTACTTGGAATTGGTTTTATACCCCAAGAATACTTCAAATAATTTTTCTCACGTAGATAGGAAATGCTGAGGGTGTGATAAAGAAGAAGGTAACTGGGAGTGTAATGAGTTGGCATATTTGAAATATTCCCTAGAAAGTAATCTTGTCAGAAATATTGGGCGAGAAAAAGTCAGTAACTAAGGAAATTATACTTTTGAGCAAGGACACAGGATCTGAATTGCCTAGACATAGTTAAGGCCTTATTAAGTTTAATTCTTTAGGCTACCTAAGATGAAATTACTAGAAAATGGTAGTCTAAACCAACTGTATATGAAGTACTGAGTGTTATAGAAGAGATAAAAGAACTGGAAGAAGGATCTTTACAAAGGGGAAACACCACATTGCATAGAAATAAGTGGAAATTGTGGGACCACTACATGTAAAATAATGTTCAGGAGGAGGAGTGAGGTTTGAGGGAAGGCAGTCTTTCAATAGTTTATGTAATGTTGGACTGATGATAGTTGCAAGGAAAAACAAAGATATGTGATGTCTAATGTATGTAAATGGAAAAAGGGTAATGTGGTTTGTTTTCTCTTCTAAAATGTATGTTTTTCTGTATTTTAAGTGATTAAAGTGTTAACAAAAAGGCATGTATTTGTTGTAATGATGATGATGTAAGTTGCTATATGTTCTGCTGTGTTTGCCTTTGACCCTGAATGCAGCAAAATGGTTTTAGTAGCAAGCAATTTACCAGTTTAACAAATAAAAGGAAATTGTTAACCATTTGCACTTGGGTAGATACACTAAGGAAGGTAGAAAGAGTGATAAGGAGCTTGTCTGTGGTGAATGGTTGCTCATAGGTGTGTCAGTTGAGATCTAGTGCAAAGAAGTGAACAACTTCAGTCAGGGTGTACGCCCTTTCATTTCAGTGGAAGGATCAAGGCGGTTAGTGCCACAGTGGGTAAGTACTCTGAAGCTATCTGCTTGTGTATGTTCCACATGCACATGCCAGTAGCGTCATAATTGCAGTTGGATGTGCATGTTGTGCGTAAGAGGCATTGGTGTCAGCATCATTGTGTTTAAATGTATGTATGTTTGAAGATGCAAGTGCTGGTAGGGGCAACATTAGCAAGGTTAGCTTCAGCAGTTCAGTGTTCCATTCAAAGACATAATGAGACACTAATGAGATGTTGATTAATGCAACTTTATTGTATCTCTGAATTGAAGAGTATTGCCATTGCAATATTTGTCTCTATTTATCCTTGAATATATTTAAATAATTTCCTCAAAATTCAGAGTAAAAAGAGAGAGAGAGAGAGACTAGTTAGGTTGGGTGAACCTTTACTGCTTATTCACAGACTTTGGCAGTTATAGTCCAAAACATAGTTTGCTATTCAGCTGTGATGGATGATTCCAGTTAAAATCTTTATTCTTTTAAAAATTGTATTGAATGTTAAATAAAAAAAAAACAATGACTTTTTTATTTCGAAGCAGGCAGATTTTGAGGTGGAGAGTCATGACCTGCGGCAGCAGATAGCAGCAGCCCGGCACCAATCCACAGAAAGAGTTAACCAACTAGAAACTCAAATAGCTTCACTTGAAACAGCTCGAGAACGTGATAAAACAGCAGCACAGCATAACATTGTAAGTAAACTGGCAAACATTCGGTCTTTTTAAAAAATTGTTTCTTATTCCCCTTATTTTGGTTTATTAAGCAGGTCACTACTCAGATATTTTATTTATCAACGAAGAAATTCAGGATTCTGGTGTTAGTGCTTTAAGGTTGCCCTTATGATATATTTGACCCTGCTTTATAATAAGCTCATGTGGCATTTTTAAATATTCTGTTTGCAGTATCTGAATTATCCACACACAACTGATAAATAATCCTGTTTGTTTGTTGCAGTGGTATTCCTTCATTTTTGCTCCTTTGCTTCTATACTGCACTTTTATTTAGAACACCTCAATTTTCTCCACCACTGCTACAAAACACAGGATTTCACTGACACCCAGCTTTCCTGCAATTATTAGCTTATTTATGATCTGATAGGCTTGTATTTTGTCTGACAAGTGCAGCAGCTGTTATCCATAGTATCAGTTAATTTATTTTAGTAGGCAACAGAAATGGTGTCTGCTTTTCATAATTCCTGTGTATCCATGAATATTGTCAGTAGGCAGTATTTTGTACCATAGTGGAAGATGGTATTTGATCTCACTTTGGGTGTTCTGCAGTGGATTGAGCTCTTGGGCTGCATCCTTCTTGTGTTCTTTCATGATCTTTAAATTTCAGTCCCCAGGGCTTAAGGTGCACAGTACCAACTTTTACTCTGTCATGTCGTCTCAGCATGAGAGTTAAGGGACATCTATATACCTAGAGTTCACAATGCTTTGTAGCCACTATGTTCACATCTTCTAAAATGCTTCATTGTACTGTTTCTATATTCATTACTTAGTAGCATAAACATTCTGAGATTGCCTCTAATCATCAGTTTGGATGTCAGGGCCATCAAAGAAACTGATTTGAAGTCAAATATATCGTTTCAACAGTTGTTACGTGTGGAGTGGCTTAGAGGCATTGAAGAGGGCTCAAGGCTTTCGTCAACCATAGTACCCAGGAGCACAGAGGGAGTCACACTCGGAAGAACTGTCTTGCATTCCTAATCAGGAGCACAAAAGGCAGAAGATGAGATTCAGATCCAAAGATCAAGTCCAGGACTGATTTTGTGCCAAAATCCACCTTTCATACAAAAACATTGTCCTTTAACAAAGAGCCTCTGACATCTCATTGATAAACATCCAGTGGATGGATTTGAAGGGTGCCTTTCCAGTTCCTGTTGTTGGGACTGAGACCTAGGGTGACGCTGCTTCCTCACATTGTATGCAAGAGGAAGCATCTACTCCACAGGCATTCGGTGGTTTGATACTTGAGTCCTAGGACAAGTGTTATGAGTTGGAATCTGTGCCTTTTATGATCAGCTTCCTTCACTTCCCAATAAGTGGTTAGCTATTTATTAAGGATGATTAACACAACTCCTGCATGTTCTTCTACACTTAGTACTTGACCCTTGCCCTTCACCATCCCTATGCAGAACTGTGATATCTTGTTCACCATATGGTAGAGAATTGCATATTTTGTTCGAGAGTACAGCAGTGAAATTTAGTATCATTAGGTAACCTCAGATATTTCTGTAAGCACTGGAAGTCATATCATTTTGTTAGTCATCTATGCCCCCCCCCCCCCGCATGAAAGCCTGATAGGTGCCTGATCTTGGAGTGATAGTCGTTGGATGTTTGTTAATCTAATAATTAAGCCGTTGCTGAGTTCAAGGGTATTGAAGTCCCTGAACTTGAAGTGGATGGAGGTAATAAATGTTGCTCTCTACTAGCTCATCTCCAGAAGAGCCCTCCTTTGGAGAAGCCCAAGACTCATGTAATCTGTTCTCTGTTGTCTTTTCCTTCATTTTCTTTCCCTCTGAAATATTGCAACATTTGCTTAGAAAAGAAAGAAGAGAATATTGAGAGTTTTCTTAATTTTGAGCCTTTTCTAAAAGATGTTTTTGCTGTTTTGAAATGCATAGAGTTGGGTCCTTCAGGACCCAGATGAATGTTTATATAGACCACCCCTGTAATGCCTTCCCTTTTGTACATGCATTCCACAAGTACTTTCTTTGCTATTTCCTGTTTTCAGCATATCTCCCAACACCCTTTGATACTCTGTCCACCAGAGCCCAAAACCATGGACTAATCTGTTGAAAGGGTTTATTTGTCTGCCATCTTGGGCCTGTTATAAAATAATTTGTCCTGTATAATGTGGATCCAGCTTTCTGTAATAGCCCAAGCCTTGAAGAAATTGTCTACACTTCTTAAATACAGTGAGTGAGATGCTTTCTGTAGGTACTTTCAAAATTTGACAACTCTGTTCTGTAGAAGGCTAGAGCTTTGACTGCAACCCCAGTGACCTATATTTGAGCAGTGAGCCCAGGCACTAAAGGATCTGGATTGGGAGTTATGAGACTTGGCAGTCATACTCTTTCACCCATTCTGAAGTTGTTGGAGTCTTTGCCCTGCAGATCACATGACACCTGGCTGCTAGCTGATTGTTTAGCTCATTTTAAAAGATAAGTACTATGCTTGCCAAGAAGTGCACAGCACTCAAGTTGTGGCATGGCTGTGTGAAAAGATCATGCTTGCACTTGGTCCAGTATTGCAGGCTTTGTGCATTGTTTGCTACCTGTGAGGGTGGGGGTAAGACACAAAAAGGAAAAATAGCTGGAAGTTTACTTTATAAAATTGGGCCACTGAGACATTTCCTTGAATTACTTTTATTAGCTTCCTCAACTTATCCACTGGAAGGCAGTTTTTTTTTCCAGGAGCAGAGGTGTAGCAGCATAGCCTGGGGGAGGGGGTGAGCAAAGATCCACTGATGCTGGATTGTAGCAAGAAATGAGCTCAGAAAATCCATAATCTAGTCATTGCTTTACTTCTAAGTGTCTGCAGTGACAAGGATCCCTAGAGGGCCCATCTCTATACCGGAAGAATGCAAAGTTCCTGTAATCACGGCTGCACAGGTAAAAAAACATACTCTCCAAAGCCAAGAACACAGCATCCATGGGACCTGACAATATCCCAGACTGCGTTCTACATGAACTACAGAACGAGCTGGCACCCTACCTAAGCACCATATTCAAATGAAGCCTCACCTCAGGCTTTGTGCCCACTGAATGGCGCACCGTGACGGTTATCCCACTCCACAGATAACCACGCCAGACAGACCCCGGGAACTGCTGCCCCATTAGCCTGACGAGCCTGGTCTGCAAGGCCATGGAATGTATCATCATGGAACTCATAAACAAAGACATTGGTAATCTCTAGACTTTGGACCCCACCCAGTTTGGGTTTGTAAAAGGCAAATCATGTTTCCTAAACCTGATAGACTTCTTTGAAGCAGTCACCAAAGCCGTAGATGAGGTTAAGGTGATTCACACAGCCTATCTAGATCACGCCAAGACTTTCCCCCACTCTGGAATTCTAGATAAACTCACTAAACTAGGTATAAATCCCTATGTCACAAGATGGGTTGCCAACTGGCTCACTGACAGAACCCACACTGTGAAAGTAGCAGACTCCAAATCCGACTTCAAACCAGTGACAGGTGGAGTACCACAGGGTTCAGTCCTGGGTCCTATCCTGTTTGGTATCTACTTCTCTGAAGTACAGGCCAACACAGAAGGTCTTTGGCTGACGAAGTATGTAGATGACTGCAAGCTAGGAGCCATAATCGAAACTCCTAAGGATGTGAGCATCCTACAAAAGGGCCTCACTGAGACAGATGCCTGGTGTCAAAGCCATGGCCTCAAGCTCAATGCCAAAAAATGCATTGTCATCCCCTTTGGTAAAAACTCTGTACCCATGAACTACCACATAGGTGGTAGTCTACTTAACACCGAAAGTGTGATAAGAGACCTAGGGACACAGGTGGACAGTAGTCTCTCCTTTGATAATCACATCACCACAGTGGTCAGAAAATCCTTCTATGTGGCACACTTCATCACAAAAGGTTTGTCATCCAGAAAAAAGAGGTCATTGTTCCCCTGTACTCATCACTTATTAGACCCATTCTAGAGTACAACGCCCCTTTTGGTATGTACCTCACAAGACATCTACAAGAACTGGAAAGGCCACAGAAATACCTCACAAAGAGGATTACTGGCCTCAAACAGATGCCCTACGCTGACCGTCTCAAAAAACTCCAGCTTTACTCCTTCACATATCGCCTACTCAGAGGCGATCTCTGCCTAACATAGAAAGCTATGTCAAACCCAGAGCTGTTGGACATGCTCCACTTAAAGAAATCCCAATCCCTCCGAGCCACACACTGTAGGGACCTAAACCACAATAAACAGAACATGCTGGAGGGATAGATTCCTATCCCAGAGACTTCCCATACTCTGGAACAGACTACCTATCTATGTCAAACAGAGCTCCTCATTAACACTCTTCAAGAAAAATCTTGATGATTGGATGGGAAGTAGGAAATTCACCCCGGAGATCACTTCTGTGGCTCTGCTCGACAGGGGCACAGGAAAATAATTTTCTTGGGTGGCGAAAGCCAGGGTGCCTTTTTGGCTAGGCTTATATTGGCCCTAGGGCCAATAGTCTAGTACCTACCTATGAACCTATAAGAACACATAAAGCTAAGTTGTATAGTTTTGCCAGCCATTCTGGATACTTCCATTAAGGTGAGGTTTAACTTTGGCATGTCATAGGAAAGGATCTCTTCCCTTCTTATTAAAAACCATAAACGTCTTATAAAATTAAAGCAAGGGAAGTCAGTATGTCAGTTAATCAGTTGATCTTTTATTCTCCTGGTTCTAGGCACATTACAGTATAAAACCATGTAAAGTACATAATAAGAACAAATTTATGTAAATACAGTACATTTTCTTGAAGTGTACTGAGTCGCATAAACTTAAGCAGGGTTTGTAACAACTCTGGTGGTGTGGAGGAGTAAGGCACTGACTATGACTCGGGCAACCTTATATCAATTAGTAATGCAAATGCACATGAAGCAGACTGGGACAATGGGTTTACCCCTCCTGAGAGGGGAGGGGACAGTCCAGAGCTGTCTGTTATCACAGTCAGTATTCTCAAGGGTGCAAGTTTGGCCACTCAGCTGCTTCACTGGTAGCTCTCATTGTGAGTGCATAGGAATGTACATCCACACTGGGGAGGGTATTGTGGTCCCTGCTGTGATACAGCTTGTCCATCTGCCATCCAGGGGAGGGGAATTAGACATAATGAGTGTATAATCTCATTGCCAGGATCAGTACAGACACACACTACAGTGCTCAGACAGCCTTTATGATAGCTTTTACTGACCAACTGTTTTCCTAAATGGAGAATATGCTAGCCTTGGACACAAATTGGTGTGGCTTAGTAGTGGGCAGTCACAATGGGGAAACTACACATGGGGACGGTACACTTAAGCAGGGTTTGTGGAAAAGGTACATTTTCATAGACCTTTTTAAAGCTACCTATAGAGGTGATTTCCCGAGGCTGACAAGGCAGTGAACTTCATAGGAATAGTACTTGTTTGACTTAACAAGAAAGTTCCAGGCTTATCCTGGGAATGATTTATCAGCCTCTTATCAGCTGATCACAAGGAGGTAGAGGGCTGAATAGGACATGTACAGCTCTTTAAGGAAAGAAAAAACCCCAAATCATGTTGGGATCTGTAGGTAAGAACTAGTACCTAATAAGTAGATGTCAGAGCAACATGCAATTTAGACCACAGAGAGATGGGCTAGCTGCAGGGATTTTCACCCACTGAAGGCACTTCAGTCTACATCAGAAATTCTGTGTAGATGGAGTTGCAGTGGCCCGTTTGTGAGGAAACCAAAGCATACAAAGTTATAGAGAGGTCTTATAAAGTGTTTATCTCCATGGAGATGATGTAAGTATGTTAATGGGATAATTTAATAGTAGCTATCACCTGGTCCCTTGATAGATGCTGATCATTAAGTTTATCTCCAGGAATCCACACACTTTACGTACACTGATATCCAGTATAAATAATGGGAGACAGACTAAGGAACTAGGAAAAGACCTGTAGGTATCAAATGGTCAGAATCTGTCTTCACAGGGTTAATCTTAAAACAGCGATTTCAGATTAATACATATGTGGCATACAAACTTGTTTCAAGAAAATCAAAAACAACATGCAGTCTTCTTTGAGAAAGGTCTCTAACTGCAAGTCATTGCATTTGGGTTTTCTTACCTGCTGCGGTGTTGGTCTAGCCATTTTTCCCAGTGCTGTCATCATCCCAGCAATTGCTATTGTTAGTCTTTCATCAACATTATTATTCACATAGGTGGCCTAAAGGCTTCCATTAAGACAACATTGATGTGTTCTATCTTTAGTTCTTCTCACCTTCAAAAACATGGTCTTGTGGCTATCTCTGCAAGACAAAAAAAAAAAAAATCACATTTTTACACCATTTTTTTTCTGCAAGAAATTGTCACTGTTACATCCCCAGCTGCTGGAAGGTTATGCCTGCTCCTTCTAAGCTGTAAATTTGTGCTTGTGATAGGCATATAGTTAGAGGATTACCACACTAACTTCTTATTTTGTCTTGGCCTAGAATATGCTTTATGGTCTAGCAGTTCCTGTAGGAAGGCCAAAGGTTTAAATCTTGCTTGCAGAGGAAAGTGTAAGAAACTTCAAAAACATAACTGAAGTCTACCCATGAACATAAGGATTAGTATGCTATTTTTATGCAGGAAAATACAAAAAAAAATGGAAGCGCAAGCAGCATGAGATATCTTCAGGTAAAAAAGCTTCAAATAAGTTAAGATGTGGCTGCCCCTTGCCTGCTACCTCGGATGTTGGGACTGTGATTCCTGTGAGTTTGTCAGAATGGTATGTACACAGCACAGAACACTGACTATGTGTTTTAACCTCCATGAGGTCTTTAATCAGATGGAATTCTAAAATACATACAATACCACATGACATGCAGCTTCATACAGGTAGCACATTAGCATTTGAAGTTATGTACCACATGTATTACAGGGTCTTCCCCTTTGACATTTCCAGCTTCTGGCAGTTTCTAAGCTAGTTGTAAAACACCCTGAAGTCTGACTTTTTCACATTGTTTTTGTCTACCTTAAAAATTAGTGACACTAATATTGGCCTCACCATTGCAGGCCCTGGTTCAACAACCAGCGAGAATTTTGTTTTGCAGTTTCAAGAGGGAGATTCCATGAAGGCTAGAAGTGCATTTTGGAGAAACCCTACTGATGTTTCAGGCTACTCATTTAAAAGATGCTACTAGGCCTATGGCTGTGTAAGTCCCTTCCTTGTTTACCAATTCTTTTCTCCAAACCTTTGATTACTCCCTCTTTGCTAAAGAAAGTACTTCAGAAGGCTTCTGTTTCCCTTTCAGGATATTCTTTGCCCCCAGAGCCAGACCAGTCAAGGCCTAGAGAAAACATCCATACATTTGAATTTATCTAGCAGCCAGTGATTAAATGCACTGTATTGTATTCAAACAGTACTGTTGAGACCTTATAAGTAGGAAATAAAAAACTTTCTCCGGTATTGTCCAGTGAGTTGGAGTTTATTTACATGTAAAACTCAAAGGAACTCCACTAAATCTGGCAGTGCTAACCAAACCAGAACAAGAACTAAAGCTTTTTGGAGCAGGTACCCTGTGTGTTTCAGTGTGCCTCTAGTTAAACGTGTTAAACATTGCTATTTCATTTCATAGCACCCTTTCTTAGAAGTAAAGGATTCCCTGCAGGCCAGCTAAAACATTCTCCAAGTAAGTGTGTTATCACTGGAGGGGAACCACAGGTGGGAGAAACCAGATTCTGAAGAATTGAATCAGGCAGTGGAGAAGAATTAATCAGACACATGTAAATAAACAAGAACAAAAACCACATATGGACCGACCAGCAAGAAATCCACCAGAATTAGCATGCAACAACTTTTATTTGGCACTTTCATCAACAGACTTCTTCAGAATAAAACCTATTAGGAGATTCCACTTAATATAGAACAAATCAATCCATCAAAAAATCTAATTAGTGCTAATTAAAACTTTCCATTAACAAATATACAAACGTGCACACAAACAAACACACACACACATATATATATATATATATATATATATATATATATGGGTCTACTTCGTTAGATGGCTTGGCCATCCCGAACAAAAACAATTAACAAAATTAAACTAAACCCCCCACACACCCTTAACTAAATATACTTACTCCGAGATTGCGCTACCGCGAGGGGTAAGGAACAGTGACTTACCTCGCTTGCGAAGTCGGTGTTTTGGATGTCTGTTTTCTGTAGTTGTCGGTGCTTTTGTGTAGGGTGTCGGGTAAGTAAAATGTCAGTCTACCGAAGTAGACCTATATATATATATATATATATATATATATATATATATATATATATAGGTTCAAAGGTAGGTACTAGGCTACTGGCCCAAGGGCCGAAGTAAGCCTAGCAAGAAAGGTTTCCTGGCTTGTGCTACCCAAGAAAGTTATTTTCCTGTGCCCCTGTCGAGCAGAGCCACAGAAGTGATCCCCGGGGTGTATTTCCTATTTTCCATCCACTCATCAAGATTTTTCTTGGAGTACTAATGAGGAACTTTGCTTGACATAGATGGGTAGCTTGTTCCAGAGTATGGGAAGTCTCTTGGACAGGAATCTGTCCCTCCAGCATGTCCTGTTTATTGTGGTGACAAGGTTTAGGTCCCTAGAGCATGTAGCTTGGAGGGACTGGTATTTCTTAAGGTGCAGCATGTCCAACAGCTCTGGGTTTGACATAGCTTTTTATGTTAGGCAGAGATCACCTTGGAGCAGGCGATATGCTATGGAGTAAAGCTGGAGTTTTTTGAGACTGTCAGTGCAGGGCATCTGTTTGAGACCAGTAATCCTCTTTGTGAGGTACTTCTGTGGCCTTTCCAGCTGCTACGGATATCTTGTGAGGTACATTCCAAAAAGGGCATTGTACTCTATAATGGGTCTAATGAGTGTCGAGTAGAGGGGAGCAATGGCCTCTTTTTTCCTGGATGAGAACCCTTTTGTGATGAGGTGTGCCACATAGAAGGATTTCCTGACTACTGTGGCGATGTGATTATCAAAGGAAAGACTACTGTCCTTCTGGCTCCCAAGGTCTCTTATCACACATTCGGCGTTAAGTAAACTGCCGCCTATGTGGTAGTTCATGTGTACAGAGTTTTTACCAAAGGGGATGACAGTGCACTTTTTGGCATTGAGCTTGAGGCCATGGCTCTGACACCAGGCATCTGTCTCAATGAGGCCCTTCTGTAGGATGTCCACATCATTTGAGGACTTCACTATGGCTCCTAGTTTGCAGTCATCTGCGAACTTCATTAGCCAAAGGCCATCTGTGTTAGCCTGTACTTCAGAGAAGTAGATATCAAACAGGAGAGGTCCCAGGACTGAACTCTGTGGTACTCCACTTGTCACTGGTTTGAAGTCAGATTTGGAGTCTGCAACTTTTACGGTGTGGGTTCTGTCATTGAGCCATTTGGCAACCCATCTTGTGACGTAAGGATTTATACCTAGTTTAATGAGTTTATCTATAATTCCAGAATGGGGGCTGGTGTCAAAAGCCTTGGCGATGTCAAGATAGGCTGTGTGAACCACCTTACCCTCGTCTACAGCTTTGGTGACTGCCTCAAAGAAGTCAGTCAGGTTCAGGAGCCATGATCTGCCTTTCACAAACCCGAACTTGGTGGGGTCCAGAGTTTGGAGGTGTTTGAGTTCCATGATGATACGCTCCATGGCCTTACAGACTAGGCTCGTCAGGCTAATAGGACGATGGTTCCCGGGATCAGTGGTGGCTCCCCCTTTGTGGAGTGGGATAACTGTTGCTGTGCACCATTCAGTGGGTGCAAAGCCTGATGTAAGGCTATGACTGAACATGGTGCTTAGGTGGGGAGCCAGTTCGTTCTGAAGTTCGTGTAAAACGCAGCCTGGGATGTTGTCTGGTCCCATGGTTGCTGTGTTTTTTGCTTTAGAGAGTGCAGCTTTTTACCTGCGTAGTTGTGATTACAGGGACTCTGCATTCTTCCTGTATAGAGATGGGCCCTTTAGGTGGTGAGAGGGGGGTAAAGTTAGCACTGAAGCTGTCTGCCAGGATGTTGGCAGTATCAGTTGGATGTTCATCGTGTTACACTGCTGCAGTCATTACACTTGGGTTATCCTGCAGTCAGGCGGTTCCCCAGTCGGCCTGAGTTCCAAAGTCTTGGTCCGGCGTTGGTTGCTGTCACCTCCTCCCTGACGTCAGTGCGACAGGGGTATATAAGATGCAGCTGACGCCATTTTCTTCAGTCTTTCTTGCCGCGCGGTGCCTGAAGCAAAAGCAGTTCGCAAGTGCCGGTCGGCCGTCTCCTGAGATTTTCATTTCGAATCCAGAACTGAAGTCTTCTACAAAGCTAAGTACCCGTTGAAACTTTTCTTGCCTCAGACCGATGTCAGTAAAAGTTAATAACTGTATTTCTTGTGGGAAGCAAATACCTCATAAGGATTTCCATTCCTATTGTATCCCATGCCTAGTGCCTGACCACGACGTCACTGGTTGTCAGTTTTGTGCTAGGTTTAACAAGCACCCTATTAAATGTCGGTTTGATTTTGCCCGACATTATTTTGGTAGAAAATTCAATTATACCATGCCGTCAGAACTTCCGACGACTGGAATACACAAAAAGCGCGAAGACAAAGATAGGCATCTGAGGCCCAAAACTGACAACGAAGCCTCTTCTAGGCCAGTTGCCGGTTCTCCGGTTTTCAGCGAGGCACCTTCGCAGTCCCTGACAACCGCTTCTGTAGAACCACAAGCCGCCTCTGACTCCCACGTGGAGGTGGCTGGGCCTTTGGACACACAAGTTCTTCAGCCTTCCGAGACTAACCTTTCAGAGGGATCCAGAGTAGCTGAGCAACCCACAGCTACAGAGGGTGTCTTCAGACCTACTCAGTTAAGCATTAAACCCTCAGCTAAGTCTAAGCCTCCTTTAAAGTCAAAGAAACAAATACAGCATTCTCCAGGACAGGCCTCCATGCCTAAGAAACAAATGCTCAAAATGGCCGAAGATCTAATCACTCTGATCAGGGGATCCCATCCCCCTCCTGATAAAAGGCCTAGACAGGATGCAGACTATGACTCATCCGACCAGGTGTCCATCTCTTCTGATTCATCCTCAGACCTAGGATACTCTTTACCCCCTTATGAGGATTCTGATGCTGAGGAATCAATTCCATCAGCCTCACTGCCTGAGGACTACTCCTTTGGGGAAACCCTACATACCATGAGGGAGCATTTCCACTGGGAAGGCCAGGATTACTCAGAATCCAAGAAAAGGCTCAGAGACTTCCTTTTATTACCTCAACACAGACCCCTTGCTATTCCACCAGTGTTAGATATTGTGGATGATGTGTGTACTGAATCAAGCTTAAATCCCGATACCTTACCTCCAGCCCCTGTTAAACCTGACAGATACTACAGAGTCCCTGACTCATATAAATTTCTGTATAAAAGCCCTGTAGCTGACCCTGAAACTATTTCTCAGGGACCCAAAGGAGTTAAGGCCTCATCAGCCAAGAATCCAGTTCCCTCTGACAGAGATTCCAGAGCATTAGACAGATGGGGAAAGAAAGTATATATGTCTGCAACTTTAGCAATGAGAGCCTTAAATTGCCAGTTTCACATGCTAAAATATCAGCAATGTTTACTGTCTCAGTTAAAACAAAAAATGCTTCCAGAATCAGATCCTCCTAATTTTAAAGAAATGCAGGATTTATTGCATGCAGCTGAACAAGTGGGAAAGCATACTTTGCAATGTGGTTTTGATTCTCTAGAGGCCTCCTGCAGAGCAGCTGTTACAGGCTCTGTCATTAGAAGACATGCTTGGTTAAAAGAACATACGTTACCAGATCATGTTAAAGCAAAATTATTGGATGCACTTTTGCAGCAGGATGTGTTATTTGGAGTTAAGGCAGAAGGGGTATTAAACAAAATGGAGGATAAGGCAAAATCTATGCAAACGATGAAGGATTTCTTACAGGTTCAGCCTCCTAGATTTAGCAGAAACTGGCCAACTAAGAATTGGTCCTTTCCAATTACAGACAGACCTCAAAGGGGAAGATACAGACGTCCAAGAGGTGTAGAGGTCAAACACAAGGTCCTTACAGGCCTCGACAATGGGTTGCATCAGGCCAGAAAGAAGGGGAAGACAGGTCCCAACCATATAAAAAGCAGCTCCAATGACTTCCCACTACAGCTGCCAAACAAATCCTTCTTGGCAGCCCCCTTGGGAGGAAAACTGGCACTCTTCTACCACAATTGGCAAATGATCACCAAAGACAAATGGGTTCTCAACATTGTATTTCAAGGTGACAGGTTCCACTTTCACACTCTGCCAAGGTTAAAAGGAATGCCAAATCTGCCACCAAATCAATGGGCAGAGGCTCAAAAACAAATTACAGCACTCATGGATATGAGAGCTATTCAAAAGGTACCATCACAGGAGCAAGGACAAGGATTTTACTCAAGACTCTTTCTGGTACCCAGAAAGGACAAAGCCTGGAGGCCCATTCTGGATCTTTCATCTCTAAACACTTACCTGGATGTTCCAAAATTCAAAATGTTGACATTACAGCAGCTTCTTCCCATGCTGGGCAAGAAAGCTTGGCTCGTGACTTTGGACCTCAAAGAGGCATACGTGCATGTCCCTATCAGACAAAACTGCAGAAGATACCTCAGATTCATAGCTGGTTCAATGCACTATCAATTCTCTGCACTGCCCGTTGGCTTATTTACTGTGCCCAGGGTCTTCACAAAGTGCCTGGCACCAGTAATTGCATTTTGCAGACAGAAGGAATTCAAATTTATCCGTACCTGGACAACTGCCTGATTCAAGCAGAGAGCAAGGACATTCTTCTAAAGCATCTGACGTTTGTAAAAAAGTTATTAAGTTGTCTGGGGTACACAGTAAATGAAAAGAAATCAAAACTAGTGCCCTCACAAGAGATTATATTCCTGGGTGCCAGCTTGAACACATTGGCCCAGATGGGCTTATCTCATGCCAGATAAACAAGGACAACTCACTCATACTTTCAATTGATGGCAACAAAGACCCAACTCCCTGCAAGAAAAATTCTGCAGGCCTTGGGTTACATGGCATCCTGCATGCTACTAATTCCATATGCCAGACTGCATATGAGGAAACAACAGTGGTACCTAAAGAATGTATGGTCTCAACACTGTCAAAGTTTGGAAACAGTTATACCACTAATCCTTTGCCTTCAACAGGAGTTTCAATGGTAGGCTCAAGCTTGTCACCTCAACAAGGGACAGCCTTTTACACAACCCACAGCCAGGCAAACACTGACAACAGATGCATCGGATTACGCCTGGGGGAGCATACATGGCAGGCAAATGTATTCAGGGCACGTGGCCCGCAGAACAAAGGCATCTTCACATCAATCAAACAGAGATATGCTAGCTGTACAAAATGTGCTTATAGCTTTCAAGGACCTGCTGCATCCAGGACCACTACTACTAAAGACAGACAACACCACAGTTATGTGGTACATAAACAAGCAAGGGGGCACTCACTCCTACCTCCTATGCAGACAAGTTATGACCTTGTAGAACACAACTATAAACCTTCAAGTTCATCTGCAAGCACAATTCCTGCCAGGAGAGAAAAACACACTGGCAGACGACTTAGGCAGAAACATCATGGATCCCCACGAATGGGAGTTGAATCCACAAATATTCAGAATGATAACACAGAAATGGTGGAGCCCGGACATAGATCTGTTTGCATCCCCAATAAACTACCAGCTACAAAAATTCTGCACAAGGAGTTACCATTCACAAGCATGGAAAGTGGATGCCCTCTCATTCAGCTGGGAGAACCTACAAGTATACGCTTTCCCACCACTACCTCTCCTGCCAAAGGTACTCATAAAAGCCAGGCAGGAAGAGCCAAAGATGATCCTGTTTGCACCAGACTGGCCACACCAGCACTTGTACCCAATCTTAAGGAGCTTAGCACAAGAACCACCCTGGATTTTGCCTCAAATCCCACATCTGCTGACTCAGCACAACAAACAAATACTACACAGCCAACTAAAGACCTTAAACCTAGCTGCATGGAAGATTCCTTAGTCAAGCAAGCAATGCCTCTCTCCAAAGCTGTTATGGATGTGATTCTGGAGGCCAGAAGGCGTAGTACCAGGAAAGCCTATTTGGATAAATGGAAGAGATTCTGTGCCTGGAACCAAGCTCTCACAGCCTTGACTCTCTAGTCCCAAACATTCCTCAGATACTACAATACTTAACTGAGATGCTGGACAAAGGACTCTCCTTCTCATCCATCAAGATCCACGCCTCTGCCATCTCTGCTCATTACAACATGGATCCACCAATTTTCTCTAATCCTCTGTTAAAACAGTACCTCAGAGGGGCTAAAAACATAAGACCACCCCGTAGAGCACCTACTCAAACTTGGGACCTCAACTTTGTTTTGGAGAAGCTAACTTTACCTCCTTTTGAGCCAGCCAACACAGCAGAATTAAAATATATCTCTTGGAAAACTGCTCTGCTCCTGGCAATAACATCAGCACGAAGAGTTTCAGAATTACAGGCACTAATGGCAGTGGAACCTTTCTTCATTTTCCACCAGGGCAGGGTGTCTTTAAGAACTAACCCTACTTTTATGCCAAAGGTGGTATCCAGTGTGGCTCTAAACCAAACTATTCACCTGCCAACTTTTTATCCTAAACCACAGAATAAAGGGGAGAGACTACTGCACTCTTTGGACATTCACAGGCAGTTACGCTTCTACTTGGACAAAACCAAAGCTTTCAGAAAATCTGAGCAATTATTGGTAGCATATGCTGCAGGAGCACAAGGAAAAGCCATTTCCTTCAGACTATTTCAAAATGGACAGGACATTGTATACGTTTCTGCCACACATACCATGGAAAACCTGTACCTAGCAGCATTAGATCTCACTCCACCAGGGCAACAGCCACTTCAACTGCCTACCTCAGGGGAGTACCTACCAAGGATATTTTGGAAGCAGCAACTTGGAGTTCTGTACATACCTTCACCAAGCATTACCATCTGCCTCTATACTCTAAATCCAGAGCTGGCTTCGCCACTGCAGTGCTGCAGGGCCTTATAGCCACCCCTAATGCTTTATAGAACCAGCCACCCTTCCTCAACTTTGGGATTCTACCCAAGTGTAATGACTGCAGCAGTGTAACACGATGAACATAGTACAGTTTTGTACCTACCATAAATGTAGATGTTCGAGTGTATACACTGCTGCAGTCCAGGTTACCCTCCCTCCTTCCCCTCTTACTGGCTGGTACGTACCTATGTCTTCTACCCTTACTACCTATGGGGGAGTATTTGCTGATAGCTGTAAGTTGTTTTCTGCTTTTCTTATGTATGTTTTATTAGCAATTGGAATTGCCAACCTATTTAGAGGCACCTGACATCTGGGGCAAGAAAAACTGAAGAAAATGGCGTCGGCTGCATCTTATATACCCCTGTCACACTGACGTCAGGGAGGAGGCGACAGCAAGTGACGCCGGACCAAGACTTTGGAACTCAGGCTGACTGGGGAACCACCTGACGGCAGGATAACCCAAGTGTAATGACTGCAGCAAGTGTATACACTCGAACATCTACATTTATGGTAGGTACAAAACTGTACTTTCTGTAATTTTCATGCCATTGTGCTGTAACTCAGAGTAGATCTGGGTGTTGCCATTGAGATTCCTGACATAGCTGTAGAATGCTTTGTGGTTGTCCTTAGATTCAGTGGCGATTTGGTTTTCATAGCTAGCTTTGGAGGATCTTATAAGGGATCTTAGCTTCTTACTGAGGCTGACCGGAGACGACCTCCACTCATGTGATTTTACTCTTTTGTAACAGTTTCTTCTTTCTGTTGTAGAGTTTGTTTATGGCAGGGGACCACCAGATTGGCTTCCTTGTATTGGCGGATAGCATCATTTTTCTGTTTGGGATAGCACGATCCATGCATTCATGTAAATGCTTATAGAGTGCATTTGTGTAGGATTCAGCAGTCGTAACTGTATTGTCCATCTGCATGGATATCATGAAGTTCTCCACTTCTATCTTAAGAAGCATGAATTTGGCTTTGGAGACATTTTTTACCATGGTTTATTTAATGGGGGGTGGGGGTGGGATGTGGATATGTAGGGTGATTAGCTTATGGTCAGATCTGACCAACGAGGAGTTGACTTCAGGTGTGGAACACCGGTCACTCATATTGGTAATGACTAGGTCTAGGATATTGTTGCCCCTGGTGGGGGTTTGGATAATTTATGAATTCCAGAAAGCGCTGAGTGAAGGAGTTGGTACATGAGTAGTTTTCCCAGTTAATGGTGGGGTAGTTGAAATCGCCATTATTAGGGTGTTTGGTTGAACCCTAATATTTTCCAGTATATCAAGAAAAGAGGAGTGGGAATCCTGGGGTATGGTGGGGGATCTGTAGCAAGCTACAATTTGGATTGCAGTTTTGCCCAGAGTTAGTTGCACTTGGATAATCTTGGATGCATTATGCTGAGCAAGTAGCCTGGAGGTGTGGATATCCTTAATGAATATGGACACGCCTCTCTCTGCCTTTGGTGTTCCGGTCCAGGTTAGATGGCCGAAAAGTGTGGTATGAGTTATAGCCTGGTAATGCAGGGGTGCACTCTGGAGCCTTGAACCAGGTCTCAGTCACTGCACAGATGTCGATGTTTATCATTTTAAGGAGTGCCTCGAGGGAGTGCATTTTGAGGTTTAGACTTCTAGCATGGGTTCCTATTATATGATCGAACTTCAACAAGTTCAAACCCTATATGGTCGAAACCATATAGTCGAACTTGCAGATGTTCGAACACATAAAAAAAAAAAAAAAAACTTACAAGTAAAACAAACCCTTGCTAGCAGGGGGGCAAGCCCCTCTGCACCCCCTACACTCCCCGCTCTTTAAATATACCAATCCAGAGGCCACACTATAGTGCGGAAAGGGAATATTTCCCTTTACTGCACTGCTTGCAACAGTTAGTTTACTGTTGCATGTTGTTTTTTAGTCACCTCCCCTAGAGTCTGCAAAACCTTGTTTTAAGACAGAAAATAGAAACTTACTATATTTATTACACACTGTTTATAAAGTGTGCATTTTATATCTTTCTTTTTCAGAATGTACAGATGTTTCTGATTCTTTCATGAAGTGTCATCATCATCATTCCTAAGTAAAAAGCAGTACAACCAGAACATAAACTAATATAAATAACCCCCATAGTTTTACAGTTAAATCTACCTGGAATTGCTAGGGTACAAGGTGAACTTTCAAGAGACACACAGGGCCCTTCCAAAATATAACGACACAATGTTAAGTTGTCCCATCTCGCCTTGGTTCTTGCTGTTTGGGTTCGGATCCGATCCTCTGCTCTGACTCGGCCTACTTCTGTAGCTTGAGAGCTGTTTACTGGCTCGAGGCTAACCCTTATCCCAGAATGCCCAGCGTCAGCTACCCAGATCTCATTTGTCGCTTCAGCTGCGAGGTTGCTTCATTACTGGCTCAGGCTTAGTATAGTTTTTTCTATTATTATTATTGTTGTTGTTTATTCTTCAGAATTTAACAAGTTTTTGTCTATATAGTACTTTGTGTCCCCTTATCACCTTTTCTTGTGTGTTGTGCTTTGTTGGCCATCGCTCCATACTCGCAGGCCTTTCTGTTTCCCCTGAACTCATTTAAATTAGAGTTTTCTCTCCCTCCCCCCTTAGGACAGCCGTTTAAGTTAGAGGCTCTCCTTTTTTTTTCTTTATTTGAGAAAAAAAAGGCTGTTTGCTTCTTAATTTAGTTGTTGAAAGATGTCTAAAGAGGCCAAAGTTTCTGGCTTCAAAAAGTGTGACTCATGCTGTCAGAAAATGTCTCTGACAGATGGGCACACTAGCTGTGTCTGTTGTTTAGGGGCTGTGCATCTGCAGGACTCCTGCTCTATCTGTCATGCATTTAGTCCAAGGGTCCGGCAGGAGCACAAAAACAAATTAATCCTTCGAGGATTATTGAAACCACAGGTTGCCCCGGCTAAAGGTTCTCTGCCAGTGAAATCCTCTAAGTCTGTCAAGCTGCCGGCTCCATCTTCGGAACCGACTCTCTGGCTTGAACAACCAAGTTTGTTGGTGCCGACTAGCATTGACAAGACAACTCCTCCCTCGGCTCCAACTGCTACCTCGGTGCCATCTCAGAGCCACAAGCGAGCAAGGTCTCCTTCATTGGAGCTGATCCGCTCAGTGCCACAGTCACCCTTACTAGGAATTGAACGCAGTTGTCGCTCTTCATCCCACTTCTCTCGATCCTCTAGGATATCTGATCAGGACGTGGAGAGAGTAGTCAGCAGGTTGCTTAAGTCACAGGCCCTTGCGAAATTACTTTCCAGCCCACCTCAGCAGGTTGCGGCTCCATCCGCCTCTATCTCTATTCCTCCTCTGACTACACTTAGTTCGGAGCCGGAGACCATGGATGTGCTGATAGTAGAACCAACCTCGCTGATCACCTCCTGTTTGGTACCATTTGCTCCGATCACCTTGATTGTTCCTTCCATCGAGGGATCTGGGTACTGAAGCTCTCTCGTCGGCTCTGAGGGGGGAAGTGGCATCAAACCCTTGTCCGACCCCACTCTCCCTCTCGGAGTTTTGGCGCAGGTGAGCTCGGCTCCCACATCGGCCTCGGAGCCATCACCCATGACACGGAGGACTCCCGTCTCTTTGGAGCCGGAGCTTTCTTTGCCTCGGGGTCGGGATGCCTTCAAGGTCATGTGAAGTGTGCTGTCCCCTGAAACAGCCCTACTATCAGCCTCATCGGCTCCATCCCTCGTGGTGCCTGTGCCAACCTCTGCTCCTCCTCCGGCCCAGAAGCTTAGGGAACCTATGCCCCAGGACACCCCATTGAGTGATCCCTCTTCTTCTGAGGCCTCCCCTGATCACTCAGAGGAGCCTCGCTGAAGAAGTGCAAGAGGAAGCACCTAGATTCCCCTGAGTCTGTCACCTCAGATACAGGCCTGGATGAATCGGAAGGGTCCCCCAGCTCCCCCTCAGATGTTTCCTTTTTGGACATCCTTGAAATGCTTAGGCAGAGGGGTGGCTAGTCTTCCCTAGCCCCTACTGAGGACGAGTCTGTATACCTGGAGGCATTCGGTTCCCGACCCCCCTCCTCCTGGGTGTCTCCACCTTTCGATCCACTCATGTCTGTAGTGGCTTGAAAGGCTTGGTCAGCTCTGGATTCTGTGGAACCTACTCTGAGGAGACCAAATAAATTCATAGCAACTCCCCAGGACAAACAATTTCTCACTAAAGGTGTGCCAGTTGATGCCATGGTGGTAGCAGCAGCCACCAAGAAAGAGTTAGCAGAAACATCTTCGTCTGTCCATCCACCAAACAAAGAGTCTAGGACAATGGACAGATATGGGAAGTGAATGTTTTCCTCAGTGACCTTGTCCATGAGGTCCCTGAATTATCTCTCTCACTTTACATGACTTGAAAGGGATCTCCTAAAAGAGCTTGGAGATACCCTACAAGATCCTACAGCTGAGGGAGCATCAGCCAAAATAGCTTCCCAGCTTGTGACTCTTAATTCAGTAGTCAACTCCTCCATGAGGTTTATTTCCTATGCAGCCGATGGAGCTAGCAGAGCTGCAGGTACAGGAGTGGCTCTCAGGAGACATGCTTGGCTGCGGTTGTGTCAATTTGCGGAAGCCTTTCGAGCATCCTTCACAAATACTCCCTTTGATGGCTCCTCGTTATTTGGGCCTCAGGTGAAAGACATGCTTACCAGGTGTGAGCAGGAAGGCAAGAATCTCTCTGCTGTGGGAGTTGGTTTTTCCACTCCTAACAGACCTTATCCCAAAGGTCAGAGGGGTGGAAAGATGTGGTTTCGAAAATCCCAGGGACCCTTGCCTGACACACGTGGTGATTTTTCCCCCAAGGACAGAGGGGAAACCACAACAATGGCAGACGCCGCCCTCATGGCAGTGGGGGACCGCAAAATCAGGGTGACAGACCCTTCCAGCATCCCTGACGGGTTACCTGACTGCTCACCTCTGGAGGCAGTCGGGGGAAGACTTTCGCTGTACCCAAAAGCCTGGCAAAATATAACAAGAGACAGATGGGTACTATCTGTTATATCTGGAGGTTACAAAATTCCCTTCCATCAACCCCCTCTAGAGTCAAAAAAGTCTATCCCAGATGTCCCACCCAATCTAAGGGATCAAGCAGTCATACAAGTCTCAAAACTGCTAGAAAAAAGAGCCATTCCGGAAGTCCCCGCAGACCAACTAGGATCCAGAACTTGCTCAAGATTCTTTTTAGTACCAAAAAAGACAGGGGACTGGAGATTGAAACAATCTGTACAAAAAGAAAAGTTCCGGATGGTAACACTGCAGTCCATTCTCCCCTTTCTGGGTCAGGACAATTGGATGTGCTCTGTAGATCTTCAGGATGCGTACTACCATATAGAAATGGACAGATGCTCCAGGAGATTTCATCGCTTCCGGGTAGGGGCTAGTCATTACCAGTTCAGAGCTCTGCCCTTTGGTCTCACCACAGCTCCCAGACTGTTCACCAAATGTATGGCAGTAGTCACGGCTCACCTGAGCCGTCAAGGATTCCAGGTGTTTCCCTATCTAGACGACTGTCTCATGACTGCTACCACCAGGCATCAACTCTGAGAGGCATGGGATTATACAATATCAACCTGCACCCAACTAGGCATTACAATAAATTTTGAAAAATCTGCCTTGTTGCCCTGTCAATCTGCTACATCTATAGGAGTAGAATTAAACACAAAACAGGATTACCTCAGGAAAGAGTTTTCACTATTCGCCAACAAGTGTCACTTCTAAAGCAGAGCAGAAAGATTCAAGTCAGACATGTCCTGCAAGCTCTAGGCTCTATGGCAGCTGCCATTCTTCTTGTTCCATTAGTGCATTACCACATGAGAATCCTTCAGTAGCTTCTTTTCACACAGTGGTCCTTACAGGAACTACCCATGTCTCACATGATCCTGATTACAGAAACATGCAAAAGACACCTCTCTTGGTGGATGGTCTCCCCACTGGTGACTCAGGGCAGACCTTTCATACAACCCCCTCTGGTACAGTGACCACGGACACCTCCCTGATAGGGTGGGGGGGCATTATCTAGGCAGGACAGTCCAAGGCATGTGGCAACCTCACGAGTACCATCTGCATATCACTGTCCTAGAGATGAGAGCAGCGCTCCTAGCGTTGCAAGCTCTTCAAGACTCTCTTCCTTCCGGGACTATTGCGATCCAAACAGACAACATGTCAGTTGTGTGGTACATCAACAAGCAGGGCGGGACCAGGTCCTACACCATATGTCGAGAAGCCCTCAGACTATGGCAGTGGGCGATTTCCTCCCAACATTTTCTGACAGCAACGCACATCCCTGGGAGATCCAATGCTATAGCGGACAGGCTCAGCAGGGTTATCCTTATGCCTCACGAGTGGTTCTGAATCAGGAAGTTGCGGATCTTATCTTCCGCAAATGGGACCAGCCTTGCTGCGATCTATTTGCCACTCCCCTCAACAACAAATGCAGCAGCTACTTCTCCCTGCTTCCTCCTCCAGGTCAAACACCCGGGGACGGTCTAGTCCACGATTGGCCTCAGGGACTCCTTTATGCATTTCCCCCATTTCCCCTAATTCCAAGACTCATACAGAAAGCAAAATCGTTGGGTTGCAAAATGATCCTCATTGCCCCCTATTGGCCTCGACAGATATGGTTTCTGTTCCTGCACCTCCACCTCCTAGACCAGCCTTGGATTCTGGACCCGGTGCCAGATCTTTTGATTCATCAGTCAGGCGGGTTTACACCAATCCCTTCAGACTCTCAAGCTCACAGCTTGGTTACTCCACTTCCTACCTTAGCCAGGCTCCCAAGTATCTCCCCAGCAGTTCATGATATTGTTTCCTCCCATAAGTCAACTACGAGAAAGACTTATGCTAGCAAATGGAAAAGATTTTCTTACTGGGCAGAATCTAGAAACTTAGACCCCTTTTTGGGCCCCAGTCCATTAAATTCTAGAATTTCTAGCAGAGCTTTTTCAGTCGGGTGCGGCTGCTGCTACCATCAGGGTACAACTTGCTGCCATATCTAATTTTCATGTTGGAATTCTTAATTGTAGCATAATGTCTCATAAGCTCTGCAAAGCCTTCATGAGAGGAACATCTCTTCTTAGACCCCCAGTGAGGGATCCCCCTCCTCCTTGGCATCTCAATTTAGTTTTGATTTCTTTAATTCTGCCTCCCTTTGAACCAGCAGCATCATGTCCCTTAAAATTTATTTCTTGGAAAACACTTTCTAGTTGCTATTACCTCAGCTAGACGTGTTTCAGAACTTCAAGCACTCTGTGTTCGTCCTCCATATATGGTGTTTCACAAAGATATAGTTTCTCTGAGAACCAACCCGTCCTTCATACCAAAAATCTGTTCAGAAAACAATTTAAATCAATCCATTGATCTCCCCGTCTTCTTTCCCAATCATAGCAACAAGGCAGAATACAGACTTCACCAACCGGATGTGCATAGACAGTTACGTTTTTACCTCCATAGGACTAAAGAGCTAAGAAAGTCAGACCAGTTATTTCTATCCTATGCTCACAATAAGCAAGGCCTTCCAGTTTCTAAGGTGACCTTATCCAAATGGTTATCTGACACCATTGCCTTTATTTATCATTTAAGACATAAGGATCTACCAGCAAAACCAAAAGGACATTCAACTAGAGCATTAGCCACTACTGTAGCCTTTCAGTCTTAACTGCCCATAGACTCAATTTGTGCAGCTGCCACTTGGTCAAACCCTCATACCTTTATCTCTCATTACAAAGTGGATGTGGGCAGGGCTTCCTTTGGTTCCACTGTTCTGAAGAGTCTGTTCCAATGAGCCACCCAGGGTCTTTAGGTGCTAGGGATGCTGTCCCAAACAGCGAGAATGAAGGCAAGATGGGACAACGTAACATAAAGAAGTTATGTACCTACCATAACATTCCATGTTAGTTGTCCTTCATCTTGCCTTCCTTCTTGCGTCCCCTCATCCTTCCCCCTTCTTGGAGGATTGAGAGGAGTTCACTATGGTTTCACTGGCTGATTTCCTTTTTCTTGGTTCACATGCCAGGTAATTTTATGACCGTTTACTCTGATCTTTTATTTTGGTAAAGCAGTTTTTAGGTTACTGGGTACTTTATATGTCTGGTGTGTGCTATCACAAACGAGATCTGGGTAGCTAATGTTGGGCATTCTGGGATAAGGGTTAGCCTCGAGCCAGTAAACAGCTCTCGAGCTATAGAAGTAGGCTCGGCTCCGAACCCAAACAGCAAGAAGGAAGGCGAGGTGAAGGACAACTAACATGGAACGTTATGGTAGGTACATAACTTCTTTTTACATTCCCCACATTTATACATCCCTTTAGATTTCTCGGTATGGGAACAAGTGGGTGTTATTTTAGTACTGTCTTACTGTAATAAGGTTTTTAAATTAACATTATTTTTATGTACAAATCTAGATGTATTCCCCACCACCTTATATAAATCTTTGTTACCCTGCAAAACCTTCCATTTATTTTGTATAGTAGATTGCATACACAGGCTGTCTGCAGTCATATCTAAATTACACACCAAATTCTTTCTATTGTCATCATATCCAACTATACCTTCTTTATGATTAACAAATGAATGCTTTAATATAGGTGGATACAAAGTACTTCTTTTACTGAGTACTTCTATTTGTTTTAAATACTCACAGTCATACCCCCTATTACAAAATAACTGGGTTCTAAAAGTAAGTTCTTCCTTTAATTGTCAATCATTACTAGTGGTGGTGCTCAAGAGACCTGACCTTCTAAGTGGTGATTCATTGTGAGGTGAAAACACAACTTTTGGTGCATATAGTGGTAGTAGTAGTAGTGTGCACAGTCCCCTTGGTTCACCTTCACATGCACATTTTATAGTGAATAGTTTGGTGCTACTGGGTATACATTCATCATTCCGTGTTGGATCCACTTTGTTCCAGACACTTGTCACCTTTTCATGCTTTGATTGGTCTTCTCCCACAAACTAGAAGCAGTTTTCCCATCTTCCATGTACTCCTTCATGTTGGATGTGTTTTTGGAGGGTGATAAGAATTTATACATTGTGTCTGCTCTGGTGCAACATGGTTTTGTACATTGAACAAACATCTCCACCTCAGCCTGGTAGACCTTATAGCTGTGTTTGTTTATGGCTTCTGGAAATGCTCCTGAAGTTCAGGACACTGCCGGTAAGATCAGACCATTGGCAGTATATTGGCTAAACAAATTGGGGCACACTTGTATGCCTTCTATAGTTAAGCAATCCTGATGAGAATTAAGCCACTAGCCAGGGCATACTGTTGATAGAAATTCACATATTGAGGGAATTCAGTGTCCTGATAAGCAGTTTACATCAGAGCAGTGCCCCCTCTCTCGTGGAGCTTTAGCTTCAAGTGATGAGTCTTATCACATTCTGAAGGTGGAACACTAAATTAAACAGTTTGTTACATAGAATCTCTTTGGGACAATGCAGAAGGAAATGGGCAATAGAAACATTATTTTTTTTAACGCCTTTAATAAGTTATTACTGAAGACATAGGCAAACATACATTAATATAAAAGAAAACAAACCATATTAACATGTTTCCAATTACATACATTATATATCGCATATGTTCTTTTTTGTAAAGATGGTCAGTCCAACATTACATAAATTGCTCAATACTTGCACTTCCTTAAACCTCACTCCTCTTCCAGAACATTGTTCTGAATGTATTGTTCCCACAACTTCCATTTATTTCTATGTAATTTGCTCTCTCACTTTTCTAAATATCCCACTTCCAGTTATTTGTTGTCTCTTATAATATTCAGTACCTCAAATGCAATTGGTTTAGACTTTGATTTCCATTTTCTACTAATTGCTTTTTTGAAAGCCACAATAATTTAACTTAACAAGGCCTTGCTTTGTCTAGGCAGTTTAGGTCCTTTGTCCTAGCTCAGAGGAGTAATTTCCAGTTACATCCGAGGTAGCAGGCAAGGGGCAACCACATCTTAACTTATTTGAAGCATTTGCTCACCCAATATTTCTGACAATGTGCTCTGTAGGGAATTTGTAGAATCTGCTAACTCATTACATTCCTAAAATGTATGCTCCCAAGTTACCTTTTTCTTCTCCATCACACTTCCAGCATTTGATATCTACCTAAAGAAAAATTCTTTGGAGTCTGCTTGGGGTATAAATATACCTCTGCAAACACTTCCAAGCAAAAATCCTAAATCTTATAGATTTTGTTGCATACTTGGGAGCCGTACATATATCCTCTTATTGTTTCCTTGTAAATCTCTTATCCAGTCTCTTTTCCCAATCTTTTCTAACCTCCTCTGATTCTTAGTTATCATGCAGTATTCTATATGCCTTGCTAATTTATCCCTTTTTTAACAACAGCTTCTGTTACTGATTCAACTAAAAACGCTACCAGAGCAGGACTTTCACTTAGGATTTCGCTATCCATTTGTCTTTGCCTGTACTCCGATATCAATCCCTGCAGTCCAGATGTCTTCTTGACTTCATCCTATTCTGTTACCTTTCCCTGTCTTGCTATTTGCTCCCATAACCATGGTTCCTTTCTTTAGGAAATTCCAACTCCCTCTTGCCTATTCCCTGTACCCCTACTTGCAGTCAATCCCTATTGAGAAAATCTCCTTTCTCCATTCATGTATTGCTTAGTTCTTAAAATACGTTCTGCTATTTTATGAACATAATATTCTGTAAGGCTGTTCCTTACAGTCTGCATCCATAGTTCTAGTCTCTCCTTATTTCTTGAATTACCTCATTTCATCATTGTCCCTTTATGCTTTGTATAAGAACCTTCTGCTTGTGTTATGTGTATGAGCCTTAATTGTGCAGCTCGAAAATATCTCTTTAAATCAGGTATTCCTAAACCATCTCCCTTCTGTTAGATGGATTAACTTATCCCTCTTAACCCTTGCCCTCTTCACCTCCCTGATAAATTCCTTCAACCGCTGATCATTGTCCACAACTTCTCCTCTGGTTGATAAAAATATGCTTGACCTGTATATAAAACTAATAAAGGGACTAAAAACATTTGCACTGCTCATATCTTACTATACGTATCCATAAACAAGATCATCCAGTTTCTCAGGTTTTATGTTATCTTTTGTTTAGTATGTTCCTACATATACTTGGTTCCCATAACAGAAGCCTTTTTAATCCATACTTCTAAATACTTAATCTTATTGTGTCTCCATAAATATGGGTATTGCTGAGCCAATTCATGTGTGGGTAGACAAATTATGGCTGTAGCCTTGGTTTTAATCTTTAGTAATTTTATATGCCAAAGGCACTTGAAACTGTCTCAAAATGTTCCACAACAATGAAATGTTCTTTTCTGGATTTATCAGGCACAAAATAGTATTGTCTGCAAATAAAGCCAACTTTTCTTTATTACCATACTAATTATATCCTTGAATTTCTGAATCCCTAATTTTCTTTGCCACTGGCTCCAAATACAAAGCAAATAAAGGGGAAAGAGGACACCGATACCTGGTTACTCCTGTTAAAATACAAACTTTTCAGAGAGGTACCTGCCCACTTAAATTCTTGTCTCCTATCACTCATATATCATTTTAATTAACCTTATTATTATATCAGGGAATGAAAATGCTTTCATTGCCCTACTCATAAAATCCCAACTTTGTAGAATGTTTTCTCCGCATCAAAACCCATCAATGGGGGGACTTCCAAGATGACTGCACATTGAGTTACACCTTTAATTCTAGCTCTCCCAGTATGAAAACAGAAACTTAGCAGAGAAAGCCAGTGGCACTAGATTTCTGGGTAAATTTTAGTAACTGCCTGGATGTCAGGAAAAAAGAAATACAGAGGACCTGAAGGAAAAATCAGCTACAAAAGGTGACAAAAAAAAGCACTGACTGGGAAAAGTACTGTAGCTGTTCAGAAAAAAAGCAATGCAAGCTCCAGATATGACTTCCAGTAACCTAGAGGAAAGTATAAGGCAGTTGCACACAGACTTGACTAGCATAAATGAAACATTGTTGGAGTATGTCAATTCATACAGTAAAAGGCTTGAAAAAATGGAAGAAGCGTTAAACAGGTATTCAGATAAGGTAATAAAACTGCAAAACTCAGAGGTCAAAGTGAATAGAAGACTGGCTGAATATGAGACTGCACAAGAAGAGAGGTTTCAAAAAATAATAGAATTAGAGGACAGAACACATAGGGAAAACCTAAGATTGTCTGCTGTACCCGAGAAGCTGGAAGGAACACACCGTATTAATTTTATGAAAGCACAAATAAGCAACTGGACTGGTATTCCACAACAGAAATTGTTAGTTGAAAGAGCATATTATGTGCATGCTCCAAACCTGACTGTGAAAAAATAACCTAGACCTTCAGCAGTAAAGATGCAGTCTTACCTGCAGAAAGAGTTGATTCTGACAAAATTGTGGGAGAAGGGCAAAATACAAAAAGTGGGAGAATGACTTCTCCTTGTACACCAGGCAGAAAAGGAGTACATTTATCCCATTATTCAGGGAATGTTGAGAAGCAGGCATGAGATTCAAACTGCTGTACTCAGCAATCTTCAGAATATTTTTCCCTGGAGGAACAAAATCATATTTGATGAAGTACATGCTAAGGAAGAAATACTAAAGTTTGTCCAACAAAAAGTGAGCTGTGAAACAGGAGGAGATTCTGCTTCTTGTTCTTCTGGTAATAAAGACCATAGACAGACTGTACCAGTGAAAGCTTTTCCAATGTTTCATCAGAAAATGCTTGAGAAAATGGAAAAAAGCACAAGAGTTGACTAGAAGAATCTAGAGTACATTGGAAATGAAGCAGAGACATGGTTTGGGAGAAGGAGATGAATAGGAATAGAAGAAAATCTGGAAATATTGGACTTTCTTGGATTTTGTTAAATTTGTAGGGGACTCTGAAGCACATGCCCTACTTCATGTCATTTATGTTTGGAAAATAAAATCAGTAACTTGAAAATTGACAAATGTGGGATTATAAAGAAATAATTATATTTTTGAAACATGATGGAACAAGAAAATCTAGCAATATACTGAACTTGTTTGGACTTTGTTAAACTTGTAAGGAACTCTAAAGCAAATGCTTTACTTCATGTCATTAATGTTCGGAAATATACTCAGGAGGGGGGAGGATGAGGGAGATGGTTAACTGTAAACAAAACATTTTTTTTCTTAATAGTAGTATTTAAATGGTGCACTATTTCCTTTGCATGTTATAAAGTAATTTTTTTTTAATTATTTTAAGTGTAATGGGGATACTAATGTAACTAGATGCTCCTGTTTTTTTCTTTTTGTTTCTTTCTCCCTTCTCTCATTTTCCTTGTTCAGTTTTAAGAAATGTAGGCAATGCAGTTATAAAGAATATGGTTATAAGAGAATGACAAAAGAAAAATTAGAGTACATTTTCTCATTTTTGCATAGGAGAAGGTCTGGGTTAAGGCCATTAGCTTAATCTAGTAACACGTGTTATGATAAAACAAGTAAATGAAAAAGAATACTGAGTATTATAAGGCCTTTTTTTTCTAATAAACCGTTTTGTGTCTGGTTTTCTTGTCCCTAGCAGACAATCTGATAAAGAGAAATGTTTTTTAGAAAATGTTTTCTGACAGCATTAGAGTGTTTTCCCAGCTGAGTTAGCTATAAAGACAAGACAAAAACAGCAGTTAATAGAACCACAGGCTATACCATACATCTTAGCATGGATACCCTTTCTTTTAGGTTAGGTTGGGTTGGGTGTGTGTGTATGTGGCTGTCAGTTTGAAAAGTTTGTTCCCATTAGGAGGGTAAAACTTCAGTATTTAAAGATTTACATAGTTTTGTGTGTTTTTGTTAAGTTAATAGGTTTTAGGAGGGTATTTGATGTGTGTCTATTTTTGTTTGTGGGTTTTCAGTAAAACAAAGTTCTGTTAGATGTGACATAGGCTCAAATGGAGATGACACGAAACAACTGTTTAAAAAAGGTTAACCTGCCAGACAGTGCATGCATGTAACACAAAAGCTGAAACTAGACATTTAACAAAAAAGCTGTTTTACATAAAAGGTGGGAATAATAATCTCTCAAGATTATGATGCTGTCTATAATGTCTTTAAACGTTATTGGTCTGACAAATTAATACAAAAAAAAGAATAGTAAAATATATTAAAAAATGTGGAATGCAAATAGGTATGCTATAGGAGGTGCAATTGGAAAGAACAGAGTATGTGAATTTGATAAATGTTTTTAGGATGGTTATTCAGTGGAATACCTGGGACAAAGGAAGGGAGGAGTACTTGCATTAAGTGCAAGAGGAGCTTCAGTAGTAATAGGAGAGGATGAAAAAAACAATAATGGTAGATTTGTAGTAATATGGGGCTACTGGCATGTATTTATTCCACCAAAACTGCTATAATGGAGCTTAAGAAAATATTGGGATAAATAATCAGCTTTCAGCAAAGAATATTACTTACAAGTGGTGACTGGAATTTGATTTGTAATAATGAAGATGTGCCTAGAGGGGGCCAGAAGGAAAAATATAACAAAGGATGGTAGATTTTTAAAGAAATGTATGAAATTATTTGGCATGGAAGATGTGAATTCAGTACAAGGAGTTCAGAGTGAATTTACATATTTCCCAAGATACAAAAACTGGGCTAGGCTGAACAGAATTTACATTTCACAGGAACATATGCATTTAATTGAAGGTTTTGATAACCACTCAATAACCATTTCAGATTATGCACCAATAATAACTAAAATAAAAACACAGGGTAATGAAATAAAAATGAGACACTGGTGCTTTCCCACCTATCTGTTAAAAAGAGAGGAATTTAAGAAATGGGTAGTGGAAATTATTCAGGGGCTATTAGAGAAGAAAATATATCTAGAGAGTGGGATAAAATTAAAGTGGAGTTTAAAATAGGGTGGAAATGAAAGGGAGATATGTTTAAGAAGTAACAAGAATTATTTAGACGGACTGACAAATGTTAAAATTATTGCAAAATAGGGGGGTCTCAACAAGAGGAGAAGCAACTGAAGAATGCTAAACAGAAAAGGATTACCTCAGTAATATGAGTTTAGAAAGATTGCTGTTAAGCACCTATTTTTTGATAACTCTAGAGCACAAAAACTTTTAGCATGACTCAGGCGACAAAGTAGAAAGTTCTTATCACCAAGCTTAGGGAGCCTGTGACAAGGAAGATAACAAGGGATCCTGTAGAAGTATTACAGATTATTTTGGAAATTATATGAAAGTCTGTGTAAAGCAGAGAAAATGGAAATGTTTATGGAAGAATGAAGTATACCAAGGTTAGAGGTAGAGGAGGCTCAGTTACTAACAGGATAGGAGGAGAAGATGAGAAAAATTGTGATGTCTAAGCATTCTACAGGAAAGTCTCCAGGAATAGATGGCATCCCTGTGGACATTTAGAAGTTAGGAGGGAAAAACTGATAAAGATCTGGAAGGTTTTAATAGTGTTTTAAGAGGAGAAATATCAACATTCTGGAAGAAATCAGTGGTAGCACTAATACCTAAATAAGGTAAAAAATCCATCCGATCCAGCTTCATAAAGGGGCATTTCAGTACTAAACCATGATTGTGAAATGTCTGTCTATAATGGCTAAAAGAATGACAAAGGGATGCCAAAACTGATCAGTATAAATCCATGGTTTTGTGGAGGGGGAAGCAAACATTTGACAACATTACCAGAACACTGATTATCCAGAGGGCAGAAGAAAGTAAGAAAATACCACTGTTGGTGGGTCTTGATGCAGAGAAAGCATTTGACATAGTAATCTGGGACTTTGAGCAGAGCAATAAAAGCATTTGTATTTCCTGATAAAATTATAAGGTTGATTAGGAGGATATATGAGGAATCGGAGGTGAAATTATAGTGGGTGGTGTCATCTCTGATGATCTCTGCTTGAGCAGAAGAACCAGGTGGAGGTGTCCATTCTCCCCTTTGCTGTTTGCATTATATTTAGTACAACTGGCAAAGAAAATAAGTGACTCAGAAATTCAAGGATATAATTGGTATGGTAGCCAAGAAAAGCGGTCTGGATTTGCAGATGACATTATTTTATACTTGACAAAACCAGAAAGGGACATTACAGTGTTGTGGAACATATTGAGCCGGTTTCAAATCTTTTTGGCATGCAAAATTAATGAAGGTAAAACAAAGGCAGTAAACCATGTACCCACATATGAAATGGTTCAGCAATATCTGTACTTATGGGGACATAATAAAATGAATTGTTTAGGAGTATGGATTAAAAATGATTCCAGTGTGGCAACTAAGGATATGTAGGAAGAGACTTAACAAAATATAATACAAACACTGGGAAAATGGAAGATCTGTTATATGGATACAACTAGTAAGATATAAGCAGTTAAAATATTTTTAGTCCCTTTAACCTTATACACAGGTCAGTCATATTTTTATCAACCAGAGGAGAAGTTGTGGATAGCAATTAATAAAGAGCTGACGGATTTTATCTGGGAGGGGAAGATAGCAAGAGTCAAGTAGGATAAACTTATTCTTCCAATAGAACAGGGCGGATTGGGATTACCCAATTTGAAGTGGTATTTCAGAGAAAGACATTAAGGCTCCCACACATAGCAAAAGCAAAAAATGATAATTCCTATAATTCAAAGTAGAAAGAGATTATGATGAAATTGGAGTAAGCTCAAAAACAAGGAGTGACTAGGGTTTTGGATGCAGACCTTTAAGGAGAAGAGTAATCCTACAGAATATTATATTAAAGTAGCAGAAAGTATGCTAAGAGCTAAGCCAACACTGGAGTGGAGAAAGGAGATTCTGCTATTAGGGATGACAGCGGTTTGGAATGCAGACAAATAGGCAAGAGGAGGCTGGAATTTATTGCAGAAAACTGGCAAAGGAACTAAGGTATTGTGAGCAAATAACTAAACTGTGAAAAGTAATAGAAAGGGAACACGACAAGAACTTATTTGGACTGCAGGTTAGAGACTGCTTTCTCTATCGAGGATTGACATCACAGTATAGGCAAAGAGAAAGAAATAGGGAAAGATATCCTAAAGGAAAGACCAGCACTGGTAGAGTTTTTAGTAGAATCTAGAACAGCATTTGCTGTTAAGAAAGGAATCATTAGTAGAGCATATAAAATATTGCATGATAAATATAAGAATCAGTCAGAGGAGGTTGGAAAGGATTGGGAAGAGAGATTAGATAAACAATTCATAAAGAAACAAGTGGAGGATATATGTATCTCTCCCAAATATGCAACAAAGTCTAGAAGATTTACGATCTTTGCTTGGAATTGTTTACTTACATATTTTTATACCCCAAGTAGACTCCAAAGAATTCTTCCTCATGTAGACGGCAAATGTTGGAGGAGTGATGGGGAAGCAAAAGGCAACTGGTAACATTTTCTGGGAGTGTAATGAATTGGCAGACTTTAAAGAGTCCCTGCAGACTGCTTGGAGATGCTGTGTGAGCAAAATAGTGTAACTATGGAAATGCTACAGAATCAGAATTGCCTAGACTAGACATTGTAAGGCCTTGTTGAGTCTAACTATGATAGCTGCCAAAAGAGCAGTTAATAGAAAATGGAAATCAAAGTCTAAACCAACTTTACTAGAAGTAGCAAAGATAGTAACAGAGATAAAACTGGAATTGGAATCTCTAGAAAAGGGTAGGAGCAAATTACATAGGAAAAATGGGAAGTGTAGGGTCAATACATGCAGAGGAGGAGCAAGGTTTAAAAGAAGGCAGGAACTGAATTAGCTGTGTAATGATTGACTGACAGTGACTGGATATATTGTAAGTGACGTATAATGTTTGCATCTACAATTGTGTTGGCATGGTTTGTAATGTATAATGTTTGCAACTGAGATTGTGCTAATATGATTTATTTTCATTTATATAAATATAAGATTGTCTGTGTCATACATGATAATTTAATAGAAATATTTCTTGTTTTTAAAAAAAAAAAAAAAGACCTAACAATGTCTGCAGTGTTTTTATTTTACATTGTACTTCCCTCTGGACCATCTTTATTCTATTAATAATGTTAAATGTTTGCTTCCCCTCCACAAAACCACATTGATCCATATCTAACAATTTTGGCAAAACTTTTACCATTCTTTTAGCTAATATGGACCTAAACACTTGATAATCATGGTTTAAAATTGGAATGATTCTGTATGAAGCTGGATCTGATTGGCCTTTACCATCTTTAGGTATTACAGCCACCACAGCTTTCTTCCAAGATGTTGGTGCTCCCCCTCTTTTTAAAATACTGTTAATCATAACCTACCAGATCTTTATCATTTTTTTTCTCTTAACTTCCAAACTTCCACGGGAATACCACCTGTTCCTGGAGACTTTCCTACAAATTGATTATACGTCACCATTTTTATCTCATCTTGCCTATCTTAATTATTTAACCTCATGTACCTCTAACCTTGCCATAATTAAGTCTTCCATAAATATTTCCATTTGTGCGTGTGTAGAAACATTCTTGACAGAATGAGGCAAGATATGCTGTAATTCATGTTTCCCCTTTCTGTCTTGTAGTCACATCTAAAACCTTCTGGAAAACTATAATGTAGAAGACCAAAGACTTGTTTTATTTCATGTTGGCCCAGAAGAGCCTTATTCCAGATGTTTAAGATCTTAGCCCGTTCAGAGACATTTCCATGCTGAGTACCACGTGCCACATTGTGTTGCTTAATGTCTGCTGTACTACTTTTGCAGTCACATATATGTTATGCTGAGGTTCTGGATGTCTTAGAGGCTGCTTGTGTGGTCATCATCAACCTAGTGAAATCTTGGAGGTCTTAGATGGTGCTATGATGCCTTCAAGTGGAACACTTACATGGCCAATTGGGGGGAGGATCTCTCTGTTAAAAATACACCACCTTTTCTTAGTTTGTAAGTCTTTAGAACTTATCTGGCCTACCTCTGGAATGCTTTGTCTGTATCTTGGTAATTTCATCTAGAAGGTACATACTTCTGCTGTCATACATATAATTTGATAGAGACATAATTTTGGCTCAGGTTTAGAGCAGGTAAGAAATTTTTGAAGGATTCTTCATCTTTGGCCTGTAATTAAGAATTTCTCTCTGGTTTGGGACTTGAACGTCACATTTAACAAGTTGCTACATTCACTGTTCAAACTTGTTTGATGAATCTGAAGCTTGTTTTTTTTTTTTTTTTTTTTTTTTTGTGGCCATTCCCTCTGCTCTGTCTGTTTCTGAGCTCCATGGTGTTATATGTGAAGTCCTAACTCACATTTGCTGTAGCAACCTGGACTGATACTAGCTGTCTGACATAAGATGAAGCTCTGACTATGTATTTCATGAATGACACGGATATGTATATTTTCCTGGTTGCTAGAGGATCTAAAGAAAGATTTTGAAAAAAAAAATGACTGCTGTAGGGTCACTCATCTTGTGAGAGTGGATGACTTGATTGCTTTCTTTTAGCAGCAGCTGAGACACTCACCAAAGAAAGAATATAGATCAAGCAAGTCGCTGCAATGTGGCCAGAATTGGAGCATGCATGGTATTGTGCATTCCTTACTGGGCTGGCATTGTGACCATGCTTTGATAATAAAGTAAGGCCACAGACATGGGGATGCTTGGTTAACCCTATAACTCCTGTGGTTACTTGCATAATGGCCCTGTATCAACCAACTACTTTTGCTGTTATGGAGGAGGAATGTGTGGACAGGGAGAGGCTGATTTGAGGGGGTGATGGTCATCAAATGCAAAATATTAAAGGGGGGAAGCAAAACCAGTAATCTATAAAGGCAGATTTGGTGCATTTTCCTTAAAAGTGGATCTGAGTTGTCACAACCAGTCTGTAATCTCCTGGTCTTTTGTCTGGTGTAAACTGCAGTGTAGCATTGGCCAGTGGTGAACCACATGAAGATTAACATCCCAAGCCCATTTCACTAAAAAAAGTGTTAATCTGATCTTGTCCTTTTCAATCTTCCTCACAAATGGGTTCAGATCTGAACCTCAGATCTGACTCTGCCACGTACCCTAGACTTTGGATCCAGCTCTCAAACTCCTGCCACGTACCCTAGACTTTGGATCCAGCTCTCAAACTCCTCCCTCTAATCATAATTCCCTATTCATCCCCGATCTCATTTGCTGCCATCGTGGTTAGACTCTGTTTCCACTCTCAAGCTAGTAATGTTGACTTTTTCATATTTATTATATTATATTATCTTTTTTTTCCCCTATATAAACATCTTTTTCTTTTTTCCGTCTAAATCAGCCAAGTCAGTTTATTCGGAAGCAAAGGCTTCTTGGGACTGTTGAAGAAGATCCATAAAATTTTGTATCCAGCTTCCTCTGATCCTAATCCTGGAAGCCTTCCATCAGATCCTAAACAGTACTCAGATTCAGTGGTGTCTGCTCCCATCATGATCTCTCCACTCCCTTCCTCATTGGATCCCAGGCCCTCGGATCTGAGAGCTAGTTCTGCCCACAAAAGCCATACAGCAGAGTATACAGTTAAACCAGTATCTCCCTCCGTGCCAGTTCAGCTTTTCTAAATGCCGAAGAAACATTCCAGGTCCTCTTCCACAATGCCTTCCTGGTCTTCCAGGAGTTTGTCAGAGGTGGATGAGGACAGGATGATGATGATGAGGAAATTTCTCAAGGCTCAGATCCAGATGGGGGTCCTGCCAACTCCATTCCCCCCAGATCCGTGAGTGCACCTACAAAGTCCATACTGTCTCCCTCCCTGATTTGACCTGTGGTTTCATAATCCCAGAATCCAAGATCCCTGAGAGGTTCAGCTTTGTGTCCGAGGAAAGTTTCTTCTTCGACTCCAGTGGTTTCCCTGACCAATTCTGCTCCGATACCCTTTGATCAGAGCTGGTCTCAGAGCTGAGATGTCTGTGCCAGATCTGAGTGGTTGGGTTTGGCTCCAATTTTGTCAGATCCATCCCTCCCTCTCAGAGCTTCAGCCCTGGACAGCTCTGATTCGATTCTCCCCTTGACGCTTGGATCCCGGGGTGGCCCTGACCCACCTTCTTCTCGGCTCCAAGGAGGGGGGAAAAGGTTTTCCCTGGTCCTTCAGTTTTCAAGGTGGTAGAAGGGGCTTTTTCTTTCCACAGAGAACCATCATCTCTTGTCTCGGATCCTACCCCTCTCCCCTTTTGGTTCCAAACTCTGAGCCCATCATACCTATTCCACAGGGACAGCCAGTTCCAGGAAGTCTCCAGGTAGTTCCCTTAGAGGAATTTCACCTGTCTTCCAATACCCCTCTTGAATATGCCACCGAGGAGGTCCCTCAGAGGAGGGCGTGTTAAGAGGAGATGCATAAACTCCCAGATGAGTCTGTCCCAGATGACACTGATTTTGATGATGGAGAGGAATTCCCCCAGATCGCCACCTGATGACATCTCCTTTAGAGATATTCTCAAGCAGAAATGTGGTTGGTCATCCCAATCTCCTTCTGAAGAATCAGTGTTTCTGGATTTCGGTTGTGGACCATCTACATCTTTGGTGACCCTCTCGGCAGATGAAGTGATTGATTTGGTTTCCCGCTGGGATGGAAGGAAGTGGACACTGTCAAACCCATCCCCAAGTGCTCAGACAAATTTTTGGCCCCTCCTTCTGATAGAACCCAATGGAACAAAGGGGTCCCAGTTGATGCTATGTGGTGGTGGCAGCCATGAAGAAAGAGCTGGCAGAGCAGAGTTCTTCTGTCCATCTGCAGAACAGAGTCCAGACCACTGGACAGATTTAGAAAATAAGTGTTTGCCTCGGCAACCCTCATGTTGAGGTCTCTAAATTATTTGGCACATTTTACTAGGCTGCAGATAGATTTGACTAAGGAGTGATCAAATACTCTCTCTTTCTCTTGGAGTCCATATCTGCTGAGGATTTCAAAAAGGCTTCCTCTCAACTGGTCACACTGGTGTCCGTTTCAAACACTTCAGTGAGGTTGATCTCCCATATAGCAGAAGATACTTCATGAGCAGCCAGTTCAGGGATAGCCATAAGGAGACATTCCTGGGTGCGGCTGTGCGATTTTGCAGAGTCCTTAAAGATTTTTTTGTTAATGCCCCATTTGATGGCACTTCCTTGTTCAAGCCATCAGTTAAGGACACACTTAACCACAGCAAACAAGAAGGAAAGACACAGTCTGCCATAGGAATCAAGATTTCTAGCCATCAGTAGGCCTTCTGAAGAAACTAACAAGGTGGTAAGAAGAAGTGGTTCCATAAGTCTCAGGGGCCTTTCCAGGATTCACTCGGGGAAAATTCGTCCAGCGGCAGAGGACGAAGCTTTAACAGTAGATGTTGCCCAGGAGGCATTAGGTGCCCACAGAGCCAGGGCTTTAGAGATGCCTTTTCAGCACTCCTGAAGCACTACCAGACTGTCCAACTCTGAAGGCAGTCGGGGTTTGATTCTCTTGGCACCTAGACTCCTAGACAGCTATCACAAAAGATTGTTAGGGTGATTAGAATAATATCTGGAGGTTATTACATACCATTTTCCCTTTTTCCACCTCCTGAAAGGAAGAAACTTCCCAGCATTCCACCCAGTCAGAGGAAGGATGCAGCACAAGAAGTAGAAAAGCTGCTAGAAAAAAAACGTCATCCAAAAGGTCCCTTCTGACCAGATAGGATTCAGAACTAACTCACGCTTCTTTTTAGTGCCAAAGAAAACAGGGGACCTTAGACCCATTTTGGATCTAAGCAAATTGAACCAGTATGTAAAGGTGAAGTTCCAGATGGTCACGGTTTAGTCCAATCCTGCCTTTTCTGCACAAGGACAATTGGATGCGCTCTATAGATCTCCAAGATGCGTACTATCACATAAAAATAGACAGGTGATACAGGAGACATTGACACTTTCGGCTGGGAACCAATCACTACCAATTCAGAGCTCTGTCCTTTGGACTCACCACAGCCCAAGGGTATTCACCAAATGCCTGGCAATAGTAGCAGCTCATTTGAAGCTTAACGGCTTCTCACCACCTCATCCAAGCATCAACTTCTACAAGCCATGATCGATTTGCTACAGGTTTGCAACACACTGGGTATCTCGATAAATCTTGTCAAATCAAAATTAGTCCCAGTGCAGAGCCTGGAACTCATAGGGACTCTTTTGAATACTACAACTCTGGTAGCTTCTTTACCTCGCTGCCGCATTACATTGTTAAGACATCGGGTTCAGATTATGCTTTCTCACCCTTCTCTTCTAGCAAGATTAGTGGTGCAAGCTCTGGGGTCAGTGTCAACTGCCGTACTACTGGATCACTTAGCATGCTTCTTTATGCAAATCCTCTACTAGACCTTAGCTGTACAGTGGTTGATTCTTTTTCAACCCCTGTCCTTTCTTATAAGACACATTCCAGTTTGCAAACGTCACATTCATTGGTGGATTCAGTCCGACAATCTTTTTCTGGGCAGACCATTCATTCTTCTGTCCCCAGTTGCCACAGTGAACACAAATGCTACACAACTGGGGTGGGGGGGCATTTCTTGAGAAGGACAGTCCTAAGGCATGTGGTCTCCTGTAGAGATCAATTTGCATATCAGCATTCTAGACATGAGAGCAGTCCTTCTAGTGTTATAAGCATTTCAAGACGCTCTCTTTCTGAGGACTGTTGCAGTTCAGACAGAAGACATGTCAATAGTCTAGTACATCAAATAGCAAGGAGGACCTCAATCTTTACTACCCCCTTTCAAGAGAGGCCATGAGGGTATGGGAATGGGCGATCTCTTCAGATCGCTTTCTAATTACAACTCCCATCCCGAGGAAAACCAAAGTACTGGCAGACAAGATAAGCAAATATATTCTGATGCCTCATGAGTGATCTCTGTCAGTCGGTAGCAAATATAATTTTCAGCCATTGGGGCCATCCTTGCTGTGACCTATTTGCCATCCCCATCAACAACAAGTGCAGCAAGTACTTTGCTCTGATCCCCCATCAGGGGAGTCACCTAGAGACACCCTGATTCACGATTATCCCAGAGTCTCCTTTATGCCTACCCTGCTCCTTCCCTGATTCTAAAATTCCTAAAGAAAACAAACAGGCTGAAGAGCTCAGTCATCCTCATTGCCCCCTTCAGGCCTCTGCAAGTATGGGTCCCCTTCTTACAGTCTTGTTTGTGATATCCTCCATGGATACTGAAGCCAGCTCAGGATCTCTGATCCCATCCATCAGGAATTCAGCTTCCCAACCTCCATGCCCTCAAGCTAACAATGGTTTCTCCACTTCCAGTAATGGTTAGACAGGCCAGGCTTTCTTCCCCAGTTCGCATTATCATTTTGGCCTCCCAGAATGAATCTACTAAGAACGTCTACAGAAATAAATGGAAAAGATTTTCTGTTTGGGCTTCCAGCCAGAATATTGGCCCTCTTTTCAACCCCAACTTCTTCCATTCTTCTTTTTCTAACAACTCTTTTTAAAGAAGGGGAGAGTTTCTCAACAATTAAACTTCTGCTGGCAGCAATTTAAAATTTCCATCCAGGAAACAAATCTCTTTCTCTGGTATGATGTTCTACATGTTTCACTGTTGCAGTCATTACATTTGGGTTATCTGCTTGCAGTAGCCCTCAGTCGGCCTGATTAACAAAGTCTTGGGTCCTGCATCAGTTGCTGTCCCTTCTTCCATGACGTCAGGTTGTCAGGGATATAAAACATGCAGCCGACGCCATTACAAAGCCTTCATGAATGGCATTTTTCTTGTCAGACCCCCGATAAAGGACCCTTCTCCTCCTTGGGACCTTACTGTGTCCTTCAAGGATTAATTCAGAAGCTATTTAAACCATCAGACAAATGTGATCTGAAATATCCTTCATGGAAAACCATCTTCTTGGTAGCTATAACTTCAGCAAAAAGAATTTCTGAACTCCAGGCTGTATCAGCTAAGTCCCCTTTCTTTATTATTCATAAAGACAGGGTTTATCTATGGACTAACCCTTCCTTTCTGCCTAAAGTGGCATCTGAAAATTACATCAACCAGTCCATACAGTTACCATTCTTTTTTCCAAATTTTTCTAATAAAGGAGAATACATGCTTCATCTTGATATGCACAACTATGTTTTTATCTTCACAGAACAAAACAGTTCAGGAAGTCAGATCAGCTTTTTGTATCTTACCCCTAATCACCTTGGTAAAGCAGTATCTAAGGTTACTCTAGCTAAATGGATTACTGACTGCATTTCATTGGTTTATTCTCAAGACAAACTAAATTTACCAAGACCTCCTCAAGCTCATTCAACTTGTTCCGTGGCTACTTCATCCACCTTGTGGTCAAGGACTTCCATTGATGACATTTGTGCTGCAGCTACTTGGTCAAAGACTCATACATTTGTTATGTATTGCAAGTTGGACATCATATCCAGAAGCAGAGCTTCTTTTGGTTCGATAGTGCTCTGGCACATCCTTCTATGAGGGCTACCCAAGTGCTATGTAAATGGGGACTCTGTCCCATTTGTGAGGAAGAATGAAAAGGACAACATAAGATTTACAAGTTGTGTATTCATCATAACATGGCATCTGTGTTGTCCATTTTCATTCTTCCTCACATCCCCTCCGGTCTATCCCCTATCCTTGTTGCTCCTGGAACTACCTATTAGACTGTGTTTGGAAGTATTCAGTTCCAGTTTTGAGCCCTGTCTTTTCTTCTGTCTATTTTTATCTTTCTTGGACAAGTGGGAGATTAGGCAGCAAACTCTATCTAAGGTAGTGGGGATGAAACAGGGCATTATGGGTAGAGTGAGGAGCTTGAGAGCTGGATCCGAAGTCTAGGGTATGTGGCCGAGTCGGATCCAAAACCATTTGTGAGGAAGAATGCAAATGGAAAAATTCAGATGCTGTTATGGTAAGTACATAACTTATATATATATTTTTTTTAATTCAGCTGTGACACTTACAAGCAATCTTGATATGATGGTATTTGTATCTCCAAATTGCAACAGCCCTTGATTTAATAATGGCCTCTAGGTGCATGGAGGGCTGAATCCCTCTTATCCGGCCTTTCTTAAACTGGCCTCCTCTTTAACCAGCCATCAAATTTCTGTCATAGCCCTTGCAAAAGACAGCAGAGAAGAACCGCACTTCTGCCTCCTTTAGGCTAAATAATTATAGACATTTTAGTTTTAAACTTCACATTCTTTAGAAAATGCATACTAACACAAATCATATTATTCTAGCTGATTTATAAGGTTTACCTTTGAAACAGCGAATCACAGTGATTCGAGTGCTCATATGAGCGACTCGAAACCACGAAACTGGACATGTCGACGTACCTTAATGTTCGAAACACAGCAAATCGAAAAGCAGATTCGCTGTTTTTCAAATATTAATGTCGAAAAAAAAAAGTGTGCATTCGCTCATTGCACATTCAAACCTTTTTCCGTTCGGTGTTTGCAAACTTTGCAGACTGCCTTTCGGACATTTGCAGTTTGCCCTTGTGCAATACGCACATGTAAAGGTAAACCAATTTATAACATATAAATGCTATTTTATATGTTTTTTCTAATTAAGCAGCCATTCGTTTATCCATCCTAAGGTCCGGTCCCAGCGAGACCGGATAAGAGGGAATCTACTGTACATAAAAAAAAAAGCTGTTAATTGTCTTAATCCCATGTTCTGTGTGCTGTACCATTGTGTCTTGGGCTAAAGATGCATACCTTCATTAAATATGTTGTTAGCTTACCCTTTTAGAACAATGTACATTATCACACATGGTTTTACCTCTGTGTTGTCTTAAATCCAAGGAAAAACAGACCAGTTTACTTTTTCTTTTCCATCAGGGAAAGTTTTGTATCTACCAAACAGATTATTCTAATGACTTGCTGTCTATATAGTTATTTGTTACACGGAGACTAACAAAGCCTTAATCAATGCAATGAGGGGACATTTCAACATTGGAGGTTGGGTTTTGCCTGTAGTACCTGAGTATCTTCCTTCATTAATGTGTCCATAGCATACATCTTACCATGGCCACTTGGGTTTCTCAATGAGTAGTGTGTCCTTTGGTTATTCTGCAGAGGATATTGCTTTGTATTCCTTCCTTTGGTTTGTGGAGCAATACTTAGAATTCTACCTAAGAATTCCATCCCACTACTTTGACTCCTTTGAATAAACTGTACTACACGAGTGAGTACTCCACTATGTCATTTGATCTTTTAAGAAGGTCAAAGGCAGTGTACAAATTCCTTGTTGAAATGTGAAGACTGATTGCCATGTCCCGAAAATAGAAGAGAAGAGCAAATATCAAATACCGGTCTTCTGTGCAGGCGGGCTAACCCCACTGTATTTTTCAATGTGGGGGGGATTGCCCCCCCCAAATCTATATATATAATTCATAGACTGTCATCCTTGAAGAGAATATTCTGAGAAATGGTAATCTCGGACTTGATATGTACGTCTGCATTTTCTTTTTTTAGTCTCCACATTTCTGGAATCTGATTTCTGAGCCATTGCATCTCAAATGGTTAACATTTTTTATGCATTATCTGTGGTCTGTGCTTCCTTATGTTGGTCACAAGACCTCTTGACATACATATTGAAATTATAGTTTTAAAATCTTAGTGATTTCTGTTGCAGATGTAAATTCTTGTTTAAGTGGAGGTCAGTAACTGAGGATTGGAGGAATATAATTGCTTGACTAAGGAACAGGGACAGCATTCATGGTACATTGGGGGACATGGAAGCTGCAAGAGCAGTAGCTTGAAATTTAAAGAAAAACATAATAACACAGAAAGAATGTACTGTTTCATCCACTGTATTAACTGACATTGGCTTGATATGTGAAGAAGAAAAAACTTGACAAGTTAGGACAAGAATAATGTACCCTGGTGTTTCATGTAGTACAAGTAGTATGTTAAGCATTATTTTCTGATAAAATATTATTCTGGTCTCTGATTGTATATATTTTAATGCAGTCTAAAATATGCTTTCAAGTTTGTGTCAGCCAAAGGCTAGAATTGCCAGTAGTAGTTTTAGTGCTGTAACTGGAATTATGGTAGATTTTTTATATGAGCCACTGCTTCAAACTCCCAACTGTCAGATTTTCTCACACAGACAAAATCTCAAAAACACATTTTTGTCCACATATCTTTTTCTTCCTACCTAGATATTTGTGATTAAATAAAATTAATGTATTGCATGTGTTTTTGTACTGTTTTTTTTACGTGGCTTAGTAGTCTCTTCATGTACAAGAGATCTAAAAGAATATTAACCATTTATTTTAGAAGTCACAGTTTGGTATATGTTTGCTGAAGAAAATATTGATTTTTATACCGATTCTTTTGTTCAGAGTTGCTTTTGTTCTTAATACTGAATGCACCTGTTCTTTTGTTTTAAGTGATACATAAGTTGTGACAGTTTTTCTTCTTACTAAAACTGACCTACATTAGCGCCTAGCTGCTAGGATCATTTCACTGTATGTGCTTGCATGTGTCTACACATGGGAGTGTGTGTGTATAAATAGATATCTTTATCTATCTATCAATATGTATATATGTATATGGGTATACTACTTTTAGCCAAATTACATTTGGTCGAAAATTATTTCAGGCAGCCCACTTCACCGAAAATGTATTTCACTGAAAACCCATTTGGTCGAAAATGGAATATAACCCCTTCCCCATTGCAGTGCGACCCTGGAGTGAGAATATAAAATTGGGGGGGGGGCATATTTGCAGTGTATTCACTATTATATACTTGTGTATCCATTAAAAATACATTGAAACATATAACGTCAGTAAAAACTAGTTGCAAAATGTGGGGGGCTGTGCCCCCCACACCCCCTCTTATTTTATATTCTCACTCCAGGGTCACACTGCAGTGGGGCAGGGGCTATATTCCATTTTCGACCAAATGGAATTCGACCAAATGTGCTTTCAGTGAAGTGGGCTGCCTGAAATAATTTTCGACCAAATGTAATTCGACTAAAAGCAGTAGACCCATGTGTATATATATAATATATATATTTGTGTGTGTGTGTGTGTGTATACGTATGCATGCATACTTATATGTGTATATATGCAGGTTTATACGACTTCAGGTTTTCAAAAACTCAAAGTTCATATGGTCAAGACCATATGATCGAGTTTCTGAAAACTCAAAATCACAGAAAAGAGCAAATCTAAGTGTTTGGGGGTAAGCCTACGTATGCATGCATACTTATATGTGTATATATGCAGGTTTATACGACTTCAGGTTTTCAAAAACTCAAAATTCATATGGTCAAGACCATATGATCGAGTTTCTGAAAACTCAAAATCACAGAAAAGAGCAAATCTAAGTGTTTGGGGGTAAGCCTCCCTGCACCCCTCACCGCCCCCCTGCAAATTACATACATCAACTCGGAGAACACTCTACAATGGGGAAAAGGGTAAATTCCCCAATTTCCACTGTGCCACAACCTACACAGAACTGCTTCAAAGGGGAATTTATCCATTTCCTCTCTTTCTCTGAGTTGGTGTATACAATTTGCATGGGGTGTGGGGGATGCAGAGGGCTTGCTTTCCTGCAAAAATGCATATATATTTTTTTTATTTTGAGTTTTCACAAACTTGATCATATGGTCTTAACCATATGAATTTTGAGTTTCTGAAAACTCGGTCATATAAACCCAAATGTGTGTGTATATGGATGTGTATATATATATATATATATATATATATATATATATATATATATATATATATATATATCTATGTGTGTGTGTGTGTGTGTGTGTGTGTGTGTATATATATATATATATATATATATATATATGTGTGTGTGTGTGTGTATATGTATTTTTTTATATATATATACATATATATATATATATATATATATATGCATGCATATACGTGTGTGTGTGTGTGTATAAATATGTATATGTATAATGTATGTGTGTGTGTATATGTAGATATATATGGATCCCTGTCATATGATTGAAGTTTCAAAACTTTGAAATTCATATGGTTGAGACCATATGATCGAAGTTTTGAAACATTGAAGGTTTTGAATGGAGAACAGGAAATTTACCCTTTTCCTCACTGTAGTGCAATTTCTGAGTTCATTTCCTGACTTTGAGTTTTTCAGTTAAGTTTACAGTGTTTGGCTTTTTTCGTGGTTTCTTTTTGATTTCTGAGTTGGTATATTTGATTTGTGGGGAGAGCAGGGGGGGCTTGCCCCCTGCAAAAAGGTAATTTATTTTTGATGTTTCAAAACTTCGATCATATGGTCTCGACCGTATGAATTTCAAAGTTTTGAAAATTCGATCATATGATAGTGATCCATATATCCATATATGTCAAAAAATCAAGTCGCAACTCCACAGCTGAAATCAATATACAGACAACTCAAATATTTCTTCAAACCTTTATACGTTCTTGAAAAGCTTTGTGTTCTTTAAAAACTGTTCAAACACCAAAAGAATTACAATGCATCACATAAAACTTTTGGTCCTAGTGTGTTTTCCAAGTACTATCAGAATTTGTGCTACACCAACCTTTCATTCCTAATTCGTTCATATATAACAAATGAAAGTACAAAACACAAAATACTGCAGTGTCCTGAGCTGAAATGACGCTCTTCAAAGAGATGGAACACGAAGCTAAGAACGCATAAAGCTTTTCAAGAATGTATAAAGCTTTGAAGAAACATTTGAGTTGTCTGTATATTGATTTCAGCTGTGGAGTTGCGACTTGATTTTTTGACTTGTTTCATTTACTTACTAGTCGCTACGTTATTAGGTAGTTATACATTGATTTTGTACTTATATATCCATATATGTGTGCATGTGTGTGTGTGTGTGTACATATATATATGTATATATATATATATATATATATATATATATATATATACACACACACGTGTGTGTGTGTGCGTGCGCATATATAGATATACACACTCGTGAAATGTACAAAATCATTTTTAATCTTCAGCAAGAACAGTCAGAGTACACTGATAAGAGATTTGAGCTCTCTTAGGGTGAAAACAGAAATTGCGAAAATGTGAAAAAAAAGGGCCAGTGAAATTGTCTTTTTGGTAAAATTGGATTTCTGGCTACAATTACTCTGCCTGGATGCTAGTAAAAAAAGAAATTTGGAGATCCTGAGAGGAACAACCAGAAAAAGCAGAACAAAAATTCTGGCTATGAAGAATCCTGCAGCTGCTCGGAAAAGAAAAAAGCAGTTCAAGTTTCAGCTTTGGTACAAGAGATGGCTTCTGGTACTATAGAGGGGGAAAAAGTAAATCTCAACACATTCAGAGATGTTTTAAATAAATGAAACACTGAAGGAATATATTAACTCAACAAAAGGCTGACAAACTGGCAGGAGCTTTAACTAGCTATTCAGACGAACTGGTAAAACTGCAAAAAATAAGAGGTGGAAGTGAAGAAAAGGCTGGCTAAGCATTTTGCTTCTCAAGAAGAGTGGTTTCAAAAACTAGTAAAGTTAGAAGATGGAGCAAACCGAGAAACCCTGAGATTTTCTGCTGTACCAAAGAAACCGGAAGGCATAAACTGTATTAATTTTGTAAAGATACAGGTAAGCAATTCAACTGGTCTTCCACAGGAGGATCTTTATTAAAAATTGGAAGATAGTGTATTTGTGGAAAATGATCAAGTCAAATCAAGTTTGTCCCAGCAATCAGGGAATGTCGAGAGACAGGAATGGAATTCAAGTTGCTTTATCCAGCTTGTCTTTGTAATATTTTTTAATGGAGAGTCAAAGGCATTTTGATGCTGAAAAGGCTTGGGGGGGGGGTGTGGTGTTAAAAGTTTATCCAACAAAGAGCGAGCCAGCAAGCAGAAGGAAACTCTGCTTTTCAATGTTTTAACAACAAAGCTCATACGAGACTTTGCCCCTGAAACCTTTTCCGTTGCTGCAAAGGAAAATGCTTGAGAGATGTAAAAACAGCACTGGAGTTGACTAGAAGAATCTTGAGTTCATAGGTGAATACTAAGTTCAGTCTGCAGACTATTAGAAGTCTAGCCAATAACCAGTGGTTAGAATCAAACTGTGCACCATGTATCTGTGAGGTAAACCTTTACTTTTATGCCAAACCAAGTAGGTCTTGGGAGATAATGATCAAGAACACCAACAAGACAAAATTTAGTGAATGAATGGAAGACTGCAAAGCACTGGATTTAGGAATGCAACACATGAAATATTGATTTGCAAGAAAAGGTGCCTGAGAAAGACTGGAAGTTTGACTTTGTTAAACTTGCGGCTGAACTGTAAGTAAAACAGTTTTGTTCTTTTTACTTGCAATTTACATCATTGAATGAATTTATGATGCAGCTGCTGCATTTGGTTCTGTTAAGAGGCATTACTCTTGGCTGTGTCTTCGGCCTTTGCCTGATGACATTAAGGGCAAATCATTAGATGTTCCTTTGGATAATAAAAATCTTTTTGGTACCGCTGCTGTTGAAGTTTTTAAATCTCTCCAGGATAAGAGAAAAGCCTTGCCGGAGTTTAAACATATTTTTGTTTCTCTTATTCCAAAGTTTCAGGGGAATTACCCTTCCAAATCTGCTTTTGTTCAGAGACAATCTTGCCTTCTACCCTAAAAAGGGTTTTAGATGTGTACCTCCTGCTAAATCTACACAGACCCTTATTTCCCAGAAACCTCCTTTTCAGGACAAGTCCGGTTCTGTTTGACAATTTGCTTCCCTTTTCCCATGCCCAGGTTCCCTTGTTCCTTTGTCTTTCCCTGTCCCTTCTAAGTTGGTTAAAGGTCACAGCAGACTCTTGGGCTCTGTCTATCTCAAAGGCGTCTTCCATATCATGCCTTCCAGGAAGCCTATTCTGCCTTCCTGGGACCTAAATTTTGTTCTTGGAAAATAGATTCAGGCTCATTTCGAGCTTGCTGCTTCACCTTCCGTACGACATTATAGTTGGAAGGCTGTTCATCTTTTGGCTCTTACTTCAGCCAGGAGGGTTTCTGAACTTCAGGCTGTTATGGCTATTCACACACAGGGACAGAGTGTCTTTTCATACTAATCCTTCTTTTGTGCCCAAGGTGGTCACTGAATTGTCCCATAATAAGTCTATTTGCCTTCCTTTTTTCCTTCTCTACAGTCTGGCAGTGAGAAGGTTCTTCACACCTTGAACTTGCATAGACTAAAGTTCAGAAATCAGAGCAGCTTTTTGTTTCTTTTTATCCCAGGTCTTTGGGTTTTGCTGTTTCTAAGCAGACCATCTCTTCCTGGATTTTTAAAGCCATTTCTTTGAGTTATTCTTTTCATGACAAATGTCTTTCCTCTACAATAAAGATTCACTCTTGTAGTTCTTTTGCTTCCTGTGGTGCTTTTTTCAAAGGGCTAGATACCGATTCCATTCTTGAGGCTGCTACTTGGTCCTCCGTCTATACTTTCACCAAGCATTATAAGTTGGATGTTTTTTTCCAAGGCTAGTACTGACTTTGCAAGGGGTGTCTAGCATGGTTTTTAAGGGCTCTTCAGTGCCTTCCTTCACCCTGATTTCCTCTTGAGCTTTTGTACTTTCCCTTGTGTAAGGAATACTGCAACAGTGATATAGAAAGACATAGAACAGTTGTATATTATCTTACAATAACAGTAGAGGTCCTTCTCTTCACTGTTGCAGCATTCGCTCCCTCCCTCCTGCAACCTCTACTTTAACCTGTTCTCCTTGCCCTCTTGGCCAGGCGTTCTTCCCCCTTTTCTTCTTCTGGATGCACATGTTTCTTCTGGTCCCTAGGGACATTTTGTTCTTCTGGGGCTTTTAGGTTCTGAAGTTGTGTGTCCATACGTCACCTTCATGCCCTATGCCTTGGGCTGGGAGCATACATGTGATGTATGGTGCCTGTAAATACTAAGGCTTTAGTATATTGGCCAGATGTTGGGCTATCCTTGGCAAGGAGCTTTTACTTATAGAGGAGCTGTCTGCATTTTTAGGCAATTAATCTTAAGAGTTCCATGCACTCTTTGCTGAGAGAAATGTAACATTTAAAGATACAGCGGCAAGCAGTTGAGTGGAAAAATTAAGTTTGCAACTATGGGAAGTAAATAAGGAGTAGCCCTGAACAGCCTTAATATTTTAATGCATTTAATAGAGCAGTGCGCCACATATCTATGTAAAGCACTAAGTGCACTTTTTTAGGGCTAAAAGTTAATGTCTGCTGAAAGCGCTCAAGCTGTTTTTTGTTTTCTCAAATTTGGAAGGGGTGCAGAGGTAAGAAAGGAGTGAACAGTGTAAGTGAGAATACAGGGTGTAGCATGTACTTTAGCATGGGTATCCTTAATTTTAGATTAGATAATGCATGTGTGTATATGTGTGTGTGTGTGTGGCCATTGGTTTGGGGCAACTGCTCCTATCTGGAGAGGTAAACTTCATTTGTTAAAAATGTACATAGTTGTGCGTTTGTTGTAAGTTAAGAGGATGGGGGGTTCTGAAATACATTTAGCTTTTTGCTTGAATGGTTTCATTGCAGCAAGAAGTCTTAAAGATGTGACAGATTCAAGTGAGAAATGGAGATGAGAAGAAACTGCATAAAAGATCAACTTGCCAAACTTTGTGTGTACGTAAGGCAAAAATTGGAAATACACATTCAAAAGAACTGTCATGTATAATGGGTGGAAGTAATAGTTTTCTTTTTTAAAGGCTATTCTGTCCACATTGTCATGGAATGTAAATGGCCTTGCAGGTATAGACAAAAAGCAAAGAAAATTAACTTATGTTAAGAAATATGTAGTGTAAATAGAAGCATTGTAGGAGGCACATTTAGATCAGATATGAGCATTTCGTTTTTCCAAAGAATGGATTTCAGGAAGGATATTCAGCAGAATATCAGGGACAGAGGAAAAGGGAAGCAATAATATTGATTTCAAGAGAGGCTCCAATAGTGATGACTGAGGGGAAAAAAGGCAATAATGGTAGATTTGTGTTAGTAAGGAAGTATAGGCAAGGGAGGATGATTACACTGGCATGCATTTGTATTCCACCAAAAATTGCTGTTATGAGAGGTTTAGAAAATTTGGAGAGCAGTAATCTGCTTTCAGAAGGGGAAAATTGTTTATGGGAGGGGACAGGAACTTGACTTGCAGTAGTTGTGTATTGGGAGACTTAGTAGGGAAAATATAACAAAAGAGGGTAGATTATGAAGGAGTATATGAAAATATTTGTTATGTTTGCAGAAGGTCAGATGGTAGTGGATTTTGCGAAAAGGATGGACATGGCTATGGTGAATACGTATTTTAAGAAGAGGGAGGAGCATAGGGTGATGTACAAGAGTGGAGGAAGATGCACACAGGTGGATTATATCTTATTCAGGAAGGCCAGTCTGAAGGAGATTGGAGACTGTAAAGTGGTGACAGGGGAAAGTGTAGTTAGGCAGCATAGAATGGTGGTCTGTAGGATGATGTTGGTGATCAAGAAGAGGAGGACAAATGTGACAGCACTGCCAAGGATCAAATGGCGGAAGTTGATAAAGGGTGATTGTGAGCTGTAGTTCAGGGAAGAGTTAAAACAGGCACTGGGGGCAGTGAAGGGTTACCGAATAGCTGGGTAACTACAGCAGAGATGGTAAGGGAGACAGCTAGAAAGGTGCTTGGTGTGACATCTGGACAGAGGAAGGAGGACAAGGAGACCTGGTGGTGGAATGAGGAAGTACAAGAGCGTATACAGAGGAAGAGACTGGTGAAGAAGAATTGGGATTGTCAGAGAGATGAAGAAAGTAGACAGGAGTATAAAGAGATGAGCATGGCGAAGAGAGAGGTGGTGAAGGCTTAAGGATAAGGCTTATGGAGAGTTGTATGAAAGGTTGAACACTAAAGAGGGAGAAAAGGACCTGCACCGATTGGCTAGACAGAGGGACCGAGCTAGGAAAGATGTGCAGCAGGTAAGGGTGATAAAGGATTGTGAGAAAAACTTACTCATAAGCGAGGAGAGTGTGTTGAGCAGATGGAAAGAGTGCTTTAGGGGCTGATGAATGAAGAGAATGAGAACAAGAGAAGGTTGGATGATGTGTGGATAGTGAATCAGAAAGTGAAACAGATTAGCAAGGAGGAAGTACGGTCAGCTATGAAGAGGATGAAGAATGGAAAGGCTATTGGTCCAGATGACATATCAGTGGAAGCATGGAGGTGCTTAGCAGAAATGGCAGTGGAGTTCTTAACCAGATTGTTTAATGAAATCTTGGAAAGTCAGAGAATGTCTGAGGAGTGGAGAAAAAGTGTTTTGGTACTTATTTTTAAGAATAAGGGTGATGTGCAGAGTTGTAGTAACTACAGAGGGATAAAACTAAACAGTCACAGCGTGAAGTTATGGAAAAGAGCAGTGGAAGCTAGATTAAGAAGGGAGATGATGATTAGCGATCAGCAGTATGGTTTCATGCCAGGAAAGAGCACTACAGATGCGGTGTTTGCTCTGAGACTGTTGATTGAGAAATATAGGGAAGGTCAGAAGGAGTTGCATTGCGTCTTTGTGGACTTGGAGAAAGCTTATGATGGGGTGCCTAGAGAGGAGTTGTGGTATTGTATGAAGAAGTCAGTAGTGGCAGAGAAGTATGTAAGAGTGGTACAGGATATGTACGAGGGTAGTGTTGAAGTCTGCAGTGGGAGTGACAGATCCGTTTAAGGTGGAGGTGGGATTACATCAAGGATCAGCTCTGAGCCCTTTCTTATTTGCAGTGGTGATGGACAGGTTGACAGACGAGATCAGAAAGGAGGCCCCATGGACTATGATGTTTGCAGATGACATTGTGATCTGTAGTGAGAGTAGGGAACAGGTGGAGGAGACCCTGGAGAGGTGGAGATATGCTCTAGAGAGGAGAGGAATGAAGGTCAGCAGGACTAAGACAGAATATGTGTGTGTGAATGAGAGGGAGGATAGAGGAATGGTGAGGATGCAGGGACTAGAGTTGGTGAAGGTGGATGAGTTTAAGTAGTTGCAATCAACATTTCAGCGTAATGGTGAGTGTGGAAGAGAGGTGAAGAAGAGAATACAGGCAGGGTGAAATAGGTGGAGAAGAGTGTCAGGAGTGATTTGTGACATACGGGTACCAGTAAGAGTGAAAGGGAAGGTCTACAGGAGGGTAGTGAGACCAGCTATGTTGTATGGGTTGGAGATGGTGGCATTGACAAAAAGGCAGGAGTCAGAGCTGGAAGTGGTAGAGTTAATGATGTTAAGATTTGCACTGAGTGTGACAAGGATGGACAGGATTAGGAATCAGTATATTAGAGGGTCAGCTCAGGTTGGATAGTTTGGAGACAAAGTCAGAGAGGCAAGATTGCGTTGGTTTGGATATGTGATGAGGAGGGATGATGGATATATTGGGGAAAGGATGCTAAGGATGGAGCTGCCAGGTTAGAGGAAAAGAGGAAGGCCTAAGATAAGGTTTATGGACATAGTGAGAGAGGGCATGCAGGTGGTTGGTGTGACTGAGCAATATGCAGAGGACAGGAAGAAATGGAAACATGATCCGCTGTGGCGACCCCTAACGGGAACAGCCGAAAGAGAAGATTTGTTATGGAGGATGTGAATTCAGTAGCAGGAACTTGGACAGAATGTACACATTGTTCCCATAGCAGAATGTACACATTGTTCCCATAGTACAGTAACTGGTTAGACAGGATAGAATTTATATTTCACAGTAACATGTGTATTTAATTGAATGTTTTGACATATTCAAAACAATCTCAGAGCATGAACCAATACAAACTTGGTTAAAGATGCTGGGTAATAAAGTAAAAATTAGACACCGGTGCTTTGCTTTCCTACTTGAGTGTTAAAACAGAGAAATTTAAGGAATGGGTAGTGGAAGTTATTTGAAAGGTATTAGGGGAGATAGAAGTTTCTTTGAAGGTTAGCTAATGAGTGGGATAAAAGGAAAATTGAGTTTAAAAATGCAGTAAGCATGAAAGAATGAATAGGAAGTGTCTAGGGAAGCAGACAAAGGTTGAAGTATTACAGAATAAGGGAGTCTCATAGAAGAAGAGCAACTGTAGAGTGATAAAGAAAAAAATAAAGAAATATTTGGATAACATGTTTGAAAGCTATTTTTAGTAACTGCAGAGCACAAAAACTTTTAACACAACAATTAGACAACAGAAACTAGAAACGATTTTCACCAAACTTAGCTAGCCTTTAGCAAGAAAAATACCCAAAGATCCTATTAAATTATTAAAGATATTTTGAAAATGTTATGAATATGTTTAGAAAACAGGAATGTGAAAAGCAGTAAAAAGCACAAATGAAATGTGTATGGAAGTCTTAATTATGCAAAACCTAGAGGAAGATGAGCCTCAGCAATTAATAGTTAAGACAGGAAGAGGTGAGAAAAAAGTGATATATAATCAAATTGACAGGGAAGTCTACAGGAACAGATGGTATTCATGTGAAAGTATGGCGGAAAGAAAGCGATGCAGATCTGGAAGGTTTTGTTTAATAGTATTGTGAAAGGAGGAGGGAGCACCAGCATCTTGGAAGAAATTTGTGGTGGCTGTTACCACCTGTTGAAGCTGAGGGAATGTCAAAGGTGTTGCCAAAATTGATAGATGTGGATCATTGTGGTTTTGTGGAAGAAAGGCAAATATTTGATAATAAAAGAACATTAATGAAACAATGAGAAGCAGAATTTAAGAAAATGCCTCTGTTGCTGGTGGGTCTTGATGCTGAGAAACCATTCAGTTTAGACAGATGGAATTTTATGATGAGGGCAATAATAAGAGTTTGCTTATAGAATAATGGGGTTAATTTAGGAGGAAGTATGAAGGGTTGGAGGCAAGAATTTAGATGAGTGGGTTCTTCTCAGACAAGCTGTGTTTGAACAGAAGATCCATACAGGGTTGTCCTATTTCCCATTTTATTTTGCTTTATGTCTAAAGCTATTGTTACAGAAAATAAGGGACTGTCAAATTCAGTGGTATAATTGGTATGACAATCAAGAAAAGTTAGCTTTATTTGCAGATTGAAATTATTCTGTACTCGATATATATCCAGAAAAAGACATTTTGGTGTAGTGGAACATTTGTAAACAGTTTCAAGTCTTTTGAGATATAAAATGAATGTTGATCAAAACGACGACTATAGTGGTAAACTGTGTACTCACAGAAGAATTGGTTTGGCGATACCCATATTTATGAGGACACACTAAGATGAAGTACTTAGCTGTAAGGATTAAAATGGATTCAATTATGGCATTTAAGGATATGTGGAAGAGAGACTCAGCTCTACAGCTGTGCCAGTGGGGAGTCTTAATGGGGGCCTAGAAAGAGGGAAACCCAGCCCCCAGACTGTGTTCCCTGTGTAATCTTAAGGGAAATTGTGCTTGATGCAGAGAGCTGCATCTGGAAATACTGTGTGTATCTATTTTTGTTCCTAGTGAACATCCCTCACCAGTGTCAGTGGTGAGGATTCAGGCTCCTTGATTACTGGGCCCAGAGAGGGAATGTCACATATGGTGCCTAAGGATTGTAAGTTTTTGGACAGATGTCCTTCTGCTGATCCCTCTGTAATGTCTGTCTCTTCTGACAAACCTTCTAAACTTTTGCATCCATTAAACTATTTCCTTCTGATAAGGACAGTAGAGGCATGGAATGTCTAGGCAAAAAAGTATATACTGCTGCCAATCCTGGCTTTTAGGACTGTTAACTTCCATATCCATATGACCAGGTATGTCTAGCCCTTCTTTCCCAAGCTTCTCAGGCAATTTCTGACCTCCCTGATTGAGAAGGGATGATCTTGGCCGTTTCTTTACTGGGTTCTACCTCTCAAGTGGCTCGCCATTCTTTTTTAAATGTAGTTATGATGCAGCTGATGCTTCCTCTAGGGCTGCTGCATTTGGTTCTGTTTTACAATGTTACTCTTGGCTTTGTCACCAGCCATCACCTGATGATTATAAGGTTAAATTGTTGGTTGCTGATCTTGATGATAAGAACTGTTTTGTTTCTGCTGGTGCTGCTGAGCTTTTTAAGTCCCTACAGAAAAAAGGCAAAGCCTTGCAGGAATTGAAACATATTTTTGTGTCTCCTATCCCTAAATTCCAGAGGAATTATCCATCCAAATCTGTTTTTTGTTCTCAGACAGCCTCACACTCCTACTAAAGGTTAAAGGGTACTAGGCACAATACCGCCTGCTAAGTCTACTCAGGTTCCTAGTTCTCAGAAATCTCCTTTTCAAGACAAGCCACGTTCTGTCTAAAAGTTTGCTTCCCCTTTCCCTAGTTAAGGTTCTGTCATCCCTTCTTCTTTCCCTGTCCATCCCAAGTTGGTTAAGGGTCACTCAAGACACTTTGGTTTTATCCTTCATCCACCAGGGATATTTCATGGTGTGGATATCCCTTCCTCCTTTTCTGGGCATCCCTCAGCCTCCTCAGGAACAGCTTCCTTTCTTTCCAGAACTGCTTCAGGGCCTTTTGGCTTAGGGTCCCATTCAAGTCGTGTTCACTGCCCAGGAAGGGAAAGGATTTTATTCCAGGATGTTTTTGGCTCCCAGAAAGGATGGCACCTGGAGACCATTTCTGGATCTTTCTCAGCTCAACACCTTTCTAAAGGTCCTATCCTTTCAGATGCTGTCCCTTTAAACCCTGTTCTTCCTTCTTTTTCCACAGGCCTTCTTGGTATTCCTGGACATCAAAGATGCCTATCCTCACATCCCCATTTATCCTCTTTCCAGGAAATTTTTACATTTCTCTGTCTCTCCCTTGCATTTTCAGTTCTCTGTTTTGCCCATTGGCCTCTACTGCCCCAGGGCTATTCACTGAAATGCCCCACTCCTGTGGTTACATTTTGCAGGAGAAAGGGATTCAGATCTTTCCTTACCTAGACTGCATACTCATTCAGACTTTGTCCTCCAGGGTCCTGCTTCAACACCTCCAGTTTACAGTTTGTCTTGTTACAAAGCCTGGGGTTCACTATAAACTTTCAGAAATCAGTCCTGGTTCCTTCTCAAGATCATATTTTTCTCTGTTGCAGGATCCAAACCATTCCTATGCTGGCATCACTGCCTCCACCCAAGGCTCTTCATCTGATCACCTTTTTTCAGTCTCTTCTTCCTCTGGCTTCTCTTACAGCCAGGGAGTTTCTAAGGATTCTAGGATTTATGGCCTTCAACTCTCCTGTGCTGCCTTTAGCCACACTCCATATGAGAACTACAGTAGTTTCTAAAGTCCATGTGACTTCATCATCATCCAGTATTTCCTAGTTCATTTTCTGTCCATGCTGTGATGCCCATGCACTGGCCCAGCAATCAAGGAGCCTCAGTCTTCACCACTAACACCAGTGAAGGGCATCCACATTGGGGAGGATAAATACCCACACAGTAAAGTACAATTTCACTTAAGAGCACAGACAGATCACAGTCAGTCTGGGGCTGGCTTCTCCCTTTCTCTCCAGATCCCCAATATGACTCCCCACTGGCACAGCTATAGGGTCCAGATCTCAGCGTAGTGGGCAAGCTAAAACCTCCAGCGCCCTCTTTGTCCAACCAGTGCTTCGTGTCCTTGCCCAAGTAGCTGACACACACACACAATGAGTTATGAGTTATATACAATCAGACACTCTTGGGGAAGACTGGCACAGATTCTCCAATTATTACTGTGCAATATTATTATCCATATGGTAAGTGTGACTGAACAGCAAAGCTTATTGGGGTGACTTGGACAGTATCACTGTATATATGCAATGCACTCTAGAGCTTAAATTATCTCTGCATAAAACAACCACAGTTGAAAGATTTAAAAAATATTTAATAATAAAAATACAATACAATACTTCTTACTACACAGTGCTAGTCAAGACTTCAGACACAGGAAAATGCATAAAATAATACCATAGAATAGTTCTGACATCAATACAGGAAACCATCTAATCTTCCTGTTTCCTAGCTATTTCTAAAAGAGACACTGAAGTCTAAGATCCTACTTATATACAGAACACAGGCAGATACTGGTGAGTTGGATGTTCTCAAGACAAATGCAAAAATGCTCTCTGATTCTCTCTCTTTAAATTGATAACACAGTGCTGCTTCACATTACATCATTCTTAACAAATTTCTGTTTTCCCAGGCTAACAGAAACTTAGAGGTAAATAGCCCTTTTGATCTTGCAGTTGGTCAGGAAGCCAGTGCAATAAAAAAAAATATACATGTAAATTCTATCCATTAACTCTGGCCTCAAAACAATAGGAAGAATACCTTCATTTAGACATCTCAGCTCAGAGTTTTGACATCAAACATTTGCACAATGCTTGATTTATCAGCCTTCCTACAGCAGAGAGCACTGTTGTTACATTTTTGCAGTTCCACATTTAACAGAATTTTCTTCCATTTAAGAGAACAAGCCTGTGGCTTATAGTAATATTTACAAATGACAGAATTATCTACAAAATTCTATCTGGCTAGGCTGGCAGCCTTCAGCTATCTTCACTTATCTACCCCCTGGAGAACTCAAGCTAGTTTTTCAAGTGACCCTTGAGAGGGTTAGGTCTGTTTGGGTATACCTTACCCCATTCCCTGTCTTGTGAGCCCATCTACGTTGGCATTGCTAATCCCACTGCGGTGCTGCACTGACATATATGCTTGCAACCTTAGGCTCCATCTTAGCAACTTGGCATTTTGCTTCCTGGCTCTGTGTAACCATGTTAGTGGGTTGTGCTCTGTCACTACAGTGAATTTTCTTCCATACAGATGAGGCTGAAAGATTCTGCAGTGCCCACACTACCTTATCTGGCCTGTTTTTCCTTGTCACGTCTGTGAGGGGAGTAGCTACTATAACTGGGGACAAACTTTCTATAGTACCCTGCTGTCCCTAAGAATGCCCTCACCTACATTTTGGTAACAGGTGCAGGCCATGCCTGAATGGCTTCTACTCTGGCAGGTTCTGGCCTTATCTTACCACTCCCCACTCTTTTTCCCAGGTAGGAGACCTTTGCCTACCCACCTGACATTTGCTGGGCTTAATGGTCATCCCTGCCCTCTGTAGTCTGCCTAGCACCTCCCTGACATGTTGAAGGTGCTCTTGCCAGGAATGGCTGTAGATGGCAATATCTTGTAGGTAAGCAAGGGCAAACCCTCCTGCTCCTGCTAGGATATGATCTTCCAGCCTCTGGAAAGTCACTGGGACATTTTCCATCCCAAAGGGCATCTTTGTGAACTCATACATGCCAAAAAGAGTCACAAAGGCTGACTTCTCTTTAGCAATGGGAGTCAAAGGCACCTGCCAGTAACCCTTGGTAAGATCAGTGGTGGTAAGATACTTAGCCCCACCCAGCTGTTCTAGGGCCTCATCTGTCCTAGGCATGGGGTAAGCATCTGACCCTGTGTGACTATTTAATTTCCTGTAGTCCACACAGAACCTGGTGCTGCCATCCTCCTTTGGCACCAGCACTACTGTGGAGGCCCAGGGACTGTTGGATGCTTGAATTACCCCTAGTTCCAACATCTCCTTATCTCCTCCCTCAGAGTCGCTTTGACTGTCTCAGGCACCCTATAAGGGGCCTGCCTAATAGGCCTTTGGGGTCCTATATCCACCTAGTGCTGCACCAGGTGAGTACACCTTGGTTTCCCAGTGAACATGTCCCCAGTCTCCTGTAACACTGCTTGGATGTCTCGAACCTGGGTAGGAGATAGCTGCTGGGACAGCACAAGGGCCTCCCTATCATGGTAAGGTTTCATCATGTTAACGTGGTATAGTTTGTGCCCTTGCCTCCTGCCTCACAGTTCTACCATGTAGTTAACATCACTTACCTTTCTTGCCACCTTGTAGGGTCCCTCCCAAGCTGCCTGTTGTGTCTGACAGGAATGAGATCCATTACATGCTGCCCTTTAGCATACTGTCTAGCTCAAGCATTCCTGTCATATCATACATTTTCCTGTTGTTGGGCTTCTGCCAGGTTCTCCTGGGCCAAGCCCATGAGTTCCCTGAGCCTTCTCCTGAAGTATAGGACATATGCCACAGCAGACTCCTTGTGAGATTCACACACTTTCCCACTCATCATGAATTAAATCTAGAGGTCCCCTTACCCTATGCCCATACAACAATTCAAAGGATGAAAAAACAGTGGATTCATGGAGAACCTCTCTGTAAGCAAACAGCTGGGGCAAATATTTGTCCCACTCCCTCTTAAACTGGCCTGCAAATGCCTGTAGCATGGACATGATTGTAGAATTTAACCTCTCAACAAGACCATTAGTATGGGGATGGTCTTCAGGTGCTTCATCCCACAGTACTTCCTCAGACAAGCCAGCAGGTCTGGCATGAAATTGGCACCTCTTTTGGTCAGTATTTCTTTTGGGAAACCTACCCTGCTGAAAGTCACTAACAAAGCATTTGCTGCCTTTTCTGCCTCAATGGAGGACAAAGCCACTGTCTCAGGATATCTTGTAGCATGGTCTACTACCACTAGGCTATACGTTTTCCCTATGGAACTTGGGGTATTCAGAGGCCCCATAATATCCATAGCAACTCTCTTAAATGGCTCTTCAATCACAGGCAAAGGCATCAAAGGAGCTCTCACCTTGTCTCCTGCCTTGCCTACCTTTTGGCACTGGTCATAGGTCCTGCAGTACCCTGTTACATCTCTGGAAATTCCAGGCCAGTAGAAGTTCTGCATAATACGTCTCTTTGTATGTTTTATGCCCATTTGACCTGCAAAGGGAATATCATGGGCTATGGCTAGAAGTGCCAGAAGGTAGGTTCTAGGCACTACCAACTGCTGTACCATCTCACCTTCTAGCCCCCCCTCAGGGGTCCACACTCTATACAGTAACCCTTTGTCCCAGTATACAGATTCCCCCTTTCCATGCGAATCAGGTCCCTCACTAGCTACCTCTCTCAGGCCTTGCAATGTAGGGTCTGAGAGCTGATCCTGTCTCAACTCTCTCCTTGCAACCCTCCCCAGCTTCCCTTCTTCAGGAAGTCTGGCATCCTCTGATAGTGGTGCCTCACTGTCAGCCTGGGTACTACTACTCACCTCTACCTTTGCAGTCACTCTGTCCAAGGGAACATCAGTACCCACAAGCAGCTGTGGCTCACCTTCAGCCTCACTGCTACAGCGTAGCTTCCTCCCTGAAGTAACCACCTCACTAGTCCTGGCTTTAAGTAGGTGGGCTGTCTGGGTCTCCCCCAGGCTACCAGACCCACATGCTTATCTCGAAGCCTGACTGCGTGTAACTACATAAACACATGGTATTGCCTCATCCAAATCTTTCCCTATCAGGACATCTGCAGGATGGTAGTTTGGCACCCTTGTTGTCTCGAGGCAACCTACTACTGGCATTTTGTCTTTCCCACTTACTGGCTCCCTCACCTTTTGTTCCCCACCTTGCATCTGTGGACATCTGTATGCCACATGGCCCCACTGGTTGCAATCAAAACATTTAACCCTAGGTCCTGGACATGTACCTGGACTAGTGGCTTCCCCTACTACTGGGAGATTCTGTTGGGGCAGTCTGAGCTGCCCACCATGGGTTCCTTTAGACCCATGAGCAGTACTGGGGGTCTCTTTCATATGCAGGGATGCCCTGCTTGCTAGATATAGGTGTCCTTTCTTCCCCAACTCATCTAAAGTAGCACATTGTCTATCAGCTAACCAGATCCTCATGTCCTCAGGCAAAGTTCTAAGGGCTTGTTCGTTCCCTCTCCAAAAGGTCTGCCAGCCCTTCAAAAGTGGTGATCTGACATCCACTCGCCCGTCTATGAAAATAACTGCTCAATTCAGCAACATACTCACACACACTTTCATTTGCTTGCATTTATGCTCACAAAACTTTCTCCTATAAGTTTTAGGTGTTAGCTTAAAAAAATTCTAACAAGCAATTCTTAACTGCAGTATAATTAAAACATTCAATGTCAGATATTTTGGACAGCACAGTTACAGACAACTCCAGTCTCTTTAACTCCAGATGGATATTTAAGTCCTCTGCAGAAAGGTTGACTTGTCCATTCCCTGAGTGCTGTACATCTCCACGGCCAGTCTGATCATCCTCCTGGTTGCTGTTTTCTGATGCTGCTGTGACCAAAACTGCAATCATGTCTGCCTTAGGTTTCCATGCACCAGTCCCCTAGCCTGGCACATCTCAGCCAGCTGGCACCTTGTCAGCTTTCTGTACTCCTCTGCTAACATGCTTGCCTGCTCTGCCTGACTAACTAAGCTAACAAAAGAAATAAAACAATTGTAATCTGAACCCTGAGTATTCACTGTGTGGCTGATTTAGAGTACAAAAACTCTGTCAGTGATCACTGTACACAAGCTACAGGAATTCACACTACCCCCACCACTACAAGCCAATTAGTATTTGCCAACCAATTAATATGTGGTGTGGATATCCCACCAAAGCCAAACAGTTAATATGTGACGGCCATGAACTGGCCTAGCAATCAAGGAGCCTCAGTCCTCACCACTAACACCAGTGAGGGACGTCCACATAGGGGTGGATAACAAATACCCACACAGTAAAGTACAATTTCCATTAAGAGCACACACAGATCACAGTCAGTCTGGGGCTGGTTTCCCCCTTTCTCTCCAGATCCCCAATAAGACTCCCTACTGGCACAGCTATAGGGTCCAGATCTCAGCCTAGTGGGCAAGCCAAAACCTCCAGCACCCTCTGTATCCAACCAGTGCTTTGTGTCCCTGCCAAAGTAGCTGACACACACACACACACTGAGTTATGAGTTATATACAATCAGACACACTTGGGGAAGACTGGCACAGTTTCTCCAACTGTGCCCTTCCTGCCCAGTCTAAAAGGTGGTACCAGCTGCCACCACCCACTAATATTTATCAGCTACTAAAAAGGCCCTTATCAAAAGGTGTCCAGTTATTACTGTGCAATGTTATCCAGATGGTAAGTGTGATTGAACAGCAAAGCGTATTGGAATGACTTGGACAGTACCACTATATACATGCAATGTACTCTAGAGCTTAAATTATCTCTACATTAAAACAACCACAGTTGAAAGGTTTAAAAATATTTAATAATAAATAATAACACAAGACAGTACTTCTTACTACACAGTACTAGTCAAGAGTTCAGATGTAGAAAAATGCATAAAATAATACAGTAGAATAGTTCTGACATCAATACAGAAAACTGTCTAATCTTCCTATTTCCTAGATTTTTCTAAAAGAGACACTGAAGTCTAAGATCCTACTTGCAAACAGAACACAGGCAGATACTGGTGAGTTGGATGTTCTCAAGACAAATACAAAAATGCTCTCTGATTCTTTCTTTAAATTGATAACATGGTGCTGCTTCACATTACATCTTTCTTAAAAATTTTCTGTTTTCCCAGTCTAACAGAAACTCTGAGGTTCATATCCCTTTTGATCTTGCAGCTGGTCAGGAAGCCAGAGCAATAAAAGAAGTTATACATGTAAATTCTAGCAATTAACATTGGCCTGAAAACAATAGGAAGAATTCCTTCATTTAGACATCTTGGCTCCGAGTTGTGACATCAAACAGTTACACAATGCATGACTTATCAGCCTTCCTACAGCAGAGTGCACTGTTACATTTTTGCAGTTCCACATTTAACAGCATTTTCTTCCATTTAAGAGAAACAAGCCTGTGGCTTATATTAATATTTACAAATAGGTTCATAGGTTCAGTCAGAATTATCTACAAAATTCTATCTGGCTAGGCTGGCAGCCTTCATCTATCCTCACACATGTCTCAAACTCAGACTTCAGTGGTGGATTCTTCAGCTTTCTCTCAACACAGGGCTTCCATTTAAATTTCCAGTGCCATTTCAGGAACATTTTTCTGACGCCTTGGACAGGGGGTGGAGACCCGCCATTGGTTTCCTCAAGGTCCAAGGCCTCTGACTTCCTCATTAGAGGACAGATCACATCAACATAAAGGAGATGAAGGTTCTCCTTTTCACTCTTCAGGATTTTCATTCCCTCTTTCTTCCAGGACACCTCAAAGTCTTCACAGATACCATAGTGATGTGGTATATCAACAAGCAACGGGGGGGGATATGGTCCTACCTTCTTTGCAGACTTTCTCTTCAGGTCTGGGACCGAGCTGCCCAGTATCAAGTGACTCTTCAGACTGTCTACATTCCTTCAGATCAAAATATAGTGGCAGACACCTTGAGGAGGTCAAGTGCATAGGCTCACAAATGGATGCTTCACAGAGATGTTTTTCTGGACATTGTCCATCAGTGGGGTACTCCATAGTTAGAATGTTTTTACCTCTCCTCTGAACAGACAATTTCTTATTTTCTGTGCAAGAGTCTCAAGCCGTCTGGCCTTGCAAGTGGAAGCACTATCTTTTCCTTGGAATTGCAGGTGGAAGCACTATCTTTTCCTTGGAAAAGAATATTTCTCTAAGTCTTCCATCTCCTTCCTCTAATTCTAATGGTCGTGCTCAAGATCAAGCAAGACTTCCCCCAAAATCTTACTGGTGACTCCCTTTTGGCCCAGACAGCATTGGTTCCCCTTTCTTCACTTAGCCAGGGGCAATCACCACAGGTTATCTCACAAGGTGAACCTTCTCACACAAAACAAGTGGTCTTTGATTCATCCTTACTTGTCCACATTTCAGCTGATGCTGTGAGTGATATGATTTTGCTGTTTTCTGAGGACATACTTATTCTGCAGGAGGCCAGGAAACCCACTTCTAGGAGATAATATTTGTCCAAATGGAAGAGAGTTTTTGTCTGGTGGCTTTCCCTTAACCAGGATCCCTTTTCAGTGGGGGGGGGGTCAGTTTGGTTTTCTGTTATTTGTGTGCAATGGTTTGGCCTATTCTTCAGTTAAAACTCACTTTTCAGCTGTTTCTGCTTGCCTGCCCTTGACTCCTCTTCTTGTCTCTATGTTTGAGGTCAAAAGACTCCTTAAAAGCATCATTCATATCAGGCCTTCTAAGGAGGCCTATTCTTCCTTCCTGGGGCCTTAGTTTTGTGCTTGGAAACGTGACTCAGGCTCCTTTCAAGCCTACGGTTTCAGCTTTTTTGCAACATTGTACTTGGAAGACTGTTCTTCTCTTGGTCCTTACTTCAGGTAAAAAGAGTCTCTGAACTCCAGGCTCTTATGGCTGTGCCTCCTTTCTTGGTTTTCTTTTATGCCCAAGGTGGTTAATGAGTTTGTCAATTAATTTGCCCTCCTTTTTACCTTCTCTGCAATCTGCTAGTGAGAAGGTTCTTCACACCTTGGATTTGCATAGGCAGCTCAGATGATATTTGGGTAAGACTAAGGCCATTTGCAAATATGAACAACTTTTTGTTTCCTTTCATCCCAGATCTATAGGTTTGGCTTTTTCTAAGCAAACCGTATCCTCCTGGATTTCTAAGGCCATTTCTTTCTGTTCCTTTCATGGTAAATATTTGTCCTTACATTCCCTGCTGCAGTATTATTAACAGATGGGGTTCCCTGCCATGGAAGCCCGAATGTCCGGCCAGTCTACCAAAGACTACTTGTTGCTTTTAAAAGATATGCCGAATGTCACCCAAACTCTCCGTGCATAGCATAAGGCGTAAAGGTGATGTTCAGGCCTACCATAATCAGAACTTTTTTGCTGCCACTCTGAACGTATCTTTTTACTGTTGGTCTGTTTATCTGTGTCTGTTTTGTGCCATCTGAATGCATTTTCATTTTCCAGTAATTACCTACTCCTGTTTGCTGACTTCTATTGCAGTTTCAGATAACTGTCCAGTGGGGATTTTGTTCTTCTTACTTTTTTTGTACTCCTTGGAGTTGATGTCATCCAGGAAGGGTAAATGCCAGTGTAGGAGGCATTCCCTATAAAGACTGCCACTGTAACTGTATATTTTGTCTAGGAGCTTCTCATGACCCTGCTTTGTGTTCTGTTTGTCAGGTGTTCATTCCAAAAACCCTTTGCAGTACTTTCTTCTCTTTCCTTGTTTCTTGAGAACCAGCGTCTTAAGCTTCTTGCTGAAGATACAATGGAAGGAATCTCCCGCCCCAAGGGTCAGCCATTAGGGAAGAAGGTGGTGAAAAAGGAAGGACTGGAATCTTCCACTGTCCAGCCTCTGCCAGGTGTTTCTCCTGAGGTTGTTAGAAATCAGCGGCTCACCCTGCTGTGTTGTCCGATTTCTCTGCTGTGACCATTGCGAAAGCTGGTGAGGGTCCAGCTGTCAGCACATCTGAAGAGGCTTTGCAGGCATCTGTTTCGGATATTCAAGGGGAACCACAGTTGTTTTTTTCTGAGGGGAGTTCTCAGTTTTTAGTTGGGGAAGAAGTTCTTGCTACAGTTGTCAACTGCTGTCCTGGATCTGAGCCTTCTCAGTTTTTTGGAGGGAATGTTCCCTTAAAAAAGAAACAAAAAAATCAAACATCTTTGTTCTGCTCCTAGGAATCCACAAAATGAGCGGCAGGCCTTCACTCAGGGGCTGTTTCTTGCATTAATGTCCTTAAAGCCTCCTCAGGGGGTTTTGGTTCCTGCTTCTCCTTGGTCCTCTACTCTCCTTAAAAGGCTTAGAGAACAGGATTCTTCTGAGGATGAGTCAGATTCGGATAATGACTCTCTGACTTATTCTACTCAGATTCCTTCTCCTTTGGACTATGGGCCAGAGGAGGAGGTATCTATTAGTCCAGATGATCCTTTTGAGGAAATTTACTTTGGGTAACAGTCTCTAAGGTGATGGATTTTTTTTTAAGTGGGATCGTGCTCTTGTCTCTGATATCCATAAGAGGTACTATGAGTTGCTGCAGTTGGAGCCCCCTAAACCTGTGGTTATTCCTCCTGTTTTGGCTGCTTTCCTGGATGCATTTTCCAATACCTGCCATGCACCCAATTCTCTTCCCCATGCCCCCAAGAAGCCGACAACTTTTATTTCTGTTCAGGTTTTATAGGCTGCCTGAGGATTGTTTTTTCCTATATAAATGTACTGCTGCTGACCCCTGTGTCATGTCTGTAGCCTCTGATAAACCATCGCAATTGTTTAATTCGGCCAAGTTATTGCTTTCTGACAAGGATAGCAGGACTATGGAAAGGTTGGGTAAGAAGGTTTACACTTCTGCTACCCTAGCTTTTAAGGCTATTGATTATCAGATCCCTATGCCTATGTATGTGTTGGCTCTTCCTTCTCAGGCCTGTCAAATTATTTCTGATTTTCCAGACTCTGAGGGTAAAACTTCTGTTCTTTCCTTGCTAGGGACGTCCTCTCAAGTCATTTGTCATTCTGTTAAATGTAGTTATGATACAGCAGATGCCTCTTTTAGGCCTGCTGTTTTTGGTTCAGTGATGAAGAGGTATTCTTGACTTAGGCTTCAAACTCTGCCCTGGTGATATTAAAGCTAAGTTGATGGATGCTTCTCTGGATTCTAAACTTTTGTTTGGGGAAGCTGCTGCTAGTTTATTTTAAGTCTTTACAGGGAAAGGGTAAGGCCTTACAGGAGCTTAAATGTGTTTTTCTCCTGTGCCTAAATTTCAGAGAAACTACCCTGCTAAACTTGCCTTTGTTTGTAGGCAATCCCATCCTTCTACTAAAGGTAGGAAGAGTGGCAAAAGGGCTCCTCCTGCTAAGGCTACTCAGTTTTCAGGGACTCCGAAGCTTTCCTTTCTGGACAAACCAGGTGCTGTATGACTATCTGTCTCTTCACAGCCACATCCCTTTTTCTCTTCGCCTCTATCTTTCTCTTCCTGTTTGGCTGCAGATCACCTAGGATTATTGGTTTCTGTTGACTTTTTGTCAGTAATACTTCATGGTGTGGAAATCCCATCCTCCTTTTATGGGTATTCCTCAGCCTCCTTGGGAACAGCTTCTCTTTTTCCCAGATGTTCTTCAAAATCTCTTGATTTGGGGTACTATTCAAGAAGTGCCTTTGTCCCAAAGGGGGAAAGGGTTCTAGTCCAGACTGTTTCCAGTGCCCAGAAAAGAGGGCAGTTGGAGACCTAGTCTAGACCTCTCTTATCTAAATCTAAAGACTTTTGTAAAAATGCCTTCCTTTTGAATGTTGTCCCTTCAGATTCTGTTTCCTGTCTTGCTCTTTCAGGCCTCTATGGTATGTCTGGATCTCAGGGATGCTTATCTCCATATTCTGAGTCGTCTTCTTTTCAGGAAGTTTTTGCATTTCTCTGTTGCTTCCTGGCATTTTCACCTCTGCTTTGCCCTGTGGCCTTTCTACTGTCCCATGGGTATTCACCAAATGCCTTGCTCCTGTGATTGCTTTTTGCAGGCTTCAAGGGATACATGTATTTCTTTATTAGATGATCTGTTGATTCAGGCATCCTCTCCAGAGATCCTTTTGCAAAATCTTCATTCTGCCGTTTCCCTTCTTCAGAGCCTGGGGTTCACTATAAATTTCAAAAAGTCTTCTGACTCCTTCTCAGGATCATGGTTTTCTGGGTTGCAGGATTCAGAGGGTGCCAGTGCATCCCTGCCCCCTCCAAAGGCCTTAATTCTCATTTCTTTCATTCAAAGTCTTCTTCCTCTGACTTCCATTACCACCAGGGAATTTCTCAGAGCTGTGGGTTTCATGGCATCTACCATTCCAGTGCTCCCTCTGGCCAAACTTCACATGAGAAAGTTTCAGTGGTTTTGAAGTCAGCGCGACTCCAACATGCACATCCTGTAGACTATGTAGTTTCTCTTCTTCCTTGTCTCAGACAGGAACTCCTCTGGTGGATTCCTTTTCATTTCCCTCTTCCCTGTCAGGAATTGTTCACAGATGCTTCAGACATGGGATGGAGGGCAACATTTGACTCCGTAAAAGTACAAGGGATGTGGTCACCTCATCAGGAGAAGGAGCACAACAATGTCAGAGATGAGAGCTCTTCTGCTGGCTGTTCAGGCCGTTCATTCTCTTTTCTGTCCAGGGGCTCTCAAGTTGTTCACAGACAATACCACAGCGGTATGGTATTATCAACAAACAGGGAGGAACGAGATCTTATCTTTGCCAGTTGGCACTTCTGGGATGGGATCTTGCTGTCAAGTATCAAGTGACTCTTCCGTCAGGTTATATCCCTTCAGATCAGAACACTGTGGCAGACACACTGAGCAGGTCCTTAACTCAGTCTCACGAATGGATGCTTCACAGGGATGTGTTTCTGGACATTATCCACTAGTGGGGTTCTCCTCAAGTGGTTCTTTTTTGCCACCCATCTGAACAGACAGCTTCCTCTGCTTTGTGCCAGAGTCCTAGGTCCTCTGGTATGGAAGGTGGGTGCCATATCTGTCAACCATACTGAATTTCTCAGTAAATACAGGTTATTGTGTTACCACAAATTCCCGTATGGTCCCTTTAATTTCTGAATTTCCTGTTTTAAAATTTTTTACTCCACACGTCGTCACGTGCAGGGTGTGCACGATGACGTTAGCTGTGAGCACATCTTTCTTTCCCAGCTCCTCCTCCAGGTAACAACTGTAAAGTAAACTTATATGTAAGAGAGAAATGCTTATTTACTTGAGGGCTGCAGGCTTCCTCCTCCAGGTAAAAAATGTAAATTAAACTTATATGTGCTAAAGACATGCTTATTTACTTAGCTGCAGGCTTTTAAATTTAGAGAAACTTTTCAGGCATTTGTGTGTGACTGTGATAGAGAAATGGCAGGATTGTGACTGTAATTACATTTTAGAGGAACTTTCATAGGTGCTTAACAGGATAACAGCTACAGGCTGCAGCCAGTATTTTTGAGAAATGGCAGCTGCAGGCTTCCTCCTCCTAAACTTATAAGTGTGTGTGAGAGAACTGCTGCAGGCATTTACATTTAGAGAAACGTTTCGGCATTTGTGTGTGACAGAGAAATGGCAGTAGTGTGATTAGCTACAGGCTGCAACCATTACTTTTGAGAAATAGCAGCTGCAGGCTTCCTCCTCTTCCTAAATTTATATGTGCAAGAGAAAGCCTGCAGTCTTTTACATTTATAGAAACAGCAGTCATTTGGTGTGATGCAGAAATGGCAGGAGAATAACTGTAATTAACATGCTTTCTTTGACTTAATGGCAGGTATTCTGGCATTACTTCTTTAACGGCAGGAGAATAACTGTGATTAACGTACTTTGTCTTAATGGCAGGAATTCTGGTATTACTGCTTTATGGGCAGGAGAATAACACTCCTCATACAGATGTGCAGTTAAGAAGTATGTTAATGTGGCCAAGTCTAAATCATGAGGATGTAAGTGGTATTTTATTAATTTTCTTCTTTGACGACCTGCTATTGTATAACTAATATCTGAGTAGTGCCACTTATTACTTTGTTTTGTTTATTCTTTTTACAGTTTGGTGGAAATCCAGTGTCTTGTGCTATTGGGCTGGCAGTACTGGATGTTAATTCAGAAAGAAGGTCTCCACGAAAATGCTGTCAATGTGCTTTGACTTAATGGCAGGCATTCTGACATTAATACTTTAACTGTGTGTGTGTGATTAACGTGCTTTGAGTTAATGGCAGGCATGTGTGTGTGTGTAGCAACTTTTTGAAGATTATACAAGCCCCCCCCAAATAAATTTTGGCTTTTTCCAGATTTCTTGTGCTGCATAGTTCTTCAGGGGGAGAGAAGTTTAGTGCTGCTTATGCCAAGTCTGTTTCTGTTAGTAGCCCAACAGGTAGAATACTTGCTTTGGATGCAGAAGGCTGTGGGTTCTACTCCCACAGCATGTAGATGGATTGTTGATACTGTACTGTGTCGTACTTGTAAAGGGGGTGGATGCTGCCATCCTGAGAATGTCTTCTTTGGGGGGAGATGTGGAAACAACAGAAGCCTTTGCAAGTACGGCAGTTGCAAGGGTCCAAATCAGTACCAATTGCAAAAGAAAAATATAGACCAGCAACTGTAGCATCAGGGTTTCTTTATTCTGATAGTGAAAACACCATATCAATCAGATGGAATGAGCGCACAAACCTCACACTGAGGAAGGCATTGTAGCTGTTTGCCAAAACCAGTTTGTGTACTCATTCCGTCTGATTGATATGGTGTTTGCACTATCATCAGAATAAAGAAATCCTGATGCTACAGTTGCTGGTCTATATTTTTCTTTGACAGAGATACCTAGTAACTATGAACCTGTTATCACTTTGACACCCATTCCCTATTGCAATATTAATAGCTTATCATTTTTTTTTTTATGTAACATGGGCAATTTATTCCTCAAGGGCAACAGGCACTTTATTTGTAGATGAAACAATGAAATATTAAGTTGTTTACAAGCAGCAACCTCTTCATTAATTACAGATCTCTTTAATGTGGAATTATTTAGATGACTTTTACTTCTGCAGAGATTGTGCATGTTTACTGAGACTGGTGGATTGCAGAAGTTTGAGTGTGAGTAGACTTTTATGATGGAAATGTTCTGAATTGGGTAGTTTTGTTGTTATTGGTTAATGCATTTTGTGCCCTTGCTTACTAGAAAAATGTTCAAAACAAATTTAAAATGTGCTTGTGCTGTATTATACAAGGAATGTAATTTAGTACAGTCAGGAAAGTGTATGAAAGAACACATGCATGTTTCGTGTGCAAGGGGCCTATGATTTGTAATCTTTATCCGCCACTGGCCAGATGCATTTTCTTTGACTGTGGGTTTCAATGCTGTTTCAATGAATGTGAGTTTCAAGGGCAGAGAAGTTTTAATGCTAAGTCTATTTTCATTGTGAGACTGCATTGCCTTGTTTAGCAGATGTCTGTTAGTGTTTGTGTTATAAAATGCAAAATAAAAGTTTTAAATGAAATCCAAATAATCATTGTAGAAGTAAAGCAAGTACGCACATGATTCGACCATGATTTTCTGAGGGGGGAAGGGCGGCAAACTCACAGCCCCAGGAGGTACAAAATCAAGCTATGCCACTGATCAGTAAGCCATGGAGAGTGACTTTTGGAGGCCCTAGCAAACTATAATATTCTTTTGCTAAGATTAGAATATATTGCATACCATTAAACTATTCTAGCCTGTTCTGCCTGCTGTTTTGGCAACTTCCAGTAGTGTGACCTCCATTTGTCAGCTAATGCAAACACTGTGGGGCATCCCTATAGCAGTTCTCTTCCAGCAAAAGTCTGTGGCTGGTTTACTTAAAGCACAGGAACATTACAGTTTGCAGCTAATACAAACACTGTGGGGCATCCCTATAGCAGTTCTCTACCAGCAAGCTGCATCTGCAAAAGTCTGTGGCCGGTTTACTTAAAGTACAGGAACATTACAGTGTATGTTAATGATTTAACCCTTCTATGATTGTAAATTTCTTTAGAATGTATTCAGGGAGTGCACACTACTGGTAACCCCACCCCACCAGAGATCTCTCTAAACCCAACACTTTCTAGTTTGGAGTCATTGTTTTACTCAGTCTTCTTCTCAATACACTTGTCCATATTTCTCCCACTTCATACTCACTCCTGGCATATGGTTTCTATTTCTCTAAGAATTCCTAGTCCACAAAATTGTCAGCTGCATAGATACTTTTCACAGTACCTGGTAGTCTAAGTGACTGGTCCTTGCTGTGCAGTTATAGAACCTGACTCTGCAGTTATTTCTGTTTTTGCCTCCCCTTTTGTACCTCACTCCTCCTACTGCTGTCTTCTTCTGAATTTGCTGACCTCTACTCCGTTATAAATCTCTCTTCCTTCTACCTGCTCTGCTGCTAGTCCTTTCTTTTTATCTTGTTCTCTCTCTCATTACTTTTATTTTTCTCTAAGGACTGTAAAATCCAGTAGCAGTGTATCTGTCATTCTCTCTCCCTTGTGGTGAATATTACCCCACCCCTCCTGCAAAAACTCCAATTACAAGCTAGCAGAACATTTCAAATATACCTCACTCAGACCAGCGCCATTTTAAACTATTATAGCCTGTTCTGCCTGCTGTTTTGACATCTTCCAGTAGTGTGACCTCCATGTAAGTTCTGTTAAATGTATTTTCCCCCTGTAGAAATCCAAGGATTTTCGGAATATGTGCTAATTATTTGTTATAAGCAGTAAGATATGCCATTTACAAGTGTATATATTTAAAAGGTTATGCTCAGCACCTGGTCTTGATATCAAACTGAACTCTGCTTATGCATTACTGTTGTAAGATGGTTTATTATTCTTTTTTGTTTGTTTTTATTGTGACTTTATTGGCCATTTAGCTCATATTATTGAAACTATTGTGTAACTATCACTGTTTTAAAGGAAGATACTGTGCTTTAACTAACAACAAACTATTTTAACTGCTTACTATATGCTTAAACTGGGATGTAATGCAATTCCTTATAGTTTGCAAACATTCATCTGCTATAGGGTAGTAATGCCGTGTACTATATATTCTGTTATAGATAATACCGTCATATGTTACAGTGATGGTTTTACCCAGGCCAAGCTGGATATTGTACATTAATCTTGGTTGAGCACTATATGTATGCCTAGATGCTTGTTGTATTTGTTTGAACATATTTTTGTGTCAAATTACTGCATAGAGTTTTTAATTTCACTCAGTAACTATAGTGTTATTAGGCTGTTTTACCCATTTCCTTCCACTCCTTTCTTATATTGCACCAATTATAAATACAGTCCTACCTCCTCTAGCACTCCCCTTATCAGCTTTTCCAAATATTCTTTTTTTTTCCATTTACAGTTGTCAGCTAATACAAACACTGTGGGGCACCCCTATAGCAGTTCTCTACCATCCCTATAGCAGTTCTTTACCAGCAAGCTGCATCTGCAAAAGTCTGTGGCCGATTTACTTAAAGTACAGTGTATGTTAATGATTTAATCCTTCTATGATTGTAAATTTCATTAGAATGTATTCACACTACTGGTAACCCCCACCAGAGATCTCTCTAAACCCAACACTTTCTAGTTTGGAGTCATTGTTTTACTCAGTCTTCTTCTCAATACACTTGTCCATATTTCTCTAACTCCATACTCACTCCTGGCATAAGGTTTCTATTTCTCTAAGTATTCCTAGTCTACAAAATTGCCAGCTGCATAGATACTTTTCACAGTACCTGGTAGTCTAAGTGACTGATGTTCTTCATGTTTCACTGTTGCAGTAATTACATTTGGGTAATCTGCTGACAGGTTGCCCTCAGTCAGCCTGAATTCCAAAGTCTGGGGTTTTGCGTTGGTTGACGTCTCCTCTTCCAAGACGTCAGGTCGTCAAGGGTATAAAACATGCAGCCGACGCCATTTTCTTTAGTCTTTCTTGCCGCGCGGTGCCCGAAGTAGAAGCATTTCGCAAGTGCCGGTTGGCCGGCTACTGAAATATTCAAGTTTGAGTTTCAGAACCGAAGTCTTCACTAAAGCTAAGTACCCCGTTGGGGAAACTTTTTTCTTGCTTTTTACCAATGTCAGAAAAAGTTAATAATTGTATTACTTGTGGGAAGCAAATACCTCATAAGGATTTCCATTTATACTGTATTTCTTGCTTAGGCCCTGATCACAACATGCCTGGCTGTCGGTTTTGTGCTAGATTTAACCAACACAGTATTAAGCATCTGTATATTTTTGCATCAAAGTATTTTGGAAACAGATTTAACTACCCAGAAATGTTGTCGGATAGCAATCAGACTACCGGAGTACATAAAAAACGCAAAGAAAAGGACAGAGAAAGGCAGTCAAGATCCAGAACCGATGATGAAGCTTCTCCTAAGCCAGTCGCCGGTTCACCGGTACTCAGTGAGGTGCTTTTGCAGCCCCTGATACTCGCTACCTTAGACTCGCAGGCCTCTACTGACACCCATGTGGAGTCCGGCATGCTGCAAGATACTCAAGGTATTGGACCGACGGATGCATCTCCCTCGGATGGATCCAGAGTCGCTGAGCAGGCACCGGCTTCTGAGGGTGTATTCAGACCTCAACATTTGTATATCAAACCGACAACAGCTGCAAAACCAAAGACAAAAGCAACTTCTAAAACTGAAAAACTGACGCATTAGCCACATGCACAGGCCTCTATGCCTAAAAAACAAATTATCAAAATGGCTGAAGACCTTATTAGCTTGATCAGAGGTACCCATCCCCCTCCTGATAAGAGGCCTAGGCAAGACACTGATTATGAATCTTCAGATCAGGTTTCTATTTCTTCTGATTCCTCTTCAGATCAGGAATTATCTATACCTCCCTATGAGGATTCTGATGCTGAGGAGTCTATTCCATCTGCATCTCCTCCTGAGGATTATTCATTTGGAGAAACCTTGCATATTTTAAGGGAGCATTTTCACTGGGAGAGTCAAGACTTCTCAGAGTCAAAAAAGAGGCTCAGGGATTTCCTTCTTCTCCCTCAGCACAGGCCTTTAGCCATTCCCCCTGTTTTAGACATTGTGGATGATGTGTTTTCAGAGTCAAGCTTGACCCCTGACTCCTTACCTCCGGCCTCCAGTAAGCCTGACAGATATTACAGGGTCCCTGACTCACATAAATTTTTATTTAGAAACCCTGTTGCTGATCCTGAAACTATTTCACAGGGCCCAAAGGGAGTTAAGGCCTCAACAGCAAAAAAACCTACCACCTCTTACAGAGATTCAAGGGCACTGGACAGATGGGGAAAAAATGTTTATACATCTGCAACCTTGGCAATCAGGGCCTTAAACTGTCCGTTTAATATGCTTAAGTACCAACAACATGTTATGGGATTGCTGAAACAGAAAATGATGTTGATTTCAAAATGTGCAAAAAATAAAGAATTGCAGGAATTATTGCATGCAGCTGAACAAGTTGGAACGCATACTTTGCAATGTGGTTTTGATTCCTTAGAGACCTCCTGCAGGGCTGCAGTTACTGGATCTGTGATTAGCAGGCATGCCTGGTTAAAGGAACAAAATTTGCCTGATCATGTTAAAGCTAAATTGCTTGATGCACCTTTACAGCATGATTCTCTGTTTGGTATTAAGGCAGAAGAGTTTTTAAAGAAAATGGAAGACAAAGCTAAGTCTATGCAAACTGTTAAAGACTTCTTACAAGTGCAGCCACCAAGATTCAGTAGACACTGGCCTACAAAAAATTGGTCCTTTCCTGTGTCAGACAGAGCTCAAAGGGGCAAATCCAGATGCCCTAAGGGTTCCAGATACCAGGCGCAAGATTCATACAGGTCAAAGCAATGGGGTGCTTCCACCTCCAAATCTGGAGGAGATAAAGCGCAAAGTCCGTAAACCTACAGAAAGCAATCCCAATGACTTCCCTCTGCCTACACCAAGCACTTATCTTTTGGCAGCACCCATAGGGGAAAAATTAGCACTTTTTGCTCAAAATTGTCAGTTAATAATCCAGGACAAGTGGGTACTACAAATCATATCACAGGGATACAGATTCCATTTCCTCACTATGCCAATGGCAAATGGTTGGCCAGATCTGCCAAAAAAATCAATGGGCAGAGGCACAGAAACAGGTTATGTCCCTCATGGATATGGGGACAATTCAGACAGTACCAGAACAGGAAAAAGGACAAGGTTTTTACTCAAGACTATTCTTGGTACCCAGAAAGGACAAGGCCTGGCGGCCAATACTGGATTTATCGATTTTGAACACATACCTGGACATTCCAAAATTCAAAATGCTGACTTTGCAGCAGCTTCTGCCCATGCTGGGCAAGAATGCTTGGCTGGTGACTTTAGACCTAAAAGAGGCATACCTGCATGTCCCAATAATACAATTGTGCAGAAGATACCTCAGATTCAAGTCTGGCTTAATGCATTACCAATTCTCTGCACTGCCCTTTGGCTTATCTACTGTGCCCAGGGTCTTTACAAAGTGCCTGGCATCAGTAATTGCATTTTGCAGCCAAAGAAGTATACAAATATATCCTTACTTGGACAACTGTCTCATTCAAGCAGAGAACAAGGACACTCTTCTTAGACACCTGGCGTTTGTGAAAAGGATTCTAACATGCCTAGGGTACACAATAAAAGGCTTCTAACATGCCTAGGGTACACAATAAATGAAAAGAAATCACAACTGGTACCCTCTCAAAAGGTAACATTCCTGGGTGCAAGGTTGAATACAACGGCCCAGATGGCTTACCTCATGCCAGACAAGCAAAGGCAACTGACTACTTACTTCAAACTGATGACAACAAAAACACAGTCTTCCGCAAGACAAATTCTGCAGGCTCTGGGCTTCATGGCATCCTGCATCCTACTGATTCCATATGCAACTGAGCAATTACTAGTGACATATGCTGCAGGATCAGAAGGCAAGGCTATCTCAAAGCAGACAATTTCAAAGTGGATAAGCCACTGCATCCGTTCCTGCTACTTACACCATGGTAAACCTGTGCCCAAGGGCATTAGGTCTCATTCCACCAGAGCTGCAGTTACTTCAGCAGCCTTTTTAAGGGGAGTACCAGCCAAAGACATTCTAGAGGCTACTTGGAGTTCTGTTCACACCTTTACAAAGCATTATCATTTGCCTCTCTACTCTAAATCCATGGCAGGCTTTGCCACTGCAGTTCTGCAGGGCCGTATAGCCGCTCCTAATGCTGTTTAGCTCCAGCCTTCCAACCATAGCTTTGGGATTCTACGCAAATGTCATGACTGCAACAGTGAAACACGAAGAACATAGTACAGTTGTGTACACTTACCATAAATGTAGATGTTCGACTGTATTCACTGTTGCAGTCCAGGTTATCCTCCCGCCATCCCCCTTTCATTCTGGAGTTTATCTTTCCTTCTCTATCTTCTACAACCTATGTGGTGTATTTGCTTGTAGATGAAGGTAAAGTTTATACTGATGCATATATATATATATATATATATATATATATATATATATATATATATATATATATGAAAATGGCATCGACTGCATGTTTTATACCCCTGACGTCATGGAAGAGGAGACAGCAACCGACGCAGGACCCAAGACTTTGGAATTCAGGCCAACTGAGGGCAACCTGCCAGCAGTTTTACCCAAATGTAATGACTGCAACAGTGAATACACCTGAACATCTACATTTATGGTAAGTGTACACAACTGTACTTTCCTTGCTGTGCAATTATTTAACTTGGCTCTTGCCACTCCGTTCCACCCTCGCTACGCTCGGGCTTCACTCCGCTCCCTTACCCTGCCCCCATCCCTTCCCGCCCCTAAATCACTCAAATTTATCTAAACCTAACCACTCCCACTCACACATGTCTACCAATCACCACCTGTATAATTTTGAATGATAAAGTAGCCCACATTTCCACACTAATTCTAATCTACACCCATCCATTAGCACACATATATTAACCTTTTACCAATTCCTTCCCTTTTTACCATTGCAAAATGCTATCAATACATTTATGCTATCAATACAAACACCCTCTTGTTTCATACACATCCAACAGTTGTCACTCCCTATAATCAAAACAGGCCAATCTCCACTATACCCCCCCTCCCCCACCATTACAATACAACACATATCCACCTACACATTCAGCTGTTCTGATCTTCCACAGTCACCCTCCTATCTGATTTAATCCCTGCTCTACCACATACCCACCACCTCACAACTACCACGTCCCCCTCCAACATCTCACAACACACACTAACCACATGCTGTTAGTCCCACTCTAACAACCTCAACACGCTAATAAAGCACACAGTGTTACATTCACTAAAGCACACATCACTACATCCACTAAAAGAAACACTATTTACTACCTTATCTCTCCACACAGCCAACCTATTCACACTAGCCCTTCTTTATTATTTAACTTCTACACCCCCATCTACTGTGACCACCCCACCAACTCCATCACCAACTCTCCACTGCCCATAACCCACCACTACAACTCCCAAATTTCACCCAACCTCTACAGCAACACAGAAATAGACTACCTCCCGCTTAAATACCATCATTCCAGACACAAAAATGAACCAATATTTAGAAACCACAAACAACTAAGCAAACTTATAACAACTTTATTTCATATATTATCAAAACTAAAACTCAGTGGTGACATCCACCCCAACCCTGGCCCCAAGACTACCAATAAGCAAACTACCACTTACACCTCAATCAACTCCACCATACCCCTTCACCCCAAAGAACACTCCCTGCTGTTCCTTAATATAAATTTAAGAAGTATACTAAACAAAATACATGACCTCCATGCACTAATTGACTTACATTCCCCTGACATAACCATTTTGACTGAAACGTGGCTTAAGCCACATGTCAAAAACAATGAAATACTTCCCCCAGGGTTCAACATATAAAGACCCAATCGTCAAAATAAATGTGGAGGAGGTGTAGCAATAATGTTTAAACAAAATCTAGCCCGGTAAGTTATCAACACCACACTTCCTGCATCTAACAATACAGAATTACTCATCACCAAACTGAATATCAACAAGAAAAAAACACTTATCATAGTGGCTATCTATGTCCCTCTAGGAGATAACACTAGCACAGCTGAAGACATACTTCACTAGCTATCCACAACCTTCCAACAAGAAATCATAATTATGGGTGAGCTCAGCACTGACTGGTCCACCTGTAATTCCAGTAATCCATCCAATTTCATAAACCTATATGGTTTCTCCCAGCTCATACAAAACACCACAAGAATAGACAAAACCTCCAACAGGCAATCCATCCTGGACTGGACTCTCACAAATAAAAAATAGCATATCCCATCTAGCAGGATGCCTCCCCATTACTATAAGTGACCACCTACCCACATACCTAATCAGAAATGATCTCAGTCTGCCTAGACAAGTAGTCTGTAGGCTAATCCGCAAGAAGAAAAAATTTAATACCCACATTTTTAACTCCCTCTTCCAACAAATTAACTGGTCCCCCCTCAAAACAGTACCACTAGATGACCCTGTTCAACACATTAACACCACCTTCCTCAACATCTTAAATAGCCTGGCCCCCTGCAGAATAGCTAGAATAAAACATCACCACACACCCTGGCTTAGAAACAACACCAAAGACCTATTAAAATAAAGGGACAAGGCATGGGAACACTGGCTAACTAACAAAAGCAATAACAACCTTCTACTTTTTAAACAACTTAGGAATAAAGGTAAACTCCAGATAAAAGCTGACAAAAGGCCTACTACATCACTGCACAGCAAAGTAACAAAAACAACCCCAAAAAATTCTGGGCCACTATAAACAAACTCCTGCAACCTGGTAGTACGTCCACCCCCAATCCTACCACACCCCCATCAAATGATAACATTGCAACACAATTCAATTCCTTTTTCATAAACACAATTCTCTCACTTATTGACTATGACCAAAACATCATTACTACAATCCCCGTAGCCAGCAGTGAAGGTGTAAACTCCTTCTTCTTTAACCCCGTCCCAACCCATACCATAAAAAAACTGCTCAGTAAGCTCAAGCCCACCAGCCTAGCTGCTGGCAACCTCCTATCAGAATTCCTCAAAGCTGCCTCCGAAGTCATAGCCTACCCCATTTCTATCCTCCTCAACTGCTCTATCTCTGAGAACTATGTCCCACTAATCTGTAAAGACTCCTATATCACCCCACTGCATAAAGGTGGCAACTCTACCAAGCTTACTAATTACAGGCCCATTGCCATTCTTTCACCCCTATTCAAAATACTAGAAAAATGTATTCACTCCCTGCTTCTACACTACCTTCTCTCCAATAACCTCCTATCAAACACACAACTTGGTTTTCGCCCCCACCACAGCACCACAACTGCCCTCCTCAGTTTTACTAACACCATAAATGAACACAGAAATCGGAATAAATATGTTTAGTCCATCTTTCTAGATCTCTCAAAGGCATTCGACACAGTTTCACACCAAAAACTGCTGTCAAAACTGGCCACATTACATCTTGGTCATTCTTTCCTAGCTTGGTTCCACATCTAACCAAATGCTAGCGGCTCTTAGAGGGCAACAGGAGCTATCATCTTTGCTCCCTGTTAACATAGGAGTTCCACAAGGCTCCATATTAGGCCCCCTAATTTTTACCATCTTCACAAATCAACTCCATAAATCCACATCTCTCGCCTCTGTCAATCCATTATGCAGATGACTCTACCCTGATATGCTGCGCCCCCTCTCTGACACAACTACAGGCTATAACCCAACAATCCTTCCTAGAAGTAAAATCCTGGCTAACTAACATTAACCTCATACTGAACCCACACAAGACCAAACTCATGCTCTTTCTCCCCACCAAAACACCCAATCCCTCAGCCACTTTTCAAATCCACTCCTCCAAAAACACAATTATAAACACCAGCTCACACACCAAATTACTAGGTGTCACAATTGATAGCAAATTAAAATTCGACCTACACCTCTCTCAAACCATTAAAAAAACATACATCAAACTGGGCTCTCTTTACCGAATTAATCCTTTCTTAACTAGCCATTCTAGACTAAGCATCGCCAGGACTCATCTTTTATCTACTGTTCTCTATGCTTCTCCCATCTTTACAAACCTTAACAAAACTGACCTTCCCAAACATGAATCAGCCTACAATAAAATAGCCAAGTTCGCCACTAGCTCCCCATATAGGTCCCACCACTGCTCTGCCCTACAACAAATAAATTGGCTAGAATTCCCACAACAACTAACTTATACCCAACTTGTCTTTACCTACCAACTAATATACCAGACAAGCAGAACCCCAGCCCTACAACAATTACTCCAAACATATACCAACACTCAGCAACTCCGATCCTCGCATAAAACACTCCTCCAAGTATCCAAAAGCAGCAACAAAGCTGGGGACGCCCCCTACTCCCACCACATTTCTAAACTTTGGAACTCAGTCCCTCAACACATCTTAAATGCTACCAACCTACACCAATTCACAACTCTGCTCAAAGACCACCTCACTAACAACTGGCTCTGCTCCTGCACCAAGCCAGGCTGCACATAAGCCCACATTAAATTTCATCTCCTAAATTTTATAGTCTCCATGTATACCTCACTCCCACTTGTTAACACCACCTATCAGCCACCTACAGTAAGAGTATAATTTGATCATTTCTTTTTTTTTTTTTTTTGTAAGGGTATGCATATCTACACTTATTAAAGTATACTCAAATGATAAACTAAAGATGGACCCCTGCCCTCAAAAAAAAAAAAAAAATATATATATATATATATATGAATTTACTATATTTTAATAACTTTCTCCTTTGTATATTGTACTTTTTTTATTGTCTCTAGATATTTCTATTAAATTCTATGTAAAACTGACACTGTACCTGTCAATGTTGTTGTTGTTTTATTGAAGCTTTTCTCCCCGGGCCTCCACTGAAAATGGGCTCACACCCAGATTGACTATCCCGGTCAACAAATGTAAAATAAATAAATACATAAAATTAAATGCCCTGCTTTTACCACAAAACCCATATACAGCAGTCACCAAAAACAAAATCCTAAGGTTCATCATCTTCTCCCTTCCCAGTGAACATCATTGCTACATATTTAAAAAAAATGGTTATTATTTACTACAGGGTCTGGGCAGGGGCCATATTTTGGTTGTTCAGTTTGCGTTTAAAGTTGGTATCCCACAATTCCATAGGAGTGGGTGGGATTGCATTATTATGTATGTAAATTTTATGTTAATCAGCATACAGATCTGTACCTATTTTTCATGGGCCTTTGTCCAGATTTCTTATTTTCCAGGTTGAGAGGCATGGTGGGCGCCCTCTCATTTTCTTGGAAGGGGATGTTTCTCTATTTCCTCCCCTTCCTCTCATTCTGAAAGTCCTTTTCAAGATTCAACAGGATGCTCCCAAAATCTTGTTGGTGATTCCCTTTTGGCTGCAACAGCACTGGTTCCCTCTACTTCTGCATCTAGCCAGGGGCAATCATCACAAGTTACCTCACAGAGTGGATCTAATCACACAAAACAAGGGATCTCTCATCCTGAGGACGTACTGCAAGTCCTGCAGGAGACCAGGAAACCTACTGCTAGTAAATCCTGCTTATCCAAATGGAAGAAGTTTTCTATTTGGTGTCAGTCCCGTAACCTGGACCCACTTTATGTGGATGCTCCTTTGGTTCTCTCTTATTTGTGTGAGTTGCTCAATGCTGGTTTGGCCTAGCCTTTTATTAAGGCCCACTTATCAGCTATCACTGCCTGTCTGCTTTTCCTCCTCCTTTATCTTCTAGATTTGAGGTTAAACAGTTTCTTAAAGGTGCCCTTAATATTCGACCTCCCAGGAAGCCTGTTCCTCTCCAACTCCCTGGGATCTCTTTTGTTTTGGAGAAGTTGACTCAGGCCCCTTTTGAGCCTGCTGCGTTTCCTTGCTACATTGTACTTGGAAGACTGTTCTTTTGTTAGCTCTTACTTCTGCCAGATAGGGTGTCTGCATAGCAGGCCCTTATGGCTTGTCCAAAAATGCCACTCAGCCAGTTGAATGAAGCAGCAAAATTAACTCCTTTTTTGGTCTTTCATGAGGGCAGGGTGTCTTTGTGCAATAACCCTTGTTTTATGCCCAAGGTAGTTAATGAGCTGTAATTAAATCAGCCTATTAATCTGCCTACTTTTTTCCCCTGTCTGCAATATGACAGTGAGAGAGTGCTATGTACTTTGGGCATACACAGTCAACTCAGGTTTTTTTTGGATAAGACTAAGGCTATTACAAAATCTGGCCAGTTATTTGTTTATTTTCAACCTATATCTTTGGGACTTGCTGTATCCAAGCAAACTATTTCTTCTTGGAATTCTAAGGCTATCTCCTTTTGTTACACTTTTCATGGCAAAAGCCTTCCTTTTTCTGTTAAGGCTCATTATACTAGAGTTGTGGCTTCTTTGGGTGCTTTTTTCAAGGGCTTAGATACTAATTCTATTCTTGAAGCAGCTACCTGGACTTCTGTGTATACGTCTACCAAGCACTACAAGTTAGATGGTATCTCTAGAGTTAGGGTTGGTTTTGCTAATGCCATTCTTCATGCCTGTTTAGAGGGCTCTTCTGTGCCTTCCCCCTCCCAAGTTTCCTCTTGAGCTTTGGCAGTCTCCCATCTGTTAAGAATATTGCATCAGTGATTGTAAGGACATAGTACAGTTGTGTAAAATCTTATCATAACGGTAGATGTTCTTGCCTTCACTGCTGCAGTATTTGCCCCCCCCCCCCCCATCCCCCTAGTGTTCTGCTTTCCTGGATGTAGAGGTTACCTCTTGGGTTTCTTGGACTGTGTTTCTACTGGGGCATTCAGTTCTGATTATGATAAGCCTGAACGTCACCTTTATGCCCTGTGCTATGCAAGGAGCATTTGGGTGACATTTGGCATACCTTTTAAAAGCAACAAGTAGAATTTGGTAAACTGGCTGGATGTTTGGGCTTCCATGGCAGGGGGAACCCTGTCTTTTAAGAATACTGCAGCACTGAAGGCAAGGACATCTACCATTGTGGTAACATTTTATAAAACTGTGCTTTCTGCCTCTGTAATGGCTCATTCTACTAGAGTTGTTGCCTCCTCTGGTGCCATTTTCAAAGGATTGGCTACCAATGCCATCCTTGAGGCTAATTGGACTTCTGTCCATGCCTTCACTAAGCATTAGAAGCTGGATGTTGTTTCCAGAGCAAGAGCTGGCTTTGCCAGACCTTTTCTGAGTGGGTTTTTAAAGTGTTGTTCTGTGCCTTCCTTCTCCCAAATTTCCTCTTGGGGGTTTGTACTCTACCGTATATTAAGAATACTGCAACAGTGATATGGAAGGACATAGTACAGTTGTCCTCTTCACTTTTGCAGTATTCTCTCCCTCTCTCCTCCTGCTCTGTCCTATTCTTGCTTTCCTAGCCAGGGATTCTTTTCTTATTCTCTTTCTGGATGCACATGTTTCTCCTGGTCCCTAGACATATTCTCTTCCTCTTGGAGCTTTTCATTTCTGAATTATGTACATCTGTACAACACCTTTATGCCCTACGCCTTCTACCGGTTGCATAAATGTGACATACAATGTCAATAAATTTCATTGGCTTTGTTGTACTAGCCGGACATTGGGCTTTCCTTATGTTAAGAATACTGCAGCAGTAAAGAGAAGGACATCTACTGTTATGGTAAGATTTGACACAACTCTACTTTCTAATGAGAGTGCAAATCCTCACTGTTTCTTGACTCACTGAAAGGTGCTTATATGTGGATGACTGTCAGTTTGGATAGGCAAGAGGGGAACAAGCATTCTTATGTAATTGTTCTATGATATCCCTGCATGCATTGTCACAGGATTATGGTTTTGTCTATCCCAGGGTCTAGGATATTTTGAGAAAAGGTGCCAAAGTTTGACAGGTGGAATGGCTGACAAAGCCATGGGGCCCATCAAGAAGTGTCATAATTGTAGAACTGTTAGACTGTCTATTACATACATGAGTTTCAAAATTTCTTATGACTGGTTTTAAAGACTAGTTAGTGAACTGGGGAGTCTAAATTGCCGTAAGTGTGAATGATGCAGAAAAAAGACTTTTGTTTTATTTATTTGACATTTGTTTACTGGGAAAGTCAGACGTCCCCATTTTCAGTGGAGGCCTGGGGAGAAAAGCTCCAGAGAACAGTTTAGACAGATTGCAAATTGACATTGGTTACAAAGACTAAGACAATATCACAGAAGTGCAATTTGTTGATGCAATAAAATAAACAATATGGTAGAACACTATATACATGAACATAAGATAAAGACAGTATCACAGGACTAAAATTTGTAGATACAATAAAAAGAAGCAATCAGGTTTGAAAACACTATATACATGATATATGTGAATTCCTACTATATATATATATATTTATATATATATATATATATATATATAAAATTCATGATAGTATATGACAAGTAATAAAGCTGGAACACACTATATACAGACAAGAATTTTAGCAGTATATGCAGTCATGGTTTCTGAGGTAAAGAAGGGGTAGTGTAAGAATAGAATGAAAGAATATTTGATTAAGGTATACTGAAGGGACGGCTAGAAAGGAGGGTAGGGAAGATGGGTTGTAGGGTGGATCAAGAGAGAGTTCAGTAAAATTGGAGAAATGGGTGGATCAAGAGAGTGTACAGTAAAATTGGAGAAATGGGAATAGTAGTGAGTACTAAGATGGTGTTGAGCATTGGCAGATCCAGTTGTTGGATTGATGTTTTTTCAGTCGAGTCTTAAAAGAATAGTAGTGAGGTATAAGTCTGATTGATTCTGGAATGCTATGCCATGATTTGGCAGCACAATGAGAATACAGACTTGACTGTATTGGATCTTTAAGGTTTGAAAATAGATAGTAGATAATTGTGAGAAGAGCATAGGTAATGCAATGGAATATACTGTTGAAGTAATGATGAGGTAATTTGTGAAAATGAAGAGTTGTACAGTATTTTGTGTGTTGACATTGATTAAAAGTCAGCAGGTGGGGTAGTTCGAGCCAATTTAGGTTCTTTAGAGCAGAGTAGTGATGAGAATAGTGGGCCTGTCCTGTGGCAAATTTGGCTATTTTGTTATAGCATTGACTGTGTTTTACTTTGATGGAAGAATGAAGATTAGTTAGAATAGGAGAAGCATAGAGAAGGGATGGTAAGAATTAAGTGTTGAGAAGGGTTACTTTTGTGGAACTGGTGATGATTTTTTTAACCCTATACCACATGCCCAATTTTTGATTAGTCTTTTTTATGTTGTTACAGACATGCAGGTCATAATTAAGATTGTTTCAGGTGTTATACCTAACAGTTAAGTGTGTGAAACAACATTGATTGTAGTAATGTTAAGAGAAGTAATAGAAAAAAAATTAGTTATGTGGGGGGGGGGGTATTGTTTTGGCAAAAATAGTAGTTTAGTTTTTTGGGATTGGGTAGGAGATAGTTGTTGGTAAGCCAAAACTCAATGGAGTTGAATGCATCTTGAATTAAGCTTTGTAGATGGGAAAGATTGCTGGCAGAGCAGATTAAAGTAGAGTCATCAGCATATTGAATAAGGGTTGCTTGTTTAGTGGAAGTATTAAGATGATTAAGGAAATGTTTAAGAGGAGTGGACTCAGTATTGAGCCTTGGGGTACCCCAGTGCTAAATGTAAATAAGGAGAGAAACTGGAATTCCGTTTGACTGATTGATATCTGTTCGATAACTGGTGAACCATTTTAAGATTGTTTCGGTTTAGCCAAGAAGAGATAGCTGGGATAAGAGTTTGTGGTGGGAGACAGTATCAAAAGCTTTAGGTAGATCTAAAATAGAGATGAGACAAAGTTTCCTGTATTACAGTCTTTATTGATAGTGTCAATGAAGGATAGTAGAGCAGTGATAGTACTGTGTGCTGGTCTGAATCCGTGTTGGATAGGAGAGAGAAGATTGTCGAGTAGGTATTGAAGAAATTGTTTCTGGATACTTTTTTTCTAGAATTTTGGATAGAGGTGAAAGAATAGCAATTGGTCTATAGTTTGATATTTCTTTGGAGGTGCCACCTTTGTGGAGCGGAAGGATAAAGAACTTTTCCACAAGGTGGAGACGTAAGCTTCCTTGATAGATCTATTAATAATTACGAAAACTGGATAATCTATTGAGTCAGCTGCCATCTTTAGGTATCCATTAGGAAGATTATCCTCAGAGGGGGAACAAGGTTTGCGTTTGCACAAGAGGACTTGATAAAGGAAATGGGTACTGGTTGTAGGTAAAATGTGGAGAGGCAGGTAGTAGGAGGCTGCGAGAAATTAGAGGTGGGTGTTGGGGAAATTATTAGTGATGGATGCCATGCTATTGATTAAGTAAGAGTTAAATTGAGATGCTATATCAGAGGAGGTACTGTTGCAGGAGTGTTGAGGGGAGGACTGATTTCCAGGGTTTAAGATTTTTTTGATAGCGTGCCAGAAAATTTTGGGACTGGATTTTTGCTGATCTTGTGGCTTTGTGTAGAATTGTTTTTTATCCAAGTTCACCTGTTTGTTTACTAGGTTATGTGGTGCTGTGAAATGCTGTAGATTGTAATGTGTCTTTTGTTTTAGGTGGTTTGCCCTTGCTTTCTCTCTCTTTTGCATGAGTGATCTGGTATTAACAGAAAGCAATGGAGTGTAGCTGGATTTGACTCTGTTCTTTCTGGTGGGAGCCAGTCTGTTTAAAATGTTAAGGAATGTAGAATTAAATTGTTCAACTGCCTTATCTAGTGGTAAGTATTTAAGAAAAGACTAATTAATAGTGTTTAATATATTTGTAAAGGTCAAAGTTGGTTAAGTTGAATACTGTCTTGTAGGTATGTTTTTTACAAGGGTGAGAGATAAGTCTGGTTGTGCAGGTAGGGGGGTCATCACTAACAGAGTCTGGTAGTATTTCTGAATGAGAAAAATTGCTAGGGTGGGAGACCAAAATCCAATCAATAATTGAGACGTTTTGGTGTGATGATTTGGTATAGGTTGGATGAGTAATTAGTTTTGAAAATCCAGAGAGGTTAATGCTATCAGTGAGGAACTGGGAGTTAAGTTTCTGCCATTCAATGTTGACATTGCCTAATATTATAGTTTCAAGTGAGATATTGGTTGACACCCATGGTAGGATACTTTCCAGAGTTGATAGTTTATTGCCACGGGGCATGTGTAATGCAATAATGCAGAGACTTTTATTGTTGTTTAAGTTAAGGTAGGTGATCATATGTTTGGCTTGTCAAAGGAAGGTACAGATTTGTTGTGAGGAGTTAGAGTCTGGATAGAATATTGCTATACTGAGTTGGTCAGCTCTGAACATATTAAAACCAGGTGGCAGTACTTCAGCATCTTTGTGTGGTTTGAGCCAGGTTTCAGTGATTACTAATATGTCAGGGGATTGTAGGGTTATCCAGGCATACAATTCAGAGACTTTATTTTAAATGCTACCTATGATTACTGAGATAAGTTTAAGCTTATTTTGTGAAGCGTTGTGAAGCTGGAGTACGAGTTAGGGATGGGGGGGAGAAAGTGACATTGGGACCTAAGTTAGGGTGGATGCCACCACAGAGTTGAAGAAAATTGTAGAATGTACAGGAAAGATGGGATTTCATTTTGGTCAAAATGTCAGTATGTTTGATGGGCAAGTATAGATGTGATAGAAACAGTCTAGGTTTAAAGAAGAATGTATTGTCCATGTGAAATATATGAGGAATGATGGGTAGGGAATAGTGATGTGTGACATTGGTGAAAGAAGTAGGGTCTGTGGGGGCTCTTAGTGTAGGTTGAATAGGTGCTAGATATGATGAAAGAGAAAAGAGGGAGAAAAGCATTAGGGTTAGGAGAGTAAGCAGAATCAGAGTAGACAGTACTGGAAGGAAAATAAAAGGTTGGAAAGAGAGTGAGTAATATTAGATTGTATATATATGATGTTAGATGATGGGGAGGTTTGAGGGAGGTAAATCAGAAATAACCCCTTGGTGGATAGTTGGAAGGGGATAGAAAAGTTGCTATAAGGGAGGGAAAGAGAGTAGTAAGTTGAAAAGGATGAATATGTGATAGTTATAGTAATGAGTTGATTGGTTGAGTGTATGGAGGATGTAGGTGGAGCTAACAGAAGAAGTGGTGTGGTGTGGCTAGGTTTAAATTTAGATATAGTGGGAGTGGGTAGGATTTGGGGGTATGGTAGGGGAGTGAAGTGAGCCCAAGCAGAGCAAGGGCAAACAGAGCAGGTTGAAACACCAGAGACAGAATCATCAGTTAAGTCCCCAGAAAAAACTGTCAGTGAGGCAGTAGTACAGAGCTAGCTTAAAAGCTTACTATAAGGCTAATTCCAGTATTGGGAGCACAGTAAAAGGGGAGAGAGCTTAGGAACACAGTGTTTGATGACCTTAACTTAAGGTTGTACTTTGCATGTATTCTAGGCATAGTGGTTTTGGTTTTACCAACTGCTGGTGAGTACCTTATTAATTAGTTTCAGCTGGGAGGGGGTGGCTGCACTAGCCTCACTTGGGAATGTGCAAACTATGCAGATTATAAAATGTTATAGAGCTATATCAGAGCTACTGTACCAGGCAATAACACAGGATAACTGTATTGCTGATTATTAGAAAAGACAACCTATTTCTGTTTTTCTGTTTGCCCTGTAAACTTGCTCAAGGATTCAGCTGCGACGTGCGTGTTTGTGTGTACGCACGTGCGTGTGTGCAAAAGGGAGAGAGAGAGAGAGAGAGAGAACATTTTAGCATTAATAAACTCTAGATCTGGTATACAATTGATCTTCCTTGTCAACTGGTAGGACTGAGAATACATACTTTCAATCAACTCAACATATGAAAATTTCCCAAGTTACTAACCTCTCTCCTTTACCCATAATCAGAATTGCAGCTAGGTCATCCGGTGCCCTCTGCAATTCCCCAAACTGGCATCCCCCCTTAACTGAAAATTGACAAATGCCTTTTGTGCTATGTAACTGTAGCAAGCAGCTTTCTGCATTTAAAACACTTCACAATGAGCACTTCAGATGCAACTGCAAATGCAGCATTGGTATTCATTCATGAAGCCAGAATAGCCTTGTGGCTTCATAAACATTGCGAGTAATGCACTTCCACATTTATCTGCACCTTACAGTTACATCATTAACAGCTTGTACAGAGAGAGTGCAGCTACCCCTTTCTACCTGCCTTCTGCCCATAATGTTCTGATGGTCTTTTCTTCAATTTTTGCTCATATCAGAGAAAAAAATACCTCTGCTTCACTCTTAAATGTTAGTTTGTGTGAATAAACTTTAATTATTGTATTTTTTTTTTTTTTTATTATTTATTGTATTTCCATTCGTCATAGGTTCATAGGTGTGTACTAGGCTAATGGCCCTGGAGCCTTTATAAGCCTAGCCCATAGGATTACCCTGGCATTGTGCCACCCGACCTTAGTTTCCAGTGCTTCTGTTGAGTAAATACACTGGAGTAATCCCTGGGGTGAATTTTCTATTTCCCATCCACTCATCAAGATTTCTCTTGAAGAGGGCCAGTGAGGTGCTCTGTTTGACATGTATGGGAAGTCTATTCCATAGCATGGGCAGTCTCTGGGTTTTAAACCTGTCCATCCAACATGTTCTGTTGATTGTGGTAATGAGGTTGAGGTCTCTGGAGCGTGTGGTGTGGAGGGACTGGGATTTCTTTAGATGTAGCATTTCTAACAGAGCTGGGTAAGACATGGCTTTATAAGTCATGCAGAGATCGCCTCTAAGTAGGCATTATGAGACAGAGAATAGTTGGAGTTTTTTGAGTCTGTCCATATAGGACAAGTGTTTAAGGCCTAGGATCCTCTTTGTGAGGTATTTTTGTGGCCTCTCCAGTTGTTGCAGGTGTCTAGTGAGGTACATGCTAAATGGGGCATTGTACTCGATGATTGGCCTAATGAAGAGTAGAGGGAGACAATGACTTCTTTCTTCCTGGATTCAAAACCCTTAGCAATGAGATGTGCCACATAAAAGGACTTTCTGACCACAGTGGCAGTGTGGTGGTCAAAAGAGAGGTTGCTGTCAGCCTGTGTTCCCAGATCTCTTATAACGCCTTCTGTGTTCAGTGGACTGCCATCAATGTGGTAATTCATGGGAACTGGGTTTTTCCCAAAGGGGTTGAAGACACATTTTTTGGCATTGAGCTTAAGGCCATGGTTCTGACACCAGTCATTGGTCTAAGTGAGGCCTTTCTGTAGAATGTCAACATCACTTGGGGAGTTAATAATGGCCCCAACTTGAAATCGTCTGCAAACTATATCAGCCAGAGTCCCTTCGTGTTGGCCTGGACTTCTGAGAAGTAGATACCAAACAGGAGAGGATCCAGGACTGATCCCTGTGGGACTCCACTCGTGACTGGTCGGCAGAATGACTTGGAGTCAGCTATGTTCACACTGTGGGTTCTATCTGTGATCCAGGGTCTGTAGTTGCTCCTCCTTTGTGGAGAGGGATGACTATAGTAATGCACCATTCAGTAGGGACAAAGTCTGAGGTGAGGCTGTGATTGAACAAGGCACACAGATGAGGTGCCAATGCACTCTGTAGATCATGTAGAACACAGACAAGGATATTGCCAGGTCCCATAGAAGCTGTATTCTTGGCCTTGGACAGTGTTGTTTTAACCTGTGCAGCAGTAATATTGGGTGCCTGGCAATCTACTGGTATTGTGATTGGTCCTTTGGGGGGGGGGGTGTAAAGTTAGTACTGAATCTGTACACCAGTATATTTGCAATATCTGTTGGCTCGGTATAGGAGATACCATTGTACAGTAGCTCAGAGCAAATCTAGGTATTGCCATGGAGATTCTTTACATAACTATAGAAGGCCTTGTGGTTGTCTTTACTATCTGCTGCAATTCCGTTTTCATTGATGAGCTTTAGAGGATTTGATGAGGGATCTCATCCCTTTGCTGAGGCTGATAAGGGAATTTTTCCAGTCTTGGGACTTCACCTTATTCCGCATCACTTTCCTCCTTCTGTTGTAGAGTTTGTTTATGGCAGGGGACCACCAGATTAGCTTCTTTTTTTTTAGGAGAGCGTCTTAGTTCTATTGGGTATGGCGAGATCCGTGCATGGTCTTGGCCTTGGGGGTTGCTCACATTTTAATGGTCATGACTGTCTTCATCTGCGAAGCTGTCAACGTCTGTGGCTTCTGCTACACTGCTGTTGACATTGGGTTTGTCTGTAATCCCAGTTGTCAAGTTCAGTCAGAGCTCTGATAATAGAGAAAGCTGTTGATTTTTGTGGGTCAAGGTTTGAGTCCTTGACTTGTCAGCCTTTGGGCTTGATGGAGAACAGTTTGGGTCAAGCTTGATACCGATCCTTTCAACATTCTGTGGTGTTTGGGGTCAGTGTTCTGTAGTCTCTGTATGATTTGTCATCTTGACACTGGAACGGCAGACAGCTTTGCAGGTGCTTCCCTTGCGAATGTATTCACATCAACTGCAGCACTGACTAGAATATTGTTTGACTAATCATCTTTCTCAACAGCAGGAAAAGGTGTCTAAATGGCCCCTGCAGAATAAGCCACTTATCTCAGAACCATGTCATCCTGCTGTTTAATCCTGAAATCAGTACTCTCCAAGGGCAAGTAAGAAGCACAGGTGAAGAAGCACCTCTTGGGCTTGATGTTGAAGTCAATCTCTCAAGATCTTGTCAATAGAAATGACTTTTTCTATCATCCCCTCCAGGCAACTTCAGATTAGGGAAGTCCTTTAAGCTGAGGCCAAGAGTAGGGTGGCCCACAGACCCCACATCTCCAGAGAGCATTCTACATGAAGCCTTTCAGACCCACAGTCATCTTCCTAGATAGCCCACCTTGCAGACAAGGTGGTTTATTTTGTAGTTTGGAAAGAACTTGATATTGGAGTGCTTGTTCCATGAAAGTCGGACAAAATCCTCCAGCCTCATAAGGATTGAACTTGCTTGGTAGGTTCTACCAATGTTTAATTTTTGCTGTTGCAGTAGCTATTAAATGACTTTTATTCTTAACCAGCTATGTGGCACAGAGAAATGAAGGCCTGACTGTGATGTAGACAACTGAAGTTTGATGAAAAGGCAGTGTTGCTTGTAGGAGCTGGCAGGGTGGATGGGAGAGAGCAGCATCTGTTGGCTCACCCATCCTTGGTGGGTGGGGTGGCTCTGGCTCAGGCTCACATCTGTGGAGCACAAGTTTGTGAACCTGTTGTTTGTGTGTATGCACATAAGCTGAAAGAGTGTGCTAAAGTACATTCATTGTGACAAGCAGCATGAAACTGGAGCTCAGTGAGCTTTCTCAGGGGAAGGGAGTATGCTCAAGGGTGGAGGGAAGTCCACCCCACCAGGCTGGTAAGGTGGCCCATTTCTTACCACCTGGCTCTTGTCATAGGGAGTAGTGAATGGGCTGATGAGGCCCTCTGGGCAGGAATAAATGAGTCTTAAGTTTGTTGCCAAACCTGGGGATGCCTGTCTGTTGCCTCTGCCCCAGTACAATGAATGAGCCATTTTGGTGAAGGTATAGTGCAGTCTTCAGGCAGATACAGTGGGGAAACAAAGAGAGCCATCTTTTCTGCAGAGTCCTGTTGTCCACCCCCCAGTAAGGAATCCAAAATTATTGTCAGATTTGGAAAATGTTTGCTTGTAATGCAGATTCTTTTTTAGGACAGTAAACTCACTAATGCGTCTAGCTGGAGTTAGTAGATCATGGAGTAGTCACTGGAGAAGTTGCCTAAAATATACCTCAAGGCTAAGTTAGTTTGAGATGGTAACTGTTTTTTTTCTAATCTCACCAGTGACTAGCTCATAACTTAGCAAATGCAGGCATAGCTCTCCACTGACATGCTCGGTTACACCATACAGAATTTGCTGTGGATTCTAAGGCATCCACGATTAACACACCCTCTGTTGGGTCCCACCCTGTTTGGACCAAATGATAAAAGAAACTGAGGATAATAAATAAGGAAGGCAAGACCCTCACAGCTCTTATGAGGTTATAGATGCCACAAACATCTTTTCAAGGATGCAAGAGAGTCCACATCATTTTGTAGTACCAGCATAGTCATAGGTTCATAGGTAAGTAGTTGGCTAGCTTCTTTTGCAGGTCATTTTAAGCCTAGCCAATTTCCCTTTTGTTGCTTAATTAACCCATCCCATTTGGTGTTAGATTGAACTTACCCATCCTGTGGTCAATAGTTATACATTACCCCTAGTAAGAATAACTGGGATCATACCATACATAATCTGAGGGGACTCATGCATGGGATAAAGCATTTAGGAGATACCTCTGCTCATTAATAGTACAGGGGGCAGTCCTGGGGTAATTTTTTTGTTTCCCTTCCATAGATCCAAGTTACAATTGAATATGGGCAGGGATGACCTTTGTTTTACTTGGGCGGGGAGTCTGTTCCAGAGCAGATGTATCCTCTGAGAGAGAAACCTGTCCCTCCAAACTGTTCTGTTGATGTTGCAAAAGAGGTTTGATGCTATTTGACTTGTAGATGTGCAGTAAATCTATCAGTACTGGGTCAGAGGATGCCTTGTATGCCAGACACGGGTCACATCTTAGCAGTCTGTAATGTATTGAGTATAGTGACAGGGCTTTGAGCCAGTCCATTTGGGACATATTGCTTAGGCCTTGTATCCTTTTATTAAGGTGGTTCTGTGGATGTACATTTCTTGTATGCATCTGGACAGATAAATTTCAAAGGGGGCATTATACTTAATGATTGGCCTAATGAGGGCTGAGTAAATGGGAACATGACATCCCTAGATCTCAAAACAATCCCTTTGTTTATAAGCTGTGTGATATAGGAGGATTTTCTTACTACAGTAGACACGGTTGAAATTGGGTTACTGTTCACATATGTTCTCAAATCCCAAACAACTGTGTCAACTTATAGGGACATATTGTCAGTGTGATCCGTCATCTGCAATCTTGGTGAGCCACAGCCCTTTGAAATCTACTCCTCTGAAGTAAAAGCAAATATCAAATAGGGGAGGTCCCAGCAGAGAACCCTGGGGGACTTCACTAGTGGCTGATCTTTTTGTGGAGGTAACTTCCCTTTATTTTGATTTCCTCCATCCTCTCTGTTAGCCAGTTGGCAATCCATCAAGTGACATAAGGGTTTATTCCCAGTTTATTTATCTTTTCTACTATGCCTGAGTGGGGGATTGTGTCAAATGCTTTGGCCAGGTTGAGGTATGTGGTATGTACCATTTTTCCTTCATCTGTTACTATGGTGTCCTTTTCAAAAAAGTCCACCAGTTTGAGTAACTGTGACCTGCCCTTGATGAATACAGACTGAGGCGGGTCCAGTGCTTGGAAGTTGTCCTTATCAATTAGTTCCATAAGTCTTTCCATGGCTTTGCATATGAGACTGATCAGACCTACGTCTGTAATTGCCCAAGTCTGTGAAGGTCCTCAGTTATCCAGGGGAATGACTGTAGCTGTTCTCCATTCAACCTACGTCTGTAATTGCCCAAGTCTGTGAAGGTCCTCAGTTTTCCAGGGGAATGACTGTAGTTGTTCTCCATTCACTGAGGCAGCTGAGGTTCTACAGTGTTTGGAGGGTGGCTAAATTGTGTTTCATGCTATTTAAGATGCATGTTAGGAAATTGTCAGTACCCATTGATGCAGTATCTTTAGCTTTTGATAGTGATTTTTAGGACTTGGTCTTGTGTGATAGTTGGAGGAGATACAGTTTCAGGTATAACTTGAGGGACAGATGTGGAAGGGAGTGGTAAAGTTAGAGCTGAATTTATCCGCCAGTAGGTTGGCTATATCTTCAGCCTCAGTGTAGGTAACATTGTGCAACTCAGTACGTTGCTGCACTATCTTTTGAGATTAGAAACTTAACTAAAAAATACCTTGTAATTGTCTTTGGCTTGGGTAGCTATTTTAGCCTCAAACTTTGCTTTGGTGGATTTTATTAAATTCTTGAGTTTTGTTTATTTCAATGACAAGGGCTGAAGCATTCTGGAAACTACTACTTTTACTTTTGGTCAGAATTCTCTTCCTTTTATTGTAAAGCTTGTTGATATTGTGGTTACACCATTTGGGCTTGTTTCTGGGGTTTTGGTTATGCTCATTCATACAGGGCACAGCTGCATTTATGCAGCTGTTGATATGTTGGTATAGTGTGGTGATATACGTATCTGCATAGTCAGTGGAGGTACCTGGGTTTAGTGGGGTCTGAAGCTTGCCAATGTATCACTTAGGAGTAGGTAGTTTGTCTTAGAGAAATTTCTAAAGGTACCTTGAGTAGAAGGAATCTCTGGTTTCAATTATATTTCAGAGACTTCTTTATGGTCAGACCTAACAAGTGACAAAGATGCACAAGGGATATCACAAAATGCTCCCTCATTAGTATGGACATGATCGAAGATGTTTTTTCCCCAGTGGGTACTCTGATAGGAATGTCTGTCTCATGCACTAGTGGCAGGGTAGATGTCTCAGTTTATTGCTGGATAGTTTATATCATCTAGGAAAACTCTATTGGGTTGAATACAGATTGATTCTATTTCTAGTAAGTAGGGACTGTGGCTTTCTTGGGGCATAGATGGAGTTCTGTAGCTAGCTAATATATGATACGAGATTTTTCTGATGGTTATTTGGACATGAAGATGATCTAATGCAGTATGCTACTTTACCAGCCTTGATGTAAGTCTTAGATTGAGATATCATGTATTTTTTTCCTCCTGCACCGCTGAAGTGCTCTCCATCATTTTAAACCATGTCTCAGTCAGTACACAGATGTCAATGTCCTCTGGGTTGAAATGGGCTTGTAGGTATTGGAGTTTCTTGTTTAGGCTCCTTGCATTGACACCTTTGTGTCTTACTTTGCTTGTTTTGCTATGTTGGTAGGTTTTTCATGTTAAAAAAGGTACTGGGGTGTTGGACAATGTCTTTGTTAGTAATTGAAACCCTAGAGGAGACCGATGTAGGCCATCCCTGGGGAAGCAGCATGGTCTGTTAATGATATCTTTCATTGTGAAGTCAGTTATTTTTCTGGTTGTATTGTGACATCATCCTTTGAGTCAAACAGCAAGGAAACCAAAGTCCTGTCAGGACCAAAATGATTCTGAAAAGTTTCCAAAGGAGCACCAGCCTAACAAGATCAGCCAGCAACAACAGGATTACCAAAGCCCTTTACAGACAGACAGTAGTCTACTCCCTGAGGCATTATCTGACTATTCCAGTATCTCACTGTGGAAGCTGTCGGGGGCCATCTGTCCATCTGCCTTAGATGTTTGGATGGGCAGGACAAGTGGAAGAAGACGGTAAACTTAAAAGACTTTTTGCTTTTCCTTTTCTCATCCCCATCTAACTCTGTTCTGCTGCTAGGCATCCTACCCTATCGTAGGTGTGCAACATGAAAAGAAGTCTTAAACCTTAAAAAAGAGCTGTCCCAGAGGTCCCATCTAAAAGAAGGGATAAGGTTATTACTCCATATTCTTTTTCCAAAAAAGGCAAATGACCTCAAATCAGTACTAAATCTGAGCAGCCTAAAAAAGGTATTCACAAATAGTCTTTATTGGTGGTAACTAAAGTTTGTTCTTCCTTATATATAAGGAAGAGACTAGATGTGCTCTTTGGAGATGCAAGACACTTGTATTCCATATCAAGATCTCCAAGGAGTCCATGACCTTCCTCCACTTTTGGATAGGAGGCAGTCATTTATTTACAGATGTTTCTGTGTAGTTTCCCCTCAAACTATTTACCAAATGTATGTTCATAGTTGCAGCGAACCAAAGACTGCAAGGGGTGAAGGAATTTCCATATTTGGATGACTGAGTTGCAACTAGTCTGTGGTCTAGATAGTCTAGTTATCACTCAGAAGTCTCTACTCAATCTTTTTTTAGTGATTGGGAATAACATTAATGGTTGTCAACTACAGACATGTGTCCTACGGTGGAAAATGCTGTCAAGGGCAGACAATCCATGCTGTTTGGTCATACATGGAGGCCAGTTTGCACATCATTATTCTTGAGATGAGGGTGATCCTCTTCACCCTGCAGGTGTTCCAATATTCCCTACTGCCGAGATGCAGTTACTAACCACTCTGACAGTAGTTTGGTATGTAAACAAGCGGGGGAGAACTCCTACCCTGTCTGTCAAAATATAACATGAATAGGTAAATGGACTAAATGAAAGAATCACTTTCTGATAGCTTTTGTCAGTGGGAGCCTTGCTGCAGTCTCTTTGCATCCCCAATCAGTGCCAAATACAGCAATGTATTTTCCCGTATCCTTCCACCAGAGAAGTGTTTCAGGGGTGCTGTTATTCAGACCTGAGCCACAGAAGTCCTTTATGTTTTCCTGTATATTTCCTTATTCCACAAATCATTCAGAAAGCCAAATATAGCATGTCTAGAGTCATTCTCATGGCCCCTTTCTATCTGTGACAGTTTTGGTTCCCTGAGAAAGCCTTTGCATTCAAGACTGTAAACAACCCTGTTGACTGTCCTGTCTGGCAAGCTTCCTTCACTCCTTTCATCTAATCGCATGGATACCACAGTTCCAGTAATAGCTAGGGACCCATATCCGCTTAGAGGGTTCAGATTTTCAGTCTTCTAAGGGACTCAGTACTAGAAAAACTTAGAAGAATAAATTCACACACTTTTATATTTGGCTTGCTTCTAAAGGCATGAACCCATTTGCAACCTCAGGGCCTGGAGCCCTAGATTACTTTTCGCAGGTTTTTGATACAGTCATGAGTTACACTTCTCAAATCCCATCTTACTACCATATCCAGCTTCCTTCAAGGCGTCAACACCTTGTATCTGGCATCTTTAAAATTGCAAATCTTTCAGACCAGCTTCCAAGGATCCCATGCCTTTGTGGAATTTTTCATTTTAGAGAGGTTAACCCTTCTTCCTTTTGATCCTGCTGCTAAAGCATAATTGAAATATCTGTCATGGAAGATGGTTTTCCTAATAGTCAATGTTATGTTGTCCCATCTCGCCTTCATTCTTGCTAGTTGGTTGGTTGGTTGGTTGGTTCAGAACTGAGCCTATTACTAAAGCTCGAGACTGTACCCTATCCCATCATGCTTGGGGAAGATTACCCAGAGCTTGTTTGCCGCTAAACTAGATTGTGTGCTTCCTGCTAGGCTCCAGGTTAAGTAGAAAGATTTTTTGCATTCTTGTTACTGCTAAAGTGGTTTTTTTTTTTACTATACCAGTTGTTTATATCTAGTGTTAGTGTATTTTTGCTGTGAAAGCTTGCTTCGCCTTTTGGCTATTTGTTTGCCTACGGCCTTAGTCACTAGGCCCTGTTCTTTCCCTATCCCACATTATTATATTCCCTTGTGTTTAAGGCTTTTATTGTGTTGAGTAGTTAGTGTTATCCCTTCAGTTTTTACACTAAGGATTTTGTTTAAGTGGGAGGACTCCTTACTGAGCCTTTTTAAGTTAGAGGGCTTTCCCCTCCCCTTAGTCGTTGTTTTTTCATTGAGTGTCGTTTTACTTAGAGACTTACCAGAGGGGGTCATCGTTTAAGTTAGAGGTCTCTTCTCTGGTCCCTTATTCTCTTGCTGTTGTTCTACACCTATTTTAGTGTTTCCTTATTTAAAAAAAATATTTATTGTTCTTGTTGACCTTTCTTGTCTAACTTTTCTCAATACCACTGTTAAGGTTGTTAGGTAGCTAAAGCTGTTGGTCAGTGTAAGCTGTTGGTTAGATAAAGCTTTGTTCCATTATGTCAAAGGATAAAGAGGCAAAGCCTTCGGGCATCAAAAAATGTGACAATTGTAACCAGAAAATGTCCCTGACAGATGGACACACCAGTTGTGTTTACTGCTTGGGTGCGGTCATCTGCAGGAATCTTGCGCTGTTTGTCATGGTTTTAGCTCTAGTGTTTTACTAGAAAGTAAAAACAAATTGATAGTTAGGAGTTTACTTAAGGTTCCCTTTTCAGAGGCAATTAAAGGGAAACAGAGTTCCCTTAAATCGACCCATTCACCGAGATCGGACAAGTCCTCCAAACGAGCATCTCCCTCAGCACCAGCTTCAGATCCACTGAGGAAGCAGCCAAAGGAATAGACCTCGGACCCAAAGGTCTTCGGTCCCAAAAAGTCTGTCTCATCAGTTCCACCTGTACTTTTGGAACTGATAGAGATCTGTAGCCCGAGTCGGTCCCCTGTCTTGGGGCCACTCTCGTCGGTGTTTCACTCATCTATTCTCCAGTCAGCCAAGTCTTCAGTCCACTCCTCTAGATCTTTCAGGAGTTTATCAGACCATGAGGTGGAGTGGGTGGTAAGGAGCCTCCTTCGGACACTGGGCAAGATTCTTTCGAGCCCTCCCACTGCAGAGTCGGCTCTGACAATCATTAGCACTCATGTACCAATTTTTCCTCAGATCCAACTGTTGGCTTCAGAGCCAGAGTGTTTGGAATCGATAGTAGTGGTAATGGAGCAGAGACCTGTTGCAGGATCTTCTGCTCTGACCTCATTGGTGTCGTTGTCCAGCGAGGGGTCTAGGAGCCTACTGTCCCCTGTTGGGTCTGGGGAGGGGAGTCAGATCATACAGTTGTCAGATCCAAATCTTCCTCTTGGGACCTTGGCATGGGTCAGCTCGGAGCCTGCAGCATTGGTTCAGGGGAAGTCTCCTGGTTCTTTGGAGCCGTGAGCTCCCTCAGAGCAGGGCTGTGGTGCCTTCGAGGTCATGAGGAGAGTGCTGTCACCCCGGACAGCTCCACTCTTGGATCCAAGCATTCCTTCACAAAAAGTGCCAGAGTCTGCATCCTTACCACCCCCTCCCCCAGGCGTAGAGACCCTATGTCACAGGATACCCCATTGGGTAAGACCCTTTCTTCTGAAACCTCCCCAGAGTACCCCACCAGAGAGGTCCCTCGGAAGAAAATCTGTAAGAGAAAACATTTAGACTCCCCTGATGAGTCTGTCACTTCAGATACAGACTTAAAGGATTCAGAAGGGTCTCCACAGTCACCCTCTGAGGATGTCTTCTTCTCGGACTTCATTGTGATCCTGAAGCAGAGAGGTGGCTGGAAGGCCCTTACCCCTTCTGAGGATGAGTCCGTATACCTGGAGGCATTTGGGTCTCGACCTTCCACCACTTGGGTGTCTCTGCCCTTTGATCAACTCCTTCGTGTAGTCAGTCGAAGGGCATGGGGCTCTCCAGAATCTGTGTAATCTATTCTGAGGAGGCCCATCAAATTGAGAACTGCCCCATCTGATAAGGAATTCTTGACCAAAGGTGAGCCAGTAGATGCTATGGTGGTGGCAGCGGCCACCACAAAGGAGTTAGTTGAGACTTGATCTGTCCATCCACTGAATAAGGAATCTCAAATGATGGGCAGATATGGAAGGCGTACGTTCTCGTCAGCGGCGTTTGCACTCTGGCCACTGAACTACTTAACTCATTTTACCAGACTCCAGAGGGATCTTCTGAAGGAGCTGGGAGATACCCTTCAAGGTTCTACAGCTGTGGGGGTGTCAGGCAAGGTGACCACCCAGCTTGCTACCTTAAATTCTGTCATCAACTCCTCTATGCGGCTCATCTCTTATGCAGCCGATGGAGTGAGTAGGGAAGCAGGTACAGGAATAGAGAGTTTGCTGAGCCCAAGTCTTCCTTCATTATCTCCCCTTTTCATGCCTTGTCCTTGTTTGAACCTAACGTTAAACAGACTCTGACCAGGTGTGAGCAGGAAGGCAAAACTTTGTCTGCCATGGGAGTATGTTTTTCCCTCCCTACCAGGCCCTATCCCAAAGGCCAAAAGGGAGGAAAAATGTGGTTTTGGAAAACCCAAAGAGCATTGCCAGGAGCACGTGGTGAATTTTCCCTTGTGGCAGGGGGGGGGGGGACAACAATGAAAGACGCCAACCTCGTGGCAGAGGGGGACCCCATAATCAGGGAGACAGAGATAAGTTCTCTGGCAAGGCCCTTCCAGCTCTCCTGAAAGGATGCCCACCTGTCCACCTCTGGAGGCAGTCAGGGGAAGACTATCACTGTACCCAAAAGCCTGGCTGAACATCACTCCTGACAAATGGGTACAGTCGATAATATCCACGGGATACAGTCTATCCATCTCCTCCCCACCTCTACAACATACCCTTCTCCTCCCCACCCCTACAGTCAAAATCAGTCCCGGACATTTCACCCAGTCAAAGGGATCAAGCAAGCCTAGAGATACAAAGGTTGCTAGAAAAAGTGTCATCCAGGAAGTCCCCACATACCAAATTGGATCCAGAATTTACTCAAGGTTCTTTAGTCCCAAGGAAAACAGGGGACTGGAGACCCATTTTGGATCTCAACAGGTTGAACAAGTCCATAAAAAAAGTCAAATTTCTGGATGGTGACACTGCAGTCTACTCTCCCTTTTCTGGAAAAGACAACTGGATGTGCCCAGTAAATCTTCAGGATGCGTGCTACCATATAAAAATGGATAGGTGATCCAGGAGACATCTATGCTTTCAGCTGGGAGCCAGTCATTTCCAATTCAGAGCTCTGCCCTTTCGTCTCACTACAGCTCCTAGTGTGTTCACCAAATGCATGGCACTAGTCATGATTCACCTGAGGCGTCTAGGATTCCGGGTGTTTCCGTACTTATACGACTGGCTCCTGACTGCCACCACCGTGTATCTACTAACCAAAGCAAGAGAAAACACATTCATCTGTGGTTGGAATTGAGCATTACCATAAATTTCAAAAAAATCTGCCTTGTTGCCATCACAGCATGTTACTTTCGTAGGAGTAGACTTAAACACAGAAGACATGGTAGCAAAACTGCCTCATGACAGGGTACAGACACTGCGCCATCAAGTATCCATCTTGCTGTTGAAAAAGAAAGTACGGGCAAAGCTTGTTCTAAAGGTCTTAGGCACTATGGCAGCTGCTATCACATTAGTACTTCTGGCACATCTACATATGAGAGTCCTACAGTAGCTACTCTTCGCTCAATGGTCCATGCAGGAGTTACCCATGTCCCACAAGATCTTCATTACAGACTCCTGCAAGAAAGACCTACGCTGGTGGCTTCAGTCCATGAAGGTAACTCTAGGCAGGTCATTCACTCTCCCTCAACCAATAGCCACAACGAACATGAATACTTCCCAGATAGGGTGGGGGAGGCATTATCTGGGAAAGACTGTCCAAGGAACTTGGCAGGAACATGAGTACGACTTGCACATCAATGTCCTAGAGATGAGAGTGGTGCTTCTGGTGTTGCAAGCATTCCAGAACTCTCTTCCACCAGGTACAATTGCAATACAGACAGACAATATGTCAGTAGTGTAGTAGATCAACAAACAAGGTGGAGCCAGATCCTACCCCCTATGTCGAAAGGCTCAAAGAGTATGGCAATGGGCAGTCTCTTCTCAACGTTTTCTGATTGCAGCACATATTCCGGGGAAATCCAACGTGATTGAAAGAAAGGTAAAATTGAGAATACTGGAACATCTAGGTGACATAAGAAGCAAAAGAATGGAAAGTCTGATTGCTGAGCATTTTTGGACGTCACATGAGGGAAATGTTGACAGTTTTTTCTTTAGTGTATTGGCACAACCTATTGGTGGAGGGGGTGATAACATAGGAAGTGAAGCATTCAAAAGCAGATTGGTAAAACTGGAGACAAAAATTATCAATCTAGGTGCTTTATATCATAGAGGGTTGAATTTGGAAGTAAACTGGGAATTATAAGATTTAATGTACAGATGAATAGGTAAGGAAAAATAGAAAATGTCATAATAAATAAATGCAAGTAGGAAAAGTATAGTGGCTCATTTAATCATTGTTAGTGTGATATAACTTAAATATTAGTGGGCACCACTAGCATAGGACATTCAATGGAAAATGGTGAAATGGAAAAAGTAATAAGTTATTTACATTTATTATATAAAGACATTTTATAATGGAGATGTGTAAAAAAAATGTGTGCCAACAGTATAAAAGTGAAAGATGTTTTTTATATCTGTGTTAGGCACCTTTAATATTTGGGTAATTAAAGTCATTATTAAAAGGAAGTGAATGTATTTAACTAATTAGCACTTTAATTAGGGGGATATAAAATGGCTACTGAATATAATGAGGTTATTCCTTTGAAAGCTGTTGAAGCCGAGGTACCATAATGTGATGTGGAATAAAGAATTGTAGCCGCAGCTGTGCTCATGTTTGGTTTATTCTAATTTATTGAGGAGAATTCCTGTGGTGTGTTTCCTGGTTTCGGCTGGGGACTGTGGTTGTTTGTTTCCAGTATGACTTTTTGAAGTTCAGAAATAGAGGGAGAGGAACAGATGATGGTGGAGTCATCTGCATCCTGTATCAGAATGGAGTTGGTTAGTGCAGTGGGCAGATTGTTGATGAATATACTGAAGGGAAGTTTGCAAAGTATAGATGCTTGGCGTCACCGACTGGGTTGGGGAGGAATGTGGAGGAGACTTGTAGCCATTATTACACTCTTAGTTCTATGGTGAAATTAACATTTGAACCACATGATGGCTTTGTCTGATAAGCCTGTCTTGGAGAATCTGTAATGAAGTGACTGTGAGATATCAAAATATATAGAGAGGTCTGGGAATACGGAGGAGACTATAAAATTTCTGTTCCAAAGGTAATCACAATGTTGCCTGTCAGACCCAGCTTTATATTGACCCATTTCAATTTTAAACCATGATTATAAATAGCTAAAAGAATGGGAAATGTTGCCAAAATTGATTGATCTCGATCAGTGTGGCTTTGTAGAGGGGAGGCAAACATTTGATGACATTAACAGGATAGCAATGATCCAGAGGGAATCTGAATGTAAGAGCATACCCCTGCTGTTGGTGGGTATGGATGCAGAGAAAACATTCAACAGAGTAAGCTGGGATTTTGAGTAGGACAGTGGAAGCATTTGCATTACCTGATAAAATAATACAAGTTTTTAGGAGGATGTATGAATGATCAGAGGCAAGAATTAAAAGTGTGAGGTTTCCCATCCAATAGGTTGTGTTTGAACGGAAGAACCAGGCAGGGGTGTCCTCTTTCCCCTTTATTTCTTTATATTTAGAGCTATTGTCAAAGAAAATAAAGTATTCAGAAATTCAAGGATATAATTGGTATTGTAATAAAGAAAAGTTGGCATAATTTGCAGATAGTATTATTTTGTACTTGTTAAATCCAGAAAAAGGGTATTTCTGTGTTGTGGAACATTTTGAAACGGTTTCAAATCTTTTCAGGGTATAACATTAATAAAGATAAAACAAAAGCTGTAGCAGTAAATTGTATTCAGCAGTACTCATATTTATGGGGACACAGTAAGCTGAAGTATTTAGGAGTATGGATTAAAAAGGCTTATTTTGTGGCAGCTAAGGATATGTGGGAAGACACTAAACAAAAGATAATACAAAAACTTAGAAACCTGGAAGCTCTTGTTTGTGAATATGGATAGTAAGATAGAAGCAGTGAAATTGTTTTTAGTCCCTTTAGTTTGATATGCAGGTCAGTCATATTTTTATCAAAAATACAATAGTAGATTTAAAGGAATTTATCCTGGAGGGGAAGAGTGCAAGCAGAATCTTTTAATTCAAAGTGGAAAGGAATGATGGAGATGTTTGGGGAGAGGGGTAGAGTTCAAGAAATAAGGAGAGTGTAGGATTTGGGATGTAGTTCCTTGTGTAGAACTACTACCACCACATAGAATGTTATATTCACATAGTTTCAGAAAGTATCCAAAACTAAACCAACAGAGAAATGTAGGAAGGAAATTTTGCCAGTAGGGATGACTGCAAGTGGGAGTACAATAGGCAAGAGGGGACTGGAATTTACAGGAGAAAACTGGCAAAGGAACCAATGTACTGGAAGCAAATAACTACAGATGGAAAGGTAGTAGAATGTGATGAGGCCAAGAAGAAGTTTGGACTGAAGGTCAGAGATTGCCTTCCTTACGATGGATTGATGTCCGGGTACAGGTGAAAGGGATAGAGGAGTCCTAAGTGAAAGACCTGCACTGGTAGAGCTTTGATTAAATCTAGAACAGAAGCTGCTGTGAAAAGGGGGGGGGGGGTTAAAATAGTAAGGCATATCAAATACACAACTTGAAGAATCAATCACAGGATGTTAGAGAAGATTGGGAAGAAAGACCGGGAAAGCATTTTACAAGGGAATAATGGTATTTTTTATACCCAAAGCAGACTCCAAATACTTTTTCCTCAAGTAGGTAGCAAATGTTGGAGTTGTGATAGGGAGAAAGAAGTAACTGGGAATGTGTTTTTTGAGGCTGGATGAGCTGGCAGATTTTAAAAAGCCCCTACAGAATACTCTTTTAGAAATATTAGGGGAGCAAATTGTAACTAAGGAAATGATACTTTTGAGCTGAGACACAGGATTTGAACTGCATAGACATCGTAAGGCCTTATTAAGTTTAATTCTTTTGCAGTCAACAAAGGCATTACTAGAAAATTAAAATCAAAATCTAAACCAACTCTGTTTGAAGTAAAACATATGGGATATTTAGAAAAGAGGAGGATCAAATTACATAGAAATAAATGCATTTTGTGGGAATAATACACACAAAATAATGCTCAGGAGGAGGAGTGAGGTTTAAGGGAAGGTAGGAATTGAACAATTTGTTATGTTGGGACTAAATGAGAATTGTAAAGAAATAATACCTATATATAATGTATAATATGTGTAAATGAAAAACATGTTAATATATTTTTTCTATTAATGTATGTGTGCCTATGTCTTATGTGATAAAAGGTATTTAAAAAGGGTATTTGCAGTGTTGATAAATGAGAAGTGAGCAGTGTTCGTACTGAGAGAGGCCGGAAGCCATGTTGGCATGGTAAGAGGAGATTGTGCTTGAGTAGGAAAGCTAGCTAGCAGTTGAATTGATACAGTTCTCTTAAGTTTTTTTGAGAGAGTGATATATTAGCTATGGCTATGAAGTTAGAATTATCAGAGGGTGGGTCACCTTTCTGTAGTGGAAGGATGAAGGATTTTTTTCCAAATGGAGAGGAATATGCTTCCTGGATCTATCTGTTAATTAAGATAGGTACAGGGTGAGCTAATTCTTTGGAGAGGTTGTTCTGGTATTGTTTGTTTTGTGAGGTACTGTTAGATGGTTTTGGTGGGGACTGGTTTGAAGTCAGTAGTATTTTCAGTATGATGTGGGAGCTGTGTCTGTACTGTGGTTAGAGACTGAGAGGTAGAGCTGTATTGTGTGTTTGAAAGAACAAGCTACTTTCAAGTCAGATTCAGTAGGTAGAGGGTTAGGTTGTGACGGTTTACCTGGGTTTAAAAGTTTAGATATAGTAGACCAGAACAATGTGAGGGATTTGGTATGGTGATTCTTTTGAGAGGACATACATGTTATTTCTGTTTTATTTCGCCTTTGGCTTTTTTAACACCTTTATTGAATTATCACTTAAGACATAAGCAAACATACATTTATATAAAAGAGCACAAACCATATTAAAATGTTCACATTTATACATCACATATATTTTTTTCATGCAAATGTCCGCAATTTTTGGGGCTTTGGCTTTATTATGAAGGTGATGGTAATGCTGGTAGTTGGTTGTGGTCTTATTCTTTTTCAGGTGTTCCAAGCTTTATCTTGTAGGCTCCATGAAGGGGGGAGATCTGAGTAAAGGCATACAAATTGCTTTTTTATGTATGCGTGCTATATGGTTGCAAGACTCAGCCTTTCTAATACTGTCAATATTTTACCCAAAATAATTTTCTCCTTTATTTTCCATTACAAGGAACTAGACTTATGGGGCTATATGATTGTGTGTGTGTCCTGTTCCCCTTTACCTTAAAGATAGGTTGAACAAGTGCAAATCTCCAATCCTCTGTAATCTGTATGTATTTAAATTACCTAGTTCATAGGTGTTTTCTAGGCTAATGATCACAAGGGCCTTTTTAAGCCTAGCCATGCATCCCAAATCTCTGACAAGTTCTGGTACTCTTGATAACTGTAAGCAGGGGCTTGGGAGGTGAAACATTTACAAGTAGGGCCCTTAGAGACATTAGAGACATGGGTGCCAAACCAGGGATGAATTTCCTGTTCGCCATCCAGTTGTCCAAGTTACACTTGAATTGAATTAGGGAAGAACTCTGCTTCACGTGGATGGGGAGTCTGTTCCACAGAAGGGGTAGTCTCGGGGATAAATACCTGTCTCTCTAGTAGGTCCTATTTGTTTCACAGACAAGGTTTAAGTCTTTAGAATGGATAATACAGGTTAAACAAAGGAGTTATCTATGATCCCAGTTGCATTTGCAAATGGATTCAGCAATGAGATATTCTTTGAGAGTTTTTAAAGTCTTTAGTAGTTTCCAGCTTTTTTGTCAGAAAGTAGGTGATTCCATGTAGCAGGACCAAGTCTGGAAAATTCTCCGTCTTCCAATTAGGTTTTGAATTGTGGGTAAACAAGGTTGAAGTAGCAGTGTTATGAGTTTTTGAGGTCATAGGTGTTGTCCTGCATAGACGTTTTTGTTTCAGTGGGAGACAATAGGCTTAATTCAGGACCTTGATTTTTTTTAGGACAGTGTGTGAAAGCAAAGAGCAGTTATGGGATCATTATAGAAAGATTATTGATAGTTGATTGTTGACAGTTGATAGGGCTTACTGGGAGGACAGTAAGTCTCTCTGAGCAACTTGGACATGTTTGTTTCTGACTTCTTCACAGTCAGAGGTGAGCTACCTGCTCATATGGGTTATATTCCACTAGGACAATGTGTGCAAAAGGAGCTGAAACTACGTATTGTGTTCTTTGCATTTCAGTAAGTAACATAATTTGTGTTCTGTCTTTCAAACTGTTACTTATTATAATTTCATAACCTCCCTAATGTAGATGCATTTTAGATTCAGTTTGCAACAAACATCACACACTTACTTTTTTTCATAGGATTGAATATGTAATAAATAGTCTTGTTGTAGCATAAACATGAAAAACAGTTTTTCTTTGTCTTTCGAAGTGATGTTTGCTAGCATTTGAAAAATGCTGTTCCTGAAAAAAAGGGAATGCTTTACTAGGAATTTTGACTTGCACTCGGAAATTCAGTGTACATCTTTTCTGTTACCTTTGTACCTAAAAGCACAATCTAGCTACAGATGTTCATGACATTATGCACTGCTGCAGTCTTCACTTTTAGATATCCTGACATGCAGGTTGCTCACAGCTGTCCAGTCTTCTAAAACTCCTCCTTCCCTTGGGGGTACTGCCAGTGCCCTGCTTTCAATGCAAGGATACCAGCAGTACAATGAATATGAACCTATGAACCTACAAAGGGTCCATTGGCCGATGCCATCTTCAGATCATTCTTGGCATGCAGCTACATTTGTATACCAGCAGAGCATGTAGTCCATTGGGTGGCTGAAATAGGTCTTTTGTACCTCATAGGGGGTTTCCTTTCATTTGTTGTTTGAATATTGATAGCTTTGAATGTCTGACACAGATTCTAGTACAGAAGAAGTTGTCTAAGTCAGTAACTTCTTGCCCTGTGGTAAACATATGCCACAAACATTATTGCTACAAGTCTTTCTCTTGCTTCAGGCCAAGGCACCACATGGGCTTTTTCGCTGCCCATCGTTTACCTTGATGACAATTGCTGCCATTTGTTTTTTTCCAAGAGTTTGCTGCCAAGGTGATGTCATGAATGTGGTTTGGGGCTGTTTTTATTGTAGACCAAAGGCCCCTGAGATCCTGTCTGAAAAATGAAACCAAGAAGAGAAAGGAAACCAAGGACATCACTGATGACTAAAGGTTTCTGCAATTCAGAGAGGCACTTTAGCAGCCCCTGATTACTGAATTTACTTTGGCCAATGCCTTTAGTGTCAATCATGTCATTCCTCTCATACCTTTTGGATAGTGAGCCTTCAATGACCGAGGCTAGTATTTTGATTACTGAAGGGGAAAGTAGGATCCTAGAATTTACATTTGCGAGGAGATTCCAGGGGCACCACATTGACGATTAGTTTGCCCTCCCAAAGCCTCAAAGATGGCTGTCCCTGAGGTTAGTATGAGCAAAGGACCAAAGCCTAAGCAGTCACAGCCTAACATGCCCCAACCTAACTCCTACGTGTGCTTCTTCTGAGACACTGGTTGAAACTTTGATGTCTTACCTGAAATCCAAGAGACCTAAGCCAGATGTGCCATTGTTGTTGGGAATTTCTTTTAAAAAGAAAAGGATGGATCCTCCGGAGGATGAATCCAACTCCTCTCATGAGTCGTCCTATGTGGGCAGGTTCCCTTGGGCTGAGGCTCTAGACTCAGATACTGAAGAAATCCTGTCCTCTGCTTCCACACTAGAAGATTTCTCCTTTGGAGATAATTTCTACAGAATGAAAGAGACTTTCAATGGGATTCTGAGAAATATTCTAAAGCCAGTAACAATATAGGACCTACATCATACACAATTTGGCAACTGATGCTTAAAAAAACAACTTTATTAAATTCCTCTAAAAGAACTATCTCTTCTAATATCTGCTTTTTAAGGTTCTAAAACATACATGACATTTAATTTAAAAATCTTCATCAGTTATTGCAAAACCAGTCAAATTATGCCAGTCAGAATCAGTTACACAAAACAATTACACAGAGGTAGGAGGTAATGTAACATTATGCTAAATGTTTCATCAGTAGCACATTATTTAAGCACTGGGGCTGCAAAGAAGTAAGAAAAAGAAACCATTCTTCTTTTCCCAGGATTATCTCAGAAACCTTCAAAAACATCTGAATATTAACATACATACATACATACATACATACATAAAAGTCTGAAACCTAGGATACTTATTGTGATCATCTGAGAAATTTATCAGGAATGGAGTTTGGATTTCCTAATTAATGGGGTGAATTTTTGGATCCCGGGGAAATTGCAATTGCTAACAAAGGGTAGTAGCATATAGTCTTATGTCCATGTAATAAATATTGCACAGGAGGAACATCTAGCCAGGTTAGAAAATGTGTAGAGGAGAGTGTTGGAGATATTAGAAATGCTTCCCCTGCCATGCCCAATTTAACCACTTGTAGTAGTGTTTTCAGATCCTCATCTGATGAACTGTATAAATCATTCACAAAAAGTAAACAATGCATCTTTGAACAAGGTTGGTTTCTGGAGTGTGGTCATAACCATAAGTTAGCCTATTAAGTAAACTGCTTAATGTGTTAAGGACGAGACAAAAACAGCAATGATGGCAAAGAATAACGTGGGAAAATCCTTCTTTGAATTTTTATCCCTGAGAATAATTTGCCCTTAATCTTGACGCAACTGCAAAGCGATTTGTCACTGGTCTATAACTTATTGATGTAAGATGTCTCTTGCTATACATCTGTAAGCATCCCATAATCCATGAATGTGGGATACTGTTGAATTCTTTTTTATAACCTTTCTGTGCCATATTTAAATTCAACAGATGATCCTTTGTTCAGTATAACTTTTTATTACCTTTTAATTTAATTGCCATGATTGACTTTTCAATAAAGGCTGTCTATAACAATTATAATAATTTATATATGGTTGGAAGGCATGTTGTTGCTCTATAGTTCTTAGGATGACTTGTAGGTTCATACTTATGGAGGAGTATTTTGTTTTTTAAGCAGGTTGCTGTGTCTGTTCAGGGTGTGCACATAAGTAATCTTTGGTCAGGGTTAAATCTTTGTGTAAAGGTAGTGATACCTTTAGTTGGAAATTGAGTACCACATCTGGGTCCATGATTTTTCTGTTAGCTTTCTTAATTTTGTTTTAATTTCTCTGGCTGTTATTTCCTCCCATTTCTATTAGAGTTTAAGTTCATAGGTTCATACTAGGCTATCTGCCCTAGGGCATTTATAAGCCTAGCCAGAGTGTGTTTGGTTTTCGCCACCCATTTTAAATTTAATTTTGCTATGCCCTTTTTCGAGGTTAGTATACTGTGCCTCTGTCTAACAGTGACACAGAAGTGATACCCGGGGTAAACCTACGATCTCCCATCCACTCATCAAGATTCCTCTTGAAGAGAGTCAATGAGGGACTCTGCCTAACCTGGACTGGGATTTTATTCCAGAGTGAAGGGAGCCTCTGGGTTATGAATCTGTCCCTCCAGCATGTCCTATTTATTTCAGTGCTGAGGTTCAAGTCTCTCAAGTGGGTAGCTCGATGGGATTTGGATTTTCTGAGGTGCAGCATGTCCATTAATTCCGGGTTGGACATGACTTTATACATCAGGCACAGATCGCCTCTGAGCAGGCGGTATGCCACTGAGTAGAGCTGGAGTTTCTTTAACCGGGCAGCATATGGCATCTGTTTGAGCCCTTTGATCCTCTTGGTGAGGTACTTTTGGGGTCTTTCCAGTTGCTGCAGGTGTCTGGTAAGGTACATCCCAAAAGGGGCATTGTACTCAATTATGGGCCTGATGAGGGATGAGTAAAGAGGCACGATGACCTCCCCTGATCTAGATGTGAATCCCTTCATGATTAGGTGGGCTACATAAAATGTTTTTCTAACCACTTTGGCCATGTGGTTGTCAAATAAGAGATTGCTATCAACTTGGGTCCCCAGTTCCCTAATTACTTCTTCTGTACTTAATGGATTACCACCTTTGTGGTAATTTGTGGGCACTTTGTTTTTGCCAAAGGGGATGACTATACACTTTTTGGCGTTTAGCTTGAGGCCATGGCTCTGGTACCAGTTGTCTGTTTCTATAAGGCCCTTTTGGAGGATGCTTGTGTTGGCTGGAAAGTCGATTATGGTGCCCAGTTTGCAGTCATCTGCGAACTTGGTCAGCCACAGTCCTTCCGTGTTGGCCTGTACCTCCGGGAAATATATACCGAACAAGAGAGGTCCCAGGACTGAGCCTTGTGCGATGCCACTTGTAACTGGTTTGGAGTCTGACATGGCTCCAGCAATTCTAACCATGTGGGTTCTGTCCTTGAGCCAGTTTGCAACCCATCTAGTGTCATAGGGGTTTATATTTAAGCTGGTGAGCTTATCTATAATGCCCGAGTGGGGTATTGTATCGAAGGCTTTTGCGAGGTCCAGGTAGGCTGTGTAGACCACCTTCCCCTCGTCAATGGCCTTGGTGACTGTTTCAAAAAAATCGACCAGGTTTAAGAGGCAGGATCTGCCCTTAACACAGCCGAACTGGGTAGGATCCAGTGTCTGTAGGTCCCCAATATCTTTATTTATGAGGTCCATGATGATCCTTTCCATAGCTTTGCCAGACCAAGCTAGTCAGGCTTATTGGGTGATAGTTTCCAGGATCCATTGAGGCACCACCTTTGTGGAGAGGGACCACTGTTGCTGTACATCACGCTTTGGGTACATATCCTGTAGTAAGGCTGAGACTGAACAGTAGTTTTATGTTTGGGTTTAGCTCTTCTTGGAGTTCATGTAGGACGCAGCCCGGGACACCGTCTGGGGTCCCATTGATGCTGTGTTTTTTGCTTTGGAGAGGGCGGCTCTTACCTGAGCATCTGAGGTGTCAGGGGGGCAGCACTCTGCTGGGATAGATATTTGTCCTTTTGGTGGGGAGGGGGGGTGAGAAGTTTGCGCTGAACCTGTCAGCTAGGATGTTGGCAATGTCTGTGGGTTCGATGTATTTTTTGTCATTTTGGACTAATTCTGAGCATATCTGGGAATTCCCACCCAGGTTCCTAACATAACTAAAGAAAGCCTTGTGATTATCCCTAGTGTCCTGTGCAATTTTTCTCTCGAAGCTGGCCTTAGACGATTTTATGAGTGCCCGTAGTTTTTTGCTAATACCGATCAGAGATGCCTTCCCTTTTTGGAATTTTGCGCTCTCAAGTACCTTTTCATTCCTTATACCTCCTTACTCTTCCTTCTTCACGTACTTCCTTACTGCTATCTAATCCTCTTCCCTGACTTTCTCTCTAAATAATACCATAAGCCTGTTTTCCTTCATTTCATATTGCAATTTTTATTTGTATTAGACTAATTTATCTTTAATTTCTCTACAAACTTTTTAAAATTTCTCTAAATATTAAATGACTGTCATATACCTTGTATCAGTTCTTAACCAATGGTTTTATATTATGTCTAATTTGTTGTACTTATTTAAACTTCAGATGTTTTTATTTTATTTTTGAAGTTTGTAAAATTATTGTTCTTTAAATGTGTTTTGTATTAATTTGGAGATTTTCTCCCTGGGCCTCTACTGAAAATGGACTTCTACCCAGTCAGACTTTCCCAGTAATCAAATGTCAATAAATAAATAAACTGTTTCTTTTAAATGTTAAATCTGTTCAGAATCTTTTGTGTTCAACAGGGTCTTTGTAAATGCTTCTTCAAAATGTACTTCCCCGGGATTCATTAGCATCTACACTAAGTGTACACCATTCTGAGTGAACAGACAACACATGCATAACTTGCACCTTCTTCCTCCTAATTTTAGTTTTCCTGCTGATTTTCTTGTAGCTTTAAATATTGACAGAAATTTGTAAAGGTTACCACAAAGTTTAGACTACAAGTACACTTAGTGTAATCTTTCTGGGTGACTAGAAAGCACAAAAATGTGGTAGGGATGCTCTGGAATACATATTGTGTACACTTAGTGTAGCCTTTATTGAATCTGAAGCCTTATTTATTTTTTTTTGGTGGTATGTTTTATTGCGTTTACTTTATTTACCAATTCTCAGTAAAATCTTTTTGATCTGTCAATGAATTGTTTGTTTTGTACATTTACTTTATATTTGCCTGTATACCTTACAAGTCTCTTTGCTTGTGCAGACATTTTTAGTTTGTTATTGGAAATAGTGTATGATAAATCCTGATCTCTTTTTTAATATTGTGTTGCTTTTACCACATTAATCCTTCTAAGAATTTTTGATGATCTGTTCCCTTATCTATATTCTTCCAACAGTGATGCTTTTTGTCTTCGTTGTTTTATAGTTTTCTCTATCTTATACTTTCATGGTGGCATTCTACTTGTTCCCTTCCTCCCCTTCCTTTCCTCCATTACTCTTCACTTCTCTAGTAACATTTTATTTGTTTAGTTTAGCTGCACAGTAGTCATCATCATCCCCCTTTTTCTCATTTTCTACATGGGGTTGGGGTGTTGTGTTAACGGTCACCATTTCTCTATTTAATGCCATTCTCCTGCCTTCTTTGACACTCATGCCTAACTGTCGCATGTCTGCTCTTGCACAATCCATCCACCCCTTTGCTTGACGCCCTCGCTTCCTCTTGTTTTCTTCCTGTCTTCTGCTTTTCTGTACATGTCCAAACCACTGTAATCTGTCCTCTTTGACCTTTTCTGCAATTGGAGATACTTTGGTTTCTGCTCTTATGTCCTTATTTTTTTGTCATCTATGCAGACCCTAGCTAATCAGATCTTGTTGCATCCAAAGCTACCTGCTCTCCTCATTCAGTGCCTCCTTGGCTATATGGCAGCAGCAGCAATTTATCTTTTTCTTCCAGCAAAATACTATACGAGAATTTGGCAGTAGCCCCTGTCAGTAAAGCGGTCCATTAATTCTCATCCAACAGTTTTTCCAGTCCACCTCACCAGTGTGACTAGCCAACACATCTCTTGGTGGATATCCTTCCTTCTGGTTTCTCTATGCCCTCCTTTTGTAACCCCCCCCCCCGTCCAAAGCTACGGTGACCACAGATGCTTCCCTCCCGGTGCTGGCGGTACACTGCAGTGGGAAGACTGTCGAAGGTACCTCTTCACAAGCAGAGGCCCACTTATAAATCAATGTTTTGGAAGTGAGTGCAGTTCAGCTAGTGTTGCAGGCATTCCAAATGTACCTCTCCAAAAGTACGATTGTGATTCAGTCCAACAACACTGCATTAGTGAGTACTTGAAGAAACTGAGAGGAACTCACTCAAGTGGTCTGCCTTCAGGTTGGAAGGAGCCGACGATCTGGAAGCACATTTCCCAGAACCATTGTTCTGTTTCTGTCCAGGGTATTTTGCTTTTGAGGTAGTGGAGAGAGTTTTCTCTGCCAAAGAAAACAGGGGACTGGAGACCAATTCTGGATCTCTGCAATCTGAACCAGTTAGGTTGATACATGAAGTTCCAGATGGTCATTCAGTCCTTTTTACCTTTTCTGCACAAGGAAGATTTGATGTGCTCAGTAGATCTTCAGGATGCCTACTGTCATATAAAAATAAACAGATGATCGAGAAGATTCCTACATTTCTGGCTGGGTGCCAGTCATTACCAATTCAGAGCTCTACCCTTTGGCCTTACAACAGCCCCCAGAGTGTTCATCAAATGCATGGCAGAAGAAGCAGCTCACTTGAGATTGCAGGGATTCTGGGTGTTTCCCTACTTGGATGACTGGGTCAATGCCTCTCTGACCAGGCATCTTTTGATAGAAAGTGCAAGATTATGTATTTCAGCTGTACTCTCACTTGGGAATTACCATCGGTCACCACAAATCTCAGCTAGAACCAACTCATGTGTTAGAGTTCATTGGGGTCTTGTTCAATACAGTATCAGTAACAGCTTCCCTTTCCTTAGCAAGGGTACAGACTATTCAGTTTTAAGTCAAAAAGATAATCCAAAATTCTTTTCTGTCAGCTTGATTGATTTTCCAAGCCTTGGGGTCAGTGTCTGCTGAGAAAATTTTGGTTCTTTTAGCAAGTTGCCATATGAGAATTCTTCAGTGGACCATAGTGACTCAGTGGTCTATTCTGCACCAGGATTTGTCTACCAGGATCAGAATAACAAAGACATGCAAAAATGATCTCTTGTGGTAGATTTACTCTGATCAGATTTTACAAGTCTGTCCCTTCATTCTTCCTCAGCCCAAGGCCATAGTGACCACGGACGCTTCCCAAATTGGGGGGAGGGTGGCATTTCTTTGGAAAGACTGTCCAAGGTACGTGATCCCCAGAGGAGATCGACATGCATATCAATGTCCTAGAAATGAGAGCAGTACTCCTAACGTTACAGGCCTTCCAAGACTCCCTTCCTTCTAGGACTATTATGATTCAGACTAACAGTGGTCTGGTACGTCAACAAACAAGGAGGAACCAGATCTTACCCCTTGTGTGGAGAAGCTGTAATAGTATGGCAGTGGGTGATCTCTTCCAGTCAATTTCTGATTTTGTTTGTCTTCCCATAAACCTTCCACTAGGAAGATTTATAAAAGTAGATAGAAAAGATTTGTTTTTTTGGGCACAGCAGAAAGACATTGACCCTTTTTCAGCATCAGTACCTAAAGTTCTTTAGTTTTTAACTACAGTTTTTAATGAAGGCATTAGCTCCTCAGCTATTAAAGTATAACTAGCATCCATTTCTAATTTTCACACAAGAGTAAACAGTTTCACCTTAACTTCTTCAAAACTTTGTAGGGCCTTTAAAAGGGGAAACCTTTCTTCTTAGACCCCCTTTTAAAGATCCAACTCCATCATGGGATTTGAATTTAGTTTTACAAGCTTTGACTCAATCTCCATTTGACCCATCAGCGAAGTGTGAACTAAAAATTTTACCCTGGAAAACTATCTTTTTAGTAGCCATATCCTGTGTTAGAAGAGTCTCAGAATGTCAAGCCTTTTCTTCTAAGACTCCTTATTTGATTTTTCATAAAGGTAGGTATTGTTACGAACCAACCCATCCTTCCTTCCTAAGGTGGTGTCAGAATCCAACATCAATAAATCTTCAGGCTTCTTTCCAAGTTCCACAAAGAAAGGGGAATACATATTACACTTCTTAGAGGTTCAGACAGTTACATTTCTATTTACATAGGATGGAAAATTTCAGAAAATTAGATCAATTATTTGTCTCCTATTCAGAATCAAAATTGGGTAAGCCAGTTACCAAAGTAACTTTAGCCAAGTGGCTAACAGATTGCATTTCCTTTGTCTACAAAAAATTGGGTATGTCTTTGCCAAAACCTGTAAGAGCTCATTCAACCAGGTCTATGGCAGCCTCCTTAGTATTTTTATCCATGTCTTCCATAGATGATGTTTGTGCTGCAGCAACTTGGGCTAATCCTCATGCCTTTATTGTTCATTACAAATTGGATCTGGTCTCTAAGGGGAACAGCAGCCTTTGGCTCAACAGTGCTCAGGAATATCCTTCCTTAGAGTCCTCCTGGGATTCAGGTTATGGGGACTGTCCCATTTGTTGAAAAACAAATGAAAATTGACATTAGATAAAGAAGTTATGTACTCACCATAACATTCCATCTGTGTTGTCCATTTTCATTCTTCAACTCCCCTCCTTCCAACCCCCTATCATTTTTTATGACATCTGGAAGAATGAGAAGATGCCTTTTATGCTGTTTTCTCATATACTGATTTTTTCCTTTGTTTCTAATAAGCAAAAAGGTCCGTAAACAAGATATGAGGTTTGGTGGGGAACTAGGGCATTATGGGTAAGGGAGGAGCTTGAGAGTTTTCAGTATCCATGAGCTGTAAAAAGCAGCTGAGTTGGATCCGAGGGTCAGATCCGAACTCATTTGTTGAGGAAGAATAAAAATGGACAACATAGATGGAATATTATGGTGAGTACACAACTTCTCTTTTTTTATTTAGATCTCAAATAAGAAATCCTCCTCCTCCTTGGGATCCTCCTTTCCTTGACAGAACCTCCATTCAAACCTGCAGCTATAGTGGACCCTCATGTTTTTGTCCTGGAAGACGCTCTTTCTCATGGTAATTACCTCTGCCAGAAGGGTTTCTGAGTTATAGTCCCAGTCCTACTGCTATCCATACCTTATCTTCCACAAATTTAGTTTCATTGAGGGCTAATTCTTCCTTCTTTCCTAATGTGGCAGCTGTATCTTTCTTGAACCATTCCATTGAGTTGTCTGTTTTCTTCCCTAAATTCAGTAAGAAAGGAGATTACATGCTACATTGTCTCAACATGCATTGTCAGTTAAGATTTTATGTAAATAAAACAAAATTAGGAAATCCAACCAAATGTGTGTCCTTTTCTAAGACAATATGGTCAGCCAGTTGTAAAAGTTACTTTGTCCAGATGGCTTTGATTGTATTTGCCTTTTTAGAACTTAAGACCATTCTGTCAAAACAGTAGCTATACCTACAGCCTTTTTCTGACACAGTTCTCTGGATGACGTCTTTGCAGTGGCAACATGGACTTGTACTCTAAAATTCATTAATTATTACAGATTGGACATACAGTATCCATCCCTGTCAATATTTGGCTCTAGCATATTGCTTAATGTTCTCTCCTAGGGCCACCCAGTTGAATGTCTGGGGACTATGTCTCAAACGTTGAGGCAGATGAAAAAACACTGTATATGAAAGTTATGTACTTGGCATAACAATTAGACACTTGTCTTATGTCCGTGTCAGCCACCTTTACCAAGTTGTCACTTACCTTCAGGGCTTGAAGTAGATCTAGTGAACCAGCCTGAGGTTTGTTCTTAAAACCTTTTCAATTCTCTACTTGTTAAATATTTGCTATTGTCAGATTTTAATTCCAATTCACTTTTGCATAAGCAAGTTGTGATTATTTTAGGCAAACTTGATGTGAGGAACTTCAGGCAGGTAGGGGATTATTGGAGAGCTGACAGAGCTTCAGAGTGTGAAGATTCTAAGATTGCTTGCAGTCTGATCAGATTGAATTCAAATACCCAAAGGCTGATATGTATGGAAGAAGACAACACAGATCAAACCTTATAGTAATTATGTAACTTTCATTTAGATCACATTAATTTCTTTTAACACTTCCAATTAACATGTTAATCTGTTTGCCAAATTTCTAACATTTGGGTTTTGTTTACTGTCTTTATCATTCTTTCATCTGTCTTAATATGTTTGTCAGTCTCTATTAAGTCATACAGGTCTTCCCTTAGATCATTTTGTTAGACTGAGAGCATCCTCTTGGATCTGTGTTTCCTGCTTTTTCCATTGCTGTACAAGTCTAGCTGGACTTTGAAGTGAATCTCCTACAGAAGGTTCTAGAACACTGTCCTGTGGCATATCTTCATATGCATCCCACTCCATCTGCTGCTTCATTGGTACAACCTGTTGCAGTATTGCCTGTGTCAGTTTTCAGAGTTTCCTGCTCTTTTCTGCTATATAATTCTAACTGGACTTTTATGCAAGTTTCCTACAGAAGTATCTAAAGCATCGCCATTTAGGCATATCATCAGATGCTTCCTGGATCTGTTTGATGCTTTCCCATGTGGGCACTCATTGACAAAGGCAATATCACAATGGATCAAAATCTCCTCACTCAATCCTTCGATTCGCAGGTGGTCTGTCACTTCACTTTGTTTAATTTTTACATCTGTAAAATACTTACATTCAAATACATTCCCTCTTTGTGATTTTTTCTGTTGTGATGTTCACCATATCCTGGTGTCTTTGCCGCTGTTATTTATTTTTAAATATCTCTGGAGATGTGCTTTTATATATTAGTTGACTTTCTTCTATCCCACTTCCATGCTTGGCTCTATCATAACTCACCTGATATAGCAGCCATCACTGAAACCTGGCTAAAACCTCACATTCATGACTCAGAATTCCTACCCCCAGGATTCCATTCTCTATGATCCGACCGACCTAATAAAAGAGGTGGAGGCGTTGCTTTAATCTACTCCAGCCTCCTGTTAATTACTCCCTACCCAAACCCTATCCCATCATTCAATAACACTGAACTTGTAATCGGCATACTAAAAATGAATGACCATAAAAGTATCTGCATCATCTGCATTCCGCCAGGCAACAATACTAATACTCTGGAGGACATCCTATCCTGGACTTCCTCTAATATTAGTATTGAAACCTTTATTTTAGGTGATGTAAATATAGATTGGAACAAAATTTCAAACCCAAATCCCTCAATCACCATCAACCTATTTAATTTCACCCAACTCATTAACTCCATTACCAGACCTAACAAAGCCAATCCTCCAGGCTCCATACTCGATTGGATTCTCATATCTCATCCAAACAAAGTCATAAAATCTGACATCTCTTCAGACCCTCTAGGAGACCATCTCCCTGCATTTGCCATACGAGCTACCCCCCCCCACTCCCACCTCTACACTCACACTCGAAACCTCTCAAACTTCAACCCCACTTCCTTCTCTGACTCACTTAAACAAATCAATTGGAACCCTTTAAAACTTCTACCACTAGACGAAGGCATCCTCTATTTCAATTCAACATTCTTAACAGTCCTTAACTCCCTAGCCCCTACCAGAACTATAAGACTTAAAGCTAAAACCTCCTCCTGGCTCACCAAAGATACTAAAAAGTTAATGCTCCTTAGAGATAAAACCTGGAAAACCTACAATAAACATAAACAACCTGAATCACTCCTTAAATACAAGCAGCTAAGAAACATTTGCAAGAAACAAATCGTTAAAGACAAAAAATCTTATTACATTCAACTTCAAGAAAACCATGCTAGAAACCCCAAACAATTCTGGAATTCCATCAACTCTCTCCTCAGACCTGGTACTAAAAACAACCCCTGTCCAGATACCAGCAAAACCGACCTCGAAATAGCCTCTCTATTTAACTCCTTCTTCTCCTCCTCCATTGCCGAGCTAACTAAAACTTTTCCCAACAATCATATATCTCCTGCCACTACTCAATCTTCCTCAAACAGTTCTCAACCACCCTCTTTCAGACTAAAACCTGTATCTATCAACCAAATAAAAAAACTCCTTCTTAAATTAAAGCCCTGCTCTAATGCCCCAGATAACATCCCATCTGCCTTCCTAAAAATTGTCTACGACGCTGTTGCTCTTCCCATCAGCATCCTAATCAGCAGGTCTTTACTTGAATCTTACGTACCTAAACTTTGGCGTTCTGCATACATTCTCCCTCTCCACAAAGGTGGCAAAAACTGTTCAGTCTCAAACTTCTGCCCTATTGCCATTCTCTCCCCTATATCTAAAATCCTAGAAAAATGTATCCACCTACAACTCCTGCCTTTCCTCACCAAGCTCCAGCTTCTCTCTCCTACCCAACACGGCTTCCGCCCTGGACATAGTACTAACACTGCCCTTCTCTCCTTCCTACACTCAGTTAACTCTGCCCGTGACGCTGGTAATATAGTATCCACTGTCCTTCTAGATTTATCCAAAGCTTTTGATACCATCTCACATACACACCTCCTAAACCACTTATCAAATCTCAACCTTTCCTCACAATCCCTTTCCTGGTTTTCCAGCTACCTCTCTAACAGATCTCAAGCAGTGAAATGGGGCCAAGCTACCTCCTCTTTTCTTCCTACTCCTACCGGAGTACCTCAAGGTTCCATACTCGGTCCTCTACTATTTAATATCTTCATAAATGACTTCTACAAGGGCATCCCCAACACTAAAATCGTTCAATACGCTGATGATTCAACGTTAATCTGCTCTGCCTCTAACTTAACAGACCTCCAAGCCCTTAACCCAAAGTGCCTTCTCTACCACTGAAAAGTGGATGCTACAAAACCACCTCTCCCTAAATGCCAACAAAACTAAGATACTCCTTTTCTCTCCCTCTAAATCCTCCTCTCTCGACAAACAGTCATTCCTAATCACTAGCCTTAATAGCTCCTCTATCGAAATTGTATCCTCCTCCAAACTTCTTGGTGTCACTATCGATGATCAACTAAAATTTAATACACATATCCAACTGAATATCAAAAAAACTCACATAAAACTAGGTCTATTGTATAGAAACAACCACTTCCTCTTCTCCTCACTCTAGACTAACCCTTGCTTCTACCTTCCTTCCCTCCTAAACGGTGCCCCCCTGCTAACTAATGTCTCATCCTCTCTTACATCCAAACTTGAGCTATGCTACAAAAAAATCGCCAGATTTGCCACTAATGCAAAATCCTCTTCCCATTACTGCTCCTCCCTTCTCACCCTAAACTGGCTCGAACTTCCTAATCAACTTAACCTCCTCCAACTCACCACAGCCTTCAAGCTACTACTATACCCTTCAAACTGCCCAGCCCTTACAAATATCCTGCTCCCTTATACCCCCTCTCGACCACTTAGATCTTCACAACACAACCTGATCACAGTTCAAAAACCCCAACGCCCTGCTGGCCAGCTTCTCTTATCATTTACACTTGCTAAGAAATGGAATGCCCTGCCCTTGTCACTTAGGACCAGTACCAACCTAAACAACTTCAAAACTCTGCTTCATTCCTACCTCTTTCATAACAGAATTTGCAACTGCACTCCTCTGCCTTTAATACCTAAACTTTCTACTCCATTTGCCCCAGACTAACCTCCTTCTATTCTGCACCTGTTCTCCTTTCTATAATGCACTATGCTTAGTGACCAGCACAAAAAAAAAAAACAGTATTATCCCAAGTATTGCCTTTCTCTCAAAACAAAAGTGGAATTGTTGTGTTTCTTCTGTTACAACCACCTGATACTTATTTCTTAGAGTGACTTAGACTACTTGTTTACTGGAATTATCATTGTAATTCAGAATTTGAACATGGATTAGCATGTACTTTGAAATTATTTTTGTAATCTGTATATATAAATGTATTGATTTGTTTGTTTGTTTTGGAGCTTTTCTCCCCGGGCCTCCACTGAAAATGGGCCCAATAGCCCAGTGGACTTCCCCGGTAATCAAACTGAAATAAATATAAATAAATAAATTATCTTCTTAAATATTGCACCATATCATATATCTTTTTCTTTCCAATATCCATGTCTCTCTTTTATACTTTTAAATATCTCCAGTTTTTGTTATATTTTCTTGTCTCATTTATTTTGTTCCATTTTTCAAGTGGCCTAGTGTGTTTCAGTATACAGAGTATCATAATGTTTTAAACTACTTCTTTACTGTCTTCTCATTGTATCAGAAATAAGTATCTTGTGTGTGTCACTAGAAAACAATATCTTTTTTTATTTATGTATGTACTAGCTTATGCTGCTTATCTTCAAACTGATTTTGTACTCATTTTTCATTTATTGTACACATTTTTGTCATGTACCTTCTTTTACACTGTGTGCATTTACACCTGAGCTGAAGACTGGATCAGTGTTCGACCTTTGTTAACAAATTCATAAACAAATTTGCAACGTGCAATAGTTTTGAACAACTAAATCAGTGGGGTCATATTCAGTACTGTGCTTCACTGAAATCCCTAAGGATACAACAATCTTAGTTTGAAATATGTTCTGTAGCTGAACTCTGTTACTACTTGAAAGATTCATAATGAAATATCAAAAAAGGAGCTAAGATACTACACTTGTATATGTAAGAACCAGTTCCATGGGTTTACGTCTTCACTGTGCAATCTGTCATCTTGTGCTGTACTCTGTTTCTATTGTGGATGTTGTGTTTGAACATATGCTCATTATGCACACTTTAGTGAGGGCCTAGAATACTATTTTTTGAAGTTCTGTTGCATCAGAAGTGAACATTCTTACTATTTCTACTGAATGGGTAAGTTCTTTGTTGAATTATGACCCCCAAGCTCACACATGCAAAGTTTAAACTCATACAGACTAGAGTACATTATATGGAGACAAAATTATATATGAACTTTGTTGCAATACTTTATTCTCTTTCAGAGAGCTTTTTTTTGCTTGGTCCCACAAACACTTTTATATACCCTAATGGCTGCTGTGGTTTTTGGATGTGGTTCACAATAATATACAGTTTGCATTTTGTTAGGCTGACATACTCAGCTTGTTTGTGAATCATATTGTTGATATATATTTGTAAAGTGAGAAACATAAATATTAATCCTTTCATAAAATGATTATTTTGCTAGAACACAAAAAATGACTATCATTTTGCTTGTTCAGACAGGTATGAACATATTCGTGATTCTGTTGTCAACCTTCCCTAAATCCTATTCAGCTATGCAAAATGCCATGAAAGTGGAACCATTCAGTTCAGGGCTTTCCTACTGAACAATTCATAAGACTGTCACAAATTAGTAAAAAGATTGTCATTTGAAATTAGCATGAAATTCAGCTCAAAATGGCCTTTGGAAATTGACAGGGTGCAACATTTACAAAACAGTCAGTTGATGACAAAGTGTAACTTTGTTTTCTTCAGAGTAAAAGCTGTAAAAACATAAATGTGTGATATTACACCACTGCAACTTGTACGTCTTTGTGAGTCCTCCTTAAAATTCACAACCTTACACTTTTTTATACTGGATCCTAGTCTCCAGTTCTATTCACCAGTGCAAACTGCAAAGGTCTCTCTGGTGGCTGGCCCATGCTTGTTGCATCAGTTTTCATGTCATCAGCTTTCAGGTTAAGATTTCTACAAATCCAGTTTGACACCTCTCAAAATATGCACAGCATCACTGGTCCCCATCATTGAGCTGTATTGACACTCCATGTCCTATTTTTGGATTGGGTATTAATTCTTCTGCTTTGGTTATTTTTTAACATATCTCTGACTTTTTCTTTTAACTATGACTCAGTACTTCCTGTCACGATTTCCAGTGATACCTCACTCCCATACCTGTTCAATTTTTCTCTATCTTTGTGTGAGGTACGGTACCAAAGATCTTGCTGAAGTCCATATACATTAAATCCACAGAATTCTCTTATTCAGTTAACTAGTATTCTAGTAGTAGGCCTGGACTGGGCAAGATTTCGGCTGTGCCAATGAGTGTTCCTTACCATTTAGCAGAGAATTAGGTTTCAGGCAGGTCACCAGACAAAAATTCAGGATTTTTCCAGATACTTTCTCCGGAAGTCATGTAAGACTAACAGGCCCATAATTAACTGACTTTCCTTGATTCACCTTTAGGTAAAAGAACCACAGCTTCAGTCCCCCAGTCTTAATGCAATAGTTCACTAAGTAATGAGGGATTTTAGAGTTATTTTGTTAATTCACCAAGCACGACTGCTAGTTCTAACAGTCTGGAAGACACCTTATCTCAGTCTTGTGGCATATCTTAAAACAAAGGACTTGTTCTGTTCTTTTCCCTAGCTACTTTTCCATCTGTTTTATCATGTCTGTTCTACTGTCTTATGCTATAAGTCTGCCTTATTTGCCTTTTTGTAAATACAGAGTTGAAGAATTCATTGTAGGTGCATTGGTGTCTCAAAAATTGCACATCCTAGTTTAAAAGATTTCAGAAAGACCAAACATTTGCTTATCTTATCATATTGTATATAACAGTGACAGAAACTTTTAGCTACAAACAGTCACTACATGCTTTTTCTTTTATTTTCTTTACAGCAGATGCTGCAAATGTTAGGAATCATCATAGATGCAATAATTGTTAGGCTTACAGTCACTTCTCTTGCAAACTAGGAAGTGGATCTATTCAGAACTGGCTCTGCTGTGTTGCTTGTGCTGGTGGTTTAGAAGGTAAAGGTGGCCTGGGTTCAGTTACAAGCTTTTGCATTAAAAAGTGCAGGCAGAGGACGATGGGTGGGGCCTTCTTGGGGGAGAGGGTGGGGCAGGATGAAGACAAGCCATATCCTTCAGAGAAAATTGAGTAGGATATGGTATGTCTTGGGGGTGGGATTTGGCTTACCATTTGGTGATAGCCTTCACTAGCAGGTGTGCAGGAGCAGATACTGGTGTGTATGAAATTATGGTGAGTCCTCATAGTAATATAGGTAGCTTAACTTATCTTTTCATCCAGCTGTGAGGTAAGAGCCATAACAACTAGGATTTCAAAGAAAGGCACAAACAGCCATCATGGCTGTTTACAAGATGGCTTCTCTAGTTTGTTCTTTCCCTGTATTGTACTGAATACATCCCTGATATTTGGAAAGAATGGACTTGGCTGATCAGAAAGGGCTTAATGGTGGGCAGGCAGAGGGGTGAAAGGATAAAAAAAAAATTTAACCTCCCGCATTTATTCAGTAATGCGAGCCTGTCATTTAGTACAAGCTTATAGCTGTATTGAAAGAATATTCTGCAAAGCATGTCATTGCATGCCACCAGCACCACCCTATTTCTTGTTAAATAGGTAGTACTGTTTGGTACTCTATTTTTCATGCTGCTGCAAGAGCCCTTCTCTAATGAATGTAGTACATTTCTATGATGGCAGTCGCCATAACCCCAAGTATTGCCCAGCTTTGTGGTGCAGAGAAAGATGAAGCCTGATTGTGACCTAGACAACTGGGGATTTGATTAGTGGCCCTGGTACTGGAAGAGCCAGGCCTAGAAGGGAAAGAGTGAAAGGGGTGTGGCCCACTCACTTTTCTCTGAGGAGGAGGAGGAAGGTTTCATACTCCTAAGGAGCACATGGGTATGGTATGATATCTCTATTGGAAGCTGGAGAAACTGTGCCATTCTTCATGGCTGGTAGATGAGGTTGGTTGCTGGTGTATGTCCATTGTGAGAATGAGGAATCTTCCACTGCTGACACCCATTGCATGTCCTACTTTCCTTATTAGCAGCAAGTGTATTCATTGAGATAGGACTAAAAGAAAAAACTCTAACCATCTCATGATGGCAGCTGAAACTTGCTTCTAGTTACGAGGGAACAAATGAATTAGCTGGCCAAGAAAAGCTCATAACTGGCAGGCAATACAGACAAAAAAATGTAAATAAATAAAATAACCACAGATAGTTGGACAGGGAGAAGTTATTGCTGTAATACTGGTACTGTCCCCTACATGCTAAGGCTTACAGTTTGCAAACTTTAGATTTGCTGTCTGTGTATTAGCTACTGCTGGGCTTCTGGCTTGAAGAAATGAAGGTGGAGGCCAGGGCTGTCTTGCTTTTATTTAAAATTATGTCTGTCACAAACATAATGTTGTAGAGCAAGGCTGACACTGCCCGTTTGCTAGGGGAACTTTAGTATTTCTAGCAAAAAATAGCTGAGTTGTGAAATAGTGATAACAGACTAACTTTTTTATTATACTGATATGATGGTTTTAATTGTACAAGTTCACTTCTTGTTTATAGTAATTTGCTTACAAAGTTCATGCTATAAAAATTGTTTTTATATTTCTAGAGCCAACTGGAGCAGGAGATTGGAACCCTTAGAGAAAGGAGAGTTGAAGTAGAAACTTCATTAAAAAATAATGAAGCAGAGCTGGAGAAGACAAAAGTAAGTGTTTTTGGCTTCTTTACTCTGGTTAATAAACTCTTAGAATTGCATTTTTTGACTTAGTTTTGTTTTTTGCTCATGTCGTTTGTAATTGGTTAAAGACGTGTATAACTTGTTTTTCTTTCATTTTCATGTATGTGAGTTTCATTGCTAGAAGTTTAGCAGATTATGCATGCTTAAAATGAGTTTTACTAGATATTTTTCAGGTCTGAAATTGACCAAGATACTACTGTATGCACACAAGTTTGCTGTCGGCAAATGTCTAATAATCTGTTAAGACTTCCTTATCTTTTCTGTATGCTACATCACCACTGTTTTTACCTACATATAATTTTATCTAATCCTTTTGATCCTCTAGATAATTCTATATTAAATTCTTCTTTGTAAACTAACTTAGTTGCGCTAACAAGAATTATGAATTGAAGCCCAGTAAGATTCAAAAACCTATATGCTGACTGGTCCAAGCAGTAAGCGTGCCCGTTATAAATCCAGCATTACTCTTAAAGAAAAGCCTGTCTGTCAAATGAAAGAAAGAACACAAATTCTTGTATGTGTAGTTTCAAATACATACATAAATAAAAGATGTTCATTGTGTTTCACTGCTGCAGTCATTACACTTGGATTATCCTGCCTTCAGGCGGTCCCGCAGTCGGCCAGAGTTCCAAAGTCTTGGTCCGGCGTCGGTTGCTGTCGCTTCTTCCCTGACGTCAGTGCGCCAGGGGTATATAAGATGCAGCCGATGCCATTTTCTTCAGTCTTTCTTGCCGCATGTGCCCGAAGCAAAAGCAGTTTGCAAGTGCCGGTCAGCCGACTCCTGAGATTTCAAATTTGATTTCAGATCCGAAGTCTTCAGTAAATCCAAGTACCCCGTTGGGGAAACGTTTTCTTGCCTCAGACCGATGTCAGTAAAAGTTAATAATTGTATTTCTTGTGGGAAGCAAATACCTTATAAGGATTTTTATTCTTACTGTATTCCATGCCTAGGCCCAGATCACGACGTCACTAGTTGTCGATTTTGTGCTAGCTTTAATAAACGCACTATTAAACGTCTGTTTGATTTTGCACGCCATTACTTTGGCCGAAGGTTTAATTATACCATGCCGTCGGAACAACCGACGACCGGAATTCACAAAAAATGCAAAGATAAGGATAAGGACAGGCATCCGAGGCCCAAAACGGACGACGAAGCCTCTTCTAGGCCAATCGCCGGTTCTCAGTGAGGTGCTTTCCCAGCCCCTGACACCCACTACCTCAGAGCCACAGGCCGCAACCGACTCCCACGTGGAGTTACCTAGGCCTCTGGATACTCAAGGTGTTAGGCCTATGGAGACTAACCCTACAGATGGGTCCAGAGCCGCTGAGCAGGCTTCGGCTTCTGAGGGTGTTTTCAGACCTACTCATCTCACCATTGCATCTACAGCCCAGTCTAAAGCAACTTTAAAGACAAAGAAACAAGTACAGCATTCACCTGGACAGGCCTCCATGCCTAAAAAGCAGATGCTCAAAATGTCCGAAGACTTAATTACTCTGATCAGGGGTACCCATCCCCCTCCTGATAAAAGGCCTAGGCAGGATACAGACTATGATTCCTCTGACCAGATTTCTGTATATTCAGACTCCTCTTCAGACCAGGGATATTCCTTACCTCCTATGAGGACTCTGATGCTGAAAAATCTATTCCTTCAGCCTCTCCTCCTGAGGATTATTCTTTTGGGGAAACTTTGCACACCATGAGGGAGCATTTCCATTGGGAAGACCAGGATTACTCAGAGTCCAAGAAAAGGCTCAGAGATTTTCTTTTATTACCTCAACATAGGCCCCTTGCTATTCTGCCAGTGTTGGATATTGTGGACGATGTGTTCTCTGAGTCCAGTTTAAATCCAGATTCTTTACCCCCTGCTCCAGTCAAGCCAGACAGATATTACAGAGTCCCTGACTCACACAAATTTCTGTACAAAAACCCATCTGCTGACACAGAAACTATTTCCCAGGGTCCTAAAGGGGTAAAGGCCTCCACAGCCAAAAATCCAGTTCCCTCGGACAGGGATTCCAGAGCATTAGACAGATGGGGGAAAAAGTTTACACCTCTGCAACCTTAGCAGTGAAGGCTTTAAACTGCCAGTTTCACATGCTTAAATATCAACAATATTTACTGTCTCAGTTAAAGCAGAAAATGAGTACAAGTGCAGAACAACCTGATTTTAAGGAAATGCAGGATTTATTGCATGCAGCTGAACAAGTGGGAAAGCATACTTTGCAATGTGGTTTTGATTCATTAGAAGCTTCTTGTAGAGCAGCAGTTACAGGATCTGTGATTCGAAGGCATGCTTGGTTAAAAGAACAGACCATGTCAAGGCTAAACTATTAGATGCTCCTTTACAGCAAGATATTTTATTTGGTGTTAAAGCTGAGGAAGTATTAAAGAAAATGGAGGATAAGGCAAAATGTATGCAAACAGTGAAAGATTTCTTACAGGTACAGCCACCAAGATTTAGCAGAAATTGGCCTACAAAAAATTGGTCCTTTCCAGTGTCAGGCAGACCACAAAGAGGCAGATACAGACGCCCAAGAGGCAGATCTCAGCCCCAAAGATCTTACAGGCCACGACAGTGGGACGCTTAAACATCCAAAGGAGGTGAGGACAAGTCACAACCTTACAGGAAACAATCTCAATAACTTCCCCCTACCAATGCCAAACTCTACCCTGTTGGCAGCTCCCTTAGGGGGAAAACTAGCACTTTTTTCACAAAACTGGCAAACAATCACCCGGGACAAATGGATGCTGAATATTGTGTCTCAGGGTTACAAGTTCCACTTTCACACTTTACCGAGGTTAAAAAGAATGCCAGACCTGCCACAAAATCAATGGGCAGAGGCACAAAAACAAATTACAGCTCTCATGGACATGAAAGCTATTCAAAAAGTACCTCTGCAGGAACAAGGACAAGGTTTTTACTCAAGACTCTTCCTAGTACCCAGAAAGGACAAAGCCTGGAGACCCATTCTAGACCTTTCCACTCTAAATTCTTACCTGGATGTTCCGAAGTTCAAAATGTTGACACTAGAACAGCTCCTTCCCATGTTGGGCAAGAAAGCTTGGCTTGTTACTTTGGACCTCAAACAGGCATACCTGCATTTTCCTATCAGACAAAATTGCAGAATATACCTCAGATTCATAACTGGTTCAATGTACTACCAATTCTCTGTACTGCCCTTTGGCTTATCTACTGTGCCCAGGGTCTTCACAAAGTGCCTGGCACCAGTAATTGCATTTTGCAGACAAAAAGGAATTCAAATATATCCATACCTGGACGACTGCCTGATTCAAGCAGAGAGCAAAGACATTCTTCTACAGCATCTGGCATTTGTAAAAAAGCTATTAAGTTGCCTAGGGTACACAGTAAACGAAAAGAAATCAAAACTAGTGCCCTCACAAGAGATAATATTCCTGGGTGCCAGCTTAAATACAACAGCCCAGATGGCTTATCTCATGCCAGACAAACAAGGACAATTGACTCAGTATTTTCAATTGATGGCAACAAAGTCTCAACTCCCTGCAGGAAAAATTCTGCAGGCCTTGGGAGCCAGACTGCATATGAGGAAATTACAATGGTACCTAAAAAGTGTTTGGACTCAACACTCACACAGCTTGGAAATGGAAATACCACTAATTCCCTGCCTGCAACAGGAGTTTCGATGGTGGGCACAGGCATGTCACCTCAACAAGGGTCAGTCTTTCACTCTACCCACAGCCAGGCAGACTCTAACAACAGATGCTTCGGATTACGCCTGGGGAGCACACATGGCAGGAAAATGTATTCAGGGCAAATGGACCACAGACCAACTGCATCTACACATCAATCAAAAGTTGTTGGCTGTACAAAATGCCCTAACAGCTTTCAAGGACCTTCTGCATCCAGAACAATTACTTTTAAAGACAGACAATACCACAGTAATGTGGTACATAAACAAGCAAGGGGGCACTCATTCTTACCCCCTATGCAGACAAGCCATGACCTTGTGGGACACAGCTCTAACTTATCAAGTTCATCTGCAAGCACAATTCCTGCCAGGAAAGAAAAATACTCTGGCAGATGAACTAAGCAGAAACAACATGGATCCTCACGAGTGGAAATTAAATCCACAGGTTTTCAGCATGATGATGCAAACATGGGGGCGCCCGGACATAGATCTCTTTGCCTCCCCACTGAACTGCCAACTACAAAAATTTTGCACAAGGACTTATCATGCACAAGCATGGAAAGTGGATGCTCTTTCGTTCAGCTGGAAAGACCTACACGTTTATGCCTTCCCTCCTCTGCCTCTCCTTTCAAAGGTTCTCCTAAAAGCCAGACAAGAAAAACCACAGATGATTCTGATTGCTCCAGACTGGCCACGCCAACATTGGTACCCAATCTTAAAGAATTTAGCTCAAAGCCCACCTTGGATTTTGCCTCAAATTCCACACCTTCTGACTCAACAAAACAATCAGATCCTGCACAGTCAGCTCAAAACCTTATCCCTGGCTGCATGGCAGATTCATTAGCCAAACAGGCAACACCTCTCTCTAAAGCTGTTATGGATGTCATTTTGGAGGCCAGGAGTTCTAGCACCAGGAAATCTTATTCAGAAAAGTGGAAGAGAATCTGTGCCTGGAACCAGGCTCAAAACCTTGACCCTCTTGTCCCTAACATTCCTCAGATACTACAGTATTTAACTGAGATGCTGGACAAAGGGCTATCTTTCTCATCCATTAAGATCCATGCTTCTGCCATCTCGGCTCATTACATCACAGATCCTCCTATTTTCTCTCATCCGTTGCTAAAGCAGTACCTCAGAGGGGCTAAAAACATAAGACCGCCCCGGAGAGCACCAGCACCTACTTGGGACCTCAACTTTGTCTTGGAAAAACTCACTTTACCTCCTTTTGAGCCAGCCAATACAGCAGAAATAAAATATATATCATGGAAAACTGCTCTGCTACTGGCAATAACCTCAGCACGAAGAGTCTCAGAACTACAGGCACTAATGGCAGTGGAGCCCTTCATAATTTTTCACCAAGACAGGATTTCCTTAAGAACAAACCCTTCATTTATGCCTAAGGTGGTATCCAGTGTGGCTCTTAACCAAACTATTCACTTGCCAACTTTTTATCCAAATCCCCAAAATAAAGGGGGGAGAATGCTACATTCCTTGGATATACACAGACAATTACCCTTCTACTTGGACAAAACAAAAGCTTTCAGGAAAACTGAGCAACTGTTTGTATCCTATACTGCAAGATCACAGGGAAAGGCTATTTCAAAGCAGACCATTTCAAAGTGGATAGCACACTGTATCCGGTTCTGCTACACACAGCATGGGAAGCCTGTACCATCTAACATTAGACCACATTCTACCAGGGCAACTGCAACTTCTACTGCCTATCTTAGAGGAGTACCTACCAAGGACATTTTGGAAGCTGCAACTTGGAGTTCAGTGCAATTGCCTCTTTACTCCAGATCCAGAGCAGGCTTTGCCACTGCAGTGCTGCAGGGCCTCATAGCCACACCAAATCCTCTATAGATCCAGCCACCCTGACTCAGCTTTGGGATTCAACCCAAGTGTAATGACTGCAGCAGTGAAACACGATGAACATAGTACAGTTTTGTACCTACCATAAATGTAGATGTTAGAGTGTCTTCACTGCTGCAGTCCAGGTTACCCTTCCTCCAGCCCCTCTTTCTTAGCTAGGACATATCTACACTTTTCTACCCTATACTACCTATGTGGTGTATTTGCTGGTAGCTGAACTTTTTGGTTTTATTTTTCATGTATGCTTTATTAGCAATATGTATTGCCTACCTGTTTGGGGGCACCTGACATCTGGGGCAAGAAAAACTGAAGAAAATGACGTTGGCTGCATCTTATATACCCCTGGCGCACTGACGTCAGGGAAGAAGCGACAGCAACCGACGCCGGACCAAGACTTTGGAACTCTGGCTGACTGCGGGACCGCCTGACAGCAGGATAACCCAAGTGTAATGACTGTAGCAGTGAAGACACTCGAACATCTACATTTATGGTAGGTACAAAACTGTACTTTATAGCCCCAATAATGTCAGTTCTGCCAAGTAATGAAATGTCCCCAGATGCTAGTGAAAAAAAGCTACACAAAATAGATGAAGGCAAATGTTTAAAAAAAAAAAAACATAAAAAAATAAGTAGGTAAAACTGGCCATGAGACATCAGCAGTTTGCAACTGCTGTGATGTAAACAGTAGGATACTTGCACAGTCCTTATTCCAAGTAGCTGAAAAAAGGCTTCCAAGATGGCTCCATGCTGAGTAACAAGTTGACTATAGCTCTTCCAGTGTGAAAACTGAGGAACTGTCAAAATAACTAGTAAAACTTGGCTAAAATTTAGCTACTAACTTGTCTGGCTCAGTAGTGCATGGGATGGATTTCTGACTGCATCCCTGGTCAGTGGGGTTTGACTAGTGGCCCAGACACTGAGGGAGCCAGGTAAGGATGTAGGAAAAATGAAGGGGCATGGCCTGCTCACTTTTCCCAGGGAAAGGCAGGTGTTGCATCAACTTGGGGGCATACTGGGTGGTGCCATCTTAATGGTGGAGATTGGAAAGCTCACTTCTCATGCCTCAGGGTTTGAGTGGGGCAGAGATGCCTTGAGGGAACACGCATACAAAAGTGAAGAGGTTTCCCTTGCTGTCATCCCACTTCACATCCCTCCCTGTGCCTTACTAGGTGCGTGCAATAGGGACTGGGAATACAGAAAGAAGAAAAACTGAAACCATCCCTGAAAGCAGTCTGAATAATGGTTTAACCCAGCTGACCCTAGTCCCAGTGATGGGAAAACAATTGACTTGTGTTAAACAGATGGTAGAACTGTGAAGCATAAACCCCACTGTCGTTAAGGTCTAGAAGGACACGGAAGGGTCTTTAGAAGAAATTGTAAGGAATTTGTTATATATATATATATATATATATATATATATATATATATATATATATATATATATATAAAACAGTTTCATGACATAAATTGCATGCTGTATTGTAAAACATTTATGCATAGTATGCAATCAGAAGTATTTTAAATGTGATTTGGGGAGAGTTTTATTATTCACTGCTCTATATGCTAGTCATATTAAAGTAAGAAAGTACTTTTTCTTAGTTGTAGTATACCCAGGCCCACTGTAACAAGATGAGAATGTGTAGAAGGAAGCAGTTATAGGTTCACAGGTTCATAGGATGATACTAGGCTATTGGCCCAGAGGCCCTTATAAGCCTAGCCAAGAATTTTGCCCATGTTCCCTCATTCAGCACCTATTTCATGTCCAGCAGGGACACAGGTGAGACCCCAGGGGTGTATTTTCTGTTTCCCATCCAGTCGTCCAGGTTCCTCTTAAAGAAGGCTAGAGAGGTACTCTGCTTAACATGGAGAAGGGAGTCTCTTCCACAGATGGAGGAGTCTTTAGGACACATATCTAAAGTTGCATAAAGTAATGTTGTAATCTTGGGTTACAAGGGGGGTATAGAAGCATATGGAATGTATGTGTACTATTTAAAAACAGTAATTTCCCTGTTATTATAGAGGTGAATATCTGCATCTATATTACAACATCGAAGCTTTAGTTAATCGAATAACTAAAGCTCGATCTTTAATAACAACTAAAATTGTCGAATGGCCAATTCAACCAAGGGAAAACACTTCCCTTGGTCAAATCAAAAAAAAAAAAAAAAAAAAAAAAAACTTTACATCCAAAATCAAGTGGGGGACTTTGCCTCCCACACCCAGTGAGGGGGGAGGCTGTGCCCCCCCCCCACCTAAATATACCAACTCCGAGATCGCTGCAAATTGTGGAAATGGGCATACTCCACAGAACGGCCAAGGGAAGTGTTTCCCTGGGTTAAATCGGCCCTTCGACTATTTAGGGTTTCAATATTACAAGTTTGAGCTTTACTTGTTCGATTAAGTAAAGCTTCGATCTTGTAAAATCAAACCGAATATCTAGACTAATGATATTTGGCTGTTATAGATGAGTTTTTTTAAGCAAATAGACTTGACAAAAGAGTAAATTATGACATGCAGGAAAGTGGTAATTCTTTCTTACATTTGCGATGTTTAGTTTTTCACCATTACCACCTGCTTTTAGCTGGGGACAAGAACCTGCAAGTGTCAATAATTATGAGCAAAAACAGTGTTCTGAGTAAAATCTACAAGATGAGATGTAATTAACTTTTCAATGGATATAGGCAAGCAGTTAATTGCAAATAAACAAAGTCTGAACCCATGGAAAGTGAATAATGTTATGTTGTCCTATCTCACCTTCATTCTTGCTGGTTCCGACTCTGCCGCATACTAAAGCTCGAGAGCTCTCACTGGCTCGAGGCTACACTATATCCCATGATTCCTAGCAGCTGTTCCTCAGATCTCGTTTGCTGCTTGCAGCTTCGGGATTGCTCTTCATTGGCTCAGGCTAAGTGACTTTAATTTTTTTGGTATTTCATTGTGGTTATAGTAAATTTTCTAACTGCTCTTTCCCTTTACCCGACATAATTCTTCTTTCAGCAAGTCTTCTTTCTATCCCTGGTTATTGACTTAACTTGAACTTTTTCCTTCTTAAGGCCTACTTGGTGCTGCCCAGTGGAATCCGTTTTAGTTAGAGGATTTCCTTCCCCCTTTTTCCTCCTCCTAGTTTTCGCCGTTTAAGTTAGAGGCATCACCTCAGTTAGGGGAGTACATCGTTTAAGTTAGAGACCCTCCTCTAACTTTTTCTTCTTCCCTACACCTGTCTTTTAAAAAAAAAAAAATATATATATATCTATATATATATTTTTAAATATAGAGGTCTTACTGTCCTTGCTTATTGTGAAGTGGTCTTTGTTATGAAAGTATTGGTTTTTTTTCTTGACTTTAGTACCCTTGTGTCAGGATGTCTAAAGAAGTTAAGCAGGCAGGATTTAAAAAGTGTGACTCGCGCACACACAAAATGTCTCTTACTGATGGTCACACCAGCTGTATGCACTGTCTGGGCGCCGTCCACCTGAGGATTCCTGTTCGATCTGTCATGGGTTCAGTTCAAGGGTCCTGCAGGAAAGGAAAAACAAACTTATTCTCAGGGGTTTATTGAAGGAACCCTTTGATACAGTTGAAGGCAGTCAGGCTTCAAAAACTGTAGAAAAAACTCCAAAAACTTCTTTGGCTCTGGGCTCGGAGTCATCAAAGATACATGATCAGCCTATTTCTTTGGAACCGATACCTTGCAGTTCCGACAAACAGAAATCTACTTCAGCTCCACCTGTGTCTTTGGAGCCATCAAGTAGTAAAAAGAAGAGCCTGTCACCATCATTGGAACCGATTTGGTTGGTGCCGCAGTCTCCCTTACTTCAGTCTGTGGCTGGTAGCCATAAGTCCTCCTGTTCCTCTCAGAACCTTTCGGATGATGATGTGGACCAAGTGGTGAGAAAGTTGCTTTGTACACCGGCCTTGACAAAAATTATTTCCAGCCCAGCCCAGAAGGTCATGGAGCCAACTCCAATAGTGTCTTTACCCTCTGTTCCTCCTCCGATTTAGTTGAGTTCAGAGCCAGAACGTCTGGAAGTCCTTGTGGTGGAACCTTCGGCTCTAAAGTCCGCTCCAGAAGTTTTGGTGCCGATGTCAGCTCCAACCACTTTGATATCTGGGGGCCGAAACTCCCTAGTCGGATCGGGGGGGAGAGTAGGGACTAGATCCTTGTCGGATCTGACTCTTCCACTCGGAGCTTTGGCACATGTCAGTTCAGCGCTCACATCTGCACTGGAGCCCTTGTCCTTGGTTCGGGGGAGATCTCCTGGCTTTTCAGACTGGTAGTCTCTCTCGGCCCAGAATCGGGGTGCCTTCGAGGTGATGAGGAGTGTGCTTTCCTCTGAGACTGCTCCACACTCGGCTACAGCTATTCTTCCCCCCCAAGGGCCCAGTGTCAACCTCTACATCACTCCTTCAATCAATGCGTAGAGAACCAATGCCCCAGGATGTCCCAATGGGTGAAGCCCTCTCTTCCGAAACCTCTCCAGAGCATCCCCCCGAAGAGGTCCCTCTGATGAGAACATGCAAGAGTAAACACACAGACTCCCCTGAGTCTGTCATGTCTGATACCGACTTAGAGGAATCGGAAGGGTCCCCATGGTCACTCTCTGAGGATGTCTCATTTTCAGACATCTTAGAGATCCTGAAACAGAGAGGTGGCTGGAAAGCCCTTTCCCCTTCTGAGGATGAGCTGGTATACCTGGAGGCATTTGGTTCTCGACCCTCCACCTCTTGGGTGACTCTGCCTTTTGACCAGCTGCTGGGTGTAGTCATTCAGAAGGTGTGGGGCTCTCCGGAGTCCATGGAGCCAGTTCTGAGGAGACCAAATTTAACACAGCCCTGGAGGACAAACAGGTTCTAACAAAAGGAGTCCTGGTAGATGCTATTGTGGTGGCGGCGGCCACTAAGAATGAACTCGCTGAAATTTCTGCATCTGTCCACCCGCCGAATAAGGAATCTCGTACGATGGACAGGTACGGGAAGCATATGTTTTCTTCAGCAGTCTTTACCCTTAGGTCACTGAACTACCTATCCCATTTTACTCGCTTGCAGAGGAATCTCCTTAAGGAATTAGGAGATACCCGCCAAGGTACTACAGCTCAGGGGTTGTCTGACAAAATTAACTCCCAGCTTGTGACCTTAACCTCTATTACTAACTCATCCTTGCACCTCATTTCCTATGCAGCTGATGGAGCGAATAGGGCAGCAGGTACAGGAATAGCTCTGAGGAGACATTCCTGGATGTGTCTTTGTGATTTTGGTGAACCCTTCAAGTCTTCCTTTATTGACGCTCCTTTTGACGGCTCGCCCCTGATCGGGCCAGAAGTGAAAGAGACCCTAACCAGGAGTGAGCAGGATGGCAAGACTCTTTCTGCTGTGGGAGTACATTTTTCCGCCCCAACAAGGACCTATCCCAAGGGCCAGAAGAGAGGAAAGATGTGGTTCCGGTAATCCAAGGGAGCCTTCCTGGACACTCATGGTGATTTTTCCCCCAGGGGCAGAGGGGGGAAATAATGGAAGACACAGCCCACGTGGTAGGGGGGTCCACAGAACCAGACTGACAGAGATACGTTCTCAGGTCAACCCTTACAGCGTTCCTGAAAGGAGACCCGCCTGTTCACCTCTGGAGGCAGTCAGGGGGAGATCCGCCTGTTCACCTCTGGAGGCAGTCCGGGGGAGATTAATACTGTATTCGAAAGCCTGGCTAGAGTTAACTCAAGACCAATGGGTACAGTCCATCATATCCAGAGGATACAAAATTCCCTTCTCCCGTTCACCTCTCCCATCAAAGTCCATCCCAGACATTCCACCCAGTCAAAGGGATCAAGCAACCTTAGAGATCCAAAGGTTGCTAGAAAAAAGAGCCATCCAAGAAGTCCCTGCAGACCAAGTCGGATCCAGAATTTACTCAAGGTTCTTTTTAGTTCTGAAAAAGACAGAGGACTGGAGACCGGTTCTAGATCTCAGCAGACTAAACAAGTCGGTCAAAAAGACGAAGTTCTGGATGGTAACACTGCAGTCTATACTCCGTTTTTTGAGACAAGACAATTGGATGTGCTCAGTAGATCTTCATGATGCATACTATGATATAAAGATGGACAGGCGATCCAGAAGGTATCTGCGCTTCCGGCTGGGAGACAGTCATTGCCAGTTCAGAGCTCTGCCCTTTGGTGTCACTACAGCCCCCAGAGTGTTTACCAAGTGCATGGCAGTAGTAATGGCTCCCCTGAGGAGTCAAGGATTTTGAGTGTTTCTATACTTAGACAACTAGCTCCTGACCTCCACCACCGAGCATCTATTAACCAGAACAAGAGACTCCACCCTTCATCTCTGCTGTCAGCTGAGAATTACGGTAAACTTAGAAAAATCTGTTTTGTTGCCATCTCAGTGTATTACCTCTATAGGGGCAGACTTAGAAACAAGAAATATGGTGGCAAAACTGCCTCACAAAAGAGTCCAGATGCTACGCCGCCAAGCCTCCATACTAATCAAGAAGAAAAAGTACAAGCCAATTTTGTCCTCAAAGTCCTAGGTTCAGTGGCCGTGACAATCACATTAGTTCCATTGGCACGTCTACACATAAGAATATTACAGTGACTTCTTTTTGCCCATTGGTCTGTGCAGGAGTTGCCTATGTCCCACAAAATTCTCATCACGAACACCTGCAGGAAGGACCTACAATGGTGGCTTCACTCTGACCAGGTAACTATAGGCAGACCATTTGTACTTCCCCATCCCATAGCTACAGTGACCATGGATGCTTCCCAGATTGGGGGGGGGGCATTATCTGGGGCAGATGGTCCAAGGGACTTGGCAGGAACACGAGTACCACTTGAACATAAATGTCCTAGAGATGAGGGCGGTGCTTCTGGCATTGCAAGAATTGCACAGCTCTCTACAGACAGGTATTATTGCAATTCAAACAGGCAATATGTCAGTGGTATGGTACATCAGCAAGCAAGGGGGAACCAAATCCTACACCCTATGTCGGGAGGCTCAGAGTTTGCCAGTGGGCAATTTCTTCTCAACGTTTTCTGACTGCAAAGCATATCCCAGGGAAGTTCAGTGTAATAGGCAGGTTGAGCAGAGTGATCCTTATGTCTCCTGAGGGGTCTCTGAATCAAAAGATTGTGAACAGAATTTTTTTGCAAGTGGGGCCAGCTTTGCTGCGATCTATTTGCCACGTCCATCAACACCAAATACAGCAGCTATTTTGCCCTAGTCCCCCCCTCCGAGGGAGTCTTCACGGGATGCACTTGTGCATGATTGGCCCCCGGGACTTCTGTGTATGCCTTACTGCTGTTTCCATTAATACCCAAGGTACTCCAGAAAGTCAAGTCATTGAGTCGCAAGCTTATTCTCATTGCCCCTTACTGGCCTCGACAAATTTGGTTTCCCTTCCTATGGCCCCATCTTTTGGAGGAGCCCTGGATTTTGGACCCAGTGCCAGACCTCCTGACTCATCATTCAAGAACGCTCCAGCCCTCCCTTCAAAATCTCAAGCTGACAGCTTGGATACTCTACTTCCATTCTTAGCCATGCTTCCAGATTTATCCCCAGCAGTAAAGCACATTCTGGTTTCATCATACAAGAATATAACTAGGAAACTTTATGCAAATAAATGGAAGAGGTTCTCTTATTGGGCAGAAAGAAACAACATAGATCCTTTGATAGCTCCTGTATCTGGGATTTTTGAATTCTTAACAGAAATTTTTGATCAAGGTGCAGCAGCAGTCATGGTAAGAGTGCAACTAGCTGCTATTTCAAATTACCATGTAGGAGACATGGGGTCGAACATCATGTCCAGTAGATTATGCAAAGCCTTTCTCAGGGGTACATTTCTTCTAAGGTCTCTCTTAAGAGATCCTCATCCTCCGTGGGACCTCATTTTGGTATTATTGTCTTTGACCTCACCTCCCTTTGAACCAGCCTCCTCATGCTCACTAAAGTTCTTATCTTGGAAGACAATCTTTTTAACAGCAATTACCTCTGCCAGAAGAGTATCAGAATTGCAAGTTCTGTCTATTCGTCCTCCCTATTTAATCTTTCATAAAGACAGTGTCCCTCAGAACGAATCCTTCCTTTCTACCAAAAGTTTGTTCTGAGGCCAGTTTGAACCAGTCTATTGAGTTACCTGTATGTTTCCCTAATTATGGCAATGAGGCAGAATACAAGCTTCATCAGTTGGACGTGCATAGACAGCTACGTTTTTACATACATAGGACCAAAGAATTTTGAAAATTCGACCAACTCTTTGTGTCTTTTTCAGACAATAGGAAAGGTGTTGCAGTTTCAAAGGTCACCTTATCAAAATGGCAAAGAGATACATCACTTATGTCTATAACCAGCATAACAAACAGCTGCCAGGCAAAATTACAGGTTATTCAACTAGAGCCATGGCTACTTCTACTGCCTTCCAGGCTAAACTCCCTTTGGACTCAATTTGTGCAGCTGCCACATGGGTCAACCCTCATACCTTTATTACTCATTACAAAGTAGATGTGGCCTCCCGGAACAGGGCTTCCTTTGGATCCACAGTTCTGAAGAGTTTATTCCCTTGAGCCACCCAAGATGAAGGTGCTTGGGACGCTGTCCCAACCAGCAAGAATGAAGGCGAGATAGGACTCACCATAACATTTCATGCTGGTTGGGACAGTGTCCCCAGCACCTTCATCTTGGGTGCTGGGGACGCTGTCCCAACCAGCTTGGAACATTATGGGGACGCTGTCCCAACCAGCAAGAATGAAGGCGAGATAGGAGACATAACATAAAGAAGTTATGTACTCACCATAATGTTCCATGTTTGTTGTCCATGATTTCGCCTTCATTCTTGCGACCCACCCTCCTTTCCCCCTTCCAAGATGATCAAGAGGAACTATAAATTGTCTATAGGTGCCTGTCTCTCTTCACACCTGTTTCAGAGTAGGGGCAGCGCATCTATTCCATTTTGTTTTTATGGGATGAGTTGGTATAGTCTATTGTTAGTTCTCAAATGAGATCTGGGGAACAGCCACTAGGCATCATGGGATATAGTGTAGCCTCGAGCCAGTGAGAGCTCTCGAGCTTTAGTATGCAGCAGAGTCAAAACCAATGCTCGGTTCTGGACCCAACCAGCAAGAATGAAGGTGAGATCATGGACAACAAACATGGAATGTTATTGTGAGTACATAACTTCTTTTTTATCCAAGTAGTTGGCTCCCCATTAGCCTTAGTACTTTAATGCATTAAGTATAACAGTGCACATTTTATTTGTTAAGGGTAGCCAATGCACTTTTTCTTAAGGCTGAAGTTAATGTTTTTTGAGAGTATGCAGGTTGAGATAAAAACAGAATAGCATTGTAATTGGGAGCATAGGCTGTAACATGCATCTTAACATGATTAACCGTAACTTTAGAATAGGCAGTGTCTGTGTGTGGAGTCATTGATTTGGGGCAGCTGCCGGTATATGAAGGGGTAAACTTCATTTTTGGAAAGAGTGTATAGTTTGTGTGCATTTTTTGAGTTAAAAGGGATGGGGATTAAAATGTATTTCGTTTTTTTTGAGCGTTTTCATTAAAACGAAAAGTCACGAAAATGTTACATGCTCTCAAATGGTGATGAGAAGAAACAACTATGTACAAGACTAGCCTGCCATAAATTGGTGTGTGCATGGATGCTACAACTTGAAAGCATTTATTCAGAAGAGCTGTCAAGTATAACAGTAATAGTACTTTATCAGAATGTCTGCTTTGTCAAATTTAACATGGGATGCAAATGGCCTTACAGATATAGATATTGAATTATGCTAAAAAGTATAGATTAAAAATGTTATAGGAGAGAAATTTAGATAGGAATGAGCATGTGAATTTAAGAAGATTTTACCAGGGATAAAGGAAATGGTGATAAATAATAATGATTGCAAGGGATGCTCCAGAAATGATAGAGGGGGCAAGAATGGTAGACTTGTAGTAAGGGGTTATTGAAAGGGGAGGAGGATTACAGTGACATGTGTTTATATTCCTGTTAGAAATACATTTACTGTGGAGTTTGAGAATTTGGGGAAAAATAATATGCTTTCTTTAGGGATTTTTTTTTTTTTTTGTGGGTGGGAACTATAACCTGATTTGCAATAGTGAAGATGTTTAAGGAAGGCTTAGAAGGGAATGTTTAACAAACAATGGTTGATTTCTGAAGTAATATACGAGTATATCCGGTATGGAATATGCAAATTCTAGTAGCAGAAACTCATTCAGTTTCTTAATGTTCTTCCCCAAGATAAAATTACTAGATTGGCTAGAAATTACATTTCACAGTGGTGTGTGTGTGTCGGTTTAACTGAAAGCTTTGGGACCTATCCAAATATCAGATCATATGCCCATAAGAAACAATATGAAGGAATGGAAGGTAGTTACAGTCATTCTCCTGCAGAAATGAGGTCCAACTACTGATCTGTGTAACTACAGGCCCATAAGTCTGACCAGCCTGATGTAAGGCCATGGAAAGAATTTTATTTATTTATTTATTTTATTTTACATTTGTTGACTGGGCTAGTCTAGCTTGGATATATGTCCATTTTCAGTAGAGGCCCGGGGAGATAAGCTCCAAGCAGTTCAAATAAAGTTCACATCTACAGCAGTACATATTTAAAATGCAAATACATTCACCGTAAAGAAAAAAAAATTTAGTTGGTCACACATTTATAAAGTATAAAAAAATGCAAAATATTTGACTAGATTTATTACAATTACTAATGAAGTTACAATTAAATGTTCAGAAAGAGTAATAGCTAAAACGTACAGTATAGATGTAGATAAAAGGAAGATAAAAAGAAGGTAATATGGAGTAGCAGTTGAGTAATGCATCTAGTAGTACAACATGTCACTTTTTTGAGAATACAGTAGTAAGTAAGGGTATGATGGAGAGGTAGAATAGTAGTTGTTAAGATGAAATTGTTGCAGAGATGAGAAGGTAAGGTTGAATCAAGTAACAAGAGCATGTTGGTCAGTCAGGTTTAGTACAAGGGCACATCCAATGTGTTTTGAGGAAGAGCTTAAGTTTATTTTTGAACAGAGTAATAGAGGGAAGTGTGGAAAGTTCGGAAGGAAGTAGATTCCAGGTTTTTCCAACGGTATTAGAGAAGAGAGTCTCCAGCTCTATTGTTTGATTTATTGATATTTACAAGAAGTTTTTGTGAAGATCTTGGGGACTTCAGGTTATAGTAGGAGGTGAATAAGGTTAGATAAGATGGGTGTCTTGGCAGGTTGATAAAGTATTTTATGGGCGATGGCAAGTTGATTAAATTTCAGCTGCTGCTGTAATTCAAGCCACCCTAGATGCTTTAGATTAATACAGTGGTGTGTTCCGTAAGGGTTACCTGTGGCAAATCTGGCTATATTATTGTAGGAGTTTTCTAGTTTCTTAAGATTATTTTTTGACAGATTAGTAAATATGGGTGAGGCATAAAGAAGGGTAGAGATTAGATGTTTGTGGGCAATAGTTATTCTAGTTGCAGGAGTGAGGAAGGGTTTGATCCTATAAAGAGAGCCTATTTTGTTATTAGTAGTTTTCAAAGTGTTGTTGATATGGGTGTCAAAGTTAAGGTTGTTGTCTATGATGATACCTAGCAGCTTGGTAGTAAGATCTTGGGATATGAGTGTACCATTATTGGATGTTACAGTGAAGTCTATTGGGGGAGATTTACTGGTAGGTGTAAAAAGGAGAAGTTTAGTTTTTTTAGGGTTTAGTAGGAGACAGTGTTTTGTAAACCATAGTTCTACAGAGTTAGATACGTCTTGTGTATGGGAGTGAAGTTCAGATACAGAAGTGGCTGAGCATATAAGTGTAGAGTCATCCACGTACTGTATACATGTAGCTTGGGGAACTACTTGGCGAAGGTCATTGATGAATATAGAAAACAGGAGAGGGTCCAGTATGGACCCTTGAGGGACACCAATATTAACAGGTAGATGGGTAGAAAGAATGGTGTTCCAGAGCACAGCTTGATGTCTGTCATTTAAGTAGGACTGGAACCATTTTATAGCTAGTATGTCAAGTGACAGAGATTTGAGAATGTTTATGAGTATATTGTGATTTACCATGTCAAAAGCCTTGGACAGGTCAATGAAAAGTGCAGAGGAAAGCATGTTAAGGTTACGGTTTTCGTTGATGTTGTCTATAAAGGAGAGGAGGGCAGTATTAGTGCTATGGGAAGGTCTGAAACCATGTTGGGAGTTGGAAAGCAGGTTATTATGGAGAAAGGTGGTCTAGCAATTGCCTGTGGATACATATTTCCATAATCTTAGATAAAGGAGAAAGTAGGGCTATGGGACGATAGTTGGAGAGTTCAGTGGAGTCTTGAGAATCATCATGAATATGATAAATGAGGACATAGGTAACCTGCAAATGCTAGACCCCTCTCAATTTGGCTTTGTTGAAGAAAGGTCATGCCTATTAAATCTGGTGGCCTTTTTTGAGATGTTCACCAGAGCAGTGGATGAAGGCATGGCTGTGCACACAACTTCCTTGACCTGGCCAAAGGCTTTTGATACAGTACCCTACTCAGGCATTACAGAAAAGCTCATTAGCTTAGGTATAACCCAACCCCACTGAATAGACAACAGGCTAACTTGTAGGACCCAGGAGGTCAAAATAGGTGAGGCCACCTCCACCAAGAGGCTTGTCACTAGTGAAGACCCTCCCCCCAGGGTTCGGTACTGGACCTGCTCCTTTTTGGCATCTCTTTCTCTGAAATGGAAGCAAATGCTGAAGATTTATGGCTGACTAAGTTTGCAGACGATTGCAAGCTGGGAGTTATCATCAGCTCCCCTGCAGATACTAGCATTTTTCAAGAAGGCCAATCTCTGACTAAGAAATGGTGCCAAAGCCATGGTATTAAACCAATGCTAAGAAATGCAGAAGTGTATCATGTGGGAAGTCAACCATCCCAGCTAATTACCATGTTGATAATACGTCCCTAAGAGTCGACCCAGTGGTCAGGGATCTGGGTACACACACAGACACTAGCCTTACCTTTAACAAACACATGGCCACAATGTCATTATCTCACTGTACTCCGCCCTTATTAGACCAGTCATAGATTACAGTGCTCCCTTTGGTATGTACCTGACCAGATACATGCAGCAATTAGAGTGACCTTAGAGGTTCCTTACAAAAAGAATACAAGGTGTAACAAACCTACCTTATGAAGAGTACCTTAAAGCCCATTTCCTTCTACTCAGTCTCCTATAGATTGCTGAGAGGGAATGTATATCTGGCTTACAAGGCATCCATAAACCCCACACTTATGAATCTTCTGCATATTCCTAAGTCAACCAGTACCAGAAATACAAGGTCTAAGGGCCTGAATTTTGTCTGTGACTTGAACAGAGACAGACAGATATTTGTCCTAGAGACTGCCCCTCCTGTGGAACAGATTTCCCCTCCATGTGAAGCTGAGTTCATCTGTTACCCAGTTTAAGGGCAGCCTTGATCAGTGGATGGGGAATAGGAAGTTTACACTGGGCCTGGTACCCATGTCCCTTATGGAAAGAGGTAGCTTATAAATGCCTGGCCCTCAATGTTCTGTTTGGATAGAGGACATGATTATTTTTCGGAAAAACTTGACTAGGCTTGGAAAGGCTCTCTGGTTCATCAGCCTAGTAAAAATCTGTGACTCTGTATGTAAAAAATGACTGTAGAGCTTTCCTACTCTATCTGTTATAAGACAGAACTTTAAAGAATGGGTAGCTGATATAATGTGAGTTATTAGGGAAGGTAGAAATTACTTCAAAAGGAATAGCTAGTGGGTGAGATAAAATTACATTTAAAACATTATAAAAATAAGGAAGAAAGATGTGAACGAGGTAGTAAGAATTATGTAGAGGGGTTAAACGCTTGTGTATTGCACAAGGAGAATCTCACAGAAAAAGAGAAGGAACAACTGCAAAGTGATGAAGGGAGAATGGGAGTATTTTGATAAGCATGAGGTTAAAAAGGTTCGAGTTAATTATATTTTGATAACTCTACAGCACAAAAACTTCTGTTGCACAGTGACTTGGGTAACAGAAAGTCAAAAAACAAGTTGTAGAAATATGACAAGAAAAATAACCAGAGATCTATAGAGGTATTAGAGATACTTTGCAATTTTTTTAAACACATTTATTAAATTATCACTTGAGATATAGACAAACATACATTAACAAAAAACAAAACAAACCATATTAACATGTTTTCCATTTGCATACATTATACATCACAAATTTTCTTAGTTTGTAATTATCTCCAATCCAGCATTCAACAAATTGCTGAAATCCTGCCTTCCCTTAAAGTTTACTCCTAAACATTTTTATGTGTGTATTATTCCCACAGTTTCCACTTATTTCAATGTAATTTGCTCCTTTCGTTTTCTAAAGAAACCTCTTCTAGTTATTTTATCTGTCTCAAAATATTCATTACTTGAAATGCAGTTGATTTAGACTTATTTCAGTTTAATAGTATTTGTTTTTTGGTAGCTAACAGAATTAAACTTAATAAGGCCATATTATGTCTAGGCAATTCATATCCAGTATCCCAGCTCAAAAAAAAAAAAAAAATCAATCATATCCTTCGTTGTAGCATTTGCTCACTGGGTATTTCAGACAAGAGTACTCTGTGGCAAATTTTTAAAATCTGCTGACTCATTATACTCCCAGAATATATGTTCCCTATCACACCTCTAGCATTTGACATCTACCTGAGGAAAAGTTCTGATGAAGTTCCACTTTGGTATATTGTGGTAGCGAAAGTGCTTAACTACTGGCTTTGTATTTTTTTGTTTTTTTCAGTGTATTAAAGCGTGATTTTCTGAAGTTCAGAGCATTTTGTCATTTAATAGCACCACAGGACTAGTCGTTATTGAGTTTATATTTGGTCCTGTGGAGTTTCATATTCGTTGAAGTCTGCTTGGGGTATAAAAATACCTATGTAAACACTTCCAAGCAAAGTTCCCAAACCTTCTGGACTTGGTTGCATACTTGAGAGCCATATACAAGTCTTCCCATTGTTCTCTTGTCTATTGCTTTTTCAGTCTCTTTCCAGCTTTTTTCTAACCTCTGACTCGTATACCTGTCATGCATGATGCTGGTCCCTGGTAGGGAAGGCAGTTTCTAGCCTGCACTTGAAACATCTTCTTGGCTTCATCCCACTCGGTTACCTTTCCATGTTTAGTTATTTCCTCCCAATACTTTCCTTTGCCAGTTTTCTCCAGTAAATTCCAGCCCTCTCTTGCCTATTGTCTGAACCCCTACTTGCAATTCATCCTTATTTGCAAAATCCCTTTTTTCTTTTCTCATGTTTGCTTAGTTTGTAGAATACTTACTGCTACTTTATTATATAATGTAATGTTATAATATTCTGTATAGTTAATATTCTTCTTAAGGATCTACCCTGCTTCATCATCATCTCTTGCCATAGGAAATATTGGAGGTGTGACGGGGAAGAAAGAGGTTATTGGGAACATGTGTTCTGGGAGTGTAATGACTGAAATAGGTCTAGTGGGATTAGTGATGTACCCCCAGTTAAATTCAGAATAAATAAAATGAATGATGATCTTCGTGTTTCACTGTTGCAGTCATCACATTTGGGTTATCCCTGCCAGGGTAGCCCTCAGTCGGCCCGAATACCAGAGGCTTAGTATTTCTGCGTTGGTTGCCATCGCTCCAGGACTGACGTCATGTTGTCAGTGTTATAAATTAAGGCAGCGAAGCCATTACATCAGTCTTTCTTGCCAAGGAGCCAGAAGCAGTTCACACGAGTGCTGGTCAGCTGCTACCTGAGTTTTTTTCGTTTCCAAATTGAAGTTGGTCTTTTAAAGCTAAGTACCCCATTTAGGATCCTTTTTTCTTGCTCTAACCGATGTCAGAAAAAGTTAACAATTATCTCGTCTGTGGAAAGCAAATACCACACCGATATTTTCATTCTTACTGAGTCACTTGCTTAGGCCCAGACCAGGACATCCCCCACTGTCGCTTTTGTGCTTTGTTCAACACCAGAACTATACATTGTCAGGCCCTTATTGTAGCTAGATATTTTTGCTCTCAGTCCTCAAATTCTGATAGGGCTTCGGTAAGCCATTCGACAGCAGATCTTTGGAAAAAAACATAAAGATAAAGACAAAGACAGACCGCACAGGTCCAAAACTGCCGACAACGCTTCTGTTAAGCTAGTCGTCAGGTCTCCGTTCCTCAGTGAGGTGCTTTTGCAGCCCCTGATGCCCACTTCTGTGGATTCGCAGGCCACTACTGAGACCATTTCGGAGTCCTGTATGCCACGAGACTCCTCGACTAAGGATCCTGTGGATGTCTCTACCTTGAATGGGTCCGGAGCCACTGAGCAGGCACCGGCTTCTGAGGAAGTACTTCACACAACCAATTCTCGACACAGACCGATGACTGTTTTCGCATCTTCCGTTCTTTCGAAAACTACCAAGTTTCTAAGGCCCAGTGTACAAACCACACCCAAGAAAGTCTCAGATGCTTAAAATGGCAGAAGACCTTATAATGCTTATCAGGGGAAGCCAGGCTACCCCTTCCAAAATAAAAAGAGATTTGTCCCCAGTAGTTTTATCTGAACAGGAGTCCGATGGCTGATGCATCTGTATATGAAGATATGCAACCACTATCAGCTTATGAGGATTCTGATGTAGAGGAATCCATCCCTTCAGCCTCTTCACCCAAGGACTTTTCCTTTGGGGAAACCCTACATACCTTAAGGGAACATTTCCAATGGGAATGTCTGGACTATCCTCAGTCAAAAAAGAGACTCAGGGAATTCTTAGATCTTCCACAGCACAGACCTGTGGCCATTCCTCCTGTTCTGGTTGTTGTGAATGATGTTTTCATGGAATCCAGTTTGACTCCTGACACCCTCCCTCCTGCTCCCAGGAAACGAGACAGGTACTATAGAGTCCCTGACTCTCACAAACTTATTTTCAAAAATCCTACTGCTGACACCGAGGTTATCTCTCAAGGACCTAAAGGAATTACAGCAACTTCTGCTAAGAATCCCACCCCCTCAGATAGGGATTCCCGAGCATTAGACAGATGGGGTAAAAAAGTATACACTGCTGCTACTCTTGCTATTAGAGCACTAAATTGTCAGTTCCATATGCTGAAATATCAGCAACACACCATGAAACTCCTCAAGCAAAAAATATCTTCTTTTCCTGCTTGTGCAGAAAAAGAGTTACAAGAGTTAATGCATTCTGCAAGTGAAGTAATTAAGTACACCTTACAGTGTGGTTTTGACGCCCAAGAAGCATCCTGCAGGACTGCAATCACTGGTTCTGTCCTTAGAAGGCATGCTTGGCTTAAGGAACAGCCCTTGCCAGACCATGTCAAGTCCAAATTATTGGACGCACCACTGCACAAAGACAACTTATTTGGCACCAAGGCAGAGGAGGTCTTAAAAAAGATGGAAGAAAAAGCTAAATCTGTGCAGACATTTAGACTTCTTGCTGGTCCAGCCACAGAGATTCAGTAGGCATTGCTCCTCCAAGCACTGGTCCTTTCCTGCCCCCTCCAGGTCAGCTCAGCCCAGACCCTGGGGAAGCAGGCCCCCCAGACAGCAGCCCCAGTGAATGCAGAGATCTAAGCAGTGGAGTTCCTCCTCTTCAAAACCAGGGAGTGCTAAGCCACCCCCTCATGGTAAGAACTCACAATGACTTTACACTTCCACTCCCTCCCTCTGCCCACCTGCTCTTGCCCCTAGGAGGAAAACTCTCCTTCCACGCAAGCACCTGGGCCACCATTACCAACGACCGCTGGGTCCTCAACATAGTGTCCCATGGATACAAATTTTATTTCCACACTCTATCAACCCCAGAAGGGTTCCCAGATCTTCCCCCAAACCAGTGGGCAGAGGCCAAAAAGCAAGTCATTTCCCTGCTCACGATAAGGGCAATAGGGCATGTTCCTGCAGAACAGATAGGCCAAGGTTTCTACTCCAGACTCATCCTGGTACCCAGAAAAGAAGGCACCTGCCCCGCCCCATCCTTGATCTATCCATTCTAAATGCTTTCTTGGTGATACCAAAATTCAAAATGTTCACCCTCCAGCAACATCTGCCTATGCTCTCCAAGGATGCTTGGTTAGCCACCCTAGACCTAAACGAGGCCTACCGACACATCCAAGTCGGGGAATCTTGCAGGAAATGTCTCTGTTTCAGGGCAAGATCACTGCACTTTCAGTTCTCTGCGCTTCCCTTTGGCTTATCCACTGCTCCCAGAGTTTTCACAAAATGCCTAGCTCCTGCCATTGCTTTTTGCAGACAAAGAAATATTCAAATTTACCCATACTTGGACTGCCTGATTCAGGCAGAGTCAGGAAAGGCTACTAAAGTACCTGACCTTTCTAAAGGACCTACTGGGTTATACAATCAATGAAAAGAAATCCAAACTAGTACCCACACAAAAAATTGTATTCCTGGGAGCAAGCCTGGACATGGCATCCCAGATGGCATTCCTTACACCAGAAAAACAAACCTACCTGACAACCTACTTCTCTCAACTAGCCACCAGACCCCAGTTATTCGCATGGAAAATCCTGCAAGCTCTGGGGTTCATGGCTTCTTGCATTCTACTCATTCCGTATGTCAGACTGCATATGAATAAACTATAATGGTACTTAAAAAGCCTTTGGTGTCAACGCTCCCAAGACCTGGAAACCCTTATACCAGTGATACCTTGTGTAAGGAAAGATTTCCTTTGGTGGGCAGCAGCATGCAGCCACAACAAGGAACTACCCTTCTCACAACCCCATGCCGCCCTGACCCTAACCACAGATGCATCAGACTATGCCTGGGGTGCACATCTGGACGGCAGGTGCATTCAGGACCAATGGAGCCCAAATCAAATACATCTGCACGTCATCCAAAAAGAGATGTTAGCTGTTCAGCAAGATCTGATAGCCTTCAGACCCCTACTCTCCCCGGGGCCTCTATTGATCAAAACAGACAACACCACTGTGATGTGGTAGATCAACAAGCAGGGAGGGACTCACTCGTACCCTCTGTGCAGGCTCGCCATGACCCTTTGGCACACGGCCACAGCCATGCAACTACACCTGTTGGCACAATTCCTGCCAGGCTCTCTAAACTCTGTGGCAGACAACTTAAGCAGAAGTCTTCTGGACCCACATGAGTGGCAGCTAGACCAAAGACCTTCACCCTTGTAACCCAGAAATGGGGTACCCCGAAGGTCAAACTCTTTGCTTCCCACTCCAACCATCAGCTCAACAAATTCTGCACCAGGGAACCTCACAGCAAGGCCTGGAAAGTGGATGCTCTATCCTCCCAGTGGGTCAACCTCTCGGTCTATGCACCCCCCCCCCTCTACCGCTCATTACAAGAGGACTGTGCAAAATAAGGGAGGAAAAACCGAGGACAGTCCTGATTGCCCCACACTGGCCATGCCAGCACTGGTGCCCTCTGCTGCACAGCCTGTCACCACTGCCTCCATGGCATCTCCCTCAGATCCCAACACTCCTGACCCAGAGGAACAGAGAATTCATGCATCCCCAATTGCAGACCCCCCCCAGTCTGGCAGCCTGGCTTATTCCCTGACCACTGCACAAGCTGCCAGTCTAAGCAAACAAGTTCTAGATTTTATATGTGAGGCCAGACGCCCTAGCACTAGAAAATCTTATGCTGACAAGTGGAAAAGGTTTTGCACCTGGATCCAGGCTAAGGGAGCCGGAACTGCACAACCCTCCCTACCTCTCATCCTGGATTACCTGGCTGACCTACTACATAAGGGTCTATCCTTCTCTTCCATTAAAATTCATGCCTCTGCCCTCTCTGCTCATTTCAGCACAGAGCCACCTCTTTTCTCCCACCCTCTCATCAAACAGTTCCTAAGAGGGGCTAATAACTTGAGGCCTCCCAGAAGAGCAGCTACCCCAGCTTGGGACCTTAACTTTGTTTTGGAAAAGCTCACCCTGCCCCCTTTGAACCAGCAGCATCAGCAGAGTTAAAGTTCCTCTCTTGGAAGGTAGCCTTGCTTCTGGCCATCACTTCAGCTAGAAGAGTGTCCGAGCTACAAGCACTAATGGCTGTAGAGCCCATCATCATTTTCCATGCTGACGGGGTCTCCCTCAGGACTAACCCAGCCTTCATGCCAAAAGTGGTGTCCAGTGTGGCTCTCAACCAATCCATTCATTTGCCCAGCTTTTTTCCTAACTCACAAAACAAGCGGGAAAGGATTCTGCACTCTCTAGATGTGCACAGAGAGCTCATTCTACCTAGATAGAACTAAATCATTTAGAAAGTCTGATCAATTGTTAGTCAGCTTTGCTGCAGGAGCAGAGGGCAAGGCCATATCCAAACAAACCATTTCCAAATGGACAGCACACCATCTATTTTTGCTATAAGCAGCATGGGAAACCTCCCCCCAAGGAGGTCAGGACACATTCTACCAGAGCAACCTCCACCTCTGCAGCTTTCCTCAGAGGGGTCCCCACCAGGGACATCCTGCAGGCTGCAACATGGACATCTGTTCATACATTCACCAGGCATTACCACCTGCCTATCTTCTCCAAATCCAGGGCAGGCTTTGCCACAGCAGTCTTGCAGGGCATCCTAGCCAGCCCCCAGTCTTCTTGACTGCCTCCACCCTTTTATTCAGCTTTGGGAATCAACTGAAATGTGATGACTGCAACAGTGAAACATGAACATAGTACAGTTGTGTACACTTACCATAAATGTAGATGTTAGAGTGTATTCACTGCTGCAATCCTGGTTTTCCTCCCTCCATCCCTTTTGTCTCTCTCTCTCTCTCTCTCTCTCTCTCAATTTCTCTCTATCCTTACAAGGATTTTTTGGTATTTACTTTCTACTGGTAGTGTTCTTCCACCATAACCTAGCTCCCTCCTGGAGGCTCCTGACAGGGCAAGAAAAACTGATGTAATGGCGTCGGCTACCTTAATTTATAACACTGACGACCTGACATCAGTCCTGGAGCGACAGCAACCGATGCAGAAATACTAAGCCTCTGGTATTCGGGCCGACTGAAGGCTACCCTGGCAGGGATAACCCAAATGTGATGACTGCAACAGTGAATACACTCGAACATCTACATTTGTGGTAAGTGTACACAACTGTACTTTTCATTTAGCCAGGCAGTAGCTCTCAAAATGTTCTCCAAATGGGTTATGCTCATTTTGGTAGCTCTCAGCTTACGGCTTTCACATCTGTTCCTCCCTGGATAGCTCCCTAATTCAGGCCCTGTCGAAAAAAACGTTTTGTACCCTGTAGACATAGTGATTCTCTTTCTAGGTTACCTCAGCATTACAGTAAAGTGCGTTTCTTGGAACTATCCTAGACACAATTCAAGAGAAAATCTAAACTTATCCAGGGCTGTAGCAAGACTAACTGACCCACTTTGTTCAGACAGCATTGCAGTGTAAATTTTCAGTCTTTTTTCTGATCCCTTTTGATCACAAATTAAACATTAGCATGCTAGTTTAGAATGCCAGGCTATTCGCGAGGAACTTTCAACATTGCTTGAAGAATTTCTGTGACCAGTCCCAGGTTCACTTGAACAAGGATGTTCTATTAATTTTAACACTAGTTAATTCAACTGTAGAATCCACTGAGCTCTACTACTTCATTATTTCTCTTCCCAGATCCAGTGTTCTGATACATGATGTTTCTGATGTAGGTTTGGGAGTACATTTGAAATCGTGCTGCCCCCATCTCCAGTGAAGCTGTTCATTAGTCTGAACAATAAACTCCACTCCCTACAAGCCCTTCTCACCCTGGAAGACATTGATGTCAGTCTAGTGACTGAGACATGGTTTAAAATAGCATAGAGCACTCCAGCTGTGCAGGGATAAAATGACTTCCATGCATTCAGACCAGCTACTGTGCAGGAGGGGAAGAAAGGTGGAGGTGTTTGTCTACATTCAGAAGTTGGTAAAGCAGCATGATGGAGCAGAGCTAGTTCATGTCCAAATAACCGTCAGAAAGGACCCATACCGTATATTAGCTAGGTATTGAACTCCCTGTATGACAAAAGAAAGCCACATTCTGTATCTGCAGGAACTAGAATCACTCAGTTTTAAACCCAGTACCATTTTCCTAGATGCTCTAAACTGTCAACTATAGACTGGGAAACCTACACCACTACCACTAATTCAGAAGCACTGAGATTCATGGACTTTGTCAATACAATTACCTGGAACAACTAGTCAGAGTACCCACTAGAGGGAGTAACATCTTGGATCTTGTCCTTTTTAATATGGGAGCATCTTGCACCATCTTTTGCCTAGCTTCATCACTTGTTAGGTATGACCATAAAGCAGTCTCCTGTGAAATAAAACTGAAACCAGAAGTCCCTTCCACCCAAGGCACCTTTAGATATTTCTTTAAGACAAACCACTTACTCCTAAGTGATACATTGGCAAGCTTCAAATCCCCACCAAACCCAGTTAACTCCACTGAATATGCAGAAATGTACACCACCACACTATACTAGTATGTAAACAACTGCATAGATGCAGCTGTACCCTGTAGGAAAAAGTGCAGGGCAAACTCATAAACAAACCCACATGAATGAACCATAAAATTAACAAGCTTAATTAAAAAAAAAAAAAAAAATGACCAAACGAAGACAGAGGACGCAGATAGTCAAAGTAGGGGAAGTTATCACCACAAAAAGACCAGTCACCAGAGACCTCATTAGGCAAGTCATTGAATATAATGCCCCCTTTGGGATGTCTCTGTCCAGACACATTTAACAACTGAAGCACCCACAGAGATACCTTACTAAGAAGATACCTAAACAGCATGTCCTACATAGACTGACTCAAAGCCCTGTCACTATGCTGGGTATCCTGTAGACTCATAAGAGGTGACCTGTGCCTGGCGTAAAAGGCATCCTTCAACCCATAACTGATGTATTTACTGCACATCAGCAAGTCAAATATTCTGTTTAGGAATCTGCACCTCTTCCACATCGTCAAAACAAAGGTTTGAAGGGACAGGTATATTTTCACAAAGGATGCCATTGCTGTGGAACAGACTTCCCATCCACGTAAAACAGTGTTCATCCCTGTCTATTTTCAACCGCAACTCAGAGCTTTGGATAGGAAACAGAAGATTTACCCCAGGACTGCCCCATGTACCAGTAAGGGTCAGATGCAGCTCCTAAATACCTTATCCCATACATGGGTCCCCCCAAATTATCTATGGTATGATCCCAGTTATTCTCATTATGGGCAATGTGTATATGTTCTTTGTTTCACTGTTGCAGTCATCACATTTGAGTTATCTGCTTGCAGTAGCCCTCAGTTGGCCAGATTAACAAAGTCTTGGGTCCTGTGTCGGTTGCTGTCTCTTCTTCTGTGACGTCAGGTAGTCAGGGGTATAAAACATGCAGCCAACACCATTATATCAGTCTTTCTTGCCATGCATTGCCCAAAGCAGAAGCAGTTCGCAAGTGCCGGTTGGCCGACTCCTGAAATTTTCAGTTTCAGAACCGAAGTCTTCAACTAAAAGCTAAGTACCCCGTTGGGGAAACTTTTTCTTGCTCTAAACCAATGTCAGTAAAAGTAAATAATTGCATTTCTTGTGGAAAGCAAATACCACATAAAGATTTTCATTCATACTGTATTCCTTGCCTAGGCCCTGACCACAACATACCTCGCTGTCGGTTTTGTGCCTTATTTAAACAACTAACTATTCGTCGTCGGTATATTTTCACTTCTAAATATTTTGGTGCTCGGTTCAATTATCCAGATATTCCATCCAACTACTGACATTCCGAAAAAACGCAAAAATAAAGACAGAGACAGACCACCTAGGTCCAAAACTGCCGACGACGCTTCTCCTAATCCAGTCGCCAGTTCGCCAGTACTCAATGAGGTGCTTTCGCAGCCCCTGATACCCACTTCTTCAGATTCGCAGGCCTCTACTGAGACCCATTCAGAGTCTGGTATGTCACAAGGTGCTTCAACTGTGGAACCTGTGGATGTCTCTACCTTGGATGGGTCTGGAGCTGCTGTGCAGGCACCTGCTTCTGTGGGTGTATTCAGGCCCACTGACTTGCATATTAAACCAACGCCATCTTCTTCTTCAAGGCCTAAAACTCGAACCATGCCTAGAAAACCGATGCCCAAACCACATGGTCAGGCCTCTATGCCTAAAAAACAAATTATAAGAATGGCTGAAGACCTTATTACTTTAATCAGGGGAAGCCAACCTTCCCCTCTAAGAGACCTAGGACTGAGTTTGCTTATGATACTTCTGACCTGGCTTCAGAAATTTCTGTTTCCTCTGATGACCAGGATTTACCCTTATCTACCTATGAGGATTCTGATGCTGAGGACTCTATTCCCTCTGCTTCCCCCAGAGGATTTCTCTTTTGGTGAAACCTTGCATACTCTCAGGGAGCATTTTCGTTGGGAAAGTCAGGATCTCTCTGATTCTAAAAAGAGACTTGAGGATTTCTTACTCCTGCCCCAGCACAGGTCTTTAGCTATCCCTCCTGTACTAGACATTGTTGGTGATGCCTTTTCGGAATCTAGCTTGGCACCTGACTCTTTAGCTCCTGCTCCCAGAAAACCTGATAGATATTACAGGGTTCCTGACTCTCACAAGTTCCTTTTCAAAAATCCTACTGTGGATCCTGAGACCATTTCACAGGGACCCAAGGGCATTAAAGCTACTACTGCCAAAAATCCTACCCCTATACACTTCTGCAACCTTGGCCATTAGGGCCTTAAACTGCCAGTTTCATATGTTAAAGTATCAGTAACATGTTATTGGATTACTTAAACAGAAAATGATGTTGATTCCTGATTGTGCTGAAAATAAGGATTTACAGGATTTAATGCATTCTGCTGAACAGGTTGGAAAACATACTTTGCAATGTGGTTTTGATTCACTACAGGCATCTTGCAGGGCTGCTGTCACTGGGTCTGTACTTAGAAGGCATGCTTGGCTTAAGGAGCAATCCTTGCCAGATCATGTTTAAGTTAAATTACTGGATGCTCCCTTAAATCAGAACCGCCTGTTTGGCAACAAGGCAGAAGAAGTTCTTAAAAAGATGGAGGAAAAAGCTAAATCTATGCAAACTGTTAAAGATTTCTTACAAATACAACCTCCAAGATTTAGTAGGCATTGGCCCTCTAAGAACTGGTCCTTTTCTGCCTCTTGCAGGCCTTCTCAGTCCAAACCCAGATCCAGCAGAACACCCAGGCTTCAGTCCCAGGGTATGCACAGGACTAAGCAGTGGGAGGCCCCCACTTCCAAATCTGGGAGTAGTAAAACTCCCCCCTATGGTAAACTATCTCAATGACTTAACTTTAAAACTTCAAAGCACTTCTCGACTGACTGCCTCTTTGGGGGGAAAGATTGCTCTACATGCAAAAAACGGGGAACTCATTACCCAGGACAAATGGGTTTTAAATATAGTTTCCCAAGGATACAGATTGCACTTCCTCACATTACCAACCCCAAACGGTTGGCCAGATCTACCCCCAAATCAGTGGGCAGAGGCTCAAAAGCAAGTACTCTCTCTCTTAAGCATAAAGGCTATTCAAACTGTACCAGAAGAGGAAAAGGGACAAGGTTTCTATTCAAGACTTTTCCTGGTACCCAGAAAAGACAATTCATGGCGTCCTATCCTGGACCTGTCTACTTTAAACACCTTTTTGGTGATTCCAAAATTCAAGATGCTAACTCTTCACCAGTTGTTTCCTATGCTAGGCAAAGATGCCTGGTTGGCAACACTCGATTTAAAGGAAGCATACCTGCACATCCCAATCAGGGAATCTTGCAGAAGATACCTATGCTTCAAAGCAGGCTACACGTACTGTCAGTTCTCTGCACTGCCCTTTGGCTTATCTACTGCACCCAGGGTATTCACAAAGTGCCTAGCTCCAGTCATTGCATTTTGCAGGCAAAGAAATATTCAAATATACCCGTACCTGGACAATTGTCTAATTCAGGCAGAAAGCCAGGACATACTTTTGAATCATCTGGCATTTGTACAAAGGGTGCTAACTTGCCTGGGGTACACCATAAATGAAAAGAAATCACACCTGGTACCCTGTCAACAAATTATATTCCTGGTACCTTGTCAAATTATATTCCTGGGAGCAAGCTTGACTACAACTTCCCAGATGGCTTTCCTCACGCCAGAGAAACAAATTCATTTGACAACCTACTTCAAACTAGTGGCCACAAAAACCCTGCTGTCTGCAAGGCAAATACTGCAAGCCTTGGGGTTCATGGCCTCCTGCATTCTTCTAATTCCATATGCAAGCTTGCATATGAGGAAACTGCAATGGTATCTAAAAAGCCTATGGAGTCAACATTCTCGGGATCTAGAAGTAATGATTCCTGTCATACCTTGCCTACAGTTAGAGTTCCTTTGGTGGGCAGAGGCCTGCCACCAGAACAAGGGACTGCCATTCACTCTACCCCCTGCCGCCCAAACCCTAACAACAGATGCATCAGATTATGCATGGGGGGGGCTCACCTGGCAGGAAAGTGCATTCAGGGCAAATGCAACCCAAGTCAAAATGCACCTGCATATTAATCAAAAAGAAATGTTAACTGTACAGAATGCTCTGACAGCCTTCAAGGACCACATTCTTCCAGGACAATTAATGGTAAAGATGGACACCACTGTTATGTGGTACATAAACAAGCAGGGGGGTACCCATTCTTATCCCCTCTGCAGACTAGCCATGACACTGTGGAACACAGCCTTGAGCTATCAGGTGCATTTACAAGCTCAATTCCTGCCAGGAAAACTAAATACACTGGCAGACGGACTAAGCAGAAACCTCATGGACCCACATGAGTGGAAATTGGAACCAAAGATTTTCAACATGTTGATAAACAAATGGGGATCCCAAATATAGACCTGTTTGCCTCCCCCCAGAACTACTAATTAGACAAATTTTGCACAAGGGCTCCCCACAAACAAGCTTGGAAAGTGGATGTTCTGTCCTTCAGCTGGAAAAACCTATCAGTTTATGCCTTTCCTCCTCTGCCTCTCTTCTCCAAAGTACTACTAAAGATCAAACAGGACAAACCAAGGACAATATTGATTGCACCAGACTGGCCACGGCAACACTGGTACCCCCTCTTGCGCAGTGTGTCACTCTTAGCCCCATGGCACCTGTCTCAGACCCCTACCCTGTTGACTCATCAGGAGAACCAGATTCTGCACCCTCAGCTTCAAACCCTGAACATAGCAGCCTGGCTAATTACCTAATCTCTCCTTTACCATCCCTCAGTAAACCAGTGATGGATATCATTTTAGAGGCAAGGAGGCCTAGTACTAGAAAATGTTATGCTGAAAAATGGAAAAGATTCTATGCTTGGAACCAATCTCAAGGGATGAGCACAGCAGCGCCAAACTTATGTCAGAGTCTACAATACTTAACTGAGATGCTTCACAAGGGCCTTTCTTTTTCCTCCATCAAAATTCATGCCTCAGCCATTTCAGCTCATTATAACACAGAACCTCCCCTCTTCCACTGCTCAAGCAGTTCCTCAGAGGGGCCAAAAATTTAAGACCACCCAGGAGAACACTAACTCCAACCCGGGACCTTAACTTTGTATAGGAGAAACTCACTCTTCCTCCTTTTGAGCCAGGTGCTAGTGCAGATTTAAAATTCCTTTCTTGGAAAACAGCCTTCCTTTTAGCAATCACTTCAGCAAGAAGGGTATCTGAATTCCAGACCCTTATGGCAGTGGAGCCTTTCATCATCTTTCATGCGGACAGGGTGTCCCTCAGAACCAATCCCTCCTTCATTCCCAAGGTGGTATCCAGTGTTGCTCTTAATCAGTCTATTCATTTGCCAACCTTCTTTCCTAACCCACAGAACAAAGGGGAACGGATACTGCACTCCCTAGGTGTGCACAGACAACTTAGATTTTACTTGGACAAGACTAAACCTCAAAGGAAATCTGAACTGCTGGTGGCATTTGCTGCAGGGACAAGAGGGGAAGGCCATTTCAAAGCAAACTATTTCTAAATGGATAGGCCATTGCATTCATTTCTGCTATAAGTATCATGGAAAACCTATCCCACAGGGGATCAGACCTGGAGTTCTGTACATACTTTCACCAAGCATTACCATTTGCCAATTTTCTCTAAATCCAGAGCTGGCTTTGCCACTGCAATCTTGCAGGGCCTTATAGCTGGTCCTAATGCTATCTAAATTCCTCCTCCCATCCTTAGCTTTGGATATCTACCCAAATGTGATGACTGCAACGGTGAAACACGAAGAACATAGTACAGTTGTGTACACTTACCATAAATGTAGATGTTCGAGTGTATTCACTGTTGCAGTCCTGGTTACCCTCCCTCCAGCCCCTTGACTTTTTTTTGGCTATACCTCTACTCTCCTTTACTATGCTTAAAAGCTTTTTGGTGTATTTGCTTTTTTATTAGAGGTATATCCTTGTATGTATATACATATATTTTATTGCTTCCCATTAAGGGGGCACCTGACATCTGGGGCAAGAAAAACTGATGTAATGGCATCAGCTGCATGTTTTATACCCCTGACTACCTGACGTCATGGAAGAAGAGACGGCAACCAAGACTTTGTTAATTGTCCGACTGAGGGCTCCTGCAAGCAGATAACCCAAATGTGATGACTGCAACAGTGAATACACTCGAACATCTACATTTATGGTAAGTGTACACAACTGTACTTTATCCACCATGGGATTAGTAAGGACAGTGTGTAACTGTGTATAACCAAATGGGATAGGTTATTTTGAGCACAAAATGGAATTGGTTAGGCTGAAAATAGCCCGTAAGGGCAGGTAGCCTACTACTAATCTATGAACCTATGAAAGAAATTTTATAGAATCTTTGGCTTTTGTGTCAGTCAGAAATAGCTTATACCTGGAAGATGTTCTTCCTTGATCACTGCTGATGTAGTATTATCTAATGGGATATCCTGCCAAGGATAACTGTGCTACCAGCCAGCATACCAAAGCCTGGGTGCCCTTGCTTTGCTGAGTATGTCAGAAGTATGACTTTAACCTTTTGGCGCCATGGGTACATAGTGGAGGTACGGACACAAAGTACTTAAGAAATTTCTTGCTTCCATCCCTACTATTCATGCCTCTTCCTTTGGGCAGAGAAGTATCACCACTGGGGCGGACCTTCTTTGTTCCTGTTTTTGTGCTTAAATAAGTTTGTACAGGTCATCAAAGAGAGAGAAAAATGTGGTTGTAGGAGGCAGATTCCTCTTAGAAACCACCATACTAAGTCCTTGTTTTGTCTGAGTGCTGAACACGATTATGGAGTTTATGCTGTCTGTCAGGTCTTTATGCTTAAGATGTTGCATAGTCATTGATCGTCTTTGAAATTTATCTGGAAAATCAGAAATCCAAAGTTCTTGCCCAAGTCAAGATGGCATCTGAGTCTGTAGCTGCCAATGTCCCTTTGATTCCAAAGAAATCAAAGAAACTTAAGTTAGAAACCTTTACTGCTGAAGTTATACCTGGACATCAACATTATGTTTTTTGATGAGAGCTTGGACTGTTCAGCTGCTTCTCCCTCTATCATGACGCCAGTGTGGCACAGCTGTTTTGCAAATCTGTCATGTCCAACCAGTCATAAACAAAAACCAAAAATAAAAATTAAATAACAAAATATCCAAAACACGAAGTGGAGTACCACACAGCCAATTACCAATTACACACACAACAGATCCATGGGGACTTTTCCTTGTGGTAGGTGTAGTGTATGTTGTAGAATTAGAAATTTATCAGATACTGCGATCAATGGTCGTAGGTTTATTTCCCATGGAAGGTTTAATTGTCAATCTTGTGGTGTTATATATATTTTGAGATGTGGATGCAATGAGGTGCAGTGGTGTATAGGTCAGACCAAAAGAAAAGTCAAGGTCAGAAGCTTAGAACACGTGGGAGATAGTAGAAGGGCTAATAATATTATTAGTCCAGTGGCAGAGCATTTTACCAGGGTACATTTGGGAAATTATGAGTCTTTGTTTTTCAGTATGTTGACTTAACCAGCTGGCAATTGTGATACTGGTGCGATTTTTGCCAGTAAGTTAAACCTGTTAGAAACTACCTTTATTTTTAATTATGGCACTTTGGTTCCCCATGGGTTAAACCAGGAGGTAATTCTGAATTTCTGAATTCTTGAGCGACAATTTAATGCTTGTTTTTATATAAGTGTTAAGTTAATGCTGCTTTTTAATAAGTATGTTTAATAGTTCCTTGTGATTTTGTAATAAGAGGGATGTGTTTATGGTGAGTGAGCACTTGTCACTTTAAATTTTGGGATGTATATGTACTTATTAAGAATATTGGATAATTGTTTAATCTATTTAAGCTGATGAATTTTGTAATTGAATATCCCTTGAAGGTGAGAAGCCGAGGTACCAGGATCAAAGCTCTGTGGTACTCCACTTTGTGTCTTGGATATTTTGATGTCAAGCCAGTCATCTGCTGTGGCTGAGAAGGTAGAACCACAGCTTGTCATTTTGGAGCACCATATGGCATACCTAAAATCTTAAGGAAGAAGCTTCCAGTTCCTTGATTGTGGTACATCAGGGTTCAGAGCCTCCTCATTTGGTGTGAGCATACGTAGCATATAAGAAAAAGTGAAAGGTTAAACACACAGTTTCTGCTCAATCTACCAGGGTCCTCAGCAGATAAGGCAGGATTTTACCCAGGGCCTTTTCTCAACAATATTATGTCTGTACATCTGCCTTCTCTCTTTCCTGCTGCTGCTGCTGTTTCTCTGCTTTCTTTTCCTCCCCCATTCAGACAGTAAAGGGAGGAATCAGAGTAACGAGAAATCTGTGATGGAGACGATTCCTTAGGTTATTCATCCCAATATCATTCATCTGTGACTTATGCTTTGCGTGATTAATATACCTTGTCCCCAGAGTTGCCTTTAGAGGAACTCTCTTTTGGGGACACTATTGTCCAGATTGAGGGAGCATTTTCAATGGGAAGGTTATCATTTGTGTGATATATGGCAGAGGTATTATGCTCTGTTGGAAAGGGGTGTGCCTAAGCCTTTGGCTATTCCATCGTTTTAGAAGCTTTGCTGGATACTTTTTCCACTGCCTCCCTTAAGCCTGAGTCTCAGCCACCTGCTGCTAAGAAAGATGACATTTTCTACAAGGTGCCAGATTCAATTAAGTTCTTATACCAGAAAATTACCTCTGATCCCATTTGTGATTACGTTTTCCACTGAGAAGCCTTCTAAAGACCTTTCTTCTTCCAGTGTTTTGCCTACATAGACAGCAGAGACACTGATAAGATATAGCAAGAAGTTTATACTTCTGACACTTTAGTTTCTGGAGCTACTAATTACCGGACTCGTATGGTTAGGTACTGTTTGTCTGTGTTGAGTAACCTTGATGAGATGCTGTCAGATTCTGATGACTCAGAAGCTAAGGTTTTTGCATTATCTCTTCTTAACTCTGCTTCTGAAGTTGCTAGGCATTGTATTAAGTGCAGCTGTGATGTTGCAGATGCCTCTGCCAGAGCTTACTGCCACTGGTTCACTTCCTTCATAGGATTTCCTAGCGTAGACTTCAACCTTTGCCTGAGGATGTCAAAGCTAAGCTGTTTGATTTCTCCTTGGATAGGCAGCATAGCATTTTTTTCTGGAGTTAAAGAGCTTTTCAAGACTGCAGGAGAAGGGGTAAAGTCATGCAGGAACTTGAACACATTTTTATTTCTCCTCTTCTCAAATTCCAGATATAGTATCCTTTCAAGACCAGTCCTTTTCATAAAAATGTTAAAGCCTTCTCAAAAGAGTGAGACAACCACTGTGCATCATTAGTAGAGGCATATCAGAGGTTTTCTGCTTCCTTATGTCCAAACTGGTATGCCAGAGGTTGACTGTTTTGTTTATCACCCAGATGCTCAGCTCCTGAGTCTTTGGTCAAGATAATAAAATGCACTGTCAAATATGTAGAAGAGAAACCTGCTGCATACATTTCTACTCTGCCCCAGATTTGAAGAATTCTTCAGAAAGTGATAAAACAGAAAGTATGTACTTAATTTTTATCATCGGAATACCAATCAGCATCTGCCAGTGGTCCCTTTGCACCACCCTAGCTATGACTATGTTTACAGCTGACAGAGTTCTTGGCTGCTTTGTTCCATGTTTAGTTAAAGAACTGGTAGGATTTTATGGTTTCTTCAAGTGCACAAGCTCATGCTAAAGCTTGAAAGATATTATAACTTTTACTTGCATTTTAACCTTATCACGTAATTCTGCTGAGGGCAGGTTTGAACCCTGCCTTCTTCTGTTCTGTCAAGACTGTTTTGCTGTACCACTTGGTTAGGGCATGAAGTTTTTTGTTTGTTTTAATCTTTATTAATGCTTTTTTTTTTTTTTTTTTTTTTACTTGAACTGTGTGTGCTGTTTTGGCTGTATATATGTTTGCTACTATGGTTGCTATCACTGCTTCTGGACATTTGCGATATAACAGTTTGTCACTGATTACATCATGACCTTTTATTTCCCCCCAGCTCCCTTTAATAGTTTTCCACCTTTGCAGGGATTTACATATAAAATGTAAACATCAAGGTAGCTGTTGTTGGTTATCCATTACAGGTGCTTCCACATGCATTCCTGTAGTGGGTCTTTGGCAGTACCTTTCTTCCCTTGGTTGAACCATCAGAGCTAGTCTCCAAGTGGTACTTGGAGTCCCCCCCTATCAATGACAAATGTATAGGAACCTTCCTCCTTTAAAATGTCATTGGTGCAGGAGCAAACTGCAGGTACCTCCTCATCTACTATCCATCAGGTTGTGCAAGGATATTCCTACAAGAATTCATTCATTTCCTCATAGATTCAGTTATTAGTCACCAACACCGCGCTTAATGACTTCATCCTTTGGATCAAGGATGAGACAGTGACTCATACCAAAGACTTTAATAGTGGTATGAAAGCTTCAAAGCACACAGACTAGACCATACCCTGGATTCTGGTATTCATATTGGATGGGAAGGCATCAGACTTGATGGTGGAGCCAGTTTTCTGGTGCATCTTTATCGTTGTTCACTTGTGTCTTGAGATCTCACAGTATAAACTGAAGTTGATTCAGTCTACTAGTGACATCAGCTTGAAACTTTTCTTCTACAATCCTACAGTTCTTTTCATAAGGTGGTGATGACTCTCTGGATGCTATGATCAGGAGCCATAAAAGGTCTCTGTTCTTGGCACTAGACTCTCTTCCAAATTGTGTATGCCCAGGTCCAGTTAGGAAACCTGAACCCTAATTTTATCATGACCTCCTATCAGTATGCGAGAAGTGAGCAGTGTGGTCTTATAAGTAGTAGTGTGCAAGTCTGTGGAGTGAACAACCTGACTTGGAGAAAAACTGTGCTGCTTACCAGACTGACCTCTCTTGTAAGAAGGCACCATTACTGTCCAGAAAGATTGCTGCAGCATCAGACCAACCAGCTGCATTTTCACATGTGGTAAAGAAGTTGTGGAGCCCAGCCCAGCCAATCTTAAAATTAGAAGAACTTTATCTTTTTCATGTGTTTCAACATCTGAATCTGAATTTTTTTTTTTTTGCTGACAAGATTGTTTCCAGCATATCCGCTCTTCTGCCACCTGATCCCATGGGTATTGCTATAGTCACAACCTGTCCATTCTCTGCCCCTTGGATGGTATTTCATGTTCTCAGTTATGATGGACTAATAGCTGTTGTCTTAAGTATGCTTCCTGCAACTTCTCACCCAGATCCTTGCCATCAAGATTGATTTTGACCAGTCTAGATGTCCTTGTACCAGTGATATTTGAAATTTTGATTTTTTTTTTTCATTGAGGTCTGGGGCTTTTCAATCAACATTGAAACATACTTTTTGAAGTAAATATCTTTAGACTTTATCATCTTTGATACTCTCCAATATCCAACTTTCTTTTCATAGATAAAGCTATGGAAAAGGTGGCCTTCAAGCAACTTGACTCACCTTACAGTCAGTGGGCTCACTAATCTGTTTTAGCCTGGGTTTTGTACCTGACATAATACAAAGACTACTGTTGTATGAATAGTTAATAATTGTGTAATGGCTCGAGACCAGTGGTGCTATTCTGTACTGACCCTCATGGATTTGTCACTGGCGTTTGCTACACTTGATCATGGCTTTTTGATCAAGCACTTAAAATGTTACTGTGTTATCTTCTCTGAAGTACTGGAGTAGTTTGAATCCTTTCTATCTGTTCTCATAAGGTTTGTTCTGGACTTAATTTATCTTCGTCCTACCCTTCTGAGCATAGAGTACCACAGTGCTTTATCTTAGGCCTTGTTGTTCATGGTTTATATGCTTCCTTTGACAGAATTTGTAAGCGAGAGGGAGTTTGAAACCATAGATATGCTACTGACACCCAGATCCTAGCTACTGACACCCAGATCTAGCTCTCCTTCCCACAAAGTGATATGGTGAGTGTGTGTTCCTTTGATAATGACCTAGAATGCATACTGTATTGGCTTTACTGTAATTTCTTGAAACTTGGCACCTTCAAAACTGAGATAGTGGCATTTCATGCTACCTTGAGGGATTCTTCTACCCACTCATTTCCTTACTTCATGGTATATAGTGACAGTAAGCTTGAGTTCATTGAAAAGGTGCATAATATGGATGTTATTGTGGGCTGTAGTTTAACACCTTGAGACCAAGTTTTGGCTGTCATGAAATCATCTTGTTTCCATATATAGAACATTTCTAGGATTAAGCACCTTTCAGCTCAGGCTGACCTCTCAGTAATTCTGGCTCAGTCAGTGTTAGACTGACTGTTGTAATGGCCTGTGCCTGGGACTGTTCATTGTCATGCTTGATCACCTACAGGTGGTGCAGAAATCCACTGACAGGCTACTTACTAGTACATCTTTTTACCAGCCTATTAACACCTGTTTGTTACAGCTTTCACTGGCTTCCAGTTTATTGCATAATCATTTAATGTTTGTATATTTGCCCATTCACAACTTGGATCCCGCTTTTTTAAAAGAACTGGTTAAACCATATATTTCCCAGATTTTGTGCTGTGCCTCCCAGGGGTTGCAGGTTGTTGCATGGATGCATTTTGATTCCTCTGGTGTCAGTTCTTTTGCTTTTCAATCCCTTTGGCTGTGGAAGTTACTATCTTGGTGGTTTGGGGAGTGTTCTTTGGCTGCCTTCTCCAAGGCACACTTCAAACCTACCTTTATTACAATACTGTGTGGTGTATGGGATGTATGGGACTGCAAAATATTACACACACTATTTATTAAAACAAAGATACAACTTTTCTAGCACCTCGACTTTGTTGTCTTTACAGAGTATAATACTTCATTCTGAAACACTCCATCATATATACATACAATCTACCCATTACATCATTAAACAATGAAGCAAATAGTAAAGCAATTAAATAATTAAATCAATTGCCTCCAATTACACTCATTGTTAAGATCTTTAGGGGACATAGTATTAAATTTCAGAATGAAAATTGACTCATTTCTAAGGAGCCTACTTTTATTATCAAATAGCTCGTAAAAATCATAATAAATCTTTTTTAAAATGGTGGCTTGTAAACCCTCTACCTCCCCATTATGATAATCTCAAAAATGTAAAGCTATGGGACTTTCCACTTTTCCTTTTCTAATATCCCTCACATGTTCCTTCACCCTAGTTGCAAAGAATCTTTTACTTTCACCTATATACTTTTTTTTACATGGGCATTTTGAGGCATAAATTACTCCCTCACTATTGCAACTTTAACTACCTGAATTTCAAATCTCTTTCCATTAATAACTGAAAAACTATTAACTACATAAGGGCAACATTTATTTATTATTTATTATTTATTTATTTTATTTTACATTTGTTAACCGGGAGAGTCCGACTGGATACATGTCCATTTTCAGCGGAGGCCCGGGGAGAAAAGCTCCAAGTACATAACAGACATATGAACATTGTTAATGCAAAAAAAGGAAGATAGTTGAATTCTAAATACAATATAAAGATACATCACATCTTGGGAAAAAAAAAAAACAACAGCAGCATATAAAAAAAAAACATAGGTCAGTTACAAAGCAGGCCTTGTTAAAAAGCAGTTAAGGATAGTGAGGTAAGAGAAGGGTAAATGATAGTGGTTAATCAGGTTTGGAACAGGGACATTGCCAGAGAGTATTGAGATGGGGTTTAAGCTTTGTGTTGAATTGTAGGAGTGAGGGTTCTGAGGTGAGCATGGTCGGTAGGGAGTTCCACATTTTACCTACAAAGTTTGAGAATAGAGAATCCCCAGCAGAATTATTGGCTTTGGTAGTTTGAGCTAAGATCTTATTGGAGGAGCGTAAAGATTGCAGGTTAATATAGGGGTTAATGATGTTTTTCAGAGCTGGTGTTTTCTCTGGGTGATACAGTATCTGGTGAGCCGTTTGAGTTGGTTGAAATGGAGTTGGCTGGAAAACTCTAACCACCCTAGTTGCTTCAAGTTAGTGCAGTGGTGCGTTCTAAAGGTGGAATTTGTGGCAAATCTAGCTATGTGATTGTAACAAGAAGCAAGTTTGTTAAGGGTTGTCTTGTTTAGGTTTGTAAAGAGGGGAGGCATAGAAAAGAGTTGATAGTAGGTGTGTGCTGGCAATTGTAATTTTAGCGTGAGGAGTGAGAAAGTGTTTTACTTTATAGAGAGAGCCAAGCTTTTTATTGACGGTTTTGATGGTAAGATTGAAATGGGTGTCAAATTTAAGGGAGTTATTAATGGTAACACCTAATAGCTTTGTGTGAGCTTCTGGTGATATAGTGATTCCATTGGAGGATGTAATAGAGAAGGTGGGGGGAAGAGTCTTGTTAGTGGGTGAGAAAGTAAGTAGTTTTGTTTTGTTGGGGTTGAGAACTAGTTGTCGACTTGAGAACCATTTTTCTATTAGGTTGAAGGTGTCTTGGGTTGAAGCAGTGAGGTCTGCCAGGTTGGAGGCAGTGCTGATGATAGTCGAATCATCTGCATATTGAATGCATGTGGCATGGGGGTGATTGTGGGCAGGTCATTAACAAAGATGGTGAAGAGAAGAGGGCCAAGAATAGATCCTTGGGGAACTCCAAGTGTAACAGGTAGGCATGTAGATAATTTGTCCTGCCATAGAACAGCCTGTTGCCTATTGGACAGGTAGGATTGGAACCATTTCAGCATGGAATTGCTGAGTGATAGTTTTTTAAATGTATGGAGGAGTTGAATGTGGTTCACCATATCAAAGGCCTTGGAGAGGTCTAAGAAAAGAGCAGATGATAGTTTATTATTGTTTCTGAAGTTATTGATGGTATTAGAAAAGGATAGTAGGGCTGATGTGGTACTGTGATTTGGCCTGAAGCCATGTTGGGAGTTAGCTAGAATTTTATTTTTGGTGAGGTGTTCCATCAGTTGTTTGTGGACACACTTTTCCATAATTTTGGCCAGGGTGAGAGTATAGCTATAGGTCTGTAGTTGGTTAGCTCTAGTGAGCTACCACCTTTATGGAGAGGAATAATGTGGGACATTTTCCATATGGAGGGATGAAGGCTTCTGACAAGGTACGGTTTATGATTATGGAGACGGATCGAAATGGCCTCAGCTGCTTTTGCAGAAACTCAGCTGGGAGAAGGTCAGCTGCTAGCTTAGTGGGTTTTAGTTTTTAAGAAGAGATGTTATAAAGGATATGGGTACTGGATCAAGGTAAATAGATGATCTGATGTAGTTGTAGTATTCTGCTGGCATGGGTAGTGGAGTGGGCTGGTTGTTTGTTTGAATTGTGTGGCCAGGGATTGTATAGTTTCTGTGAAGAAACTATTGAATGTGTTAGCAATGTTTACAGGGCACTGTTGTTTGCAAGTTGTTGGAGTGGGGGTGGTTGCCTGGCCTGGGTGCAGGAGCTTGTTTAAGCCTGCCCAGAATTTTTGTGGATTATTAAGGTGTTTGTGTTGGAGGTGGAGGAAGAAGTTTTTTATCATTTAAGATCATTCTTTTAGTTTCATTTCTAAGTTGCCGGAAGGTTTGGTGGGAGTGTGGGTCTTTAGAGGTACGCCATGTGACCCATATCTTGTTTCTAGATAGGATTTTGGATTTTGTTTCCTTAGAGAGCCATGGTGCGGTTTTGGTTTTAGTTCTAATGGACCGTATTGGAGCATGGGAATCTAGAATCTTGAGGAAGGTGGTGTTGAAGTAGATAACTGCCTCTTCAAGAGGAAGAGACTTGAGTATTGTCCAGTTGTGGGCTTTAAGTTCAGTTTGAAAAATGGAGGCGTTGAATTTATTATTATTCCTGATTTTTTTATGGTTGTAAGAAGGGGTGATTTTCTTGAATTTGATAACATAGGTGAGTAAGTGATCACTCATGTCCTCTGGGTGAGTACCTGCTGAGTACTGGTCAGGATCTTTATTAGTAAGGATCCAGTCCAGGATGCTGTCTTTGTTTTGGGGTTTACCTAGTCTGGTAGGAGTGGATATGAGCTGAGAAAAGCCATGTAAATTTATGCTGCTAGATGGGGAGCTAGATGAGAAGGAATTCCAATCGATGTTGAAGTCACCTAACACTATGGATTCCTGGGGGTGAGTTTGAGTTAACCAGTGGAGAAAGTCCTCTAAGGTTTTGTTATTATTGTTGCCTGGGGGGATGTAAATACATGCTATATTTATGCTTTTATGTTTGTTTGGTTGAAGTTTTACAAGTAGAATTTCGGCATTGTTTGTTAGGAGGGGTTGTGGAGAGGCAAGGGAGATTTGTAATGTATTTTTGTAGAGTATGGCTACACCGCCACCTTTACGAGTTATTCGGTCTGCTCTTAGTATATCATACCCTGGTGGGATTATCTGTGTGTCTTCGTGACTTGGTTTAAGCCAGGTTTCTGTGAGACATAGTAGGTCTGGGGAACAAGTAGCTAAAAGGGCATGTAGGTTGTGAATCTTATTGTTTACACTTCTGATGTTTAGATGACAGGTCAGAAGAGAGTTAAAGGGTCTAGAGTTTAGATTGAGAAGTGGAGGGGAGGATAGGGTGGAATTACAATTGAGCGGAGGGGAAGGGCCAGGGTTGGGGTGGATATCACCATCTGTGGCTAGTCTGTGATTCATAGTGGTAATGAATTTGAGGGCTTTGAGTAGAAGTTTGTAGTAATGTTTATCATTTGGCCTAATATTGGTAGGTTTGATAATTACATAGCGTTCGAGTTCTAACAAGGTGGGTGAGTAGGGAGTTGAGTCATGGCCTCTGTTAATTATGGGTGAGGGGTTGGTTTGGTAGCCTGGGTGGTGGAAGCCTATGTAAGACCAGGTTTCATATAGGGTAGCTAGGTAAGGGACAAGTAGGAGGGGAAAAAGAGTTAGTATGATAAGCTTCCTGGGTGGTGTCATATTCCGTTTGATCTTAGAGGGCGGTAGTGAGGTACAGGAAGTTAGTGGACAGTAGGGGGAGTGGTTTGAGGTTATAAAAGTATGAGTACTGGGGGCGGGTGGGAATAGGGGGCAGGGCGGGGAGCGGAGCGAGCACGAGCGAAGCGTGTGCTCGCGGAGCGGGGTTTACACTAAGCTTCTCAAAAAATATACAGAAGGCTCTCAATTTTCACTCTAATGAACAGCTCTGCAAAGAGCTTGTCATACTAAAGTCTGGTTACCAAACACATTTAGCTATAGAGACACAACTTAGCTTTAAAGAAACAAGTAGCTACAATATTCATGCCATTCAATACTGCATTATGTAGCTATGTAGCAAAAAAGAGTTACATCAGTTACTATTAAATCACACAATTCAACTTAAATACATTTAACAGTCTATTAGGAACAATGAATAACAGCTTAATACATACCTCAGGAGGTAGAGGCCGGTAACAAGGTCCTACAGCACTAGGAATTTGAAATTAAAGGCACCAGACAAGGGTTATTTCAAACCTTTGTAACAGGGCTAGAATGGGGGTGGGGGGTTTACACTAAGCCACTAGAGCCCTGGTTTCAAGATGTAACTCCTGAATAATTAACTTGCAGGTGAGTAATCTCATCTAAACAAACACCAGGTTCAATGCCTATGCTTTGGGAGCTTGTTTCTACAATTTTATAGCAGTTTGCCTTAGTTTTAGAGTGTGTTCTGTAGTTTAAGTGGAGTATATGCAAACAAGCTTGGATTTTTTGTTTGGGTAAGCCTAGGGAGATTTGTGCTAGTGCTGAGGACCCTTAAATAATACTTTACTTTAAAGTCTATACTAAAATGACCAGATAATGACCTGTTTTGTTTTTACAGGTTGTGGGCAAAAGTAGAGTAGTCGCTCGAAAAGGGCGAAGTTCTTTTCTGCCTTACGCTGTGCAGGGGAAGACCTGTTTTGTTTTTACAGGTTGTGGGCAAAAGTAGAGTAGTCGCTCGAAAAGTTCTTTTCTGCCTTACACTGTGCAGGGGGAGACCTGTTTTGTTTTTACAGGTTGTGGGCAAAAGTAGAGTAGTCGAAAAGGGCAAAGTTCTTTTCTGCCTTACGCTGTGCAGGGGAAGACCTGTTTTGTTTTTACAGGTTGTGGGCAAAAGTAGAGTAGTCGCTCGAAAAGGGCGAAGCTCTTTTCTGCCTTACGCTGTGCAGGGGAAGACCTGTTTTGTTTTTACAGGTTGTGGGCAAAACATTTTCTACAAGAAGTTGTCCCTTTATGCATTATTGTTTGGTTATAATTCATGGCTGGCATACAAAATTTGCTATGGACTAAAATTTCACTGAAATTCCTGCCAAGTTTATATGAAATTCTCTGTTGACTCTCCAGCAAAAAATTGAAATCTTTATGTTGCATTAGAATGCCCCAAAATGTTTTAACCAAATTAATTAATCTATCTGAAAATAATGTAAATCTTGTAACAAAACATATAGGTTCCTTGGTCCTTCCTTCATTATTGTTATTATTCCTAACATGAACTTCTTTACCCTTATAATAATTATGCCTTAAATTGGAGCTCTCATGTACTTTGTTGGCATCGCCATAACAAATCCTTGCCATGCCCTCTTTCATAAAACATATGTATAGCTCTATCCATTTCCTGTTTAAACTCTCTGTCCTCGCTACGTAGCCTTTTTTAACCTTAACAATTCTCCATACGGTAAAGCTTTAAGATTATGAGGAGGGGACAGCTATGCCCATGTAAAAAAATGGTGTCCATTTTCGAATTTCCTATGCACTGTTGTTTTAATCCTTGTATTCAAAATACCCTCCATTACTATATCTAAAAAAATAACTTTAGTACCTATTTCTAGACCATCGAATTTCAAATTAAATCTATTATTATTTAAAACTTCCCTAAAACAATCCACACAATTTTGTCCCCCTTTGCAAATAAAAAACAAATTATCTATGAATCTAAAATATTTAATCACGTTTTCTAAAAAAAAAAATACATTTTATAAACATAAAATAGTTTAAAAAAAAAAAACACATAAATTTGCATACATAGGGGCAAATGCTGCCCCCATGGCCGTGCCTTGAAGTTGTTTATATAAAACACCATTAAACTCAAAAATTATTTAAACAAAAAGAAATTGATTCAACAATAAAATGTGCCTGGGGATTACCTCCTAAAAAATAAAATAAAGCTTCAAGACCAAAATTGTGATGAATGCTGATTATATAAACTAACTAGATCCAGTACTTTAAAATACATGTCCTCTGACCAAATCACATATTTTATTTTTTCCATAAAATCAAAAACATCTCAAATATAGGAAGGTAATTTCATGATTTCCTCTAATAAATATTCATGTAAAAAACAAGACAAATTGTGAGTACAATTTTCACAAGCTGAAACTATTGGTCGACCAGGAATTCCTCCAAATTTTTATGAATTTTAGGCAATCAAAAAAAAATGAGCCATATCACAATTTTTAATTGTTATGTCTTTCGGCTTTTCCCGGTTAGGGGTCAACACAACGGAACTTCGGTTCGCTAATGATTGGCAGTTGATTTTTATGTGCCAAGTTGCCAGCCCTGATGCACAACCTTTAACGAAGGTACGCCCATTCACGTATGTCTGCACGCAGAAGACGCTCTAGCTCAGAGTCGAACCGGACAGCGTCTTACTGTAAGGCGACAACGCTACCGCAGCTAATACTAAACCTATATTCTATATCTTCAAATGAAAAATAGTTAAGCCTATAACTTTTGTGCATTATCTCTTTATATTCCTCCAATGCCCTCTTATATATCAATCTTATATATCAATGTTAACTATAGCATAAACTTCCCGATTATTCAAATGTTGTAAGCACATTTTTAAATAATGTGCATAATGACTAACTTGCCCCCCTTATTGGCTGGCTTAAATATTATATCCTTCTTATTACTAAGATGCTCAAGACTTCTCCATTCTTCCTTGGTCAAATTATAACTAATATCAAATTTATTGCAATAAAAATTGTCATACTCCTTTTCAATACAAAAATTCAGTGAGGTAGAGAAACATTGAATGACTTCAGTATTAAAGGGAGGTAAAAAATTACTCTGTTACATTGTTAGTATAAACCTACTAATATGTGAGAAAAACTGTCATTGCTTTCATCTAAATCACTTTCCAAATAAACTTTTTCCTCATACATTTTGTTAATTTTATTGTTCCCTCTAAAATATTCACATAAATGTAATTTCCTAACTAGTCTAAAAACTTCACATCTAATATTATATAATCTTGGTAAGACTGTTGGGACAAATTTAAGCCCCATATTTAACACGGACTTTTCTTCGTCTGAAAAATTATAACCTGACAAATTAGTAACATAGTCCAGTTTAGCATTGTCCAGTGTACTAATCCCATTTACCTCTTTTTGAGTAGCGAATATGACTGTCCTTCCCTATTGGTCTCTGAATCATATTCCTTATATCCTCATGAGCGTTTGTGATTATCTCTGTGTGGTTCCCCGTTCCTATGAAAAGTCCTCTGAATTTTTAGCAGTTGGTAAAGGGGGATAATTCATCATTCCCTCACCTTCATGGTAGGTGGAAGCAGCCTTTCATTAGATGAAAAAGAAGCTAAATGTTGATTCTCTCCCTCAGAAGCCGACTAGAATCTCACGTGATGACATGAATGACATCAATTGGAACAGACATTAAATGCCTGGTTACACTCGTAGTCGTGTAGATCCCAAACCAGTTTTTTCTTTTTTTGTTCGATGATGTCCCTCTCAAAATCCATTAACTTGACATTGATTTGAGTCAAAAAAATGTTCTAAACATACAGCATTGGATTTTTGAGTAATGTCAGTACATACAGATTTAATCTCTTCCCTAAGTTTCTGCTTTTTTAGTAAATCATGCTCCACCAAAATCTGAATCAATTCTAAGCTGCATTTGTGTGCTGCAGCTACCCATCATGAACAAAGTTTTTTTATAATTTTTATCCGTTAAACCAAACACGGTGGAGAACTCTTAATTGCTCTCAACCCTCTTGGGGTAATATTGAGTTCAAGATACCATTGAAGGCTTTGGATATTAAAGTAAGTAGACGTTTATTTATGTAATAATATGTTACAATTTCTCACACAGTACCTGAAAATCTGATGGTATGGATCGATCCCAACACTGTCAAACTGAAGAAAATGGATTATTCAACCTTTTATTCCTCTCCTCATCCAATTTATCCAATATCATTGGTGAAATATCATCACTGTTGTGTTGATTATCATTCATAATGTTTCCAGATAATCCCCATCAGAATAAAAAAAATATCCATACTCCTCTGTGTCGGGTCTATAGTAAAATCCCTAAAGACCCTCTGTAACCATGTAAAAGAGTCAGTGGCCATCCAGATACACAAAAAGCACAGCAGCAACCACAGTAGAAATTCCAGTATATTAAAACAACCAACCCAGATGGACAGAACAATATTACACACGCTTTTTATTAAAACAAAAAATATAGTATTAAATTTCAGAATGAACATTGACTCCTTTCTAAGGAGCTTACTTTTAATATCAAATACATCATAAAAGTCATAATGTCTGTTCTAAAACAGTGGCTTGTAAACCCTCTACCTTCCCATTATGATAATTTCTAAAGTGTAAAGCTATGGGACTTTCCACTTTTCCTTTTCTAATATCCCTCACATGTTGCTTCACCCTAGTTGCAAAGGTTCTCTTACTTTCCCCTATATATATATATTTTGTTTTCACGGGCAACCCAAAGCATAAATCATTCCCTCATTTCAAGATTATCATAATAGGGAGGTAGGGGGTTTACAAGCCACTGTTTTAGAGCAGATTTATTATGATTTAATGATGTATTTGATATTAATAGTAAGCTCCTTAGAAAGGAGTCAATGCTCATTCTGAAAATGTAATACTATGTCCCCTAAAGGTCTTGACAATGAGTGTAATTGAAGGTTTTTGATTTAATTATTTAATTGCTTTATTGTTTAATAATGCAATGGATAGATTCTGTGTATATATAATGAAGTGTTTTAGAATGAAGTATTGTACTCTGTAAAGACAAAGTCGAGACGCTAGAGAAGTTGTATTTTTTGTTTTAATAAAAAAAGTATGTAATGTTGTGCTGTCTATCTGGTTGGTTTTAATATATTGGAATTCCTACCGTGGCTACTGCTATATTTTAATTACTGTCTAGTGTCTAAGTAATGATTATTTTATTTTTTGTATTTAAATGTTTGTTTTACCGTACATAATTGGTGTTTTGTTGTAAAACATTAATAAAGTTGAAGTTGAAAAGGGCCCAAAATTGTTGAAATACAGTATCAGGGCTTTGTCTTTTCATGTAAGTCATGTTTTGGGGGCCTTGGATTCTCTTTGTTAGAAACCTCTGTGGTCTCTCCAGCTGCTGCAGGTGTTAGGTGAGATACGTACAAAAGGGAGCATTGTATTCAGTTAGTGGTCTGATAAGGGTATAGTACAGTGGAGTTATAACCTCCATAGTCTTGCATGCAATACCCTTGTTTATGAGATTTGCAATGTAAAAGCCTTTTCTTAACACTTAGGGACACATGGTGATCAAAGTTTATATTGCTGTTAGCCTGTGTTCCCCAAGTCTCACATCACTGGGTTTGAGCTTAGAGTATATGTATATCATAATTAGCATGGGCTACCCCTTTGCCAAAGGGGATAATGATTTTTTTTTTCTGTTTAGTTTTAGTCGTTGACTTTGGCACCAGTCATTTGTCTGAGTCAGCCCTTTCTGTAGTATGTTTACATCATTGGGGGAACTCAATGATTGTGCCCAGTTTGCAGTCATCTGCTAACTTGGTAAGCCACAGGCCATTTACTTACACTTTTTATTGGACTTTAGAGAAATAGATTTTCAAAAAAGTCCACCGGGTGTAATAAGCAAGATCTGTTAATGAAAGCAAACTAGGTCAGGTCAAGAGTTTGAAGGTCGCCCATGTACTTGTTGATAAGGTCCATGATGATTCTTTCCATGGCCTTGAGATAAGGCTGTTTAGGCTTATGGGTCGATAGTTTTTTGGGTCGGTTAATGGGACCCCCTTTGTACAAGGGGATTACTGTTGCTGTTCTCCACTCTGCAGGAACAAAGCCAGTGCTCAGGCTGTGGTTAGAGAGAGAGTGCCAAGTGGTTCCGCTAGGTCTTGTTTTAGATTTAGTAAGCAACCTGGGATGTTATCTGGTCCCATAGAGGTGGTGTTTTTGACCTTAGGGAGTATTTGTATGAGCTGTTCTTTGGAGATACTCTGTAGTGGACTGATGTCAAGCATGCTTTTGGGTATGGTTGATGGGTTGATGGGTGGATGGGGGATGACATTTTTGCTATATCTGTTATCTAGCATGTTGGCAATTTCCTCAGGTTCAGTGTGAGTGGTACCATCCACTATGAGTTCTGCACACAGCTGAGCATTCCCTTTTAGGTTTCACACACAACTAAAGAATGCCTTATGGTTGTCTTTAGCTAGGGATGCTAATTTAGTAATGTAACTAGCCTTAGAGGACTTTACAAGATATCTGATTACTTGTCCAAGCTGTGGAGGGTATTCTTCTTATGCTAAGTAAGTTCTTTCTTGTTAAATATCAGTTTTTTTTTCTTTTGCTACATACATACTGACCACAACGGTGGCTTGATTTTTCGGTAGGACCTAGTTTTAGTCCTGCCAGGTATAGCAGAGTCAATACATTTGTTTAAGTGGCTATATAGGGCATTTGTGTATTCTTCTGTATAGGGGGTCATTGTTGGCTGTTTTAGCAGGGGCTTTGAAATTTTTTATACCATTGCTTAGTAGCCTATAGTTTGCTTTGGAGAAAATTTTCTGTATTTTTGCTCCCGTGGGGGTGTCAGGTCTGATCTTTACTTCAAAAAGACTGATTTATGGTCTGACCTTACCAGGGAGGGCAACAAACAGGGGATAGTGCAGTGATCCCCCTCCCATATTTGTGAGCACTAGGTCTAGGACATTTGAGCCCCTTGTGGGGGTGCAGACCAACTGTTCTAGGGCATTTGAATTAACAAAATCCGGGAACCTCAGGGCAGTCTTGTTTGTGCTCTTTAAGTTACCTAGTCAATGGAAGGATAGTTGAACTCTCCCGTAACCAAGGAGTTTGGCTGTATACTGAGTGACTGTAGCAAGTCCAGGTAGGCAGTGTGCTTCTCCTGGTCATTATGGGGTCCTGTAGCTAGCAATGATGTGGTAGGGTATTTTGCCTATAGTTATTTGGACCTGGAGTAGCTCAAGAGAGTTGTACTGTTTTACCAGTCTTGAGTTGTATTTGGATTTAAGGAAGATGGATACACCCTCCACCTTTGTTTTTTTCATGCTTGTTTTGAGGTGTGAATCCGTGAAAGGCATTGTAGCTTGTATGGCTGGAGTGCTGTCTGTGGCCTTGAATCAAGTCTCAGTGATTGCGCAGGCATCAGCATCTTCCAAGGTGAGGAGTGCAGTTTACTGTTTAGGCTCCTAGCATTAAACAGCTTGATCTTGAGTTTGTCTCTAGTAGACTTCTTTACATCAGAACTTTTATTTTGACATTGCCTAAAGGAAGTACTATGGGGAGGCAAGCATCTTTGCCAGTATCTGAAAGCCTTGAAGAGATGGATGAAGCCCATATCCAGGTAAGTAGTGTGGTCTGTCAACCATATCTTCCCAGGCTGTCAGATACTGGATCCCCTGGAGTGACACCAGAAGCTAAGCCAATTATTGAAATCAATCATTTTTGTCTGTATTGTGGCATCATACTAGGTGAAGGTAGAATGCTGCTTAGGGCTAGGGATAAACCTGCCTGGGATATGTAATCTGAGACTTCAGTCATGTCTCTCTTCATATATCCAGAGAGGTACATCTCAATTCATTCACTTGAACATGTACTATGACAGAGTCATAATGGTAATTGTTGCTGAGTGACTTAAGTGCGTGCATAATTTGATGGATCTTGGTACCTGACCGCTGACTGTGAACTTCTTGTCCAACCGTGTGAGGGGGACATCTGTGTGTTTTCACTATGGAGTCACCTATGGCTAGGCCATTAGATTATGAGGTGTTTTGCCTTAGGGGCTTAACTGTTGAGACACCGATGTGTGCTGTGTACCAGTATGAATAGGTTATTTGCACTTGGAAGGTTTCTGGTGTTTTGTTAGGCTTTTAGTGAGTACTTCCGCATATACGGGTTTGCGTCTTGACCTTATCTTCTGTGAGTGATGAGGCATGTGTGCTGACAACCTGCTTTTGATGTCTTTGTTATGTGAGAGGACTAATTCAAGTTTCATGGTATAGTTACATCTCTCACATGCTGTATTTGCTTTATGAGCAAGCAGTTGTCAGTATACACAAGGCAATTGCTACATTGCCTCAGGATGCCCATGTCAATCGGGGGTGGCTGGAGAAATGTTAGGAAATTGACTCTCCATAGTAGCAGGTAAGCTTGTGTACTAATCTCAGAGAGGGCAAATTAGATCAGCTATTGCTGTGGGATTAACAAGGGGGCTTATTCTGTAGAAGATCAGGGATGGAAAGTGGGATGGTGCTAATCAGTGCTCACTTGACTTACCTGCAGGTGCAGAAGTATGCAACTGTGTTGCCCGCAGAGCAGTAGGGAGCATGGGAAGCTGTCACTGACTGATGTCTAGGGGAAAAATAATTTCTAGGCGTTTGCAACTACACTAGGCACTGCTGGCTGTACATCATTTTGTCGATTACACTTTGTGTGATTTATATTTGTGCGAATGCTGTTTCGCACAACGAAAAAACAAATGCCACAATGTTGAACCTTACAACAATGAATGCAATACAGCATTCGCTGTTGTAAGGTTCGACATTGTGATGCAGATCGCTCTATAGTGGGGATCGGGAAATGTACCCTTTCCCTCAATGTAGTGTGATCCCATAGTTTGTATATTTAAATAGCAGGGGGTATGGGGGGGTGTAGGGGGGCTTGCCCCCCTGCAAACACATTCTTTACTGTGCAAGTCACAGTAAAACTGTTCCCGGAAGTGTAGTGAATGTTTGAATTGTGTAAAATTCGAACATTGTCCACTTTGGAGTTTGATTTTGTTTTCAACATTATAAACTTTGTATTTTGGTTTTGAATTAGTTGCAATTTGCCATTGTTTAATTTGGCAAAATAATAGTAAACCGGCACCGCTAACCCCCATTGTGTGGTCCACAGCTACACGCAAACAGGAGGCTTGTATACAGTCAAAAAAACATTTTAAATTAGTCTGCTAATAGGAAATCACACAATGATCCTTCCTCCAGCAATCCCCTGCCCAGACAAGGCTATATCCACACTCTTGTGCTGCAAGGGTGCAGGGGAGCCTTTCTTAAAGTAAAATGGCAGGATATGAGTGCAAGTGTATGAAAACCAGGCTAGATTTAGGAAGTCTGGATCTAGTCTATGCTAACTAAGCAATGTTTCATTGCAAAACAAGTGCAGGTAATAAGCAGGCTTTAACAGTAAAAACAGTCAAAAAGGCACAAATTAAAGCAGTACAATACAGATGAAAATTGCAGATCACTCAAAATGAGCTTAATTTCTTGTTAGCTTTGGATGGCTTGGATTCAAACAGAAGCACTCTGGACCTTTGAAAAAAAGACACCAAATGCAGAGCAACTCCACTTGAGCCAAAACACTTGCAAACATGAAGCTTATACAGGTGAAAATGGTTTTAAACTTGTCTGCCACTAGGAAATCACACAATGATCCTTCCACCAGCAATCCCCAGCTCAGACAAGGCTATATCCACACTCTTCTGCAACAAGGGTGCAGGGTAGCCCTTCTTTAATGTAAGATGGCTGGATTTCAGTCTAAGTGTATGAAAAAAACAGGCTAGGTTCAACAAGTCTGGTTGTAGTCTAAGCTAACTAAGCAATATTTCAGTGGAAAACAGTTGCAAGTAATAAGCAGGTGCAAACAGTAAAACAGACAAAAAGGCACAAATTAATGCAATAAAATAGTAAAACACAGCTGAAAAAAGTACAGATTAAACTAAAAAGTCAGCTTAATTTCTTGTTCTTGGCTTTGGATGGCTTGGATTCAAGTGAAAACACTCTGGACCTCTGGCAAAGGACACCAAACACAGAGCAGCTCCAGTTAATTGAGCGTACACCAGAACAAAGACACTTGGAATAACCAGCACAATAAGCCTTCAGCCAGCAATACCCAACTCAGAAGGGAGGGGACTATCCTCTAATCCCAAAAGAGTGTAGACCTTCAAGCCTTCTTAATGTAAAATAATTGGCCTGAAGCCCAAGCGCTTAAACTAGAACTGACACACCTTTAAAGTAACAGAGACAATAAGCCTTCAACCAGCAATTCCAAACTAAGAAGGATGTAAGCTACCTCTCCTGCTACAAGAGTGTAGACTGCAAACCTTCCTTATGTAAGATAACTAGTTTGAAACACAAGTGCTTAATTCAAAATTAAGAGGCTTAGAATAGCAGTTGCACCTGACAAGTGAATCACGCTACTAACAAATAGTAATAAATGCAAATGAACACTTTTAAGAACAAGCAGCAAAAAGCAAAATAATGTAATAAAGTAGGAAGAGACACAGATACAGTAAAAGCAGCTGAATAAAGTGCATTTTTTTAAGTAAGTGGGAAGAAAGCAGCTGAATAAAGTGCATTTTTAAGTAAGTGGGAAGAGAGAAAACAAAAGATAATTCATGTTTAAGAGAGTAAGGGGGTGGGCCTTCCCAACTAATCTCTCCATACTCGGTAGAATGAGCTGATGAGATGGGACTGGAAGGAGTGTCCTAAATCAGATTAATAGTAAGGTGGGCAGACTCAAAAGTTACCAACTTTAAGAGTACTACAACAGATGAATGGGTGGGTGGGAAAATCAAATGTGGACAGAGATCAGCAATAGTCAGGCAGAAGCAAGTCGGAAACGCACTCTAGCTAAATAAAGATACCTCAAAACATTTCTAGTTAGAGGAATGCTGTTTCTCAGCTCCTCCCACTAATTAACTGGTTGTTATTCACTGTCTGCAAAGGAATTCTTTTCTAACTTTTCTAACTGACCTTAGCCAAGACCTCTTAAAACTCCAGCAGAACAAAAATACAAAATAAATGCAATGCAAGAAAAAGATAAAAAAATAGAAGTTACCAAACCTTAAATGAAAAACTTCAGTTTAAAATCTAATGCAGAGATCAGCAATAGTCAGAAGCAAGTCAAATAAACACTCACAAGTAGGTCATGTAGAGTGATCCCTCAATCCCCTAATAATAGCTGGATTTGAACTTGGGATTAGGGAGTTTGCTTCTCTGTCCTCTTTCTGAGTTGAGAAGAGATGCTGTTTAGGGTTGAATAATCTCCTTTGCTGCTTTCATCACCATCTGGGCCTGTGGAGACGGCTCAGAGGCTGAATGTTCATTTGCTCTTCATATGCTGCAGTTGCTACTTGCTGTCTTGGGTGTAAGAATGCACCCTGATGTACATGGTTTTATGAGACTGCCAGACCCCCTTAAGCAGCTTCCATCTCTAGCAAGCAGTATCCTGACTTTTGGCACCCTGGAATGTAAGACCCAATTCTGGTCTGACATTTTTTCCCATCTCTTTGCACTTCAAGTGATCCTAGGCTGAAGCTAGAGATAGTTGAGTGTATCCTTCCCCTTCAGTTTCTCCCGAGGATAGTGATTCTGAAAGCCCAGAGCTTAACTGTACATGACACAGACAATAGTAATAAAATTTATTTTCCTTTTAGCACCACACCAGATGACTCAACCTTTTTGAAGAATGTCAGGCTTGTGAAGTCCACTGTAGACTTGCTTCTTTTCTGTTTTCTTCAAAAACAGGGTTAAAACAGTACATGTGAAAGAAGGATGAGGATCTCTGGATTGTCTCCCTTCCAGAATGAATACCATTTTTGCAGCCTGAAAGTATTCAGCTTCTGTGTTAATCTTCCCACATGAAGGCAGATATCCTGTGTAAGCCCTTAATAGAATAGGGTGACATTCTGAATATTTATCCCAGAGCAGATTTGTTCTTGATATCTTTGATTGAGCTGGTCCTAGTATAACAGCACCTTCCCATGTTACTCCTTGTTAAGCAGTACAAGATTTGGGATGTGGTAGACAAGAGGGCATTCTCGTCCAGCAATTTTGAACTTCAATCTCTTAATTAGCTGCTTGGAATTCTTCTCAGTAGTACTCACTGCAGAAGACCTTTGAAGTCAAACATACATACTTCCCTTGTTAGTTGATCTGTGAAAAGGCATTCTACAGTAGGTGCTTATTAATCCACCCTCCCCCACACTACCACTCCCCCATATGGCAGCTATGGGCCTCTGCTGAAAATAGGCTCTGTCCTAGTCAGACTTTCCCAGTCAACAAATATTAAATAAATAAATAAATCTCCAGGTTCCATTCCTGTTTTGTGGACTAGGTTGTGTGAAAGCAGACAGTTCTCCCTGATTTTGGATCAAGGAGGCTTTTGAAAGATACTTATGATGACATCTTAAGTGACATTCCACATAAATAACTATAATTTTAACAGTAATAATCCTATGGCAAGGGCAGCAAGCTTAGGAATGCATATTTAGTGACTACATGGTTCAGGCTTTACTCTTTCCGTGATCTTCTTAGACTAATCTTTCTAAATTATACCTTTGACCCTTCCATGGTGATGTCCTCTTTGGGCAGGCAACCTGATGGAAGATTTCAAAAAGGAAAAAAAAAGCATTGACATTAAAAGTGATGTGGGTCTACTAGTAGGCCATAGATTGGGGCAACACTCTTAAGTCATTAACATCCTGGGAAGATGTGTTGGGTGACTCCCTTAGTCGTAGCTCTGATGCTATGTATAAGAGAATCCTGTGTGCTCAGTAACTTTCAAAAGTGGGATAGCCCAGAGAATTGTTTGTGTATCACTATGGAGATTCACCTGTCTTGCTCAATTCAGAAGGGTAAAATGAAGTTGTTGTTGTGAAATTACGTTCCCTGATTCATGGCATAAAGGATTCCTGTTCTCTTTGATCCCACACTTCATTACAATATTCGGAGGAGAAGAAAGCTCACCTTCATTATCTTGTGATGGGAAAGAAGAGTATGGTTTCAGAATCTTGGATTCCTGTCGCTGCATGAAACTATCCCAGTATCAGCTAGGGAAGTCCCCTTCACTTGAGTCAGCATCTTAATTTACACTTCCTCCAGGTGGTTTGTTCTGGGGGATTTTAAATGCCTAGGTAGGCCATAAGACCTGCAAACTCCTAGGTTTGATGGAAGCCACTGTCTTCACTCTAGCTGTTTCTGCTGTGACCCATACATGTAGACATTCTTTGTACCTTGCTTTTGCAGCTAGGACTAGAGATCAGGTATATTGTGGTAGAGACTGTCTTCTGGTCTGACCATTTCCTGGTTAATTTCAGGCTGGCTTTCCCCACATCTCATTCTTCTAGCTATAGGGCTTGTGAAATGTATGAAATTAGGACAGATTAACCTGATATTCTTTTTTTAATAGTGTTTAATACTCTTAGCTTGATCTTTGACCATTTTTTTGGCGAAAGTTAATACAAAAGTTCCAGATGATCTGACTTATTTGGGTAATTATGCTGTTAAAAGTGTTGTGGAACAGACTGCCTCGGTGATTGTACACCCCAGGCCAATGGTCTTTCTTGAGCCATAGTTTGACTATGAGCTTTGCTTAATGCACCGGATAGGATAGAGGCTGAAGCAATGATTTGAGTATGTCTTCTGAAGTATGACCTTGTTCTGGAAGAGGTTATGCTTCATATCAGGGTTAGATCTTTCAGAAAAGGCCTGAATTGGTGTGGAATGATATTTCTGCTGCGATTAATCTTCCAGATGCACTGTTCTAGGGTGTTGGCAGATTGAGCAGCCAAGCCTTTCAGGAGATTCGGAATTTTTTCTTTTGATGAGTTTGAGGAAGTTGCTAGATTTTCTTTGCAGACAAGATTGTCAGGACAAGGTGCTGTTCCCTTGGGATGGGGGCACCCATTGAGGATTTCAGGTTGCATGTGACGGGTAACTTAGACTTTAGGCTGAATTTTGATATGTCTGTTTTAATAAACACATGGGCATTGTTTCATGTATGTGTCCTGCCATTTGCAGTTTTGATCCTGACCTCTGCAACTACTGAAAAAATGCATGGATTCACTGGGAGCAGTTATTTTGTACATCATTTTTCTATCTTTTTAAAGGAGTCTGGTTACCCCAGTTCTTAAGAAAGTATCTTTGGATGTGGCTCTGTTAGAGAATTATTGCCTTGTCTCTAACCTTTCCTTTACTACAGAGGTTATTGAGAAGGTGGCTATGCACAGTTTTCTAATATGATTTATTACATACATGTTAGTCTGGATTTGGATATAGACACAGTACAAAAACTACACTCATTCAAGTGATAAATGTTTTTCTAGAGCAAGAAATGGAAAAAAAATGTGATCTTAGTCGTTTGATCTCTTTGTGGCCTGTGACACTGGTGATCATGCAGTTCTGATTATGCACCTGTGAGTGTATTGTGATCTTGCTGAAATGCAGTTCTTGGATAGTTTCTGTTCAATTTGTGGAGATAATTGGCATGTGGTGTCACTCATCTGTTGCTTACCCATGGTATATCTCCGAGTTGGCTCCTTTGTTATTCATATTGTATATGCTGACACTTAAGGAGATCATGGTGAGGAGTATTTCCTAGCAATCTTATGCTGATGATATTCTGCTGTACCTCCCCTTTTCTCTTGAAAGTATACCTGATGTTTCATCTGGGGAAGACTGATTGTATTCCAGTCTTCATTGGTTGATCTATTTAATGTTGTTCAACTGAAACTTAACCTAGGTTAAGACTGTGGCTTTGCTGGTTCATGGTACCATCAAGCTGTCTGTTCTTCCTATGATCTCTTACTGATTATCTTTGGTGTGAATGAGTTGGAATATGTATAATGCATTTGTGATGTGGACATCATTCTTGATGGCAAGTTAACACTTGGGGATCAGGTGTGAGCTGTTTTCAAGACATCTTACATGCAGATGAAGAATACTGATCAGATTAGATGCTGTGTACCATCTTTAAAATTTGGAACAGTTGTAGAGGTCCTGATATTGTTTGATCTTAAATGCCACAGTTCTCTTAACCTGGGTCTTTCAGGCAGTGACCATGTCTTCCTATAGTGGGTGCAGAATTCTGCTATAAGGGCTTTTGACAAGTACATCAAGAACAATTCATTTTAAGCCTGCACTGGCTGCCAATGTGTATTTAAGATCCTTAAGCTCACTTTCCATGCCATATCTGAGCTGAATTCTGCTTAATTACTACAAGACAAGTCAGGTCATCCTGTGTGGGGCTGCTGGGTGTTCCAAGAGCTTGGGAAGAGACATCAAGCAGGATTTATTTTTCTTATCTTGTACTGGTCCTTTGGAACCAACTTCAATCCCTGGTTTAGGATTGAGACCGAGTCTCCTTTTAGGAGGACCCTTAATTTCATCTGTTTAGGAAGGTGTAGTGTGAGGCTGCCAGGTGCATGCTCACTAATATTTAGAATGTTAATGTTTTTAAATGGTTTAGTTTTTGATTCTGGCTTATCGGTTATTTTATTTGTAATTGCCTCTGTGGGCATTAAGATAAAATGATTGACAAGCCAATGTCAGCACACTTTTCACAGTCTGATCATTCTGCATCAGATATGAGAGTTATAGTTCTTCAATGACATTTCCGTAAAGCTTTGGAAAGAACAGTGGAGATTGTTAAATTCAGTTGTTCAATTTGACAGTCAGTGGTTTGAACCAGGATATTGGTTTTATGAGATACTGTAATATTTAAGAACTTTTCTCTCTGTTTTTTTAACACACCTTTATGGAATTATCATTTGTGATATAGGTAATTTTACATTTATACAAAAGTAATCAAACTATATTAACATTAACAAACATTATAGTTCATATATACTGCTATATATTATATAATCTATGCAGAATTACATAAATTATTCAATTCCTGACCATTTTTTTAAACAAGAAACATCTTTATTAAACCACCACTTATGACATAGGTAATGATACATTTATATAAATGAAAACAAACCACACAACACAATCCTAGTTCCAAGCATTTTGCATCACAAACCATACTGATACACTCCCAGTTGCAAACATTATATATCCGTTATATATTCTACCCAACCATTTTCAGTCAAACATTACATAGCTCATTTAAGTCCTGCCTTCTTTTAAACTTCATTCCTCCCATGTATCTGTTGTTCCCACAATTCCCATTTTTTCCCATGAAGTTTGTTCCTACCTTTTTCTAAATATCTTAATTCCAGTTGTTTTATCTCTGTTACTATATTCACTGCTTTTAATATAGCTGGTTTTGATTTTGATTTCCATTGTCTAGTAATTGCTTTTTTGACAGCCGTCATAATTAGACACAGCAAGGCCTTACCAGGTCTAGGCAATTCTGTTTCTGTATCATAGCTCAGAAGAAACATCTTCCTCTTCACACCAATCCGCCCACCCACCATCTCTGACAGTGCACCCCACAGGGAATCTGTAAAGTCTGCCAACCCACTGCACTCCCAGAAAATATGTTCCCAAGTACCTCTTTTTCCCCCCTCACACCTCCAATATTTGCTGTCTACCAGAGGAATAATTCTCTGGAGTCTACTTGGGGTATAAAAATATCTTTGTAAGCATTTCCAAGCAAAAATCCTAAATCTTCCAGATTTTGTTGCATATTTAGGAAGCATACATACATCCTCACATTGTTTCTTTCTGAATTGTTTATCCATTCTCTCTTCCCAATCCTTTCTAACCACCTCTGATTGATTCTTATAGTTATCATGCAATATTTTTTATATGCTCTACTATTTATTCCTTTTTTGATGGCAGCTTCTGTTCTAGATTCTACTAAAAATGCTACCAGTGCTGGTCTTTTGTTTAAGACCCCCTATTTCTTTCTCTTCGCCTATATTCTGATATCAGTCCTTGATAGGGAAGGCAATCTCTAACCTGCAGTCCAAATAAATTCTTGGCCTCTTCCCATTCTATTTCTTTATCCTCTCTAGTTATTTGCTCCAATACCTTAGTTCCTTTGCCTATTTTCTCCAGTAAATTCCAGCCTCCTGTTGCCTGTTGTCTATATCCCTAATTGCAGTCATCCCATCGGCAGAATCTCCTTTCTCCATTCCCGTGTTGGCTTAGTTCTTAGAATACTTTTGGCTGCTTTATGGATATAATAATCTGTATGATTGTTATTCTCCTTAAAGACCTGCATCCAAAATCCCAGTCTCTCCTTGTTTCTTGAGCTTCCCTTTTGTTTCTACATCGTCCATTTACATTTTGAATTATAGTTTGCTGTTTTTGATATGTATAGGAGCCTTAACCATGTAGCTCTGAAATACCCCTTCGAATTGGGTAATCCTAATCTGCCCTGTTCTGCTGGAAGAAGAAGCTTATCCCACTTGCTGTCTTCCCTTCCCAGGTAAAGTCCTTCAGCTCTTTATTAATGGCTATCAACAACTTCTCTGGTTGATAAAAGTATACCTGACCTGTGTATAAGACTAAATGGACTAAAAATATTTTGACTGCTTGTATCTTACTATCCATAGCCATATAACAAAGCTCCCATTTTCTCAGTTTTTGTATTATCTTTTGTTTAGTTTCTTACCACACATCCTTAGCTGCCACACCAGAATCATTTTTAATCTGTACTCCTAAATACTTCATTTTATCTTGTCACCAGAAATATGGATATTGCAGAACCAATTTGTGTGTGGGTGTATAATTTGCCACTATTGCCTTTGTTTTAGCTCCATTAATTTTGTATCCCTAAAAGATTTTAAACTGTTTCAAAATGTTCCACAACACTAATATCATTTTCTGGTTTTGTCAGGTATAAAATAATATCATCTGCAAATAGAGCCAACTTTTATTGACTACCATACCAATTATATCCTTGAATTTCTGGGTCTCTTACTTTATTTGCTAGTGGTTCTAAATATAATGCAAGTAACAAAGGGGAAAGAAGACATCCCTGCCTGGTTCCTCTGCTCAAGCAGAATTTATCAGGGAAGACCCCACCCACTTTAATTTTCACCTCTGATCCCTCATATATCCACCTAATCAACCTTATAATATTTTCAGGAAATGCAAATGTTTCCATTGCCCTGCTCATAAAGTTCCAGCTTACTCTGTCAAATGCTTTCTGTGCATCAAGACCCACCAACAACAATGGTGTCTTCTTACATTCTGCTTCCCTCTGGATCATCAGTGTTCTGTTAATGTTGACAAATGTTTGTTTCCCCTCCACAAAACCACATTGATCTCTATCTATCAATTTTGGCATTACGTTTGTCATTGTTTTAGCTATTGTAGACATGAACACTTTATAGTCCTAGTTTAGTATTGAAATGGGCCTGTATGAAGCTTGGTCTGATGAATCTTTACCCTCTCTAGGTATTACAGATACCACTGCTTTCTTCCAGGATGCTAGTACTTCTCCTCTTAAAATACTGTTTAACAAAACCTTCCAGATCTTTATCAGTTTTTTCCCTCATAGCGTCCAAACTTCCACAGGAGAATGTTCCTGTAGATTGGTTATACATCAGTTTTTTTGCCATCTCCTGCTAGCCTAGACATTAGTAAATGAGCCTAACCTTATCATAATTAATTCTTCCATAAACATTTCCATTTGTATCTTTTCTTTTGTTTTTCAATCATTTTTATTTATTCTTTACATCAAAGCAGAACAATAAATGAAATGTAACAGATAAAGAAAAGATGCATGAACATTAAACAATTGTTATACATTGAAAGTAATGCAAAAAGAGGTTAATCAATCAAACAATACTATCTACACTATATACGTAGATGCTTTCAAAATTCAGCAGAGCAGAAGTAGTAATTTTGCAAGCGTTATTATAAGTAAAGTATTAAAGAGAAAAAGACACTTTTAGGAGTTAGGGATGTAAGATGTTGTGAAAACTCTTAGTTATAATGAAGTATGGTCATTTGTGGTAGGTTATGCAAGAATAATATTAAAAATTTGTTCTCATAAATTGCTAAGTTTAATAATTTTGTCCCTTTTGTTAATTATTTTATGGGCTAATAGATGTTTAGTCGCCATCAGTCTAAAATTCTCCCATGAGTTATTAGTTGAGTTAAGCCAGTTGGTAGCTATATGAAGTTTCATTAAAATAAAAATATTAATCAGAGTAATTGCTTGTTTTTTGGAGATATTATTTGGGAGGATATGTAGTAGAGTAAATTCCCAGGTGAGTGTGGCTGGCTGATGGCCCATCTTTTGTAATTGAAGTTTAAGGGAGTTCCAAAGTTTAAATACACATTTACAGCTCCAGAAAAGGTGGAGTAAGTCAGCAGATTGGTCTTTACAGTGTGGGCAGAGTGAGGATTTTATAGGATTAAATTTATGTAGAATAGCAGATGTGAAATACGCATTGTTATAGATCATGAGTTGAGTAAAAGCTAGTTTTTGAAGGGGTATATATTTTATTGTTAGGTTAATTGCTTGATTCAATTGATGGTTATCAATGAATGAAAGTTTTTTCTCCAGTAGTCAGAAATGAGTATATGTTTCTGGAATTTAATGTCTTTGATCATTTTGTAGGTATATGTGGTAAATTTTTTAGTTGAGAGGATAGTCTTTCAAAGTAAGTTACAAGTTGTTATATCTTCGTTATTTGTGATAGTGTCATGGAGATAACTGGTACATAACTCTTTGATCTATCTCAGGATCAATAAGTATGATTTGGGAAGGTTCAATTGGTTCCCCATTTGTATCTTTTCTTGATTTCCATATTTCTCTGCTTTATACAGACTTTCCGAAATATTTCTAATACCTCTACAGGATCTGTTGTTACCTTCCTTTTTATAGGCTCCCTAAGCTTGGTGACAGTCCTTTCTACTTTCTGTTGCCTGAGTTGGTGTGCTAAAAGTTGTTGTGCTCTACTGTTATCAAAAAACAGTTGCTTAACAGCAGTCTTTCTAAACTTGTGCATATTATCGATGTAATCCCTTATTTTCTGCATAGTATTCTGCAGTTGATCCTCTTCTTGTTCTGGGAGATTCCCCCTGTTCTGCAAAACTTTAACGTTTGTCAGTCCCCCTAAATAATTCTTGTTACTTGTTAACCATAGCTCCCTTGTTTTTATTTCTACCCTGTTTTTAAACTGTACTTTAGTTCTCTAGCTATATTTTCAGAAGAAATGACTGTCCTCTGTAACATCTCCTGAATAATCTCTGCTAACTTTTCCTTAAATTCCTGCCTTTTCAACAGATTGGTCGGAAAGCACCAGTGTCTCATTTTTATTTCATTACCCTGTATTTTTATTTTAGTTATTTTCGCATGATCTGAAATAGTTATTGGGTGCATATCCAGACCTTCAATTAAATGCACATGTTCCTGTGAAATGTAAATTCTGTCTAGCCTAGCCTAGTTTTTATATCTTAGGGAATAATATGTAAATACACTCCAAACTCCTGTAAGTGAATTCACATCTTCCATGCCAAATATTTTCATAAATTTCTTCAAAAATCTACCCTCCTTTGTTATACTTTCCCTTCTGGGCCCCCCAAACACATCTTCATTGTTGCAAATCACATTCCTATCCCCACCTACAAGTAATATTTCTTGCTGAAAAATAATTTCTTCAGAATTTTCTTAAGCTCCATTGTAGCAGTTTTAGGTGGAATATAAATTCATGCCAGTGCAATCCTCTCCCTTGCCAGTAGCGCCTTAGCACTACAATTTTGTCATTATTATCTTTTTTATCCACTTCTATCACTATTGGAGCACCTCTTGCAATTAATGTAAGTACTTCTGTTTTCCTTTGTCCCAGGTATTCCACTGAATACATTTCTTTATCAAATTCACATATTCAGTTCTTTCTAAGTGTGTTGGCTGTAACATAGCTATTTGCGCTCTATGTGTAATATAGTTCACTACCTTTTTCTTTTTTGTGTTTATCTGTGAGACCGTTGGCATTTAAAGACATTACAGAAAGCATCATTGCATTAAAAAGGTATTATTCTCACCTTTTTTGTATAACACCTTTTTGTTAAATGTCTAGTTCCAGCTTTTGTGTTACATGCATACAGTATTTGACAGGTTGAACTTTTATACAGTTTTCTTGTCATATCCATTTCAGCGTATGTCACATATTAAAAACCTTTTTGTCTTATTGAAAGTTCTCAAACAATTTATTTATTTTATTTATTGACATTTTTGACCAGGAGAGTCTGACTGGGTCAGGAACCCATTTTCAGTGAAGGCCTGGGGAGAAAAGCTCCCTCAAAACATTTTATCTGTACAGTATAAAAAGTATTTAAAGTACATACAGATTCTAAAAATAAGAATATTAAACAGTGGAGTTACATATTGTAGATGAACAAAGTAATTTACAGTTTTTTAGTTTGTTAGCATATTATATAATTAAGCAGATGACGGTCTTTTTTTGTACAGGAGATAGTTTGAATTTAAAGGTTTGGAAGGGAGAGTGCAAAGGGTTATTTTTATAGGAAAGTTAGACGCAAACAAGGTTCAAGGAGTTAGAATATAATTAAAGTTAGAAATTAATAATAAGAAGTTGTGTGAATTAATAATAAGTAAAATTGGGAAGTTTAAGTATCGTACAGGTTTGGAGAGGGTTATTATTTTGGAAGGATAGATGAAAGCTGAAAATAGAGGGGATGTTTTATTACATCTTTGGTTAGATGCAGAGGCAGACATGAGTACTGAGTAGATAGTTTTTTAGGGTGAACTTGAATTTGTTAAAGGTCTATGGTATTTATGGTCGTAGGAAGGGCATTCCAATGTTTTGTGATAGCATGTACGTATAAGCACTGCCCAGCACTTTTGTTTGGTATGTGGACGGTTATGAGAGCTTATTTTTGGAACGGAGGGTTCTTTTGGGGATATAGGATAGTTTTAAGAGCAGGGCAGCTATCTGTGTTGTAGATAATTTTGTGGTCTGTAGACAGTTGGAGGAGGTCTAGGCAATGTGGGAATTCAAACCAGTTGAGTTCTCTTAGCACTTGGCAGTGATGTGAACGGTAGGAGTTGGCTGTGGCAAATTTGACAATCTTGTGGTAGCAGGGCTGGAGCTTATTTTTTTTAGAGATAAGAGCATTTTGGTGAATATGGGGCATCATACAAGAGGGAGGTGGGCAAGTAAGTATTGGCAAGGGCTTTTGTGGTGGAACTATCCATGAACTTAATGGACGTCACAGTGGTGCAGCGGTAGCATTGTCACCTCACAGCAAGAGGTTGTCCGGTTAGATTCTCAGCTGGGGTTCCTTCTGTGTGGAGTATGCATGTCCTTCCAGCATTTGTGTGTGTTTTCTCCAGGTGCTCTGGTTTCCTCCCACATTACAAAGACATGCATCTGGAGCATTTCTCCCCTGGCCTCCGCTGAAAACTGGCTTTGATCCAAGTCATACTTTCCCGGTTAACAAATATTAAATAAATCAATAAAAATAAATAAACTTCTTACACCTATATATAGTTCCTAATTTGCAATGTGTTTTCTTTATAGCATTACAAATATGGTGATAACACCTGGAAGCTTAGCATTGGATATTGTTTCAGTTTGGGTTATTCTGAGAAAATATTTTAAAGTCAATTGAGGGGGGGGGGTTACTGTGAAGAGTAGAAGTTTTGGGTTTTTGTTGGGATTAAGGAGTAATTGTGATTCTCTCAGCCAGGCTTTAATTGAGCTTAAGGTATCTTGTGTTGTTTGTCGGAGTGCAGTATTTGAAGGGGAAATTACAGTAGTATCATCTGCATATTGGATAATGGTGCTTAGATGGGAAATGGTGTGTAAGCTGTAGGTAAAAATGTTAAAGACTAGAGTACCGAGGATGGATCCTTGTGGGACTCCAGTTTGGCACTGGTATAGACTGATGTTCATCGTGTTACACTGCTGCAGTCATCACACTTGGGTTATCCTGCCGTCAGGTGGTCCTGCAGTCGGTCAGAGTTCCAAAGTCTTGGTCCGGCGTCGGTTGCTGTCGCTTCTTCCCTGACGTCAGTGCACCAGGGGTATATAAGAGGCATCCGACACCATTTTCTTAAATCTTTCTTGCCACGTGGTGCCTGAAGCAGAAGCAGTTCGCAAGTGCCGGTCGGCTGACACCTGAAATTTACGAAAAATTTCAGTCCGAAGTCTTCAATAAAGCTAAGTACCCCATTGGGGAACCTTTTCTTCCCTCAGTCTGATGTCAGAAAAAGTTAACAATTGCATTTCTTGTGGGAAGCAAATACCTCATAAGGACTTCCATTCTTATTGTATTCCTTGCCTAGGCCCAGACCACGACATCACAGGTTGTCGGTTTTGTGCTAGGTTTAATAAACGTACTATCAAATGCCGTTTTGACTTCGTACGGCATTACTTTGGTAGGAAATTTAATTATATCATGCCATAGGAGCAGCCGACGACCAGCATGCATAAAAAATGCAAGGCTAAGGACAGGCAGCCTAGGACCAAGCCAGACTCCGAGGCCTCTGCTGAGCCTGTCACCAGTTCTCCGGTTTTCAGTGAGGCGCCTACGCAGCCCCTGACGACCGCAGAATTGGAACTACAGACAGCTGCGAATTCTCAAGCAGAGTGTACTAGGCCAAACACAGCCATCTTCATTAGGCCCTTCCGACACCAGAGCAGAAGGGGATCACGGTGCAGTAGAAACACCTTCGGTTGCAGAAGGTGTTTTCAGACCGACTACACTCACCATTAAATCTTATGCTAAGCTTAAAACTCCATTAAAACCAAAAAAAACTGTACATCAGTCTACAGTTCAAGGCCCCATGCCTAAGAACCAGATGCTTAAGATGGCTGATGATTTGATTACCCTAATCAGGGGTTCCCATCCCCCTCCAGATAAAAGACCAAGACAAGAGGAGGATTATGCTTCCTCTGACCAGGTTTCAATTTCCTCAGCTTCTTCTGAGGAATAGGATTACACTTTTCCCCTTATGAAGACTCTGATGCTGAAGAATCTATTCTCTCAGCATCTCCCCCTGAAGACTACTCCTTTGGGGAAACTTTACACACCATGAGGGAACATTTCCACTGGGAAGGACAGGATTACTCTGATTCAAAGAAAAGGCTCCGAGAGTTCCTTTTACTACCCCAGCACAGACCACTTGCTATCCCTCCAGTTTTAGACATTGTGGATGATGTTTACTTAGAGTCTAGCCTAAATCCAGACTCTCTACCGCCTGTTCCAGCCAAACCAGACAGATACTACCGAGTACCTGACTCACACAAATTCCTTTATAAAAGCCCTGTGGCTGATCCAGAAATAATTTCCCAGGGTCCCAAAAGGGCTAAAGCTTCTATGGCTAAAAATACTGTACCCTCTGAAAGGGATTCCAGAGCCCTAGATAGATGAGGAAAGAAGATATACACCTCAGCTACTCTGGCTATGAGAGCATTAAATTGTCAGTTTCACATGCTGAAATATCAGCAATTCCTCATGTCTCAATTAAAACAAAAAATTAGCACAATTTCTGAACAGTCTTGAATTCAAGGAAATGCAGGATCTGTTGCATGCAGCTGAACAGGCGGGCAAACATACTTTACAATGTGGATTTGATTCATTGAAAGCTTCATGTAGAGCAGCAGTTACTGGGTCTGTCATACGTAGACATGCTTGGTTAAAAGAACAAACCCTACCTGATCATGTTAAAGCAAAATTATTGGATGCACCTTTACAGCAGGATGTTTTATTTGGTGTCAAAGCAGAAGAGGTTTTAAAGAAGATGGAGGATAAGGCAAAGTCTATGCAGACGGTCAAGGATTTTTTTACAGGTACAACCCCCTTGTTTCAGCAGAAATTGGCCAACAAAAAACTGGTCCTTTCCAGCTTCTGACAGATCACAGAGGGGCAAATACAGATGCCCAAGGGGCAGAGGTCAGTCCCAAGGCCCTTACAAACCTCGCCAATGGGGTACTACTACCCAGAAGGGAGGAGAAGACAGGCCCCAAGCTAGCAGAAGACGAGCACAATGACTGAACCCTCAAATTCCCAAGCAAATCCCTCTTAGCAGCTCCCTTGGGAGGAATATTAGCACTTTTTGCAGACAACTGGCACATAATCACAAAAGACAAATGGGTCCTAAACATTGTCTCACAAGGATACAGATTCCACTTTCATAACTTGCCAAGGATAAAAGGAATGCCAAACCTGCCACCGAATCAATGGGCAGAAGCACAAAAACAAATTACAGCTCTCATGGACATGAGAGCCATTCAACAGGTACCTACACAGGAGCAAGGACAAGGATTTTACTCAAGACTCTTTCTAGTCCCCAGAAAGGGCAAAGCATGGAGACCCATTTTGGATCTTTCAATTCTGAACACCTATCTGCAAGTACCAAAATTCAAGATGCTAACACTACAGCAGCTTCTTCCCATGCTGAGCAAGAAGGCTTGGCTAGTAACGTTGGATCTCAAGGAGGCATACCTGCATGTCCCTATCAGACAAAATTGCAGAAGATACCTCCGCTTCATTGCAGGTTCAACCCATTATCAATTCTCTGCACTGCTCTTTGGCTTATCTACTGCGCCCATGGTCTTCACAAAATGCCTGGCACCAGTAATTGCATACTGCAGACAAAGAGGAATTCAAATATACCCATACCTGGACGACTGCCTTATTCAGGCAGAAAGCAAGGACATTCTTTTAAAGCATCTGGCATTTGTCAAACACCTTCTAAGTTGCCTAGGGTACACAGTAAACGAAAAGAAATCAAAACTAGTGCCCTCACAAAACATAATATTCCTGGGTGCCAGCTTGAATACAACGGCCCAGATGGCTTATCACACGCCAGACAAGCAACAACAGCTGACTCAATACTTCAAAATAATGGCAACAAAGACCCAACTCCCTGCAAGAAAAATTCTGCAGGCCTTGGGATTCATGGCATCTTGCATACTACTAATACCATTTGCAAAACTGCATATGAGGAAATTACAATGGTACCTGAAAAGTGTATGGACTCAGCTCAGCCACAGCTTAGAAACAATGATACCACTCATTCCCTGCCGTCAACAGGAGTTTCTATGGTGGGCACAGACATGTCACCTCAACAAGGGCCAGCCTTTCACCTTACCCACAGCCAGGCAAACTATGACAACAGATGCATCGGACTATGCCTGGGGAGCACACATAGCAGGGCAGTGCATTCAGGGCAAATGGACTACAGATCAAAGGCATCTGCATATCAATCAAAAAGAAATGCTAGCAGCACAGAATGCCCTAACAGCCTTCAAGGACCTCTTATACCCAGAAAACTAATAATAAAGACGGACAATACCACAATTATGTGGTACATAAACAAGCAAGGGGGCACACATTCCTACCCCCCTATGCAGGCAAGCAGTGACCTTGTGGAACACAGCACTGTCTTGCCAAGTTCAACTACAAGCACAATTCCTGCCAGGAAAGAAAAACACATTGGCAGACGACCTAAGCAGAAACATCATGGATCCCCACGAGTGGAAACTAGATCCACAAGTATTTGCAATGATAACTCAAAAATGGGGACGCCCAGACATAGATCTGTTTGCCAACCCCCAAAACTACCAACTTCAGAAATTTTGCACAAGGATATTCCAAACACAAGCTTGGAAAGTGGATGCCCTCTCATTCAGTTAGAAAACATTAACAGTGTATGCCTTTCCTCCGCTGCCTCTTCTAGCAAAGGTACTGCTGAAAGTCAGATTAGAGAGGCCACAAATGATACTCATTGCACCAGACTGGCCACGCCAGCACTGGTATCCAATTCTAAGGAACATGGCCCACGGCCCACCATGGATTTTACCACAAATTCCTCACCTGCTCACCCAGCAAGACAATCCGATTTTACACAGCCAGCTCAAGACTTTAAACGTGGCTGCATGACAAATTACCTAAACAACCAGCCAACACCTCTATCCAAAGCTGTTATGGATGTCATTCTGGAGGCCAGGAGGCCTAGCACCAGGAAAACCTATTCAGACAAATGGAAAAGATTTTGCGCCTAGAACCAGGCTAAAGGCCAAAATCCCCTTGATCCAAACATTCCTCAGATTCTACAATATTTAACTGAGATGTTGCACAAAGGACTTTCCTTTTCATCTATTAAGATCCACGCCTCAGCAATTTCAGCCCATTACAACACAGATCTTCCTTTATTTTCTCATCCACTCCTAAGACAGTACCTCAGAGGGGCTAAGAACATAAGACTGCCCAGGAGAGCACCAACACCTACTTGGGATCTCAACTTTGTTCTGGAAAAGCATACTCTGCTGCCCTTTGAACCAGCTTTTTCAGCAGATTTAAAATTTCTTTCATGGAAAACTGCCCTGCTGCTAGCAATAACTTCAGCTAGAAGAGTCTCAGAGCTACAGGCACTAATGGTAGTGGAGCCTTTCCTCATTTTTCATCAAGATCGAGTCTCTCTACGAACTAACCCTTCCTTTATTCCAAAGGTGATATCCAGTGTGGCCCTAAACCAAACCATTCATTTGCCCACCTTTTTCCCAAATCCCCAGAACAAAGGCGAAAGACTCCTGCACTCTTTGGACATTCACAGGCAATTACGTTACTACTTGGATAAAACTAAAGCTTTCAGAAAATCTGACCAGCGCTTTGTAGCCTATGCTGCAGGATCACAAGGAAAAGCTGTCTCAAAACAGACCATTTCAAAATGGATAGGACATTGCATACGTTTCTGCTACACGCATCATGGGAAACCGGTACCTGCTAACATTAGGTCCCACTCCACCAGGGCTACAGCTACATCAGCAGCCTTTCTCAGGGGGGTGCCAACCAAGGATATTCTTGAAGCTGCAACTTGGAGTTCAGTGCACACCTTCACCAAACACTATCACTTGCCTCTATATTCTAAGACTAGAGCTGGTTTTGCCACTGCAGTTTTGCAGGGCCTACTAGCTTCTTCTAATCCTGTTTAACTCCACCACCCAACCTTAGCTTTGGGATTCAACCCAAGTGTGATGACTGCAGCAGGGTAACACGATGAACATAGTACAGTTTTGTACCTACCATAAATGTAGATGTTCAAGTGTTCACCCTGCTGCAGTCCAGGTTACCCTTCCTCCATCCCGTCTGAACTACCTAGACTTATCTATGCCTTTCTATCCTATACAACCTCTGCGGTGTATTTGCTTGTGACTGAAGGTATTGTTTAATTTTTATATGTATATTTTTATATAGCAATATGTATTGCTTACCTATTGGGGGCACCTGACATCTGGGGCAAGAAAAACTGAAGAAAATGGTGTTGGATGCCTCTTAAATACCCCTGGCGCACTGATGTCAGGGAAGAAGTGACAGCAACCAACGCCGGACCAAAACTTTGGAACTCTGGCCGACTGCAGGACCGCCTGAAGGCAGGATAACCCAAGTGTGATGACTGCAGCAGGGTGAACACTTGAACATCTACATTTATGGTAGGTACAAAACTGTACTTTTTGCTATTTTACACATAGTTGATGGTTTGACAGGTAGCTAGCAAACCATTGGTGGCAGGGTGGAAAGTTGTTGAAGTTTTTTGTGTGATACTGTATCAAAAGCCTTTGACAGATCTAGTAGAAGTACTGAAGTAATGTTACCAGAGTCAATGGGATTTGTTCACAGTATCCATGAAAGAGATTAATGCAGTACTAGTACTGTGTGAGGTAGGGCTGAGTAGATTATTTGCAAGATGGTGAAGTAATCGTTAATGTACACATTTTTCTAGGAGTTTGGATAGAGAAGAAAGGATGGAGATTGGATGATAATTAGATAGTTCATTGAAATTAACTCCTTTATGTAGTGGGGTATTGATAGATTTTTTTTTCCCAGAGGTTAGGAACATGGGACTCTGTGATATCATGATTAATAAGAATGCTGACAGGATATGCAATAGCATCTGCAGTGAGTTTTAAATATTCTGGTGGAAGGTTGTCAGAAGACATGGAGCATGGTTTTAATTTCCTAAGGAGCTTCAGGATTAATGAGGTTAGTGTTGGTTGTAGGGAGAACGGGGTAGTTGGTGAAGCTGCAGTTTGGTGAGGTGGAGAGCATTTGTTTAAGTGAGTGGGAGAAAATGTGTTTAAGTGGGAGTTGGTGTCTTGGGACAGAGGTGACAAGGGGGTGATGTTGGAGACAGAGGCTGTAGTGGAAGTACAGTCTGTTATTTTTAATATAGCAAACATTGATAACAAAAAAACACTGCAGTACTCCCTAAAATCTGTTAACTTAATACACAAAATTATGTACATCTTCAAATACCAAGTTTTACTCTCCTAATAGGAACAAAAGTTCCAAACTGACAGCCACACTCACAGACTTGAGTTACCCTAAAAGAAAGGTTAAACATGCTAAAATGCATGTTGCAGCCTGTGCTTCTATTAAGTGCTGATTGGTTTTGTATTTTCTTTATAGCTCTCCTAGCTGGGAAAACCCCTGAATGCTTTCATAAAACATTATTTCCTAGCCAATTTCTCTTCTCTAGTTTTTTTTTCCTTCAGCTAATCATTCTCCACCAGCCTATAGCCATTTTCCCTTTATCAGATTGTTTCCATGGCTACATGAGAACCAGGCTGCCAATTTTTCTTTATCAGATTGTTTCCATGGAAACATGAAGACGAGCTGCAAAATTGCTACTAGAGCGTACATGTATTTGCTAGAAAAAAATCCTCATAATATTCAATATTCTTTTTCATTTACCTGCTTACTCTTAAAACTTGTTACTAAATCAATCTAGGGTCCTTAATTCAGTCATTTCCCCATAAGAATGAGGAAAGCACATTAATTTTTCTTTTGTCATGCTCTTTTAACCCATTTTTTTTCATTGCATTGTCTACATTTATTAAAACTAAGAACGAAGACAGAAAGAAAAGAGAAAAAGAACAGCAACACCTGTTTACAGTCCCTATTACACTTAAAATAACTGAGAAAACTTTACTTTATAGCATGCAAAGGAAACTATACACCACAAAAATAGTGCTAGTAAGAAAAAACGTCATTGCTCACAGTTAACTTTCTCCCTCTTCTCCCCCTCCTCAAAGCGTTTTTTGAAAATTAATGACTTGAAGTAGGGCATATGCTATGGAGTCCCCCATAAGTCCAACAAATTTTGTACAAGTCCAATATTTCTAGATTTTCTTGTTCTGTCATATTTCATACACACAGTTATTGCATTGTAATTCCACATTGTTACTGGTTTTATTACTGTTTCATCTCCATCTCTCAAATCCTGTCTCTGATTCGTTTCCAATGTGCTCTTGATTCTTCTGGTTAACTCTTGTGCTCCCGTCCTTCACTCCAACATTTTCTGATGAAACATTGGAAAAAGTTTCACAGGTACAGTCTGTCTGTGGTCTTTATTACCAGAAGAACAAGAAGCAGAACCTCTTTCTGTTTCACAGCTCACTTTTTGTTGGGCAAACATTTGTATTTCCACCTTAGCATGTACTTCATCATAAAATGATTTTGTCTCTCCAGGGAAGAATACTTTCAAGACAGCTGGGTACAGCAGTTTGAATCTCATACCTACGTCTCGACATTACCTGAACAGTGGAATAAATTTGCTTCTGTTCTGCCGGGTGTGCAATGATTAATCATTCTCCACACTCTCTCTCCCATTTTTAGTACTTTGTCCTTCTGCCACAGTTTTGCCAAAATTAACTCCTGCTGGTAGGATTGCATCTTTACTATTAAAAGTCTATAGCCAGATTTGGAAAATACACACGATGTGCCCTTTCAGCTAACAACTTATGTCCATGCTGTGGAATACCAGTCCAGTTGCTTATTTGTGCTTTCATAAAATTAATGTAGTCTTTTTCCCTCCAACTTCTCTGGTATAGCTGAAAATCTCAGTTTTTCCCTATGTGCTCTGTCCTCTAAATTCTATTATTTTTTTTTTAAACATCTTTTCCTGAGCCGTTCATACTTAGCCAGCTTTTTCTTCATTTCATCCTCTGATTATGTCAGCTTTATCACCTCATCTGAATATTTGTTTAAAGCTTCTTCCATTTTTTCCAGCCTTTTGTTTGTGTTGATATACTCCATCAGTGTTCTGTTTATTTTAACCAGGTCTGTGAGCATTTGCCTTGTATCATCCTGTAGGTTAATGGAATTCATGTTTGCAGGTTGTATTGTTTTTTGCTGAACAGCTGCAGAACTTTTTCCAGTCAGTGTTTTCTTACTTACATTTTGTAGCTGATTTTTTCCAGGTCCTCTGTAATTCTTTTTTTCCTGGCATCCAGGCAGTACACTTAATAGCCATTTACTGAAATTTACCCATAAACACAAGTCTACTAGCTTTCTCTGCCGAGTTCCATATTTCACACTGGAAGAGCTAGAATTAAGCTGTTACTCAATGTGCAGTCATCTTGGAAGTCTAGTAACAGAGAGGTTTGTGTCTAAAAATATCTTTGATCAACTAACAGTGGACACAAATAAGGTCTACTGAAGAGCAACACATTCTTTTTTTGTTTTGTTTTGTTTGTTAATGAATGATTTATGATGAATTTACTCTGAATCCAAACTGCTGACTATCTCATAATGTTAACAGCAACTGTTAAGATTACTGAGGCCAAAATTGTAGCACCCCTGTGTTTATTCATGACAAGAAAGTAGATGTTCTTCGTGTTTCACTGTTGCAGTCATTACATTTGGGTTATCTGCTTGCAGGTAGCCCTCAGTCGGACGGATTAACAAAGTCTTGGGTCCTGCGTTGGTTGCTGTCCCTTCTTCTATGATGTCAGGTTGTCAGGGGTATAAAACATGCAGCAGATGCCATTACATCAGACTTTCCTGCCATGCGGTGCCCGAAGCAGAAGCAGTTTGCAAGTGCCAGTTGGCCGACTCCTGAAATTTTCATTTTCGAGTTTCAGAACCGAAGTCTTCAACTAAAGTTAAGTACCCTGTTGGGGAAACTTTTTCTTGCTCCTTACCGATGTCAGTAAAAGTTAATAATTGCATTACTTGTGGAAAGCAAATACCTCAAATATTTTCATTCGTACTGTATTCCCTTGCCTAAGCCCTGACCACGATGTACCTTGCTGTCGGTTTTGTGCTTTATTTAATCAGCGCACTATCCGTCATCTGTATATTTTCGCCTCAAAATATTTCGGTTCTCGGTTTAATTATCCAGAAATGTCGTCGGTTAGCCATCCGACCACTGGGATTCCGAAAAAATGCAAAGATAAAGACAGAGACAGGCCGCCGAGGTCCAAAACTGCCAATGATGCTTCTCCTAAGCCAGTTCGCCGGTACTCAGTGAGGTGCTTTCGCAGCCCCTGATACCCGCTACTACTGATTCGCCGGCCTCTACTGAAACCCATGTATGCCGCGAGATGCTTCAACTATGGAACCCGCGGATGTCTCTACCTTGGATGGGTCCAGAGCCTCTGTGCAGGCACTGGCTTCTGAGGGTGTATTCAGGCCTATGGACTTGCATATTAAACTGAAGCCTCCTTCTTTACTTAGGCCTAAATCTCGATCCATGCCTAAAAAAACAATGCCCAGGCCACATGCTTAGGCCTTTATGCCTAAAAAGCAAATGATAAGGATGACTGAAGATCTAATAACTCTAATCAGGGGTGTAGCCTAGGACTGAAGTTGATTATGAATCATCTGATCAGGAGTCTGTTGTTTCTGATTCTTCTGATGATCTGGATTTGCCCTTATTTACTTATGAAGATTCTGATGCAGAGGACTCCATTCTCTCTACTTCCCCTCCTGAGGATTTTTCTTTTGGGGAAACCTTACATACTCTAAGGGAGCATTTCCACTGGGAAAGCTAGGATTTTTCTGATTCAAAAAAGAGGCTTAGGAATTTCCTTCTCCTACCTCAGCATAGGCCTTTAGCTATTCCTCCTGTACTAGACATTGTTGATGATGCTTTTTCAGAATCTAGTTTGGCCCCTGATACCTTGCCTCCTGCTCTCAGAAAACCTGACAAGACACTACAGGGTCCCTGTGTCCCACAAGTTCCTTTACAAAAATCCTATTGCAGATCCAGAGACTATGACACAGGGGCCCAAGGGCATTAAGGCTTCTACTGCTAAAAATCCTACCCCTTCTGATAGAGACTCCAGGGCGCTGGATAGATGGGGTAAGAAGGTTTACACTTCTGCAGCCTTGGCCATTAGGGCTTTAAACTGCCGGTTTCATATGTTAAAATATCAGCAACATGTTATTGGACTGCTTAAACAGAAAATGATGTTGATTCCTGACTGTGTGGAAAATAAAGAATTACAGGATTTAATGCATTCTGCTGAACAAGTTGGAAAACATACTTTGCAATGTGGTTTTGATTCATTAGAGGCCTCTTGCAGGGCTGCTGTTACTGGGTCTGTGCTCAGAAAGCATGCTTGGCTTAAGGAGCAATCTTTGCCTGATCATGTTAAAGCTAAATTGTTGGATGCTCCTTTAAATCAGGACCGCATGTTTGGCAACAAGACTGAGGAAGTTCTTAAAAAGATGGAAGATAAAGCTAAATCTATGCAAACTGTGAAAGATTTTTTACAAGTTCAGCTTCCTAGATTTAGTAAGCACTGGCCCTCTAAGAATTGTTCCTTTCCAGCCCCTTCCAGGTCTTCTCAAGCCAAACCCAAACACAGCAAAAACCCCAGGATGTTATGTGGTCCTATCTCGCCTACATTCATTACTGATGGGTTCAGAGCCGATAATCGGCTCCGACTCGGCTGACTATTTTCTAGCACAAAGTCTCTAATTGGCTGGGCTAACCCGTATCCCAGGACGCACCTCTCCAAAACGCCCAGATCTCGTTTGCCACTCTTTGAGTTAGGACGTGGTCTCGAGCTTGGCTGTGGCTAAGTACCTTTTTGACTAAACGTTCTAAAGTTTTATACCTTTCTGTCAAACAAAAGCTATTTTCATAGCTATATTGGGTTTTGTGTGTTTTGAGCTTGTTGGAGTTTTGTGGAGAGTGTGTGTGGTTTCCTTGTGTTTGGCAGGCTAGGCCCGTTTAATTTATAGGGACCTAGTCCTCTCCTTCATCTTGTTCTCAGTGTTTTCACTCATCGATCCCTAAGGAGCATTTAAATTAGAGTTCCTGTAGTGTATCCCACCTTCCTATTGTTGTGTTGAGTGTTTGGAATTTGTTGGACATGTCTAAAGAGCAAAAGGAGCATAAACCCTCCGGGTTTAAAAAATGCTCAAAGTGTGCCTATAAAATGTCGATCGCAGATGGGCATGCCATCTGTGTTTATTGCCTTGGCTCGATTCACTTACAGGAATCCTGCAGTGTCTGCCATTCCTTCAGTTCCAGGGTGCTGCAAGAAAGAAAAAATAAACTGATTTTGAAGGGCCTGGTCAAGCCCTCCTTTGAAGAGGATAATAGAATCTGTTTCTTCTACTGGCAAATCCAAATCCACCAGAACTAAGAAACGATTTCCGGCTCCATCTAGTTCTTCGGAGCCACTGGAGAAGATTTTGAAAATAGTTACAACTTCCTCGGCTCTGTTGGCCTCGGAGCCGCAGGACAGGAGCTCCGGTTTGGATACTGCTTCCTCAGCTCCATTGTCTTCGGGGCTGCAGGAGGTATCGGTGGTACTGGAGTCGACCTCGGCTCCGATCATATTGGAGCCGATTCGGAGCCTGTCACCCAGTGTTACACAGGAATCAATAGGTAGGAGATCCTCATCTCCTTCAGTTGCCTCCAAATCCTCTAGGTTATCTGATTTGGACTTGGATAGGGTGGTTCAGAGGCTCCTTCAGTCGCCGGTGTTAGCCAAATTGTTTTTGGCTCCGACCCAGTCGGCTCCGGAGCCTATTCCTTTTTCAGTACTGATGATTCCTCCACCGAGCATTGTGTCATCGGAGCCAGAGTGTTCAGTGCTGAGTGATGTCCTTACGCTGGCTCTGGTATCCCTGGCGGGTTTATCAGAGCCGTTGTCGGCTCCAACCATTTCTGTTCCGTCATCTGGTTTCGGCACTCGGGTTTCCTCAGTCGGGCCGAGGGGGATGCATCGGGACTTCTGTCGGCCCCGAGTCTCCCTCTTGGTGCTTCGGCTAGGGGGATCCCGATGCTGGTTGTGGTCTCGGAGACGGGTCAGTCCTCGGATTCGGGGGGACCCGCCTTCGAGGCCATGAGGAGCGCACTGTATAGGTCGTCAGTGACATCACTTGGATCGGCCACTCCATCCCCATACACCCCGACTAGAGCCTCTGACGCCCCCTATCAGTGGACAGCGGACCGCGAAGGCCTGAGGATACCCCCATGAGTGGTCCCCAGTTTTCTGAGGGCCCCTCAGAGTCTATGCCTGAGGAGCCTCCCAGGAAGAAGCTGTGCAAGAGGAAGCACATAGACTCCCAAGATGAGTCCATCCCCTCAGATACTGACCTCAATGATGCAGCGGGGGTCCCCTAAGTTGACCTCCGATGACATCTCCTTCTACGACATCCTGGAGATTTTGAGGCAGAGAGGCGACTGGCCTTCCAAGCCCCCCTCTGAGGAGGAGTCGGTATTCCTCAAGGCCTTCGGAGCTCAACCTTCCACTTCCTGGGTGTCTCCACCCTTCGATGAACTCTTAGACTTGATTTGTTGAAGGGTGTGGGAGCACCCTGATTCCATGGAACCAGCGCCCAGTCCTAATAAGTTCCTGTCTGCTCCCCCGGGGGAAGAGTTTTTGACAAAAGGGGTCCCTGTAGATGCCATAGTGGTGGCGTCAGCTACTCAGCAAGAAGTTGCAGAGGCTTCTTCCTCCGTCCATCCTCCTAACAAGGAGTCCAGGAGTATGGATCAATATGGGAAGCGTACCCTGTCTTCAGCGACCTTTACAGTGCGGTCTCTGAATTACCTTGTCACTTTACTCAGCTCCAGAGAGATCTCCTCAAAGAGTTGGGAGATACCTTGACAGGTAACATGCCTGAGGTGGTAGCGCAGACTGTTAACGCCCAGTTGTCTACCCTTGGTTCCATTGCAAACTTGTCCATGAGGCTCATATCCTATGCAGCCGAAGGGGCGAATAGGGCAGCTAGCTCAGGCTTGGCTCTCAGGAAGCAAGCCTGGATGCGCCTATGTCACTTCGCGGAGGCCTTCAAGTCTTCCTTCACGGATGCCCCCTTCGATGGGTCCTCTCTTTTTGGACCCAAAGTGAAAGAGACTCTCACCAGATGTGAACAGGAGGGTAAGACTTTATCTGCCGTAGGGGCCCATTTTTCTCTTCCCTCTAGGCCTTATCCCAAGGCTCAGAGAGGAGGGAAGATGTGGTTCAAGAAATCACAAGTGTCTTTCCCAGCCATGCATGGTGAGCCCCCCTCCGGAGGCAGAGGTGGGGGAATTATTCTGGAAGAAGCCGTCCTAGGGGCAGAGGAGGCCCCCGCAATCTGCGAGACCGCGACTCCTTTTGCGGATCTTCATATCAGCATCCCTGAGGGATTGCCCGACTGTGCTGCTCCGGAGCCAGTCGGGGGTCATTTTTTGATGCATCCTCAAGCCTGGGAGAGCATCACTCAGAATCGATGGGTGCTTCAAATAATCACTGGAGGTTACACCATTCCCTTTGTTTCGCCCCCTCCCCTAATCAAAAAATCCCGGACGTTCCACCCAGTCAAAGGGATCAAGTAACGCTAGAGATATCAAAGTTGCTAAGAAAAGGAGTCATCCAACCGGTCCCCTCAGACCAGATAAGATCAGGAACTTACTCAAAACTCTTTTTGGTGCCGAAAAAAACAGGGGACCTGAGACCCATCTTGGATCTCAGTCGATTGAACCACTACGCCCTGAAGTCCAAGTTCTGGATGGTCACTCTTCAATCCATCTTCCCATTGTTGGGAGAGGGAGTATGGATGTGCTTCATTGACCTCAAGGATGCCTATTATCACATCAAGATAAACAAGGCATCCAGGAATCATTTACGCTTCCGGCTGGGAGGCAGTCATTTCCAGTTTCGAGCCCTGCCCTTTGGTCTCACCACAGCCCCCAGGGTGTTTACCAAGTGCTTGGCAGTGGTGACAGCTCACCTGAGACGTCTAGGATTCCAGGTGTTTCCTTTCCTGGACGATTGGCTCATTACCGCCCCCACCAGGCATCTCCTCATCCAAGCCAGAAAGGCTACCATAAACCTTTGTCAAAGGTTAGGAATTACACTAAACTGGGAAAAATCTGCCTTGCTGCCCTCACAGCGTGTTGTATTTATAGGCGCAGAATTAAACTCTGTCCTAATGAGGGCCTTTCTACCTCAAGAAAGGATTACAGTGTTGCAATCTCAGGTCCAGGCTCTATTGCCCCGGAAGAAGGTCCAAGCCAGGTCAGTTCTTCAGTTATTGGGATCCATGGCAACAACCATCATGTTAGTACCCTTAGCCAGGCTGCACATGCGGATCCTCCAGTGGCTCCTATCAGTCCAGTGGTCCTATCAAAAATTACACCTCTCTCACCCAATTCTCTTCATAGAGCATTGCAGGCAGGATCTCCGTTGGTGGCTATGTTCCTCCAACCTGGACAAGGGGGGGGAATCTAGCCCCCCTTTCTCCCTCTGCCACAGTGACCATGGACGCTTCCCAGATAGGGTGGGGGGGGGCATTATCTGGGCAGAACGGTTCAAGGCATGTGGCAGGATCATGAGGTACACTTACACATCAATGTCCTGGAGATGAGAGCAGTGCTGTTAGCGTTGCAAGCACTTCAGAGCTCTCTTCCCCGGGCAACAATTGCTATTCACTCAGACAGCATGTCAGTTGTTTGGTACCTGAACAAGCAAGGGGGAACCAAGTCTTACCCCCTTTGCAGAGAAGCCATGAGAGTGTGGAATTGGGCAGTGTCTTCCCAATGGTTTCTAGTGGCAATGCACATTCCGGGAAAATCCAACATGCTAGCAGACAGGCTAAGCAGAGTTATTCTGATGCCTTACGAGTGGACCCTGAACAACCGAGTTGCTACTCGGATCTTCAGCAAGTGGGGTCAGCCTTGCTGCAATCTCTTTGCCAGTCCCCTCAATGCCGAATGCAGCAACTACTTCACTCTGATCCCCCCACAGGGGGAGTCACCCAGGGACTCTCTAGTCCACAGTTGGCCTTCCGGTATGCTCTATGCCTTTCCTCTGTTACCAAGAGTGATTCAGAAAGCCATTCACTTGGGAAGCAAGATGATTCTAATTGCTCCACACTGGCCCCGCCAGGTCTGGTTCCCCTTCCATCAGCAGTTCACTGTGGACGGTCCTTGGACTCTGGATCCAGTACCAGACCTTTTGACTCATATGTCGGGACAGCTCCACCCCTCCCTACAGTCCCTCAGGTTGACAGCCTGGCTGCTCCACTTCCATCGATAGTTAGACTACATTCCTTTTCACCTGAGGTGGTGCATATTCTTTCGTCATCTCACAAGTCCTCCACCAGAAGAATTTACTCTAGCAAATGGAAGAGATTTTCCATCTGGGCTCAGGCACAAGGTCTGGACCCTTTCACAGCCCCTATATCGGCGGTCTTAGACTTTTTAACTATGCCCTTCCGACAGGGCTCTGCTGCCTCGACCATTAAAGTGCAGCTGGTAGCCATTTCTAATTTCCATGTATCCTATGAGCCCTCTCTTATGGGCCATAAATTTTGCAAGGCCCTTTTGAAAGGAGCCTGGTTACTGCGTCTTCCTGTGTCAGAACCCGTCATGCCCTGGGATTTAAATCTGGTATTGCAAGCCATCACTTCTCCGCCCTTTGAGCCGGCTGCCACTTGCGAACTGAAATTCTTATCCTGAAAGACAGCTTTCTTAGTGGCCATCACTTCGGCTAGAAGAGTTTCAGAACTTCAAGCATTGTCCATTAGGCCCCCGTATTTGATATTCCATAAGGACAGGGTATCCTTGAGACTTAATCTGTCCTTTCTCCCTAAGGTGTCGTCTACATTTAACCTCCACCAATCCATTGAGTTACCTGTGTTTTTTCCCAACTTCTCCAACAAGGCGGAGTTCAAATTTCATCAATTGGATGTGCATAGACAACTAAGATTCTATTTACACAGGACAAAACACGTAAGAAAATCAGATCAATTGTTTGTCTCTTTTTCAGAGAATAGAACGGGTAGTTCTGTTTCCAAGTGCACAATTTTCAAGTGGATTAAGGATTGCATTACCTTTATTTACTCATCAGCAGGCAGAAACTTGCCCTTCCCAGTCAAGGCTCATTCCACTAGGGCGGTCTCGACTTCAATAGCTTATCATGCCAGGCTTTCCTTGGACGACATTTGTGCTGCGGCCACCTGGGCTTCTCATCATACCTTTATCTCTCATTACAAGCTGGACGTGGCATCTAGAGGCCGGGCTTCCTTTGGTTCCACGGTTCTCAGGAGTATTTTCCTATGAGCCTCCCGGGTTAGAGGTGCTAGGGACGCTGTCCCATCAGTAATGAATGTAGGCGAGATAGGACCACATAACATCAGTTAGTTATGTACTCACCATAACGATCGATGTATGTGGTCCATCTCGCCATTCTACGCATCTCCCACCTGCCCCCTGCCTGAAGGATTTGGAGGATAATTGCTCTGAGACCCTTCAGAATCGGTTTATTCCCTTTTCCTGGTGGATGATACTCCTCTTACTGAGGTTGGTGTATATGGAGTGACTCGGATGTATGCAAACAAGATCTGGGGATTTGGGAGAGGTGCATCCTGGGATACGGGTTAGCCCAGCCAATTAGAAACTTCGTGCTAGAAAATAGTCGGCCGAGTCGGAGCTGATTATCGGCTCCGAACCCATCAGTAATGAATGTAGGCGAGATGGACCACATACATCGATCGTTATGGTGAGTACATAACTAATTGTTTCAGCCCCAGGGGACACACAGAACTAAGCAGTGGGGGGCCTCCACTCCCAAATCTAGGAATAATAAGACTCCCCTCTATGGTAAACTGTCTCAAAGACTTATTTTTACAATTTCCAAGCACTTATCAACTGACTGCCCCTTTGGGGGGAAAGATTCATAAAAAGAATTGGGAACTCATTACCCAGGACAAATGGGTTTTAAATATAGTTTCCCAGGATACAGATTTCACTTCCACACATTGCCAACACCAGTCAGGTGGCTGGACCCACCCCCAAATCAGTGGGCAGAGGCCCAAATACAAGTACTTTCTCTCTTAAGCATGGGGGCTATTCAACTGGTACCAGAAGAGGAAAAGGGACAAGGTATCTACTCAAGACTTTTCCTGGTACCCAGAAAAGACCATTCATGGCGTCCTATCCTGGACCTGTCTACTCTAAACACCTTTTTGGAGATTCCAAAATTCAAGATGCTGACCCTTCACCAATTACTTCCTATGCTAGGCAAAGATGCCTGGCTGGCAACAATAGATTTAAAAGAAGCATACCTGCACATCCCAATCAGGGAATCTTGCAGAAGATACCTATGCTTCAAAGCAGGCTACACGCACTATCAGTTCTCTGCACTGCCCTTTGGCTTATCTACTGTGCCCAGGGTATTCACAAAGTGCCTAGCTCCAGTTATTGCATTTTGCAGGCAAAGAAATATTCAAATATACCCATACGTGGATGATTGTCTAATTCAGGCAAAAAGGCAGGACATACTTTTAAATCATCTGGCCTTTGTACAAAGGGTTCTAACTTGTCTGGGGTACACCATAAACGAAAAGAAATCATACCTGGTACCCTGTCAACAAATGATATTCCTGGGAGCAAGCTTGAATACAACTTCCCAGATGGCTTACCTCATGCCAGAGAAACAAATTCATTTGACAACCTACTTCAAACAAGTGGCCACAAAAACCCTGCTATCTGCAAGACAAATACTCCAAGCCTTGGGGTTCATGGCCTCCTGCATTCTTCTAATTCCATATGCAAGACTGCATATGAGAAAACTACAGTGGTATCTAAAAAGCCTATGATGTCAACATTCTCAAGACCTAGAAACAATGATTCCTATCATACCTTGCCTATGCCTAGAGTTCCTTTGGTGGTCAGAGGCCTGCCACAAAAACAAAGGGCTACCTTTCACACCACCCCCTGCCACCCAAACCCTAATAACAGACACATCAGACTATGCATGGGGGGCTCACCTGGCAGGGAAGTGCATTCAGGGCAAATGGGACCCAAGTCAAATGCACCTGCATATCAATCAAAAAGAAATGTTAGCTGTACAGAATGCTCTGACAGCCTTCAAGGACCACATTCTTCCAGGACAACTAATGGTAAAGACGGACAACACCACTGTTATGTGGTACATAAACAAGCAGAGGGGTACACATTCTTACCCCGTATGCAGACTAGCCATGGCATTGTGGAACACAGCCCTGAGCTACCAAGTGAACCTACAAGCTCAATTTCTGCCAGGAAAAATTAAATACACTGGCAGACGGACTAAGCAGAAAACTCATGGACCCACATGAGTGGAAACTGGAACCAAGGATTTTCAACATGTTGACAAGCAAATGGGGGAGCCCAGATATTGACCTGTTTGCCTCTCCCTAGAACTACCAATTGGACAAATGTGGCACAAGGACTCCCCACAAACTAGCCTGGAAAGTGGATGCTCTGTCCTTCAGCTAGAAAAACCTATCAGTCTATGCCTTCCCCCCTCTGCCTCTGCTCTCCAAAGTTCTACTAAAAATCAAACAGGACAAACCAAGGATGATTTTGATTGCTCCAGACTGGCTGTGCCAACACTGGTACCCTCTCCTGTGCAGTGTGTCACAGTTATCTCCATGGCACCTGCCTCAGACTCCTTTCCTGCTGTCTCAGCAGGAGAACCAGATTCTGCACCCTCAGCTTCTAACACTGAACCTTGCAGCCTGGCTAATTATTTGATCTCTCCTTTACCATCCCTCAGCAAACCTATGATGGATATCATTTTAGAGTCAAGGAGGCCTAGTACTAGAAAATCTTATTCTGAAAAATGGAAAAGATTCTGTGCCTGGAACCAGTCTCAAGGGATGAGCACAGCAACGCCCAATTTACCTCAGATTTTACAATACTTAACTGAGATGCTTCACAGGGGCCTGTCTTTTTCCTCCATTAAAATGTACTCCTCAGCCATTTCAGCTCATTATAACACAGAACCTCCCCTCTTCTCTCATCCACTGCTCAAGCAATTCCTCAGAGGGGCCAAAAATTTGAGACTACCCAGCAGAGCTCCAACCCCAGCTTGGGACCTTAACTTTGCCTAGGAGAAACTCACTCTACCTCCTTTCGAGCCAACTGCTACTGTAGACTTAAAATTTCTTTCTTGGAAAACCGCTTTCCTTTTAGCAATCACTTCATGTAGAAGGATATCTGAATTACAGGCCCTTATGGCAGTGGAGCCTTTCATCATTTTTCATGCGGACAGGGTGTCTCTCAGAACCAATCCATCCTTCATGCCCAAGGTGGTATCCAGTGTGGCTCTCTTAATCAGTCCATTCATTTGCCAACCTTCTTTCCCAATCCACAGAATAAAGGGGAATGGATACTGCATTCCTTAGATGTGCACGGACAACATAGATTCTACTTGGACAGGACTAAACCTCAAAGGAAATCTGAACAACTGCTGGTGGCATTTGCTGCAGGGGCAGAGGGGAAGGCTATTTCAAAGCAAACCATTTCTAAATGGATAAGCCATTGCATTAATTTCTGCTATAAGCACCATGGAAAACCTATCCCCCAGGGGATCAGACCTCACTCCACCAGGGCTGCATCTACCTCTACAGCCTTTCTCAGAGGCATCCCTACCAGGGACATCTTAGAAGCTGCTACCTGGGGTTCTGTACATACTTTCACCAAGCATTATCATTTGCCAATTTTCTCTAAATCCAGAGCTGGCTTTGCCACTGCAGTCTTGCAGGGCCTTATAGCTGGCCCTAATGCTATCTAAATTCCTTCTCCCAACCATAGCTTTGGGAATCTACCCAAATGTAATGACTGCAACAGTGAAACACAAAGAACATAGTGCAGTTGTGTACACTTACCATAAATGTAGATGTTCGAGTGTATTCACTGTTGCAGTCCTGTTTACCCTCCCTCCAGCCCCCTAACTTTTTTTGACTATACCTCTACTTTCCTTTACTATGCTTAAAAGCCTTTTTGGTGTATTTGCTTTTTTGTTGGAGGTATATCTTTGTAATTTTATATTTAATTGCTTCCCATTAGGGGGGAACCTGACATCTGGGGCAAGAAAAACTGATGTAATGGCGTCAGCTGCATGTTTTATACCCCTGACGACTTAACATCATGGAAGAAGGGACAGCAACCGACGCAGGACCCAAGACTTTGTTAATCAGGCCGACTGAGGGCTACCTGCAAGCAGATAACCCAAATGTAATGACTGCAACAGTGAATACACTCTAACATGTGCATTTATAGTAAGTGTACACAACTGTACTTTACTTTCACATAAGACATTCTAGTCAGAACAGTAGTAACAATAAACTTAACATTTAGTAAGTCTTTAACATTTTAACTGTATAACAAAACGTCCAGTTCTGCTGTTTTCAGAACCATAGATTGACATAACAAATTGTCTTCTCTCTCTCTCTCATCTAGCTAAACCACAAACTTATGCCTTATCCTCGTGATAGTCCCTGTCTTTCTCATCATTGTGAACCAGAGATTACTGCTAATTCATATTTTTTGTTGAACAAAACATCTGTCTCACAAAAATTGCTTGTTTAGTCAGACTAACAACTTACATATTATAACGTCTTGTTTCCTTCTCTTGATTTAATTAATCTTATTACACATTTCTTGTATTGTGATTTATTGTTTGATTGTACAATAAATGGCCATTAGCATCCAAAAACTAGCACCCTGATCGTTCAGCCCAGCCAGTGCACCTGTTGTAAATCGAGGCTATGCCAATGAAAAATAAAAGTCTGATTGCCCAGAATTTTTTCCATTACTATATGTTATACTTTTTTAAAGTTTTCTTCATTATAAAAAAATAATATTCATAAAATTAGAAATCCGGATAGTCCAGAGGTGCTAGAGATAGCACAGAGAAAATACTAGTAAAATCAGGTTTGTTATTCATAACTAAAAAAAAAAAAAGTACCTGATTTTCCTTGTATCTTCTCCATCCTCTCTCGTACTTCTAAAGTGTCCAAATTTCAACCTTATTTAAAAAAATAAATTAATTAATTAATTAAAAAAAAGGGCAACGGAGATCTTCCTCTTTCCGTTACTTCCTTTCCAAAGCACTGATCTACTGCATAAGCATGGGGAACGCAAGTCCCATACACATGCACAGTACATCAAAATAAAGCAGCAGGATATCCAGTTAAACTGGAGAAACGCCACAGAGCAGTCTTACAAAGACATTTTTAAAGAAAAGTATTTTTTTCTTAAATAATGTCATTGTATTATAGCAATAACTGTCTCTGTACTGTTGTAGATTGAAAATTTACCCACAGTTAGCTTGGTTTAATCACTCTGGCTTCGCCCTTGTGATTAAGCCACACACACCATGGGTAAATCTTCAATATACCACCAAATACTCCTTGTCTGTCTCTATGATATAGTACAAGCTGCGCATTTTTTTTTCACGCAAGCGCTTTTTTTACCCAGTTAAAAATAAATGATGTGCTTCCCTTTCTAGGCACAAGTGAATATTTATACACTGTGTCAAACATCAGTAACTTAATTCCTAAAGAAGGTCTTATGACAGTTCAAGCAGTGTTGTAATTGCAAAACCTATATTGGTCCAATAAAAAATGTTATATCACGTCTGTGTTTCAGTGTCTTTGTTTTCTGTTAGTGGACCAATACAGTAGTACTTAATTTTGGGTCTATATTATAACAACGAACGATCAAATGATCGAACGTTGTTATATTGAATTCAAAAGTTTGAATTCACAACACATCGAACCCAGGGGGAAAAATCGCTGTTCCCAAAAAAAAAAAAAACACATTCAAACATTACATAAAGTGTGGGGCTTTGCCCCACACCCCCCTGTTTAAATATACCAACTCCGAGATCGCACTACAGTGCCGGAAACGGCAAAGTGATGGAAGTGGCCAAACGACTTCTTTTCCAGGGAAAGAATTTGCTTATATGCCAGTTCGTCATTTTGCGTTTGACATTTGAAGTTTGACGAAGACGTATTCGACAAAATGCGTCTTTGGTCTTCTGATAAGAACCTCTTAATTTGTAAAACAGTCTAGGAATGGGTTTTAACATGGGTCGAGGTAGGGGAGATGTGTGTAGTTCAAAATAACACTGAACACCTACCTCGACCCATGTTAAAACCTGTTCCTAGATTGCTTTTTTGACATTGATATTACCGTTTTCGTACTTCCGTGTTCGACAATAGAACAGTCGACGGAGTACGTTTCGAAGTTTTGATAGTAAACCGTGCAAATGAGTGAAATCATGTGTGTATTGTATTAGGGCAGCCTGTTTGTTTATGTATAGAGGGTGTTGGTGAAAATGTTAGAGGAAAGAACCAAAGATGGAGCCTTGCGGTACACCAGTTGTGAATGGGAAGTAACGAGAGAGTGTGGAGTGCCATTTTACTGACTGATATTTGTTGGACCAGTATCTGTTGAACCACAGAAGGGTGGGCTGAGAGAGACCTAGTGAAGACATTTGAAGTAGAACTTTGCTGTGACAAACTGTATCAAAGACTTTAGACAAGTGTAGAAATTAGGATGAGACTAGTTTACCTTTATCTCTAGCTTTATTTACAGTATCTTTATAAGGCAGTGCTAGTACTGTGGGAAGGATGGAAGCCATGTTGTGCAGGGGTAGGAGTTCTTCATGCAGGAGATAGACTAGCAATTGTTTTTAAATAACATTATTCAAGTATTTTGGTGAGGGGAAATAAGATTGCTGTAGCGCCAAAGTTGTTATTGTCTGTTAAAGTTCCTCCTTTGTGCAGAAGGATAATGTATGACCTGTTTTATAAGTATTGAGATAGGATACTCTGTGTACTCTGGGTGTAACAGCCCTGTGTTTCTAATGCTTAGTCAAACACTCTGCTTGTGCTCTGCTGATGAGGTCATAACAAGGTCGAAATATGCATATCCACAGCTAGTGGGGTTTGGCTTTATTGGCTTGAAATTGTCCATTAAAATAATGAAACAAGTCATCGGCATTCAGAATCGCCAATTAGCTGAAACACCTGATGTTCATAAGGATCATTTGCATATATCCCATGTGCCACTGATACAAGAAGTTTGGGAGGTCACTCAGTGGAAGTTCTAGCTTTGCTGGAGTTTTCATTTTGTTTTCACTGATTGTTTTTTCAGTGACCTTCTCACTTATTGTTTTAGTTTGCTGTTTGGGATGTTTTTGCAGTGACCCTAATGATAATGGACATCAGCTGGGTATAACAGCCCTGTGTTTCTAATGCTTAGTCAAACACTCAGCTTGTGCTCTGCTGATGAGGTCATAACAAGGTCCAAATATGCATATTCACAGCTAGTGGGGTTTGGCTTTATTGGCCTGAAATTGTCCGTTAAAACGAAACAAGTCATGGGCATTCAGAATCGTAAATTAGCTGAAACACCTGATGTTCATAAGCTTCATTTGCATGTATCCCATGTGCCTCTGATACAAGAGGATTGGGAGGTCACTCAGTGGAAGTTCTAGCTTTGCTGGAATTTTCATTTTGTTTTTACTGATTGTTTTTTCAGTGACCTTCTCACTTATTGTTTGGGATATTTTTGCAGTGACCCTAATGATAATGGACATCAGCTGGGTATAACACCCCTGTGTTTCTAATACTTAGTCACTCTGCTTGTGCTGTGCTGATGAGGTCATAATAAGGCCAAAATATGCATATCCACAGCTAGAAGGGTTTGGCTTTATTGGCCTGAAATTGTCCATTAAAATGATGAAACAAGTCATGGGCATTCAGAATCACCAATTAGCTGAAACACCTGATGTTCATAAGGATCATTTGCATATATCCCATGTGCCTCTGATACAAGAGGTTTGAGAGGTCACTCAGTGGAAGTTCTAGCTTTGCTGGAGTTTTCATTTTGTCTTTACTGATTTATCTGCAGAGTCCAAATGTCTTCCTGGCCTCATCTCATTCTGTTACCTTTCCCTCTGTAGTTATTTACTCCTGATACCTTAATTCCTTTATCAGTTTCCTCCAATAAATTCCAGTCCCTCTTACCTATTTTCTGTATCCCTACTTTCATTCACCAATATCGTTAAAATGTTCTTTCTCCATTTTCATATTGGATTACTTCTTAGAATACTTTGTGCTACTTTATGAAAATAATATTCGGTATGACTATTCTGTATGACTGTTGTTTTTCTCCTTAAGGATCTGTGTCCAAAATCCCACTGTTTTCTTATTTCATGACTTACCACATTTGACTCTTGCCATCTACCTCTCCCAGATAAAATCCTTCAGCTCCTTATTACTGTCCACAACTTTTCCTCTAGTTAATAAAAATATGCCTGCCCTGTGTATAAAACTAAAGGGACTAAAAAACATTTTTACTGCTTGTATTTTGCTATCCATATCCATAGGCAAGAGCTTCCAGTTTCTCAGTTTTTGTATTATACTTTGTTTAGTCTCTTCTCACACATCCTTAGCTGACATAATAGAATCCTTTTTAATCCATACTCCTAAGTACTTCATTTTATTATGAACCCATAAATATCGGTATTGCTGTACCATTTCATGTGTGGGTACTTAGTTTATAGCTATAGCCTTTGTTTTATATTCATTCATTGTATAGCCCAAAAAAAACAGAACTGTCTCAGAATGTACTACAACACTTATGTCCTTTTCTGGTTCCATCAGGCACAAAATATCTGCAAATACAGCCAACATCTCTTGAAAACCATACCAGTTATATCCTTGAATTTCTGAGTTCCGTATTTTCTTTACCAGTGGTTCTAAATATAATGCAAATAACAAAGGGGAAAGACACCCCTGACTAGTTCCTCTGTTCAGACATAAGTTATCAGATTGGAAACCTCCCACTTGGATTTTGACTCTGATCCCTCCTATATCCTTCTAATTAACCTTATTGTTGTATCAGGAAATGCAGGTGCTTCCATTACCCTACTCATAAAATTCACATGTTACTCTGTCAAATACTTTCTCTGCGTCAAGACCCACTAATGGCAGCAGTATTTTCTTATGTTCTGCTTCCGTTCAGATAATCATTGTTCTGTTAATCGTGTAAATGTTTGTCTCCCTTCCACAAACCTAATTGATCCACATCTATCAATTTTAGCATCACCTCTGGCATTATTTTAACAATTATAGACAAAAACCTTGTAATCATGAAAAAAAGGTCTGAAATCCACTGTCATTCCTTCAGACCAACACTTTATTACACACACAGTCTGTTCACATTCACACCTCAGACTCTGTAACTACAAGATAAAACACAGATCATGTTTTTAGTTCCTGTTACTGATCCATTGCCTTATTAGGAAGGAGGGAAGTTTCTTTGCTTACCAGTGGGAGTGGGAAGCACTGAGCAGCCTTTTTGTCCGAATTGGTGAAGTTTCAGCCAGAAACTAGTAGTCTATTGGTCGTTTTGGGCCAATTCCTAGCTCCTTTCAGCCCCCTGCTATAAAACACGCTAAACACGTGTTTTCCAGCTTGTACCAACTCTGCACAGATCCTCGTGGTGGCCTGCAGAGTGATCCAAGCAGCAGAGAGCTAAAAGAGTGACTTTCTACCAGATATAAGTATTTTTGTGGCTTTCCCACTGTTATTAAGCTAGCGACTGCATTTCGCCTGTTTTACTGCTACTTTAAGTGATTTCTGCATTTTACACTGTTTATTGCACTTTAAGTTACTAATTGTTGCAAATTGTTTCTGTAGGCTACACACTAAAGTCGCTAGCCGATTTACAGCATTTATAGCATTTACTGTCTGTTTTTTCCTTATCTCTGTAATAAAACAAAAATCTCTTGTTTTCCCACTTTACTGAACTAGAGTAGTCCAGTTTCAGAGTTGCTGATCCCTGGGCTTTGTTTTTAGTTCCTGTTACTGATCCATTGCCTTATTAGGAAGGAGGAAGTTTCTTTGCTTACCAGTGGGAGTGGGAAGCACTGAGCGGCCTTTTGTCCGATTTGGTGAAGTTTCAGCCAGAAACTAGTAGTCCATTGGTCGTTTTGGGCCAATTCCTAGCTCCCTTCAGCCCCTGCTATAAAACACGCTAAACTGTACTGCTGATCTAACCAGCATATCCTATAACTGAAAAGTTCATCTCTACTTGATTCCCAAGTAGACTATTCTCTATCTGTAAAGCCTAGCACTTACTCCTACAGTACTTGCACCTTGATAAAGCACTCTTATTATAGATAGTACCCCACCAGCCCAAAACCCACTTCCCCGAGTCCTTTGAAAGTTCTTTATCTACTACTTCTAGTATGTCGAGGGATCAGTTGCTAGTGTCCTCTCCAGCTCAACTGGTGAACCTGGGAATATTGAGGCAATGTTACAATTGCCTCATGTACACAGACAATCCTCTCCTTCTCCCACAAAACACAAATACATGCGAGAGATGCAACTATACGGCCAAACTGGAGGCTGAGCTCTCTCAACATAGGACTGGCAAGACCAGACAGGAGGAGAAGGCAACCACACACAATACATACCCAGTCACACATGGTACCATCACAACTTCAAATCATACACATACTCACACAAAGACATACTCGGAGGCTCTGGTCAAAAATTTACCAAAACAGCAGAGGCCACCAAAGCAGACACCCAAACAAATACCACCTCACGACCCAACACATGCAACACATAGACCACACAGTCAGAGTGTCAAACAGTCACAGCCCTTAAGGCCAAACAAAATGCCAGACACACTTGTCATTGGTGATTCCATAGTCAGACACACTGGCGTCCCGCTCACCAGACTGAGTAAGGAGAAGGTCACAGTAAGCTGCCTGTCGGGCGCTAGAATCCGCCACATAACGCAAGCACTCAGGTCTCTCAACAGCAGGTACAAGTATGACTCAGTCATTGTCCACGCTGGTGTCAACGACCTGAGGCGTACCTCCTTGGACTACATGAAAAGGGACGTCGAGGAGCTCTCTGATTATGTAGCCCAGGCAGGTATGACCCTGACCTTGAGCAGTATCCTACCTTCACCTAGAATGATGCCACAATACAGTGATAAGATGATCAGCTTTAATAATTGGCTTAAATTCTGGTGTCATTCAAAGGGATCTAATGTCTGTCTGCCTGGGATGACATGCTGGACAAGCCACGCTTTCGCAAGGGACGGCTTGCACCTGTCACCCTGGGCTTCCGGATATTGGCAAAGGCTCTTGCCACCCCATAGTGCCTTTTTAGGCAAGGCTCAAATTCTAAACCTACCACCCTAGAACACCAAAAGGAAAAAACTAAGGGTAATGCTGCTCAATGCCAGAAGTCTCAATCTCAAGATGCACGCACTCGAGGCCCTTCTCAATATGGAGAACATCGATGTCTGTGCTGTGACAGAAACCTGGTTCAAGGCTCCTGAGAGCACCCCAGCACTAACAGGTTTCACCTCATATCATACGTTCCGGCCCCAAAATCCGGACAACACCAAGAAAGGAGGGTGTGTGTCCATATTCATAAAGGACACCCACACCTCAAGGTTGGTGGCAACGCACGATGCATCTGAGACCATCCAGGTGCAATTAACCATAGGCAAGACTGCTCTGCAATTTGTAGCATGTTACAGGCCACCCTCTCAAACTCAGGAACCTCACATGGCCTTCCTGAAAACATTGGAGGGATAAATGTATCTCCAAACACCATCATACTAGGTGACTTCAACTACCCTAATATAGACTGGGAACACTACTCAAGCCCGAACACTCTAACCCAAAGATTCCTGGAGTTCATAAACTCAAATGCCATGGAACAACTAGTCACCATCCCCACAAGAGGTGAAAACATACTTGATCTCATCATCACGAACATGGGATCAAAATGTTCAACACCCCAAGTATACCCCTCACTGGTGAGATCAGATCATAAACTAATCTCGCTGGAGGTCCTCATCCCGCCCCCACCTGAAACAAAAAAGACCACAGTGAAAAACTTCTCAAAAGCCGATTTCACACTTCTAAAAACTAGTGTGGTCTCCTTTAAGGCCCCTGAGCCAGTGGTAAACATTACTCAAACCGCTGAATCACTTACAAATGCCTTCTACCAGCACCTACAGGACTGCATGGATCAGGCAATCCCAAACAAAACTAAGACTCTCTGTACCAAAGGCAAGCGTCCAGTCTGGTGGACCCCAGCCATAAACAAGCTCTACAACAAAAGGAGGAAGCTACTACAAGATGGAGCAAAATCCTTGAAAGGTAAGATACCTTTGATCATTATAAGTAAAAAACTAAGAGCTCTCATAAAATCATCCAAGGCAAATTTTGAGAGAAAAATCGCCAAGGACTCTAAAGACAATCATAAGGCCTTCTTTAGCTATGTTAGAAACCTAGGAGGAAACTCCCAGATATGCTCAGAATTAGTTCAAAATGATGTGAAAATTACTGAACCTACACACATTGCTAACATACTGGCTGACAGGTTCAGTGCAAACTTCTCCCCCTCCCCAAAGGAGAGATATCTATTCCAGAGGATTGTAGCCCCCAAACATCTCCAACGCCCAGGTGAGAACTGCCCTCACTAAGGCAAAAACACAGCATCCATGGGACGGATGGTGTCCCCGGCTGTGTGCTTCATGAACTCAACGAGGAATTAAACCCACAGTTAGGGCAGCTGTTTAATCTTAGCCTCACCTCAGGATACGTACCCAAGGAGTGGCGACGGCGACTGTGGTCCCACTTCATAAGGCGGTGCCTCCACAGACCCTGGAAATTACCGCCCCATTAGCTTGACAAGCCTTATCTGCAAAGCCATGGAGAGGATCATAATGGAACTCATAAATAAAGACATAGGGAACTTGCAGACTTTGGATCCAACCCAGTTTGGCTTTGTCAAAGGCAGATCCTGCCTCTTAAACTTGGTTGACTTTTTCGAGACAGTCACCAAGGCCATTGATGAGGGAAAGGCAGTCCATACAGCCTACCTTGACCTGGCAAAGGCCTTGACACAATACCCGCTCAGGTATCATCGAAAAACTCATCAGCTTGAATGTAAACCCATACATCACAAGATGGGTTGCAAACTGGCTAAGCGACAGAACCCACAGGGTCAGAGTTGCTGGAGCCATGTCAGACTCAAAGCCTGTCACAAGTGGTGTCCCACAGGGCTCAGTCCTGGGTCCACTCTTGTTCGGCATCTACTTTTCTGAAGTACAAGCAAACACAGGAGGGTTATGGCTGACAAAGTTTGCAGATGACTGCAAACTGGGCCATAGTCGAAAACACATCTGACACAGATATCCTCCAGAAGGGCCTCACAGAAATGGATAACTGGTGCCAGAGCCATGGCCTGAAGTTAAACGCCAAAAATGCATAGTCATACCCTTCGGGAAAAACAAGGTTACCCTAGCTACCATATAGGTGACAATCCACTGAGCACAGAAAAAGTCATCAGGGATCTGGGGACCCAAGTTGACAGTAGTCTTTCGTTTGACACTCATGTTGCTAAAGTAGTTAGGAAAACCTTCTATATCGCCCACCTGATCATGAAGGGATTCACATCTAGATCAAGGGAGGTCATCGTCCCCTGTACTCATCACTCATTAGACCTATGATTGAGTACAATGCCCGTTCGAATGTATCTGACCAGACACCTGATGCAGCTTGAAAGGCCCCAAAAGTTCCTCACCAAAAGGATAAAGGGTCTCAAAAATATGTCTTATGCTGCCCGACTGAAAGAACTCCAGCTTTATTCAGTCTCATACCGCTTGCTCAGAGGTGACCTGTGCCTGACATATAAGGCCATGTCAAACCCAGATTTGATGAATATGCTTCACCTCAAAAATCTAGATCCCTCAGAACCACAAGGGCGGAGACTTAAACCTTGACACGGTTATAAATAGAACGTGCTGGAGGGACAGATTCATCACCCAGAGACTCCCTATGCTGTGGAACAAAATCCCGGTACATGTGAGGCAGAGCACCTCGCTGGCCTTGTTCAAGAGGAATCTTGACCAATGGATGGGAGATCGCAGATATACCCCAGGGATTACTTCAGTGTCACTGCTTGACAGAGGCACAGAAAAATGATAGGCATAGTTTTTATTCAAACTAAAGGGGTGGCGAAAGCCACATAACTATGGGCTAGGCTTATAAATGCCCTTGGGCAGATAGCCTAGTATGAACCTATGAACCTATAAAACAAATCATGGCATCATCTAAAGCACATCCAGTCAGAGGGAGAACTATGAATTATCAGCAGAAAATGGAAGTTTTAATTCCAAAAAGGAACTACCTGGAGATAGATGTTTTCCATAGTTTGGGGTATCCAAAAAATAACTTATTAAACAAGTGGTGGAACAAATCAGGGCACTCACATTTTACCAAGTATAACAGGTGGATTGAGAGATTGAGGGTACTTTACAACAGGAATCTGCACACACACTGGCGTGATTTCTGGAACTAAAGAACAAAAGTTTGAAGCAGTAAGTACTAAACTTTTTAAAGTCTACAATCTGTGTAGTAGGAACTTGACTGACTTTGAGATTAAACTGGTACAACAAAGCTTTGGTTTTATACTCTGTAAGAAAGCATCCATTACAGATGCTGTAACTTCACTTAATTATTTACTAGAAAATCAAACCTGGCTGTGTTTTTCATAATAATGGGAAAGAAAGGAGCAACAGTGATAAAGGCCTAAGCAAACCCAGTGTTTTTATACCACCTCCTAATAATGTTATTGAATGCTTTGAAAAAGAACGTGAAAAGAAATCACGTCAATCATGTTGAAACCTTGTAAGAGAAAGTTATGTAATTTTTCTGTAGAAGAAGAAAATACATTATTAAAATGATCTTATGATGCTGTGATGCAAGTCAAGAAAGCCGATAAAGGTGGGGCTGTAGTATTTGTGGATTTTGGCTGCAGATCCTGCAGTGGATAAAGTGGTAGGTGCAGTACCCATTATTATAAATAAAAAATGCTACAGCATCAAGAGTATGCTTGAAAGACAGAAAATGGGAATGGAAGGAAGTGAATGAAAAATAAAATATAACATATTCATGCAATATGTGCAATCAGTGTAGATTTGTAGTAAACTTTTTACCTTTTGAATACGGGAAGAAGTTATGCCGCACCAAAATATTGCAGCTGTAGTACTTTTAATGCAATTTATGTTGCTGAGTGTTTGCCATTCCTGGCATTTTATGTGGGCAGAACTAATAGAAAACAATGTTCAAGAGTATATGAACACTACCATGCAATAAAAAAGATGAACGGTAAGACTGCTGTTTATAGACATAATTTAAAATGCTCAAATTTTTAAAAAAATATTATGTATTAGACTCTATAGAACTTGATATTAGGGATGGGGATGCTAGGAGCATGTTAAGCATCAAGGAATACGAGTGACAAATAAGATTAAACGCCAAAAATTCTACAGACTTGCATGACCATATTAATTTTAAATGTGTTATAAATAAACAGAGGCTAAAGAACAAAGTACACAAAATCATTTTAAAAAGGGACTTGACTGGATGTGTTTTAGATGATTTCATGATTTTTGTACTATCTTATGCGCTGTGTTTTATCTTATATTCAGTGTCTGAAGATGTGTGAATGTGAAAAGACAGAAGCTCTCACTGTATGTGCAATAAAGTGTTGGTTTGAAGGAATGAGACTTTGGATTTTGGATGTTTTTCTTGTTTTTATTTTGTTTTTCAAGTCTGGTGTTTGTCCATTTTGTTTTTATTTTACTTTATAATCATGGATTAAAATTGAAATGGCCAATATGAATCTGGGTCTGATGGGACTTTACTGTCTTTGGGTATTACAGCCACCCAAGCTTTTTTCCAGGATGTTGGTGCCCCCCCCCCCTTTAAAATACTGTTAAAACTTTCTATATCTTTATCACTTTATTCTTTCCTAGCATTCAGCCTTACACCAGAATACCATCTATTCCTGGAGATGTTCCTGCAGATTGGTTATACATCACCATTTTTATCTTGTATCTTAACTGCCTCATCTACTGCTAATCTTGGCATATTTAAGTCTTCCATAAATATTTTCTTTTGTTCATTTTCTTGATTTCCCCACTTATCTACGTTATACAAATCTTCATAAAATTTCTGAAATGTGTGTAATACCTCTACAGGATCTTTGGTTATTTTCCTTGTTGTATGTTCCCTAAGTTTGGCAACAACCCTTTCTACTTTCTGTTGCCTAAGTCGTGCCAAAAGTGTTTGTGCTCTGGAGTTATCAAGAAACAGTTGCTTAACATCAGTCTTTCTAAATTCATGCATATTATCCAGGTACTCTCTATTTTTTTTCTTTAGCACTCTGCAGTTGCTCTTCTTCCAAGGAATTCCTCTTATTTTGTAATACTTTAACCTTTGACAGCTCCTCTAAGTAATTCTTAACCAGATCTCTTTTTCTTTTATTTCTAACCTATTTTTAAACTCAGATTTCATTTTATCCCACTCACTAGCTATAGTACTCATGGAGTACTTCCTATCTTCCCTAATAAGTCCTACATAATTTCCATGACACATTTCTTGAATTCCTTTCTTTTGTACAAAGTAGGTGAGGAGGCTCCTGTGTTTCATATTTACTTCATTACCCTGCATTTTTATCTTAGCAGTTATTGTTGCATGATCTGAAATAGTTATTGGATGTATGTTAATGTTCTCAGTTGAATGCACATGTTCCTGTGAAATATAATTTTTGTGTAGTGCAGCCCAGTTATTGTACCTTGGTGAATAATATGTAAATTCTCTGAGAATTCCTACTACTGAAGTCATGTCTTTCATTCAAATATTTTCATAAATTTTTCAGGAATCTATCCTCCTTTGTTATATTTTCCTTTTAGGCCCTCCAGATGCATCTTCATTGTTGCAAATCAAATTCCAGCCCCCACCTATTAGTAATATTACCTGTTGAAATCTGACTATTTCTCCCACATTTTTTTACACTCTGTAGTAGCACTTTTAGGTGGAATGTAAATACATACCAGTGTAATCCTCATCCCTTGCCAATAGCCCCTTACTACCACAAATCTGCCTTTATTATGTTTTTTCATCTATCACTATTGGAGCTACTCTAGCAATTAATATAAGTACTCCTCATTTGCTTTGTCCCAGAAATGCTGCTGAATATCTATCCTGAAATCCTTTCTTTATCAAATTCACATGCCCATTTCTTTCCAAATGTGTCTCCTGTAACATTGCTGTTTGCATTCTGAATTTAATACAATTAAATATTCTTTAATTTTTGTCCATACCTATGAGACCATTCATATTCCAAGATAATGTGGGAAGTGTTGCCATCATGGTCAGAAGTCATTATTCTCAACTATTATATAGGACAGCTTTTCTAAATATCTATTTCTAACTTTTGTTATACATGCATCCACTAATGTTTGGAGGATTAACCCTTTGTACAGTTTTTTTCTTGTCAACATTTAAATGCATCACAAACTAGGAAAGCTCACAAACAAAGCCAGAAAAAAAAAGCTGAGTAACGCAAGTCACCACACTACAAATCAGGCAATTTGAACCATTTATTTGCAAAGCACTTTTCGTCTCAGGCAATCCCAAGACTACTTCAGACAAAGTACTAATGCTGCTTCTTATAACTTCCACAGTTAAATCAAATGGCATACCATTGGTTGAAAACATCAATTCATTAAGTATGCTAAACAGCTCTAGGTCAGGGGCCACAAGCCCGCCCCTTTATGAGCAAATCACAACACAATATAATATAGTATAATATAAGCAAAAATGACTGCTTGCATTCGCCTTATGCATGACACAGTTTCAATCACTAAGCTAAAATGCAATGCCTGCAAAAAACTGTCATACATTTCAAAGTAACATTCATGTGAAGACATGTTTTACTCCCTAAGAGTAGGTCACAAGCCAGTAAGAAAGAAATGTGCTGCAAGCTCCAGGCATTGCATTTTAGCGTAGTGATTGAAACTGTGTCATGCATAAGGCGAATGTAAGCAGTCATTTTTGCTTATATTATACTATATTATATTGTGTTGTGATTTGCTCATAAAGGGGCGGGTTTGTGGCCCCTGACCTAGAGCTGTTTAGCATACTTAATGAATTGATGTTTTTAACCAATGGTGTGCCATTTGATTTAATTGTGGAAGTTATAAGAAGGGGCATGTGTATTAGTACTTTGTCTGAAGAAGTCTTGGGATTGCCTGAGACGAAAAGCGCTTTACAAGTAAACGGTTCAAACTGCCTGATTTGTGGTGTGGTGACTTGCATTACTCAGCTTGTTTTTTTAACATTGAAACCTATATTTTACAAGACGTTTTGTTTTAATAACAACTCTCAAATAAAAAAACAAACTCACCACCAGAACAACCATAACTGGTTAACTTCATACAAGCACACACAGCAATGTATATCTTTAAGTAATGAAGTTTAACCCTCCAAATAGGAACATTTGTCCCAAATAGACAGCTGTTAACACAGGCCTTAACCTGAAATTGAGTATATCCATGCTAAAATGCATGCTATTGCCTGTGCTTCTACTTACACTAATTGGTGCCCTTTTTTGTTTCTGTTCCCCTCTAAAATGTGAAAACAACTTGCATACTTTAAGAAAACATTAACTTATCACCTTAAAGCAAGCAGTGCTTTGTCTTTTATTGCCCTGTTATCTATCAGCTTGTCTCCATGGAAATATGAAAAAGAAAAGAAAATGTAGTCCTGTGCTGGAACCTGTAAAACCAGCTTAAACATGTATTGGTAAAGAAAAACTTTTCATTGTATTCATTTTTCTCATATTTACTTGTTTATGCTTAAAATTTGTTATTAGATTTAAGCCAAGGGTCTTAATCCAGATATTAACCTATGCAAAATTAAGAGAAAACATATTGGTTCCACATGTATTATTATCTGTGTACTTTTGCACCCCGACCCAAGAATACAGTCTGTTAATATAAACATATGTTTGTCTAGCTTTTCTTCTTTTTTTGCACTGTAATGCCTACATTTCTTAATATCAAAACAGATGAAATATAGAAAAAGAAACATACAATAACTAAAAATACATCACAATGTATATGGAATGTTTTATAGTAAAAAGTCTAATAGCAGTACTGTTAAGAACACAAATTGTTTTACTTAGTTACCTTTTTTTTTCTTCTTCTCCCCTCAGTGTCCACTGAAACGTTAACAACATGAAGTAAGGCAAATGCTTTTCAGTTCCCCACAAATTTAAAGTCAATAAAATTCCACTTTTTGTTATACAGTTGTATTTTACAAATGCCATTGATGCTTTGCATTGTCACATTTATTCACTAATTTCTGTGTTGCTGGACTGCAGATTCTGGCTCAGTTGCAATTACTCACAATTCTTCAGGTCAACTCCCGTGCTTTTCTTTGTCTCTCAAGGATCTTCCTTTGAAACAGTGAAAAAGGTTTCACTGGCAAAGTCTCTTGGTGTGCTTTATTATCAGAAGAATGGTGTGCTTTATAATCAGAAGAATAAGAAGCAGAATCCCATTCTGCTTGATGGTTCACTTTTGGGTCAACCAACGTTTGTATTTTCCCTTTAGCTTGTTTTGCATCAAAACATGATTTTGATCTCCAGGAAGAAATATTCTGAAGACATCTGTATACAGCAGCTTGAATCTCACACTTGCCTCTCAACATTCCTTGATTACTGGAATGCATTTGTTTCTCTTCTGGTGAGTGTATAGTAGATAATCATTTTCCACAAGCACTGTACTGTTTTCAACTTTGAATACTTTACCCTTTTTCCTCAGTTTTGTTCGGATCAAATCTTTCTCCTGGTAGGTTTGCATCTTTACTAATGAGGGTCTTGGCTGCTTTCTCATGGCCAGATTTGGAGCATACACACAGTATGCCCTTTCAATTAACAGATACTGCTGCTGTGGAGTATCAGTCCAGTCACTTATTTGTGCCTTCATAAAATAAATGCAGTCTGTTCCTTCTAGTTTCTCTGGTACAGCATAAAATCTCAGATTTTTCCCTCTGTGTTCTGTCCTCTAATTCTTCCATTTTTTGTATCATCTGTTCTTGAGCAGTCTCATACTCCACACAGCCTTTTCTTTATTTTGACCTCTTATTTTTCCAGTTTTAGCCACCCTCTAAAAGGCCAGTTGGCAAAACGGTCAAAGTCTTCGCCTACCATGCACAAGGTAAAAGGTTTGATCCTGACCTCCAAATAGTGCCTGTTTGAAGTTTGTTTGTTCTCCCTGCATCTCTGTGGGGTTTGTACCCCCTCTCCCTGCATCTCTGTGGGGTTTGTACCCCCTCTGAAAAACATGCTGAGTGTTTCCATCTCAAACTCACCTAAAATTGAGCTGTAGTCAGCAGCACAGACTCTAGATGGTGCCCTATAGGGGGAAGAGTTGCATAGACTTAGTGCTTTGGGCATTTACTGTGGTGCGCACAGTGTTCTCAAGATAAGACAACATATATCCCAAACTGCATACTGTGGCAAGACTAGCCACTCAACAGTGTAAATATGGCTGTGGATGATCTGGTGTTGTTGTCTAATGGTGCCAAAATGTTCATAGGTATTGGCTGGTGATAAATGGGTTGAGGACCTGGCCTGCTTGGCCTATGCCAGTGACCCATGCTAACAGTAGGAGGGGTCTGTATTCTTTTGGCCAGTGTGTGCCCACTGTAAAGCTCAGCATCCCTGGGTTAATAAGCTACTGACCAACCAATGTCCATTTTCCCAGCTTGGGTTACTTGGGATAGCTCTGTTGAGTGAAAGCTGGGTGTAAAACCAATCAGCCTGCCAAATGTGAACTAAGAATTGCTACACTTAATGTAGGTTCACTGAGAGGACAGAGCTTGGAAGTAGATGACATGATGGTAAGGAGGAAGCTGGGCATCCTGTGTATCCAGGAGATAAGGTGGAAGGGCAGTGCACAAAGCCACTTGAGAGAGGCTTCAGAAGATAGTAATGGGGTGTGATCAGAAGTAGTGCCAGACTTAATGCAATCAGACTCCATTGTAAAAATAGGGTAGGGTTCATAATCTCAGCCTGTGCTACACAGGAGGGTTGTGATAATGAGGAAAAGAGTGCATTCAGATAGTAGTTGTTGGACCTAGTAGATAAAGCAAGACAGCATGAATTGGTGTTGGGTGACTTGAATGCACATATTGGGACAGACAGAACAGGATATGAGGACTGCTTGGGTCCACATGAGTGGAACAACAGGAATAAAGAAGAGGCCATTCTAGACCGCTGTCTGGCATATGGCTTGATAGTAGCCAACACGATTCAGAAAGACATAGAGTCACAAGATGACATACAAGAATGCCCAACATGCAACTGTGGTAGACTTCTTCCTAGTATGAAATGGGCACTGGGGTAGAATCAGTGATTGCAAAGTCATCCCCATTGAGACAGCCAACAGCGTAAATACTGGTTGCCACAATCGGCTGCAAACATTGGTCAGAGTAGGCTCTAAGGTCAACAGCAAACAGGCTGAAGACCTGGAAGTTGACTGGAGAGAAAGTGCAACAGTTCAAAGAATTACTCAGGGCTCTAGCACATCAAGAACAGGATGAAATAGGTGGAGTTGAAGAATGGCAGTGCCTCAAAACAGCATGTGTAAGGACTACGTAACACATAAGGTACATAAGGAAGGCTGGAGTCAGAATACAGAAGTCCAGGAAATCATCAAAAGAAATGAAGATTGTAGGAAAAAGTGGGAGATAGAAAAGACAGACCAGGCTAGGAAGGAATACTGTTTGGCTAACAAAGAGGCTAAGAGAGGAGTTGCAGCAGCAAAGAACAAGGCATCAGAGGCAGTCTACCAACTTCTGGAAAGTGACTCTGTGGCTGGCGCAAAGAAACTCCTATCATGTTGTAAGGCAAACACAGAAAGATGATGAAGATAGTCAGGCACCCTTCATAAGGGATGCCAGCAACAACATGCTGACCAGTCACAGAACATCAAATACAGATGGAAGGAGCACTTCCAGCAGCTTCTGAATGAAGAAAACCCCACAGAAGCTGAACTGCCCCTGACACAACCTACAGTGATATAGTAGGAGCAGCCCACCCTAGAAGAAGTAAGAACAGCACTAAGGAAAATGAAATCAGGGAAAGCAGCAGGCTCACATGAGGTCGCAGCAGATATGATCAAGATGTTGGGTGAGGTAGGGGAAAAATGGCTCCAGAGGGTACTCAAAGGAGTGTGGAGAGAAACTTGTATCTCAGATGATTAGAGAATAAGCATACTAGTGCCATTGTTCAAGAATGGGAACATTCACAACTATGGGAAGTATAGAGGTGTCAACCTCATATCACACTGCATGAAAGTTTTGGTGAGGATGATTGTTGATAAATGAATATGCAGAGTGTTAGAAAGTAAGATGGGAAATGAGCTGTTCAGGTTTGGATCAGGATTGAGCACCAACCCGATATTTGCAGTGAGACAGATACTTGTGAAACATCTAGAAATGAGGAATGTGTCCAACTTGGGCATTCCTAGTCTTGTAGAAAGCATATGACAAGGTCCCAAGAAAGCTGATTTGGGCAGTCCTGTGGTGGTTCGGAGTTCCAGAAACATTGGTATAATTACTGCAAGCTATGTATAAGGACCCAGTGACTCAAGTATGAATAATGTTCAGTCTTACAGAGGGGTTCCCAGTGGGAGTGGGTGTGCATCAGAGTTAATATCTGAGCCCACTGCTGTTCATAGTGGTGACTGACTACATTAGCAAACAAGTTGGAGGAGACAGATCAACAAAGTTAATGTGTGCAGACATCATGGGATTACAGGCAGATTCTGAATGAGAATTTATGCAAAGGGTAGGGGAATGCAATGCAAAGCTGAAGACACATGGGATGAAACTGAGTACAGATAAGACAGTTGTAATGGCAGCAAATGGGGGAAATCAGATGATGCTGAGAACTGAGGTAGAAGAGGAAACGGAACAGGTTAACAGCTTCAAGTATCTAGGAGGGATGATTGAGGAAAGGGGAAGATTGAATGAGGAGGTTAAAACCAGAATTGGAGGGGCTACAGCCAACTGGCACAGTGTGTCAGTGGTGGTGTATTACAGAAGAATGCCAATGAAGCTGAAAAGTAAGGTGTATAAAACAGTTTTGCCACCAGTACTACTGCATTGTACAGAAACCTGGGCAATAAAGGCAGAGCAGTTGAGAAAGCTAGAAGTGATGGAGGTGAAGTGCCTTGAGATGAATAGTAGGATGCACACTGTGGGACAGATGAAAAAATGAGGACTTAAGAGCAGAAGCCAAAGTAGCTCCAATTACAGAAAAGGTAAAATAGAACAGATTATGGTAGTTCAGGCACATGTGCAGGAAAGCAGAAGGCAATCTGGTGAAAAATATTTGGGACAGACAAAAAGCAAAAGGAAATAAGGACATCCAGCAAAGAGGTGGATGGATTGTTTGAGGGAAGATCTGTGACAATCAGGCATGAGTGTTGAAGAAGGTAGTAGAGTGACATTGAATAGGAAGAGATGGTGGCAAGTGACACGACACCCCAACCCCATGTAGAAAATGGGGAAAAGGGGGTTGTTGATGATGATCATCATCATACCTCCCAAGCATACCGAATTACTCGGTTTTTACTGTGTTTTAGGGTCCAAATAATGGGGTGCCAGGATTCCCGAGTGGCACTCCTTCATTTCCGAATTTCCCGGCGCTTTATTTTAAAATTTTATTTCCTGGCTTTTTGAGCTGACGTCATCATGTGCATGATGATGTCAGCAGTCTGCCAGCCTGTCAGAACTGAGCTGAAGCTCATTCAGCTCAATATGCTTGCATTTCTGGCTGCCACAACACTGGAATCTATGCTGATGAGCCATTTGAAGCAGAATGAGCCATTTTGAAATCTATGCTGCTGAAAGAGCTGTTTTGATGCTCCATTTACGAAGCTACTGCCCTGGCCTGGAAAGGGCCATTTGAAGCAGAACGAGCCATTATGCTGCTGAGCTGTCTATGGGGAAGAAAGCTGCTGCCCTGGAAAGGTAGGGAGAGAGGGGTGTGTTTACAGACAACTGGAGTTTCTGAATGAGAGCAGTGTGTGTGTAGGTGTGTGTGTGTGTGGGTGTGTGTTTTATAGCTGTAAGATTGTTCCAGATCAATAGTCATAATGTATGGACTGTTGATACTTTTGGATATGTATACTAATATCATAGCAGACAACTGTGATTTGGTCACCAACTACTCAGTTGTGTTGTGCAACATCTTCTGTTAAAATAGGCTTGCAGAAGTTATATTTTTGTCAAGTGTTTTAACTTTTTTTTTTTGCAAATACATCTGAGGACTCATCAGAGACTTTCATTCAAAAGGTCTACACATAGCTCCAACACACAAGTAATAATGACCGTGTTGTTTTTTCACAATTTCTCTACAGTAAATAAAAATCTGGGCAGACTTAAGAAGAGTGATAGGGTTCAAAAGAAACAAACACAGACAAGACTGTACATAGGTGTGCAGACCTGGTGGTTAGAGGAGGTACTCTGGCTCAAACCTTGTACCTTGGGTACAGCTGACAAAAGCCTAAAGTCCCTACCCACCACCCCTTCTGAAAAACTTTCCAGATTTATGCCTCGTATTTTTGTTCTGTTCCTCATAAAATCTGTGATTTTCTGGATTTCAGTGAAGGATTGAATTCACTAAATGACAGGCATTTGAATTTCAGACTTCATATTCTTCAGAAAATAAATAGTAACACCAAACCTTTTATTCTAGCAGTTAAGATCAGTATGGCTGTATTCCCTCATTATTGGATTTGTCCAGGTTTTTTTCTGAATAATGACAGGCATTTGAATTTCAGACTTCATATTCTTCAGAAAAGAAATGGTAACACCAAACCTTTTTATTCTAGCAGCAGTTAAACTCAGTATGGCTGTATTCCCCCATTATTGGCTTTTTCCATTTTTTTTCTGTTAAGTTTACAAGTTCAGAAAAGAAATGGTAACACCAAACCTTTTATTCTAGCAATTTTCTAAGTTTATAAGATCAGTATGGCTGTATTCCCCCATTATTGGCTTTATCCATTTTTGTGCTAGGTTTATAAGATCGATATGGCTGTATTATCCCCATTATTGGCTTTGTCCAGTTTTTGTGCTAAGAGGTTAAGAGCTATGGTGAGAAGTGAGAACTGAATTCACTAAATTATAGCCATTTGAATTTCAGTCTTTCTGTTGTTCAGGAAACTGATGATTTGCCATAGTGGTGTGTTGCTCTGACTATAGTGCACAGGGTCCTGGGTTCAAGGCTTGGCAGTGAAAGGCATGATGGTAACACATTTTATTCTAGCAACTTTCCAAAATTTTGCAAGCAATGTTTAAAATGTGTCCCTGGTTTTTGGGCCCCCCCCAATAAATTTTGACTTTTTCCAGATTTCTTTGAGAAATACAGTTGAGCGTCCCACTACTCCCATAGTATGTGGATGCATTGCTGATACCGTACTGTGCTGTTGTACATTTAAATGGGGTGGGTGTAACAAGTCAAGGGTGTAGCTACAGATACAACAGAAGTGAGAAAATGTCATGCACAAGGGCATTTCTGCCTCAGTGGAAAGAGCAAGAAAATATCATTAACCCAAATTCAGGTACAGAAAATCATAATTATGTTCTGTGCTGCATTATAAGAAAAATATTTTTAAACAAGTACAGAACATTTTCCAGCATTTAAGATAAAACTTATTTTCCCACTGCAGACAGTGGAGAAGCAAGAGTGGCCAGTTAACAGCACCTGGATTACAATGGTAGTTTTGATGGTTCAGGATGAATGTAGGAGAGGGTCTGTCAGTACTTGGACTAAAAATTGGAAGTCTTAAAACATCCAGTTTGCCTAGTTTATTTTGTTGTGCATTTACAGCTATTGAGTTAGTCTGATAACACAAATCAGAGCAAGTCAAGCAAAAAACTGAAATTGAAAATAAGTTTGTGAAGCTATGCAAGATGCCCATGGCTTACACTATATATATGTATATATTTATATATATATATATATATATATATATATATATATATATATATATATATATATATATATATATATGTATATATATATATATATATATATATATATATATATATATATATATATATAGACTTTTATGATGGAAATGTTCTGAATTGGGCAGTTTTGTCATTATTGATTCATGCATTTTGTTTCATTGCCTACTGGAAAAATGTTCCAACAGTAAATTTAAAATGCACTCTGTCTAACAAGTGTGCTATGTTATGCAAGAATATAATTTAATAACGTCAGGAAGGTGCATCGAAGAACACGTGTAGGTTTCTTGTTTTGTGTGCAATGGGCCTATGATTTGAAAACAGCCCAAAGGTAATCTTTATCCACCACCACTGGCCATATGCATTTTCTTCGGATGTGGTGTGGGTTTCAATGCTGTTTCAATGAATCTGAGTTTCAAGGGCAGAGAAGCTTTAATGCTAAGTCTGTTTTCATTGTGAGACAGTATTGCTTTGTTTAGCAGATGACTGTCAGTGTTTGTGCATTGTGCTATAAAATGTAAAAATCAAATCCAAGTATTCGTCGAAGTAAAGCAGTAATGCACATTAGTGTTTATGGTAAATGGGGCTAAATAGCCAGGTAATGGGACAATGGAGTGGCTGCAGGTGGGACTCTGGTGCCATATTTTGGTTGTTCTTCAGTTTGCATTTGAAAGTTGGTATCCCACAATTCCACTGGAGTGGGCAGGGTTACGTAATTATGTATGCAAATTCTGTTAATCAGTATACAGATTTGTACCTATTTTTCATGGGCCTTGTCCAGATTTTTGATGTTTCCAGGTTGAGAGGTATGATCATCATTGTCTTATTGAAATATCTGTTTAAAGAATCTTCCATTTTTTTCCAGCCTTCTTTTTATTTGAGTTGATAATGCTCCTTCAGTGTTTCAGTTATTTAGTCAGCTGTGAGTATATTTGACATATTTATTCCTCTAGGTTACAGGAAGCTATGTCTTGCAATAAAGCTGGAGCTTGAACAGCTTTTTGCTAAATAGCTGCAGGATTTTTCCCAGTCAGTATTTTTTCTTCACCTTTTCTAGTTGATTTTCTTCTAGGCTCTGTCAATTTTTTCTTTGCCTGCATCCAAGCAGTATTACTAGCCAGTAACTGAATTTACAAAAAGCGACAGATTCCTGGCCGTTGTGTTTCAGTTTCTTTTTCACACTGAGAGAGCTGAAGTTAAGCAGTTAATCATTGTGCAGCCACCGTGGAAAGTCTGAAATATTCAAGCCAACTTTTCTTGATTCCCATACCAATTATATCCTTCAATGTCTGTGTACCTTATTTTCTTTACTGGTGACTCTAAAATATAAATTGAATAACAAAGGGGAAAGAGGACACCCCTGCCTGGTATCTCTATTTAGAGGCAACTTATCAGAGAGAAACCCTCATAGTTTAATTCTTGCCTCTGATCCCTCATATATCCCCCTAATTAACTTTATTGTATCAGGGAATGCAAGTCCTTCCATTCCCTTATTCATAAAATCCCAGTTTACTCTGTCAAATGCTTTCTCTGCATCAGGAATCTGCCATGAGTGGTATTTTCTTAAATTCTGCTTACCTCTGGATCATCGTCATTCTATCAGTGTTGTCATATTTTTGCCTTCACTCCACAAAACCATATTCAACGATATCTGTCAATTTTGGCAACACGTTTAGTGTTCTTTTAAGTAGGATAGACATAAACACTTTGTAGTCATGGTTTACAATTGAACTTGGGTATATGTGAAGCTAGGTCTGATGAGGCTTTACCATCTTTAGGCATTACAGCCACCTCAGCTTTCTTAGAAGATGTTGGTGCTTACTCTCCTTTTAAAATACTGTTAAACAAAAACTTCCAGATCTTTATCACTTTCTTTTTTCCTCACCTCCAAACTTTAACAGGAATACCATCTGTTCTGTGAGACTTCAGTACAGATTATTCATCATTATTTATCTAAGCTCCTCCAATCTTTAACTGTTAATTGTTGAGCCTTATCTGCATCTAACTTTGGCATACTTATGTCTTCCATTAAATACTTCCATATGTGCTCTTTCTTGATTTCCAAATTTTTTCTGCTGTATACAGATTTTCATAAAATTTCAGAAATGTAATACCTATACAGGACCTCTGGTTATTTTCATGTTATAGGCTCACTAAGTTGGCAACAGCCCTTTCTACATTCTGTTGCCTAAGTTGTTAAGCTTAAAGTTTTTGTGCTAGGCAGTTGCTACCAAACAAAAAACAGTTGCTTTGTAGCTATCTTTCCAAACTCATGTATATTATTGAGATACTCCATTATTTTCTCTCTAGCACACTGCAATTATGCATCTTCTTGTTCTGTATGATCCCCCTTATTCTGCAGTACTTTAATGTTTGTCAGCCCCTCCAAATAGTTCATATTACTTCTTAGCCATGTCTGTTTTTCTTTTATTTCTACCCTATTTTTAAACTCCATTTTCATTTTATCCTGTTCACTAGCTATAACTTCTGAAGAAATTTCTCTGTTCCCTAATAACTTTCAAATATTTACCACTAACCTTTTGTACAGTTGTTAGTCATCTCCATTTCAACCTGTCATGTTTTTCAAAAATTATTGTTTTAATGAAAGCCCTCAGACAAAAATATAAATACATTTTCAGAATATCTCTGTAACCATTTAACGTAGAACAAACACAAAAAACTGTGTATATCTTCATGAAGTTTATGCCTCCTGATAGCAACAATTGCCTCTAATCATCAGCTGCACCCACAAGCCTTACCTAACCTAAGTTAATTAAGGTTACTCATGCTCCCACTTAAATTGATTGCTGTTTTTGTTTTCTTATTTTCCTTTCCCAGGTGTGAAAAACAGTTTGTATGCTTTCAGAAATCATTAACATTTATCTTAAGAACTGGTACAATGGTTATCTTGAAATAAATCGAAATCATACACTGTTCTGCTAAATGCACTGATATATTAAGAGTGCTATGGAAGCTGCTATCTCTTCTTCAGTTCCATCATTTTCAAACTTTATTTTCTACTAAACTGCTTGCCCATGTACTTTTAACTTTTGCATTTCCCTAGACACTACTCAGAACTCTCAAGGTTAATTGCACCTGCAGACAGCTCATCTCCATGGAAACATAAAAACAGAATGTACAACTGCTCTCAGCTGCAGACTTCTTAACCCACTGAACATTTGCTAAAGGAGATAAAATGAGCTAATGTCATTGTGTATGCAAGAAACCTAGCACTTCTCATAGCAGTTAATTTCTTTTATTTTTCAGACCTACTTACTTACAGAAAACACTTTTTAAGTATAAGATAGGGGCAGTAATCCAGACATTCACTTATGAAAAAATAAGAGAAAACATCTCAGTTCTACATATAATGTAATCAGTACACTTTTGCACCCAATCTTCCACCCAACAACCCAAGATTGTAATATATTACCTTAAACTTGCTTTTGTCTAGCTTTTCTTCTCCTTTTACATTGTAATGCCTATATTTCTTAAATCTACAAAAGTACTGGTTTACTGTAATTTCTTTATCACGTACAGCAATCACTGAAAAGTTTCACCTTCAACCCCATGTTTAAGTTACTCCTGACTGCATGTGCTGCATATCTGCTTTACTAGATAACATGCAGTTTATATTTTATATCATGAAATGTTTTATATAAACATAATGACATAAAGTGGGGGGGATATATGCTTTACAGAACACCCACAAATTTATCAGAATCAACAAAAATCTAGTCTTTCTCATCCAGTTTTTCCTGCAAAGCTATGGTTTACAAATTTGATCCATGCTTTATAATCTCACATGTATAAATCAATTTCAGTGTTACTGGTGGTTTTCCTGTTCATCTCTGTTTCCCAGCACCAGAGTTTGGTTCTAGTCCAAGGTACTCCTGATTATTCTAGTCAACTGCTGAGCTTTTTTCTATGTCTCAAGCTTTTTACTTTGGAACATTGGAAAATGTTTTACTGGCAAAATCTCACTGTGAGCTTTATTGTTAGAAAAATGACTTCTTTGGTGGCCCACTTTTTGTTTCTTAAACGTTTGTATTTCCTCCTTACTCTGTTCATCAAAAAGCAGGATTCAACAACTTGAATCTCACACTTATTGCTCAGCATTTTCTGATTGTTGGGATTAATTTGCGTCTGTTCTGCCTGGTGTACAGTAAATAATTTACCATGAACACTCTACTGTCTCCAGTTTTTAATACTTTACCCTTCTGCTACAGTTTTGTCAGGATCATCTTGTTCTGCTGGTGTGATTGCGTCTTTACTAATATAGGTCTTGGATGCTTTCTCGTGGCCATTTTTGAAGTGTACCATCTGTGTGCCCTGTCAGTTAAATCCATCTTTGAAATTAGTCCATTTTCTTATTTGCCCTTAAAATCAGTACATTCCATTTCTTCTGGTTTCTCTGTACAGCACAATGTCGCATGTTTTCTCTGCATGGTCTGACTTCTAACTATACCATTTTTTTTTGAAACTGCTCATTTTGAGATGTCTCATACTCAGCCAGCCTTTTCTGTATTTCAAACTCTGAATAGCTTAAATTTTAAAGCTTCTATTTTTTGCAGCCTTTTGCTATTTTAGTTGATATACTCCTTCAATGTTGCATTTATTTTAATCAGCCCTGAGTACATTTGAGTTATTTTTTTCCTGTAAAGTACTGAGACATCTCTTGTACTGCTTTTTCTTGAACAGCTGCAAGATTCTTTCCAATCAGTGTTTTATGTTCACCTTTTCTAGTTTATTATCTTTCAGGTTTTATAAATTTCTTCTTTGCTGGCATTCAGACAGTGTCCTTATTCAGTAACTGAATTTTACTCAAGCTAGCAGAATTGCTAGATGTTTTATCTTGGTTTCTTTTTCACATTGCAAAGGCTGAAATTAAGCTGTTGATTAGTGTGCTGCCATCTTGAAAGAGTACCCCTTGTTTTGATTTTGATGTGAAATGTTACAAAAATAGAGTGTATATTCTAAGTTTTGTGTAAGAAGATTACAAACAGTTTAGGGCAATTTAAGATGACAGGTGTTGCCTTCAAAAAAGTACACAGAAAAAACTTGTTGGAAAGGAAAGTTCAAGAATTTAGCACTGTTGTAAACAGATGATGAATAATGCTGAATTTTCAGCTTCTAATTGTGTGGAGGATAACGGAAGAACATTACAAGACTTGAATGAATTTCTTTGTCCCTTTTCTTGGTTAGAGGATTATAGGGTTCTGGTGGATAAAGTTCCTTTGGCAACATTTTCTTTTTCCTCATGCCTGAGCAGTTTATCAAGCAGAAAAAATCAACTGCAGCTATGCCATATGTATTACTTGATGGGGATAGAAGTTAAGATGTTCTTCGTGTTGCACTGTTGCAGTCATCACATTTGGGTTATCCTGCCAGGGGAAGCCCTCAGTCGGCCTGAATACCAGAGGCTTAGTATTTCTGCTTCAGTTGCTGTTACTCTAGGACTGACGTCAGGTCGTCAGTGGTATAAAATCAGGCAGCCGACGCCATTACATCAGTCTTTTTTGCCGAGGAGCCCGAAGCAGAAGCAGTTTGCACGAGTGTTGGTTGGCTGCTACCTGAGTTTTCATCTTCTAAAGCTAAGTACGCCATTGGGGATCCTTTTTTCTTGCTCTAACCGATGTCAGAAAAAGTTAACAATTGCCTCGCCTGTGGAAAGCAAATACCACACTGAGACTTCCATTCTTACTGCGTCACCTGTTTAGGCCCAGATCACGACGTCCTCCGCTGTTGCTTGTGTGCACTGTTCAACGCAGAACTATACATCGTCGGGCCTTTATTGTAGCTAGATATTTTTGCTCTCAGTCCTCGAATTCCGAAATGGCTGTGGTAAGCCATCCAACTACTGATCTTCCAAAAAAAGCTAGTCATCAATTCTCCGGTACTCAGTGAGGTGCTTTCACACAGCCCCTGATGCCCGCTTCTGTGGATTTGCAGGCCGCTACCGAGACCCTTTCGGAGTCCAGTATGCTGCGATACTCTTCTTTGACTAAGGATCCTGTGGATGTCTCTACCTTGGATGGGCCCAGAGCCGCTGAGCAGGCACCGGCTTCTGAGGAATTACTTCTCACTACCGATACTCGACACAGACTGACGACTTCTTTCGCGTCTTCAGTTCTTTCTAAAACTACCGAGTTTCTAAGGACCAGGATACGAACCACACCCAAAAAACTGACGACCCAAGCTCAAGCACCTGCTTCCTTGCCTCAGTCTCAAATGCTTAAAATGGTGGAAGACCTTATTATGCTTATTAGGGGAGGCCAGGCGACCCCTTCAAAAAGAAAGAGACTTGTCCCCAGTAGTTTTATCTGAACAGGAGTCCGATGACTCTGTTGCATCTAAATATGAAGATATGCAACCCCACTCTGCTTATGAGGATTCTGATGCAGAGGAATCCATTCCTTCTGCCTCTCCACCTGAGAATTTTTCATTTGGGGGAACCCTACATACTTTAAGGGAGCATTTCCAATGGGAATGTCAGGACTACCCTCAGTCAAAAAAGTGACTCAGGGAATTCTTAGATCTGCCACAGCACAGACCATTGGCCATTCTTCCTGTCCTGGATGTTGTGGATGATGTTTTTATGGAATTTAGTCTGACTCCTGACACCCTTCCTCCTGCTCCTAGGAAACCTGACAGGTATTACATAGTCCCTGACTCTCACAAATTTATTTTCAAAAGTCCTACTTCTGACCCCGAGGTCATTTCTCAAGGACCTAAAGAAATTAAAGCAATTAAAGCTAAGAATCCCACCCCCTCCGATAGGGATTCGTGAGCATTAGACAGATGGGGTAAAAAAGGATACACCTCTGTTACTCTTGGTATTAGAGCATTACTTTGTCAGTTCTACATGCTGAAATATCAGCAATATACCATGGAACTCTTCAAACAAAAAATATCTTCTTTCCCTGATTGTGCAGAAAACCTAGAATTACAAGAGTTAATGCATTCTGCAAGTCAAGTAACTAAGCACACCTTACAATGTGATTTTGATGCCCTAGAAGCATCTTGCAGGGCAACAGTCACTGGTTCTGTTCTTAGAAGGCATGCTTGGCTTAAGGAGCAGACCTTGCCAGACCATGTCTTATCCAAATTATTGGACGCACCCTTGGACAAAGACAACTTATTGGCACCACAGCAGAAGAGGTCTTAAAAAAGATAGAAGAAAAAGCTAAGTCTATGCATACAGTTAAAGACTTCTTACAGATCCAGCCACCGAGGTTCAGAAGGCATTGCCCCTCCAAGCACTCGTCCTTCCCTGCCCCCGCTAGGCCAGCTTAGCCCAGACCCAGGGGAAGCAGAACCCCCCCCCCCCCAGACAGTCCCAGGGAATGCAGAGATCTAAGCAATGGAGATGTCCTTCATGGATGCATCTGCAGTCATAACAACTGGGTTGTCCTGTCGTCAGGCAGCCCTTCAGTCGGCCGGATTCCAAAGTCCGGGTCCGGCTTCGGCTGATGTTGCACTTCACCCGACGTCATCTCTGTTGGTCTTCGGGTATAAAGGCATCAGCCGACGCCATTTTCCTCAGTCTTTCTTGCCGCGTGGCGCCCGAAGCAGAAGCTGTTCGCAAGTGCCGGTCGGTCGGATCCAGAGATTACTTCGAAGACTTCTAAAGCTAAGTACCCCGTTGGGGACTCTTTCTTGCCTCAGCCGATGTCAGAAAAAGTTAATAATTGTTTAACCTGTGGGAAACAAATACCTCATAAAGATTTCCACTCTTATTGTCTGCCTTGTTTAGGCCCAGCCCACGACGTAGCAGCCTGTTCGGCCTGTGCTTCTTTCAACCGACGAACGCTTAGGCGTCGGTCGGAGTTTGCAGAACAGTTTTTCGGTTCTGATTTTGCGTACATTATGCCGCCGGACCCTCCGACTACCCAATCTGCCAAAAACGCAAAGATAAAGACCGACACTCGCGGTCCGCGTTTCGGCGAAACCATGGTTAAGCAAATCATGAGTGTCTCGGTTTGGGCAGAAACCGAGAAAACTGATCAAAGTACAGCTGAATCTATCTCTACAACTGAGGCCCCTGCTACCACTCTTGAATCGGCCTCAGAAATTTTATCCACTACGGTGGTTGCCACTGACTTATCAGACACCATTCCCTTGGATGTCTCTACCCCAGCACGTGGTGCTGCTAGGCCTCCAGCAGCCATGTCCATTAAGGCCTTCGCCAGGGCTAAAGCAGCCAAGACTACTAAAACAGTGCCTGTTAAACCGCCTACAACCAGACCCTCTTCTAGTTCTCAAATGCTTACTCTGGCAGAAGATTTAATTTCATTAATTAGAGGATCTCAATCTCACCCAGACAGGGCCTCTCAGCCCCAGAGAAGAGACCTAGGGCAGAGCCCGCTGAGCCAGTGTCCTCTGATGATTCTGCCGATGAATCAGACATAACTGACCAGCCAGAGGCTCCTTTCTCCAATTTTGAAGATTCTGATGCTGAAGAATCCATTCCAGCTGCTTCCCCACCAGAAGAATTCTCCTTTGGGGAAACCTTACATGCCATGCGAGAGCAGTTCCAATGGCAGCAACAGGATTTTCAGACTCCAGAAAAGACTAAGGACCTTTCTGCACCTTCCACAGCACAGGCCCTTAGCTATACCTCCTGTTCTCTCTGTGGTGGATGATGCTTTCAATGATGTCTGCTCCGCTCCAGATTCTTTACCCCAGCCCCTGCCAAACCAGACAGATTTTACAGGGTGCCAGATACTCATCACCACCTTTACAAGGCCCCACTTGCAGACCCGAAACTATATCCCAGGGTCCCAAGGCAGTAGCATGACCATAGCTAAAACCCTATTCCTTCTGAAAGGGAAGCAAGGTCATTAGACAGATGGGGTAAAAGGTCTACACTTCAGCTACTCTCTCAGCTAGAGCTTTAAACTGTCAGTTTCACATGATACAATACCAAGAGTTTATGCTTGATCAGTTAACTAAAAAGCTAACCACTGATGAATCTCTTGATAAGAAATATGTATTAGAAATGGTAAATAACATACAACAGGTTAGTAACCATTCCTTAAAATGTGGCTATGATGCACTGGAGGCTTCATTTAGATCAGCCATGACTGGCACAGTGATAAGAAGGCATGCATGGCTAAAGGAGCAAGCTTTACCGGATCATATTAAAGCTAAGTTGCTAGATGCTCCTATGGATAAGACAAGTTTGTTTGGTACACCTGCCCAGCAGGTTATGAAGAAAATGGAAGAAAAGGCAAAATCTGTTCAAACGGTTAAAGATTTCTTGCAGGTTCAACCCCAAGGTTTAGCAGGAACTGGCCTGCCAAAATTGGTCCTTTCCTGACTCCACAAGATCTCAAAGGGGCAGGAATAGACGTTCCAGAGGCAGAAACCAATCCAGAGGAGGTGCCTACAGAGGACGACAGTGGCAAGGTAACAACAGAGGCACAGACACAACCACTGCCACTACATCAACACAACCACAGTGACTTAACCTAAATCCGCCTACCAGGGAACAAATAGCAGCTCCTCTAGGCGGAAAGTTAACCTTATTTTCAAAGAACTGGCACTATATAACAAAAGACAAGTGGATTTTACAAACCATAGATCAAGGTTACCGGTTCCACTTCCACACTTTACCAGTCAAAAGAGGAATGCCAAATATACCTCCAAATCAAAAAACAGAGGCTCTACAACAGATAATGGAGTTAGCAAACATGAGAGCTGTGGAAAGAGTGCCAACAGCAGAGCAAGGAAAGGGGTTCTACTCCAGACTATTCCTAGTTCCAAGAAAGGAAAAAAGTTGGAGACCAATTCTCGACCTGTCCACCTTAAATACATACATCATTGTCCCAAAATTCAAAATGCTGACCCTACAGCAACTTCTTCCCATGCTGGGCAAGGAGTATTGGCTGGTAACTCTAGATCTCAAGGAGGCATACCTGCACATCCCCATTCGACCAATCTGCAGAAGATACCTCAGATTTCTTGCAGGATCAGGGCACTATCAATTCTCAGCATTGCCCTTTGGCTTATCTACTGCGCCCAGAGTATTCACAAAATGCCTGGCATCAGTAATCGCCCATTGCAGACTACAGGGAATTCAAATTTACCCATACCTGGACGACTGCCTGCTACAAGGGGACAATAAAAGCAAGCTGACAACACATTTACAAAGGGTCATTTACTTGCTACAAGCACTGGGATACACAGTCAATTTACAAAAGTCAAGGCTGATACCATCCCAAACAAGGACATTCTTGGGCGCGGAATTGGACACAGTAAAACAAATGGCACTCCTAACTACAGAAAAACAAAAAGAACTCCCTCTTTACTTCTTGGCACTAACAAAACTGAACAAGTTAACAGCAAGAAAAGTACTGCAGGCCTTGGGCTTCATGGCATCATGCATAATCTTGGTCCCATTTGCCAGACTACATATGAGAAAACTACAGTGGTACCTAAAGAATTTATGGTCCCAACACAGACACAGCCTAGAAACAGAAATCCCACTAATTCCATGCTTAAAACAGGAGTTCCTATGGTGGGCTCAGGCATGCCAGTCAAACCCAGGCCTACCCTTTCGCAGATGTCAAGCAAGCCAGACCATCACAACAGACGCTTCAGACCTAGGATGGGGCCCACATGCTGGACAAATGCGTGCAAGGATTGTGGACACAGGATCAACTTCACCTGCACATCAACCTAAAAGAAATGCTGGCAGTAAAACTGGCAATCCAAAAGTTCAGACCATTTCTCAAAGAGGGCCAGTTGATAAGGACAGACAACACCACAGTCATGTGGTACATCAACAAACAGGGAGGCACTCATTCATACCCCCTATGCAGAATGACTTTGGAGCTGTGGACCCTGGCACTCAGCTACAACATCCAGTTACAGGCAATATTTGTACCGGGAAAAGAAAATACTCTAGCAGACATATTAAGCAGAACCACATCGGATGCCCACGAATGGAAGCTGCACCCGGACATCTTCAAGACCATCTCAAAGAAATGGGGAATGCCTCAGATAGATCTATTCGCATCACCCCTCAATCACCAGCTCAAAAAATTCTGCACAAGGACATTCCACCCACTAGCATGGAAAGTGGATTCGCTCTCCTTCAGCTGGAAAGGCCTAACAGCATATGCATTCCCACCTCTTCCCTTGATACACAAAGTACTACTAAAAATCAAGGAAGAACGTCCAAGGATAATCCTGATAGCTCCAAACTGGCCAAGACAACACTGGTACCCACTGCTGAGGAGCATGTCTCGGAACAATATGTGGCCAATACCCCTGATGCCTTTGATGTTAACTCAGAACAACTACAGCATCATACATCCAAACCTAAAAACGTTGCAACTGACTGCATGGAACATCACATAGCAGCAGCTAATCCAGAACTTTCCCAAAGAGTTAAAGACATTATTCTTGAAGCACGCAGACCTTCAACAAGAAGGAACTATGCTGGAAAATGGAAAAGGTTTGTCATTTGGAGTACTGAAAGAGGAAAAGATGTGTCAAACATAGATATGCCTAACATTCTGGAGTATCTGGCGAACTTCTTCATTCAGGCCTGTCCTACTCCTCCATCAAGATACATGCATCAGCTATTTCAGCAGAATACAGCTTTGATCCACCTGTTTTTCCGCACCCTTTGCTCAGGCAGTTCCTCAGAGGAATCAAGAATGTAAAACCTCCAAGGAAACCACCATTACCAGCTTGGGACTTAAACTTTGTGCTAGAAAAGTTGACACTATCACCCTTTGAACCAACAGCAACAGCAGACCTACAACACCTGTCATGGAAAACTGCTTTCCTACTGGCAATTACTTCAGCAAGGAGGGTTTCAGAACTACAGGCCTTAATGGCAGTGCAACCCTTCATAATCTTCCACCAAGATAGAGTGTCCATGAGGACTAATCCTACATTTATGCCTAAGGTGGTATCCAGAGTGTCTTTAAACCAGGCAATCCACCTACCTACCTTCTTTCCCAACCCACAAAACAGAGGGAAAGAATACTGCATACCTTGGATGTACATAGACAGCTACGCTACTACTTGGACAGAACAAAAAGTAGCAGAAAGACTGACCAACTTTTTGTAGCCTATGCAACAGGAAGGGAAGGAAAAGCTATTTCCAAACAGACAATCTCCAAATGGATAGGAAATTGCATACGATTCTGTTACTCCTTCCATGGAAAACCAATTCCACAGAACATAAGACCTCATTCTACAAGGGCAACAGCCACTACCACAGCCTTCTTACGAGGAGTGGCAACCAAAGACATTATTGAGGCGGCTACTTGGATCTCCGTGCATACATTTGCCAAGCATTATAATTTGCCTCTATATTCCAGATCCCGAGCAGGGTTTGCCACTGCTGTACTGCAAGGGATCCTAAACACACCATAATCTACTTTTATCCTCCTCCCCTAGTTGGCTATGGTATTCTACCCAGTTGTTATGACTGCAGATGCATCCATGAAGGACATAGTACAGTTTTGTACCTACCATAAATGTAGATGTCCGAACTGGATAGCATCTGCAGTCAGGATTACCCTCCCTCCTTCCCCTCTGTGGTACTCCTAGGGTGTTTACCCTCCTAATAGCTAGCTGGTGGGGGGGAGTCTTTTATGGTGTATTTGTTTGTATATATGTACATACATGCTTATTTTTGTGTTTACCTCTATCTTTTGGAAACATTGGCATCTATCCAAATTTTAGCCTTCAAGAGGGCTACTGGCATCTGGGGCAAGAAACACTGAGGAAAATGGCGTCGGCTGATGCCTATATACCCGAAGACCAACAGAGATGACGTCGGGTGAAGTGCGACATCAGCCGAAGCCGGACCCAGACTTTGGAATCCGGCCGACTGAAGGGCTGCCTGACGACAGGACAACCCAGTTGTTATGACTGCAGATGCTATCCAGTTCGGACATCTACATTTATGGTAGGTACGAAACTGTACTTTTCTCCTCTTCAAAAACAGGGACTGCAAAGCCACCCTCTTATGGTAAGAACTCACAATGATTTTACACTTCCATCCCCTACCTCTGCCCACCTGCTTGTGCCCCTAGGAGGAAAACTCTCTTTCCACGTAAGCAACTGGGCCACCATTACCAACGATCGATAAGTCCTCAACATAGTGTCCCAGGGATACAAATTTTATTTCCACACTCTGCCAACTCCAAAAGAGTTCCCAGATCTTCCTCCAAACCAGTGGGTGGAGGCCAAAAAAGCAAGTCCTTTCCCCTCTCCATGAGGGCAATACAGCATGTTCCTGCAGAACAGATAGGCCAAGGTTTCTACTCCAGAAGCTTCCTGGTACCCAGAAAATAGGGCACATGACGCTCCATCCTCGATCTATCCATTCTAAACACCTTTCTGGTGATACCAAAATTCAAAATGTTCATCCTCCAGCAACTTCTACCTATGCTCTCCAAGGATGCTTGGTTAGCCACCCTAGACCTAAAAGAGGCCTACATACACATCCCAATCAGGGAATCATGCAGGAAATACCCATGTTTCAGGGAAGGATCTATGCACTTTCAGTTTTCTGCCTTTCCCTTTGGTTTATCCACTGCTCCCAGAGTTTTCACAAAATGTCTGGCTCCCGCCATTGCTTTTTGCAGACAAAGAAATATTCAAATTTACCCATACTTAGATGACTGCCTGATTCAGGCAGACAGTTAGGAAAAGCTGCTAAAGTACCTGACTTTTGTAAAGGACCTACTGACCTCCCTGGGGTATACTATCAACGAAAAGAAATCAAAAGTAGTCCCCACACAAAAAATTGTATTCCTGGGAGCAAGCCTGGACACAGCATCTCAGATGGCATTCCTTACTCCAGAAAAACAAGCCTACCTGACAGGCTACTTCTCTCATCTAGCCACCAGAACCCAGTTATCCGCAAGGAAAATCCTGCAAGCTCTAGGGATGTTCTTCATGTTTCACTATTGCAGTCATCACACTTGGGTTATCTGCCTGCAGGTATCGGCCCGAATACCAGAGACTTAGTATTTCTACATCAGATGCTGTTGCTCCAGGACTGACATCAAGTCGTCTGGGGTATAAAAACAGGCAGCCGACGCCATTACGTCAGTCTTTCTTGCCGAGGAGCCCAAAGCAGAAGCAGTTCGCAAGTGCCGGTCGGCTGCTACCAGAATTTTCATTTACGAATTGAATAATTCTGAAGTCTTCTAAAGCTAAGTACCCCGAATTGTCTTGCCTGTGGAAAGCAAATACCACACAGAGATTTTCATTCTTACTGCATCACTTGTTTAGGCCCAGACCACGACATACCTCGCTGTCGCTTTTGTGCCTTGTTCAATGCCTGAACCATTCGTCGTCTGGCTCTCATTGTCACTAAATTATTTTGTTCTCGATCTCCGTATTCCGAAATGGCTTCGGTAAGCCATCTGACTATTGATATTCCGAAAAAATGTAAGGATAAAGACAGTGACCGCATAGGTCCAAAGCTGCCGACGACGCTTCCATTAAGGTAGTCGCCAGTACTCAGTGAGGCACTTTCACAGCCCCTAATGACTGCTTCAATGGATTCACAGGCCTCCATCGAGACCCATTCAGAATCTGGTATGCCGCGAGACTCTTCTTCGACTATGGAACCTGCGGATGTCTCTACCTTGGTTGGGTCCAGAGCCGCGGTGCAGGCACTGGCTTCTGTGGCAGTTCTTCGCTCAACCAATGTTCGACTCAAACCGACAACTTTTTGATCTAAAACTATCAAGTTTCTTAGGCCCTGAGTACGCGCTACGCCTAGAAAACTTAAAAAGCGCATGCACCTACTCTCATGCCACAGTGACAAATGCTTAGAATGGCAGAAGACCTTATTACTCTGATTAGGGGAAGTCAGCCTTCCCCAGCTAATGGGAAAAGAGACCAGTCCCCTGCAGCTTCAACAGACCAGGAGCCCGATGACTCTGAGGTATCTGATTATGAAGACATGCCCTTATCTGCTTATGAGTATTCAGATGCAGAGGAATCCATTCCCTCTGCCTCCCCTCCAGAAGATTTTTCTTTTGGTGAAACCTTACATACTTTGAGAGCATTTCCACTGGGAATGCCAAGACTATCCTCTGTCCAAAAAGAGACTCAGAGAATTCCTAGATTTGCCACAGCACAGGACTTTAGCAATACCCCTTTGTCCTGGAAGTTGTTGATGATGTTTTTATGGAATCCAGTCTTACTCCTGATACTTTACCTCCTGCCCCTAGCAAGCCAGACAGTTACTACAGAGTACCTGACATTCACAAATTTCTTTTCAAGAATCCTACTGCTGACCCAGAGATCACTTCCCAGGGGCCTAAAGGTATCAAGGCAACTACAGCCAAGAATCCCACCCCTTCGGACAGGGATTCCAGAGCTTTGGACAGATGGGGTAAGGAGGTATATACCTCTGCAAGTCTTATTATTAGGGCATTAAATTGTCAGTTTCACATGCTGAAGTACCAGCAACATATTATGGAACTTATTAAACAAAAAGTGGCTACCTTTACAGACTGTGCAGAAAATAAATAAATTGTAGGAGCTTATGCACTCTGCAAGCCAAGTCAGCAAGCATACTTTGCAGTGTAGCTTTGATGCCCTAGAAGCATCTTGCCAGGCAGCAGTCACTGGTTCTGTACTGAGAAGACATGCTTGGCTCAAGGAGCAGACTTTGCCAAACCATGCCATATCAAAGTTACTAGATGCTCCTTTGAACAAGGTTGTTTGGCACCAAAGCAGAAGAGGTTCTTAAAAAGATGGAAGAAAAAGCTAAGTCTTTGCAGACTGTTAAAGAATTCTTACAAATGCAACCCCCTAGATTCAGTAGGCATTGATCTTTCAAACACTGGTCCTTTCCAGCCCCCTCCAGGCCATCTCAAGCCAGACCCAGAGGAAAACAGACCTCCCAGACTACAGTCTCAAGGTATGCAGAGATCTAAGCAGTGGAGTGCCCCCACCCCCAAATCAGGGAGTGGTAAACCACCTCCTTACAGAAAAAACTCACAATGACTTCTCTACTCCATTCCCCATCCCTGTCCAATTGCTGGTGCCCCTAGGAGGAAAACTTGGCCTTCATGCAAAAAACTGGATGTCCATCACACAAGACCGATGGGTCCTCAACATTGTATCCCAGGGGTACAAATTTTCCTTCCACTCACTGCCAACACCAAAAGGGTTCCCAGACCTTCCTACAAACCAGTGGGCAGAGGCTCAAAGCAAAGTTCTTTCCCTGGTCTCCATCAGAACTATTTAGCTGGCTCCAGTAGAACAGGTAGGTCAAAGATTCTATTCCAGACTCTTCCTGGTACCCAATCCTGGATCTTTCAATTCTCAACACCTTCCCAGTGGTGCCAAAATTCAGAATGCTTACCCTGCAACAGCTTCTACCTATGCTAGCCAAGGATGCCTGGTTAGTCACCCTAGACTTAAAAGAAGCCTATCTGCACATCCCCCTATAAGGGAGTCATGCAGGACGTATCTACATTTCAGGGCCGGATCTCTGCATTATCAGTTCTCTGCACTTCCCTTTGGCTTATCCACTGCACCCAGAGTATTCACAAAATGCCTGGCTCCAGCCATTGCTTACTGCAAGCAGAGAAATATCCAAATGTACCCATACTTGGACTGTCTGATTCAGGCAGACAGTCAGGAATTGCTGTTGCAGCACCTGACATTTGTGAAAAACCTTCTCACTTCCTTGGGGTACACCATCAACGAAAAGAAATCAAAACTGGTACCCAGTCAAAAGATTGTATTCCTGGGAGCAAGCTTGGACACAACATCCCAGATGGCATTCCTCACTTCAGAAAAACAAGTCTGTCTGACAGCCTACTTCAAACAAATGGTCACCAGAATCCAGCTATCCACAAGAAGAAGACTGCAGGCCCTAGGGTTCATGGCCTCATGTATACTGCTAATTCCATATGCAAGACTTTGAACAAGGCACAAAAGGAAACTTCAATGCTAATTAAAAAGTCTTTGGTGCCAACATTCTCAGGACCTGAAAACAGTCATTCCTGTCATACCCTGTCTAAGGATGGAATTTTTTTGGTGGGCAGAAGCTTGCAACCACAACAAGGGACTGCCCTTTACTCAACCCCATGCCACCCAGACCCTAACCACACATGCATCAGACTATGCTTGGGTAGCACGCATGGACGGCAAATGCATTCAGGGCCACTGGAGCCCAAGTCAAATTCATCTGCACATCAACCAAAAAGAGATGCTAGCTGTGCAGAACGCCCTGACAGCTTTCAGATCCCTACTCTTTCCAGGACAACTTCTAATAAAAGCAGACAACACCACAGTTATGTGGTACATCAACAAGCCAGGGGGGGAACCCACTCTTAGCCACTCTGCAGGTTAGCCATTGCCCTGTGGAACACGGCCTTGCACATGCAAGTCCATCTGCAAGCTCAATTCCTGCCAGGCAAACAAAACTCACTGGCAGACAACTTAAGCAGAATTCTCCTAGACCAACACGAGTAGCAATTGGAGCCCAGCACCTTCAACCTTCTGATTCAGAAATGGGGGACCCCAGTGGTGGATCTATTTGGCTCCCCCTACAACCACCAGCTCAACAAATTCTGCACCAGGAACCTTCACAGCAGGGCCTGGAAAGTGGATGCCCTTTCTTTTCAGTGGGTAAATCTCTCAATCTATGCCTTTCCCCCTTTGCCCCTTCTCTCAAGAGTATTACTCAAGATAAGACAGGACAGACCAGGGACAATTCTGAATGAGTTTTGAATTGTTACACAGTAAAATTATTTAGGAAAAAGACATATTCTAACACATTTTTACATTTCTCTAGTTGTCACCCTTTTCACCAAAAGAGGGCAGTTATTAAAGGTCAACTAGTCAGGGCTTCTCGCATCATCTCTAAGGATGATGATTTCCATGAAGAATGTCAGTTCTTGAAAAACTGTTTCTTCATTGGGGCTACCCTGAGTCTCTGTTGGACACACTAATAGAGGAAGTTAATTACAAGAGGGAAAGGCTTATATTTAAGCCGATATTGGCCTCTAGAGGTATAGAAGGGTTGACCTCACAAGTTCCTGATAACTTAATGTCACCTACACATAATGTTATAGTTTCACAAAAGGGTCAGTCACTGTCTTGTGGTTTTATAACCACATTCAGTGTTCATAGTACCCTTTGTGTGAATATAATAAAGAAAGATTGGGAATTGTTCAGATGTAACCAGTCCCTATTTGATAAATTTGGTGACTCCCCGAATATAGTGTTTAAACGGGGTAAGAACCTCAAGGATTTATTGGAAAGGCAATATCCGAGACCCCTCAGATCAGGTGGAATGTCTAAATGTGAGAATTGTAATTTTTGCAAATATGTTGATACAGCTAATTCATTTTCAGTGCTTGGTCATAAATATAGATTAAAGGACAGATTCAACTGTAATTCTAAAGGTATAGTCTACTTAGCCAGATGTATCCACTGCCCTGCTTTCTGTGCAGGGAAAACGGAGCTCAGGCTCCGGGACAGGATGTACGAACACTTATACGCCATTAATCGTAATAAGCTTGATAATGCCCTGGCCAAACACATCCATTTGAATAGTGATCACAAGTTCAAGTTTTTAGCTATTGACAAGGTTGAATACAGCTTCAGAGGGGGACCCTTTACCCTCAAATTGGAAGAGCTAGAACTTAAGTGGCAAATCAAAATGGATGCAAGTAATGTTCCTGGTTTAAATTAATTTAATTCTGTTAGTAGCATTCTCAAATTGAAGAGTTTGCTGAGATAAAATGCTTACTTTAAGGTTGTATAATGCTTGGAAAAGTCTATTATGCCTTCATCACTAATTTTTATGTAAGCAATGTTCCTGGTTTAAATGAGTTTGTCTTTTAGTGGCATTCTCAAACTCAAGAGTTTGTTGAGATAAAATGCTTACTTTAAGGTTGTATTTCACTAGGAGAAATTTATTAAGTTTTCACTTTTATTCAGTTTTTAATTTAAACATAGAATATTTTTATACATAAAAACGTGTAAATAATGTTTAGATATTAATTGGGTTTCAGTATGTTTTATTAGGTTTTTTATGCAGTGTATCTTTAAAAGGTTAATGACTTAATTATCCCGCGTTTTTGGTGCTAGTGACTATTTAAATGCCCGATATTTTTGTAATAATTACTTCTGAGGAAGTCTGCTTTGTGGGCAGACGAAAAGCGCTTAAAGTTTACTTTATGAAGATTCATTAAACACTGTGTGGGGACTCTACTGTGTTTGGGACTTGTTTTCCTGATTTTAACATTTTGGTATGACCAGTATTAAATGTACTTAAGGCCTTTCTTTTGTCGGGCATTTATCCTTGTGAATGGTAGAATACATTTCCTGTCACAGTGTTTAAGAAAGGGGATTGGAAAACAATTTCTTGAACTACAGTCCATTTTCACTGATGTTCTTCGTGTTTCACTGTTGCAGTCATTACATTTGGGTTATCTGCTTGCAGGTAGCCTTCAGTCGGCCTGATTATCAAAGTCTTGGGTAGTCTTGGGTCCTGCGTCGGTTGCTGTCTCATCTTCCATGACGTCAGGTAGTCAGGGGTATAAAGCATGTAGCTGACACCATTTTGTCAGTCTTTCTTGCCGTGCGGTGCCCGAAGCAGAAGCATTTCGCAAGTGCCGGTCGGCGGACTCCTGAAATTTTCATTTTCGGGTTTCAGAACCAAAGTCTTCAACCAAAGCTAAGTACCCTGTTGGGGAAACTTTTTCTTGCTCCTTACCAATGTCAGTAAAAGTTAATAATTGCATTACTTGTGGAAAGCAAATACCTCATAAAGATTTTCATTCGTACTGTATTCCTTGCCTAGGCCCTGATCGTGACATACCTTGTTGTCTGTCGTCAGTATATTTTCGCCTCTAAATATTTCGGTTCTCGGTTTAATTATCCAGAAATGTTGTCAGTTAGCGATTGGCCTACCAGGATTCTGAAAAAACACAAAGATAAAGACAGAGACAGGCCGCCAAGGTCCAAAACTGCCGACGACGCTTCTCAGCCAGTCGCCAGTTCACCGGTACTCAGTGAGGTGCTTTCGCAGCCCCTGATACCTGCTACTTCTGGTTTGCAGGCCTCTACTGAGACCCATTCGTAGTGTGGTATGCCGTGAGATGCTTCAACTATGGAACCCGCGGATATCTCTACCTTGGATGGGTCCGGAGTCCCTGTGCAGGCACCGGCTTCTGAGGGTGTATTCAGGCCTACGGACTTGCATATTAAACTGACGCCTCCTTCTTCACTTAGGCCTAAATCTCGAACCATGCCTAAAAAAACAACGCCCAGACCACATGCTCAGGCCACTATGCCTAAAAAACAAATGATAAGAATGGCTGAAGATCTAATAACTCTAATCAAGGGAAGCCCCCCCCCCTTTCTAAGAGGCCTAGGACTGAAGTGGTTTATGAATCTTCTGACCAGGATTCTGTTTTTTCTGATACTTCTGATCTGGATTTGTCCTTATCTAGTTATGAGGATTCTGATGCAGAGGACTCTATTTCCTCTGCTTCCCCTCCAGAGGATTTTTCTTTTGGTGAAACCTTACATACTCTAAGAGAGCATTTCCACTGGGAAAGCCAGGATTTTTCTGATTAAAAAAAGAGGCTTAGGGTTTTGTAACTCCTGCCTCAGCATAGGCCTTTCGTTATTCCTCCTGTACTAGACATTGTTGATGATGCTTTTTCGGAATCTAGTTTGGCCCCTGATTCCTTGCCTCCTACTCCCAGAAAACCTGACAGATATTACAGGGTCCCTGAGTCACACAAGTTCCTTTTTAAAAATCCTATTGTGTATCCAGAGACTATTTCACAGGGGCCCAAGGACATTAAGACTTCTACTGCTAAAAATCCTACCCCTTCTGATAGAGACTCCAGGACGTTGGATGGATGGGGTAAGAAGATTTACACTTCTGCAATCTTGGCCATTAGGGCTTTAAACTGCCAGTTTCATATGTTAAAGTATCAGCAACATGTTATTGGATTGCTTAAACAGAAAATTATGTTGATTCCTGACTGTGTGGAAAATAAAGAATTACAGGATTTAATATATTCTGCTGAGCAGGTTGGAAAACATACTTTGCAATGTGGATTTGATTCATTAGAGGCCTCTTGCAGGGCTGCTGTTACTGGGTCTGTGCTCAGAAGGCATGCTTGGCTTAAGGAGCAATCTTTGCCTGATCATGTTAAAGATAAATTGCTGGATGCCCCCTTAAATCAGGACCGCCTGTTTGGCAACAAGGCTGAGGAAGTTCTTAAAAAGATGGAAGATAAAGCTAAATCTATGCAAACTGTTAAATATTTCTTACAAGTTCAGCCTCCTAGTTTTATTAGGCACTGGCCCTCTAAGAATTGGTCCTTTCCAGCCCCTTCCAGGTCTTCTCAAACCAAACCCAGACACAGCAGAAACCCCAGGTTTCAGTTCTAGGGGACACACAAGACTAAACAGTGGGGGGTTTCCACACCCAAATCAGGGAGTAGTAAGACTCCCCCCTATGGAAAACTGTTGCAATGACTTGCTTTTAAAATTTCCAAGCACTTCCCAACTGGATGCACCTTTAGGCGGAAAGATTGGTCTGCATGCAAAAAACTGGGAACTCATTACCCTAGACAAATGGTTTTTAAATATAGTGTCCCAAGGATACAGAATTCACTTCCACACCTTACCAACACCAAGCGGGTGGCCAGATCTACCCCAAAATCAGTGGGCAGAGGCCCAAAATCAAGTACTTGCTCTTTTAAGCATGGGGACTATTCAGTTGGTACCAGAAGAGGAAAAGGGACAAGGTTTATATTCGAGATTTTTCCTGGTACCCAGAAAAGGCAATACATGGTGCCCTATCCTGGACCTTTCTACTCTAAATACCTTTCTGGTGATTCCAAAATTCAAGATGCGGACTCTTCACCAGCTGCTTCTTATGTTAGGCAAAGATGCATGGCTGGCAACACTAGACTTAAAAGAAGCATACCTGCACAGTCCCTATCTGGGAGTCTTGCAGAAGATACCTACACTTCAAAGCAGGCTACATGCATTATCAGTTCTCTGCACTGCCCTTTGGCTTATCTACTGTGCCCGGGGTATTCACAAAGTGCCTAGCTCCAGTCATTGCATTTTGCAGGCAAAGAAATATTCAAATATACCCATACCTGGACGATTGTCTAATTCAGGCAGAAAGCCAGGACATACTTTTGAATCATCTGGCCTTTGTTCAAAGGGTATTGACTTGTCTGGGGTACACCATAAATAAAAAGAAATCCTACCTGGTACCCTGTCAACCAATTATATTCCTGGGAGCAAGCTTGAATGCAACTTCCCAGATGGCTTTTCTCACGCCAGAGAAATGGATTCTTTTGACAACCTACTTCAAACAAGTGGCCACAAAAGCCCAGTTATCTGCAAAGCAAATACTGCAAGCCTTGGGGTTCATGGCCTCTTGCATTCTTCTAATTCCATATGCAAGACTGCATATGAGGAAACTGCAATGGTATCTCAAAATCCTATGGTGCCAACATTCACAGGATCTAGAAGCAATGATTCTTATCATACCTTGCCTACGCCTAGAGTTCCTTTGGTGGGCAGAGGCCTGCCACCAAAACAAGGGACTGCCATTCACACTACCCCCTGCTGTCCAAACCTTGACAACAGACGCATCAGACTATGCATGGGGGGCTCTCCTGGCAGGGAAGTGCATTCAGGGCAAATGGAACCCAAGTCAAATGCACCTACACATAAATCAAAAGGAAATGTTAGCTGTACAGAATGGTCTGACAGCCTTCAAGGACTATATTCTTCCAGGACAACTAATGGTAAAGACAGACACCACCACAGTCATGTGGTACATAAGCAGGGGGGTTCCCATTCTTACCCCCTCTGCAGATTAGCCATGTCATTGTGGAACACAGCCTTGAGCTACCAAGTGACTCTACAAGCTTAATTCCTGCCAGGAAAACTAAATACACTGGCAGATGGACCAAGCAGAAACCTTATGAACCCACACGAGTGGAAACTGGAGCCAAGGATTTTCAACATGTTGACAAGAAAATGGGGGAGCCCAGATATAGATCTATTTGCCTCCCCAAGAACCATCAATTGGACAAATTTTGCACAAGGATTCCCCACAAACTAGCTTGGAAAGTAGATGCTCTATCCTTCAGCTGGAAAAACCTCAGTTTATGCCTTTCCTCCTCTGCCTCTGCTCTCCATAGTACTACTAAAGATCAAACTGGACAGGACGATCTTAATTGCACCAGACTGGCCACAACAACAGTGGTGTACCCCCTCCTGCGCAGTGTGTCACGCTTGGCCCCATGGGACTAGCCTCAGACTCCTTTCCTGTTGTCTCAGCAGGGTAACCAGATTCTGCACCCTCAGCTGCAAGCCCTGAACCTAGCAGCCTGGCAAATTACCTAATCTCTCCTTTACCATCCCTCAGCAAATCAGTGATGGATATCATTTTGGAGGCTGGGAGGCCTAATACTAGAAAATCTTATGCTGCAAAATGGAAAAGATTTTGTACCTGGACCCAATCTTCAAGGGATGAGTGCAGCAGTGCCCAATTTGCCTCAGATTCTACAATATTTGACAGAGATGCGTCATAAGGGCTTGTCCTTTTCCTTCATCAAAATCCATGCCTCAGCCATTTCAGCTCATTATAACACAGAGCCTCCCCTCTCTTCTCACCCACTGCTCAAGCAGTTCCTCAGAGGGGCCAAAAATTTAAGGCCACCCAGGAGAGCGCCAACTCCTGCCTGGGACCTTAACTTTGTCTTGGAGAAACTCACTATTTCTCCTTTCAAGCCAGCTGCTACTGCAGATTTAAAATTCCTTTCCTGGAAAACAGCTTTCCTTTTAGCAATCACTTCTGCAAGATGGGTATCTGAATTACAGGCCCTTATGGCAGTGGAGCCTTTCATCATCTTTAATGCAGACAGGGTGCCCCTCAGAACCAATCTGTCCTTCATGCCCAAGGTGGTATCCGGTGTGGCTCTTAATCAGTCCATTCATTTGCCTAACCCACAGAACAAAGGGGAATGGATTCTGCACTCCTTAGATGTGCACAGACAACTTAGATTCTTCTTGGACAGGACTAAACCTCAAAGGAAATCTGAACAGCTGCTGGTGGCATTTGCTGCAGGGACAGAGGGGAAAGCTATTTCAAAATGTGTAGGCCACTACATTCATTTCTGCTATAAGCACTGTGGAAAACCTATTCCAAAGGGCATCAGACCCCATTCGACCAGGGCTGCATCTACCTCTACAGCCTTTCTCAGGGGCGTACCTACAAGGGACATCCTAGAAGCTGCTACCTGGAGTTCTGTACATACTTTCACCAAGCATTATCATTTGCCAGTTTTCTCTAAATCCAGAGCTGGTTTTGCCTCTGCAGTCTTGCAGAGCCTTATAACTGGTCCTAATTCTATGTAAATTCTTCCACCCAACCTTAGCTTTGGGAATCTTCCCAAATGTAATGACTGCAACAGTGAAACACGAAGAACATAGTACAGTTATGCACACTTACCATAAATGTAGATGTTCGAGTGCATTCACTGTTGCAGTCCTGGTTATCCTCTCTCCAGCCCCCTGACTTATATTGTCTATACTTCTATTCTTGTTTACTATGTTTAAAGCTTTCTGGTGTATTTGCTTTTTGTTGGAGGTGTAACCTTGTATATAATTGCTTCCCATTAGGGGGGCACCTGACATCTGGGGCAAGAAAAATTGATAAAATGGCATCGGCTGCATGCTTTATACCCCTGACTACCTGACGTCATGGAAGATGACACAGCAACTGATGCAGGACACAAGACTTTGATAATCAGGCCGACTGAGGGCTACCTGCAAGCAGATAACCCAAATGTAATGACTGCAACAGTGAATACACTCAAACATCTACATTTATGGTAAGTGTACACAACTGTACTTTCTCTTCTGTCAAAAATTAAAGAAGGGGTAATGGATCAGTTAGTAGATTACTTTAAGAATGAAAAATATATGATTTTCAACATGGGTATTGTAAATTGCATTCTATTGGCATAGAGAAACTGGGTTTACTTCAGTTTCTGTTCTGTTAATGAGTTGCTTCCTGTGCCACAGAGTACACAGGTTTCTATCTTCAGTACTGTGCAAGTCACTTAACCAGTGTTCCCAGGTTCAGTGGGCTTATCTGTTCAACAAATAGATAAAAAAATTAGTGTTGTAATAACTCTGAAAAATGTTTCATTATTTATTAATATGTCAGTATAATTTGATTTGGTTATCAGTGCTGTTATCATATGCTGTTTATAGAAATTAGGGTAAAGTGGTTTACATTGGTGTAGTTTTGTCAGAAAGGTTCTGTTGTACCAAGACTGTGTCAGTAATTTCTGTTTTTTTTTTTTGCAAGAGGAGGTACTTCAAGGGGTCTCTATTTAGGCCTTGATTTTATTTTATTATTATTATGACTGTATTGATTACTTTAAATTTGAAATTAGTATTGCTAGTTCATGCTGATACTGTTCTTGTTTAATGTTGATCTGCTTTAGGGATATTACTGTCTGGTTTTGGACAAATTACAGCCTTGGGCTGTTGTGCATTCATTGATAATAAACTTTATGAAAACAAATGTTTAATATTCTTTAAGATCATCCCTATAATTATCTTGTTGATCAAAATTGTAAATCTGTTTGGGATTGATGTATTTGTTTATTTGCATGTAGTTTTGGACTTTTGGTTTTAGTTCAGAAAATACATTGATTAACAAGTTATGTAGGAAGATTTATAAGTGTTTAGCAGTCATGTATGGCATTTATACAGGTCAGTATTTAGAGCTGAAAATGTTACTTGGGCAATCTTTGATCATTTTTCATTAGTCCATCTGATCCGGCAGATGGGTCCTGAGCTGCTCATCTGATTGATATGGCTATTAGCTAGTGCTCTAGTGACTTGAGCTCCTGCAAATTTTCCCACAATCCCCCTATAAGCTTCCCTTTCAGATTTGTTTTGCTGCCAGAAAAAGAGGAACTCGATCACAGCCTCAGCTAAGTGCTCATGAAATGTTCTCATTTTTCAGAATAATTTCTAGTATAGTTGGTTTCCCGCCTCTCCATATTTCAGTGTCAATACTTTAATATTATTGTAGGAGTTACTACAAGCTTCTCGGCTGTAAGGCAGCTGCCTTGCGCCCATTTTTTTGGCAGCCTTAAAGTTGTTAGTTATACATAGACACAGTCACACACACAACACACACACACAACACACACACACACACACACACACACACACACACACACACACACACACACACATATGTGTGTATAAAATGAAACTTGGTTTTGGGAAGGCCTTCCTTTGAGTTACTAGCATTTGTTGTGATTTTCTTGTGTTACTGTGGTAGTTCAGGATGTGTGTTGAGATGGACAAGACTTTCAAGTGGGTATGGGCATAAGCTCCCACTCAGGACACATGTGACATATGCATAGTCTGTTAAGGTCCAGAACATCTTAGTACTCTATTTGCAAGCTCTTTGGGCCTCAGTCCTTGGCTGATAGAAGAACTAAACTTATTGCTTCTCAGTTTCTCCATATTTCAGTGAAAATTCTTTGTAAATATTTTGTTAGGAGTGAGTTGCTACTCTTTTAGTGCCATAGCTTCTTGAATCTAAGACAGCCTGCCTTGAACCAGTGTTTTTATTTTTTTGGCTAGTTTAAACTTGTTTTTATGTGTGTATATATATATATATATATATATATATATATATATATATATATATATATATATATATACCCATAGCTAAACTTTCAGTTAAGAAGGTTTTCCTTTGTTATTTAGCATTTCTAGTGATTTTCTTTTGTCACTGTGGTAGTTTGTGATTTGTGTTTCATGTGGACCTAACCTCCCACCTCAGGATACAGATAACTTGTCTTTTTAGGTCCAGAGCATCTCAATATTGAGTGCTCTATTTGCAAGGTCTTTGGACCTCAGTCCTTGGCTGATAGAACTAAACTTATTCTTATAGGTCTTCTACCTGCAGATCAAGCAGAAAAGTCTGATCAGAAAAAGGATGAAGATAAGGACAGAGAAGGTAGGAAACTTAAAAAAACTGAGACCAGGCTCCTTCCTGCTCCCCTAAACTTCCAAGGAAAGAGTCTTCTCCCACCTCATTGCAGAGACATAAATATCCGGTTTTAGAAACAATTGTTATTAGGGAGAAGCCCCCCTTATTTCTATTAGTAGGCATTCTTCTAAGTGAATTGTCTTGTTTTATTCCTTCCAGGCTTTCCTCATCAAATTCCTTGAAGTCAATGTGCTTCTTTAGAAGTGCATCAGAAGATGTTTGGGAAATGAAGACGAGGGCTTTCCTGAAGATGCATATGGCATTGGACATCATCCCATCCCCCTCTTGTACTAGGATGGACTTGGTCCACCCCCCATCACCTTACATTGAGCCATTTTCTGCATTGAGCCCAGATATTGTCAGTTTGTTACCTTCTGTCCCCTGTTACATTGCTGATTGTTACATCAGCCCACTCCACCCTCGGCTCCCTTAGCATAAAGTGGGTCTTGGACCCAGGCAGTCAGCAGCATCCATGGAGACAGCATGTTTAGATCCATACTTAGTGTCAGGATCCTCATTGTTCAAGCCTACTGTTCTAATCTCCATCTCAAGGTCTTTTGGATCCTTGTTGTCTGGGCTGCCTTCTTCATTTTCACAGAGGCTGGGTTGTGTGGTAGAGGAATAGGTCCCAGGATGCTGGCCCTTAAAGCAAGCAGATTATGGATCTTTCTTAGTGATTATGGAGATAATAGCCACTTCTCTTACCAGGCTGTTGACAGGACCTCCACCAGTACTGGCCCTACACTGAGATGCCCCTCCTTCAGCTCTTCAGACTATTCATTACTGAGGCCAGTGACATAACAGGGCTGTGTACTTTAAAGATTCACAACAATTGTGGTCTGACTCTTTTCTAGTCACAGCTGGAAGTTCCAAGAAGAGAATGTGTAAAAGGAAGTCCGTGGAGTCCCCCTTGCACATTACATTAAACACTGACTTGGATGAAAAAGAGGGTTTCCCCATCCCCCTCCTGAAGACATCACTTTTGATGAGGTTTTGGAATTGATTTGGCAGTGGGAATCTTGTCCGTCTGATCCGCTGTCTTAGGACAAGGAAGTGACATTTGAGGCATATGGCTTTGCCCTTTCTATCTCTTGTGTGGCTCCTTCTGCGGACTGTCTGATAGATTGTCACGGGGGGCATTGCTGGAACCAGACACAGTGGAATCCATATTAAGAAAGCCAGGCTTTGTATTGCATTTCCCTAAAGATAGTTGTTTTTGATCTAAGGGTCTTCTGATGGATTCTGATTGTTACAACAGCCTTGAATAAGAAACAAAAGAGCCTCAGGCCAATCCTAGGTCTCACTGGCATAAATATCTTTGTAAAAAAGACCTAGTTCAGAATTGTCATAGTGTCTGCTATGTGCTCTGCCTCAAGGCAAATAATTGTATATACTTCATAGATCTCCAGACTTATCTTCACATAAAGATTGCAAGAGAATCCAGAATTTGTCAGCACTTTTGTATAGGAACCAATGAATACCAATTCAGAACCTTGGCCTTTGGTCTCACCACAGCCCTCTAAGTGTTCACCAAATGTATGGCAGTAGTTGTAGCCCATCTGAGACAAAAAGGGGTCTGAGTGTTCCCATATCTAGATAATTGGCTCCCAGCTGCAGCAACCAGAGAGTACTTAATCAAAGACAGAGATTACTTTTCACAGCTCTTGCCTTTTCTTTTACAGCTCTCCCAGTCCTTGGACATCTCCATAAACTGTCAAAAGTTTCAGCTTCAACCCTCAAAACAAATCATTTTACTGAAGCCATCTAGACACACCTTCATGTTGAGCATCTCTTACCCAAGAAAGGAGATCCTCCCTCCATTAAACAGTCCCAACTTCCTTCACACCATCACTATCCTCTGACACTCTTAATACTAAGAGCCCTGGACCTCCTGGAAGCCACCATTTCCATTGTACACTCCACCAGATTTCCATTGTAATCTCCACCAGATTTCATATGAGAATTCTCCAGTGGTTGCTATCCACACTGTGGTCACAGCTGACAGACTCCCTAACAGCAGCCATTCATTTGACCTAATCATGCAAAAAATGTCCCCTTTTCTGCAAATGGAAAGGATATTTATTCTTCTTACTCTATCAGCAATAGGAACCATGGATGCCTCCCCTTTGATGTAGGGCATTTCTAAGGGGGGGGGGGGTCCAAGGAATTTGGAATCAAGCAAAGGCTAGTTTTCACATCAACATCCTGGAGATGAGAGTAGAATGTTGCAGAAATTTTTGGACATCTTGCCTTCAGGAGTAATAGCTGTACACACGGAAAATATGTCAGTAGTCTTTTAAATCAAGAAACAAGGAGGAACAGATCTTACCTCCGTTGCAGGGAGGCCACGAGAGTATAGCAATATGTGCCTTCTGGTGACCACACACATCCTTGGGAAGATAAACCGGCTACAGACAGACTCAGTAGGCCTTAAATGCCTCAAAGGTGGCCCTATATTTGTCAGTGGCTCAAGAAATTTTTTGTTAGTGGGGCCAGCCTTCCCACAACATATTCACCTTTCCATTCACCATCAAGTGCAGAAGCTACTTTGCCCTAGTTCTTCTGGTGAGACAGTCACTAGTGGATGCTCTTGTCTTCCCGTGGTCCCCCAAACTACTGTATCCCTTCCCCCTTTTCCACTAATAACCACGTTTCTACAGAAGACATCAACCTACAAATCGCAGTTATTACTCATTGCTCCATACTGGTCCCAAAAGATTTGGTTTTATGTTGCAAGGCCTCAATCAAAGAAACCATATTCACTTCTATGTCCATAACTAGATCTTCTTTTACATACCTTTAGTCAACCTCATCTGGACCTTTACAACCTCAAGCTAACCACATGGTTTATCAAGTTCCCCTAATGGCCACATATACTTTCTTCCCAAAAAAATGTAGTTTGAGTTTTTATCAGCTTCTCATAAGCAGTCTACTCAAAGACCAAACAAAACAAGCGAAGTATGGGGTAAATGCTCTGATAACTATACCAAATAAATTTAAAACAAAGAAACAGCACCAGAGCACTCCATGGCGATCGGACCATACACAGAGAAAACTATAAGTAATAGTTCAAGCATGTAGTATAAAATCCAAGGTTTATTGAAATTCCAGGTTAGCGCTTTCACCCTCATGGGCTTCTATAGACCTTTTACATCTCATAAAAGTAATGCTAACATTTATACTAAAGCCTCTATGACATCATTTTTTAATTAAGTAAAATAGTGTTCACCTGTAAGGCTTCATTCAAGAACAGTTTATAAATACTCAACCACAAAGCAACTTCTAAAGTTAAAGTAAACCTATATTAATATATGTACTATGTTTATAAAAGTATATATAAAGAATATATAAAAAAATACTTAAACATAATATATATAAATATAAAAAATATAAAAAACAAATATATTTAAAAATATTTAATTTTTTTTAAAGTGTTATGTATATAAAAACATGTATGTGTGTATATGCCATGAATCAATAAAATGTTATACAACAAATTATGCCAGTTCATATAAGAACTGTATATAAAATACAGTTCATAATATATTCATGTAAGAGCTGTATGAGGACTACATTATATGATATCTACAAGGATGTATACAAATATAAGGTCCCATCTGACCTGCAGGTCTTTATCTAACAACTAACTTTCTGTATTTTAGGGTCGGTTTAATAGGGACTCTGTCGTTCGGTCCAGGTCTCTGATCTGCTCTTAGCATTATAATCCACCTGGCTTCTGTCCTTTCTGTATATTTCCTTACGTCCCCACCCCTAGCATTGGATTTGTTTACTTGTAGTTATAGAAATTTGAAGCTGTGTGTGTCATTTGTGTTCATGACATACTTGGATAATGCATTATGTGGGGATCGGATGCGTATATTATGCAGATGTTCACGTATCCTATCACATAACCTTCTATCAGTTTTCCCCACATAAAATGCATCACAGGCCATGCACCTAGCTAAGTATGTGACACGCTGAGTGTCAGAATTAGCTGTAGTGTTGAAACAAAATCTTTTCATAGTGACAGGTTGTACAAAGCTGGTGTCCTCAAATATAAAGGGACAATAATTGCATTTATGACACGGTCTGGTGCAATTTAATATCTCGCCCCTACCAATTGTAGTGGGGACTCTAGGTTGGCAGAGTAATCTGTGCAAGTTTGACTTATTTTTATAGACAAACGATGGTCTATCCCTCACTATCTCTTTTAATTTGGAATCCGTAGTGAGGACAGACCAGTTCTTATAAAAAAAAAAATCCCTTTCACACTGCCAATGTCTTGTGTATAATTCAGTGAGACCCTAACTATGGGGATGGTTCATCGTCGTATCAGTGATATAATCCACCCATGAGACACACTGTGGCAGGGAGAGGTTGGGTTACTGAACCCCTCTCCTTGTATGTTGAAAAACAACTAAGGAAAGTTGTAGATAGTTTCACTCATATCCTCAGGGATACTAAACAGTTCCTGCTGGACCTTTACAGTAAAATTAGTGTGTTACAGGCTGATTTACAATACATATTAGTGACGCTTGATGTACAATCATTATTTACAGTTATACCCAACCAACATGGGTTAGAAAGAATACGGAGATGTCTCAGGGTGAACACTGATTATACCATGTCCCACATTGACTTAATTACTGGTTTGCTAGAGGCAATCTTGGAAAATAACATCTTCATGTTCAATGATACTGTCTATATACAGAAGGATGGCATGGTGGCTATGGGTACATCCTGCGCCAATAGTTATGCCAGCCTAGTGATGGCAGACTGGGAAAAGGAAAAACTATTCCCACTAGATAGCTTCAAGAGGAATTTCCTCCTTTGGGCAGGATAAGAAGATGAACTACAGAAGTTTTTTTGTGAGGTTAATTCTTTGACCAATTTTTTTGAATTTTATCATGGAGAGTTCAGATAGATGGATATAATTTTTAGATGTATACATTGAAAGGTTAGACAGTGGTCTACTCAATACAGGTAATAATAGGAAGTTGTGCTACAAGAACTCCCTCCTACATAGAGGGAGCATGCATCCTCGTTTTGTGTTCCACAACATAGTGAAAGGTCAAGCTATAAGAGCCTCATGTTTGAATCCAACAGAACAAGGTTTAAGAATGAGTTAGATCAATTACGAGGGAGACTAGTTACCAGATCTTATACACCAGAAGAGATATACTCAGGGATTGAAGGAGTATATGATCTTAGAATGCGATCTGCACGTCCATATTTTGCAAACCCTGTAGACTTAGAAGGAACATCACAGAGAACTAGAATCACTGATACGACGATGAACCATCCCATAGTTAGGGTCTCACTGAATTATACACAAGACATTAGCAGTGTGAAAGAGATTTTTTTATAAGAACTGGTCTGTCCTCACTGCAGATCCCAAATTAAAGGGATAGACCATCGTTTGTCTATAGAAATAAGTCAAACTTGCACAGATTACTCTGCCAACCTAGAGTCCCCACTACAATTGGTAGGGGTGAGATATTAAATTGCACCAGACCTTGTCATAAATGCAATTATTGTCCCTTTATGTCTGAGGACACCAGCTTTGTACAACCTGTCACTATGAAAAGATTTTGTTCCAACACTACAGCTAATTGTGACACTCAGCATGTCACATACTTAGCTAGGTGCATGGCCTGTGATGCATTTTATGTGGGGAAAATATGTGAACATCTGTATAATATATGCATCCGATCCCCACATAATGCATTATCCAAGCATGTCATGAACACAAATGACACACACAGCTTCAAATTTCTAGAACTACAAGTAAACAAACCCAATGCTAGGGGTGGGGACGTAAGGAACTATACAGAAAGGACAGAAGCCAGGTGAATTATAATGCTAAGAGCAGATCTGAGACCTGGACTGAATGACAGAGTCCCTATTAAACCGACCCTAAAAAATAGAAAGTTAGTTGTTAGATAAAGACCTGCAGGTCAGATGGGACATTATATCTGTATACATCATTGTATATATCATATAATGTAGTCCTCATACAGCTATTACATGAATCTATTATGAAGTGTATTTTATATACAGTTCTTATATGAACTGGCATAATTTGTTGTATATACATTATATTGATGCATGGCATATACACACATACATATGGTTTTTATATACATAACACTTTAAAAATTTTAAAACATTTTTAAATATATTTGTTTTTTATATTTTTTATATTTATATATGTTATGTTTAAGTATTTTTTATATATTCTTTATATATATATTGTTTGTGTCTTTCAGCTTTTCCCAGTTAGGGGTCGCCACAGCGGAACTCCGGTCCGCTAATGATTGGCAGTAGAGTTTTACATGCTGGCTTGCCGGGCCTAACGCACAACCTTCAACAAAGGAAGCCCGTTCACGCATGTCACCACACAGAAGACGCTCTAACTGAGAATCGAATGGGCAACGTCTAACTGTGAGGCGACAACGCTACCGCGGCACCACCACCGCAGTATATACATTTCTTTATATATATATATATATATATATATATATATATATATATGTATGTGTATATATATATATATATATATATATATATATATATATATATATACTTTATAAACATAGTATATATATATATATATATATATATTAATATATGTTTACTTTAACTTTAGAAGTTGCTTTGTGTTTGAGTATTTATAAACTGTTCTTGAATGAAGCCTTACAGGTGAACGCTATTTTACTTAATTAAAGAATGATGTCATAGAGGCTTTAGTATAAATGTTAGCATTACTTTTATGAGGTGTAAAAGGGCTGAAGAAGCCCATGAGGGTGAAAGAGCTAACCTGGAATGCGAGTAAACCTTGGATTTTATACTACATGCTTGAACTATTACTTACAGTGCTACTAGTTTTCTCTGTGTATGGTCCGATCGCCGTGGAGTGCTCTGGTGCTGTTTCTTTGTCTACTCAAAGAATTTGCAAGAGTAAATGGAAACATTTCTCTTTCTGGGCAAACAAAAGCTTGACCCCTATTCTGCTTCCATTGCCGATGTCTTACATTTTCTGTCTACTTTGAAACAACTTCCTGCTATTCTACTATCAAAGTACAGCTGTCTGCATTCTCCAGTTACCACCCTGGATACCAAAACAATGCATTGGCCAATTATAAGCTGTGCAATGCTTTCCTCAAAGGAATGTTTCTTCTTTGCCTGCGCATTAAAGACCCTACTCATCTCTGGGATATAAATTTAGTTCTAGAAAAACTAACAAAACTTCCATTTCAGCCAGTTGCATCCTCAGAATTAAAATGTTTACCTTGGAAAACTCTTCTGTTGGTGGATATATCAGCTAGGCAAATTTTAGAGCTACATGCCTACTGACTGCACCATATTTGGTCTTCCAAAAGAATAGAGCAACCTTAATTAATCCATCCTTTATTCGCAAGGCGGCTTCTGGAAATAACATTAACCAGTCTATTAATCTCTGTGTTATCCTAGCAAAGGAGATTGCCTATGTCGGGTCATCTTGTCTCTCATTGAAGACGAACAGGAGGGTAGTTTGTTTATATGCTTTAGTACATAGAAACACATCAGGATGGATAGCAGTAGTACAAAATATAAACTAACGGATTAACTGGCAGATTACACAGACATACATGCTTACATGTCAACAGCTAACTACAAAATGGCAATCAGGCTCACACATGCTCAGTATTTATACACTTGTGCAAGCTCCTAGAAAGCTTCTTAAAGGTATACATATATATTGATCTACAGTCTACTGCACGCCTTAGATGTCCACAGGCACCACAGATTGTATTTGCATAGAACCAAGACCTTCATAAAGGACCCTTACTTATTTATTTCCTTTGCGCCTAACAGGTTAGGCTGTGAAGTTTCTAAGCAGACTCTGTCCAGATGGTTATTATACTGCATCTCTCTTGTATACTATGCCAGCAACAAGACTGCATCCTCTATCCCCAAATTCTAAGATCCATTCCACAAGATCTGTGACAACCTCTGCAGCCCTTTTCAGGAATTTTTCCATTACTGGTATTTGTGTGGCAGCTACCAATTCTGTACTGTATACCTTTTCTAAGCATTACAAGCTGGACATAATTTCTGGAACCGGAGCTGCATTCTTAACTTCAGATGTAATGGGATCCTATCTCGCCTACATTCATAACAGATGGGTTCGGAGCCGATCCATCGGCTCCGACTCGGCAACTAATACACTAGCACGAAGTCTCTCATTGGCTGGGCTACTCCCTATCCCAGGATGCACTAGACCTGCTTCCCCAGATCTCGTTTGCCGCTTTAAAAGCTGGACGTGGTCTCGACTTGGCTGGAGCTAAGTGGTTCTTTTTTACCTTTATTGGTCTTTGACCTTGGGGTTTTTTGTCTATATTAACCAAACAACTGTTTTAGCAGCTATTCCTTACTATTCATTACTTTTTTATATATTTTGTGTGTTTGAGTGTCTTCTGGTACTTTATTCTTTTCAGTCAGGCAAGGCCCGTTTAAGTTAGAGGGCCTTTGCCCTACCTTTGAGTGCTGTTCAGATTTAATTAATTTTTTTTTGTTTAATTGTTTTTCGGGCCAAGCCCGTTTAAATTAGAGGGCTTTGGGCCGTTGAACTTGTTTTGTCTGTGACTGTTTGTTGTGAGGTAAATTTTTTTATTCAGTACTCGTGCCAGTGTGTCTCGCGCTTTTCAGTTGGCGCAATTTTGTTTATAGTGCTTACTTGTTGTGGTAAAGTCAGGTTTAAAAAGACTTACTTGTTGAAGGGCCTGTAAAAAATTATGTCTAAGGAGCAAAAGTCAGGCTTTAAAAAATGCACTCGGTGCAGTTATAAAATGTCCATTACAGACAGCCATTCAGTCTGTGTTTATTGTTTGGGGCCGAAACACCTGCAAGAGACTTGTAGCGTCTGTCATGCGTTCTCCTCTAGAGTTCTTCAAGAACGCAAGAACAAGCTAATTTTGAAAGGGCTTATTAAACCTTCTTTTGAGGAAGCCTTGGATCCACCTGTTGCTTCCAAAAAGAAAAGATCGTTGGCTCCGACAAGTCCGTCGGAGCCATCTACTAAAAAGCCCAAATTGACTTCTTCTTCCTCGGCTCCACTGACTTCGGGGCCGAGGGTCGAAGGGTCTGCCTCGATACCTCCTGCCTCGGCTCCATTGGTTTCGGAGCCGCAGGTTGGAGTATCGAGAGGTGAATCACCTCCATCGGTTCCAATGGCTTCGGAGCCGGTGGAGGTGTGCAGCTCAGACTCTTCCCCCTTGGCTCCGAAGAAAGCTCCGTCAGCGCCGATGGTGGTCCATGCTGTGGTGGAACCGGCGGCGATAGCGTTGGAGCCGTTTCGGAGCCGGTCACCTTCTCTCTCGGAGCCGAGAGGAAAGTCTTCTCGATTGTCTACCTCCTCTAAATCATTGAGACTCTCTGATTCGGACCTGGATAGGGTGATACAGAGGCTATTCCAATCTCCAGTTTTTACTAAATTGGTCTCGGCTCCAGCACAGTTAGCTTCGGAGCCGATTTCCCCCCCCCCCAACACATTCGATTTCTCATCCAACCTCCTCGGAGCTGTTGGAGTCGGTGGTGGTGGAGCAAAGCGGAGCCATACGGTCGAAGCAGAGACCCCTCCGAGGTCTCTCGGTTCCGACTATGCTTCCTACCCTGTCCTCCGGTTCAGGGTTTGGTACTGCGATCTCTTCAGCCGGGCCCGAGGGGAAACACTTTGGGATTGGGTGCTTCGGTGCCTAGTCTTCCTCTCGGAGCATCGGCTGCTGGAATTCCCAGTGCCATCGTGGCCTCTAGACCAGTGACCTCCTTGGATTCTGGAGGTCCGGCCTTTGAGGCCATGAGGAGCGCGCTGGCCATGCCTTTGCCGGTTCAGCAAGATTCTACCTCACCGTCCCTAGATTTGGAGACTGGTGCCTCTGTTGTGTTGCAGCTCCCCGGCAGCGGGGCCCCAGGGCCTGAGGATACCCCCATCGGGGGTTCCCTTCTTCCGGTGGTCCGCTCAAACTGCTTCGGACGAACCCCCACGGAAGAAATTGTGTAAGAGGAAGCACGTAGACTCCCAAGATGAGTCTGTTACATCGGATACTGACCTCGATGATGCAGAAGGGTCCCCCAAATCATCTTCGGATGATATCTCCTTCTCAGATATCTTGGAGATTCTGAGACAGAGAGGTGACTGGCAAGCCAAAACCCCTTCAGCTGAGGAGTCAGTCTTCCTCAAGGCCTTTGGGGCCCAGCCTTCCGCCTCCTGGGTGTCTCCGCCTTGATGAACTCCTTGATTTGGTTTCTCGGGCTGGGAACACCCTGATTCTGTGGAACCGGTGCCTGCGAGGCCCAATAAGTTTTTGTCAGCCCCCCCCCAGAAGGAATTTCTCACAAAGGGTGTGCCTGTAGATGCTTTGGTGGTGGCTTCTGCCACACAGCAGGACGTGGCAGAGGCTTCAACGTCTGTTCATCCTCCTAATAAGGATTCCAGGAGCATGGATAGGTACGGGAAGAGTACCCTGTCTTCAGCGGCCTTTACCTTACGGTCACTGAACTACTTATGTCATTTTACGAGGCTCCAAAGGGATCTCCTCAAAGAGCTAAATGACTCCCTTGTTGGTAATCTACCTGAGGCGCTGGCCCCGACTGTTGGCGCCCAGATGACTACCCTCTTTTCTATTGTTAACTCGTCCATGAGGCTCATTTCCTATACGGCCGAAGGGGCGAGTAGAGCAGCGGGAACAGGCGTTGCCCTCAGGAGACACACCTGGTTACGCTTGTGTTCGTTTGCGGAGGCCTTCAAGTCTTCCTTCACCAACGCCCCCTTTGATGGGTCATCTTTGTTTGGACCCAAGGTGAAGGACACACTAACTCGGTGCGAGCAGGAGGGCAAGACTTTGACTGCCGTTGGGGCCCGATTTTCCGCTCCTTCTAGGCCTTACCCCAAGGCTCAGAGAGGAGGGAAAATGTGGTTTAGAAAATCTCAGAAGTCTTTCCCTACTCCACCCAGTGATTCCCCCTCCAGAGGCAGGGGAGGGGGAAATTCTGGAAGACGCCGCCCCAGAGGTGGCAGAGGCCCCCGTAACTCTGGAGACCACGATTCTTTCCGTGGTTCTTCATACAACCAGCGTCCCTGAGTTGTTGCCCGACTGTGCATCTCCGGAGCCAGTCGGGGGTCGATTTGCAGCGCACCCACAAGCTTGGGAATCCATAACAAGCGATCAGTGGGTGCTTCGCATTATTACCGGAGGATACATCATCCCCTTCAACAAACCCCCCCCTTCTTTAAGGGAAATCCCGGACGTACCACCCAGTCAGCGGGATCAGGCAGCATTAGAGGTTTCAAAGCTGCTAGAAAAAGGAGCCATCCAGCCTGTCCCCATCGACCAGATCGGATTAGGAACTTTCTCAAGATTATTTTTGGTACCAAAAAAGATAGGGGACTTCAGGCCCATTTTGGACCTCAGTTCATTGAATCGTTTTGTAAAAAGTCCAAATTCGAATGGTCACTCTTCAATCTATTCTTCCTTTGCTGGAAAAGATGCATGGATGTGCTCCATAGATCTCCAGGACGCTTACTATCACATTCCGATAGCTCAAGAGTCCAGGAGACACTTACGCTCGCCTCGAGTCAGTCATTTCCAATTCCGAGCACTGCCCTTTGGTCTCACCACAGCCCCCAGGGTGTTCACCAAGTGTCTGGCAGTGGTAACTGCTCACCTGAGAAGTCTGGGATTCCAAGTGTTTCCATATCTAGATGACTGGCTCCTTACTGCCACCTCCGAGCATCTACTATTTCAGGCGCTCAGCGCCACGTGCACCTTGGGCCGTTTCTTAGGGATTACGTTCAATTTGCAAAAATCTGTACTACAGCCATCTCAGCGTATTATTTTTATAGGCGCAGACTTAGACACAAAAAGAATGCGCGCCTTTTTACCGGCAGCAAGAATTCAGGTCCTACAAGATCAAGTCAAATCCTGTCTTCCCCTACTAAGAGCCCCGGCCCATCAGATTCTACAACTGTTGGGTTCGATGGCGTCAACCATACTTTTAGTTCCCTTGGCCAGACTTTACATGCGAATTTTACAATGGCTACTGTCGGTTCAATGGTCTTATCAGGAACTTCCTTTGAACCATTTAATCATGATCACGGAAAGTTGCCGTCGAGATCTGCGTTGGTGGCTTCTCCAATCCAATCTCGACCAGGGGCGACCCTTTATACCTCAACGTCCCGTTGCCACTGTGACTATGGACGCCTCCCAGGTAGGGTGGGGGGTCATTACCTGGACAGGTCGGTCCAAGGCACATGGCAGATCCAGGAGACGCATTTGCATATCAATGTCCTGGAGATGAGAGCGGTACTATTGGTACTCCAAGCTCTCCATCACGCTCTCCCACAAGGCCCGATTGCTATCCTATCCGACAACATGTCGGTGGTGTGGTACATAAACAAGCAAGGTGGAACCAGGTCTTACCCACTGTGCAGAGAAGCCATAAGACTTTGGCACTGGGCGGTAGCTACCAACCGCTTTCTAATGGCAACGCACATACCGGGGAAATCCAATGTGATTGCGGACAGATTAAGCAGGACCATTCTTTTACCCCACGAGTGGTCCCTCAACCAGGGAGTAACTGCGAAAATCTTCGACAGATGGGGTCTCCCTTGCTGTGACCTGTTTGCCAGCCCTCACAATGCAAAATGCAGAGAGTTCTTCACGCTGTTCCCTTCTCAGGGACAGATTCCCAGGGATGCTTTGACCCACATTTGGCCCCCCGGTCTTCTCTACGCCTTCCCCCCGTATCCCCTCCTACCGAGGGTGATACAGAAGGCCATTTACCTGGAGAGCGAGATGATTTTGATTGCCTCGCACTGGCCTCGTCAAGTTTGGTTCCCTTTCCTACAGAGGCATGCGATAGAAGGTCCATGGTTTCTGGATCCGGTGCCAGACCTGCTGACTCATCAGTCAGGACGGCTTCACCCATCTCTCAGGTCCTTGAAGTTGGCAGCATGGTTACTCCACTTCCATCCTTAGTCCGAGACGATGCTCTTTCTCCGGACGTGGTCCACATATTGTCTTCTTCTCATAAACCTTCCACTATCAAACTTTATTCCAGCAAATGGAAAAGGTTTGCCTTCTGGGCTCAGGAACGGGGTATAGACCCTCTCACTGCACCAGTATCGGAGGTTCTGAATTTTCTGGCCTCCCTTTTTCAGTTGGGCTCTTCAGTTTCTACCATTAAGGTTCAGCTAGCAGTGATCTCTAATTTTCATGCCTCATTTGAACCTTCATTGATGTCTCACAAACTTTGTAAGGCTTTTCTTAAAGGTGTGTGGTTCCTTAGGCCTCCATTATCTCATCCTGTCCCCCCTTGGGACTTGAATATGATTCTTGCTGCCCTAACTGCCCATCCTTTCGAACCAGCTGCTACCTGTGATTTAAAATTTCTGTCTTGGAAAACTGCCTTTTTAGTGGCCATAACTTCTGCCAGGCGAGTTTCAGACCTTCAAGCTCTTTGTTCTGATCCTCCCTATTTGATTTTTCACAAGCATAGAGTTTCATTGAAATTAAACCTTTCCTTTATACCAAAGGTGGCCTCCTCTTTCTGTATTCAACAAACTATAGAACTCCCTGTGTTTTTCCCAGAATTCTCTAATAACGCAGAATATACCTTGCATCAATTGGACGTACATAGACAACTGCGTTTTTACTTGAATAGAACCGCTCACACGCGGAAATCAAATCAATTGTTTGTTTCCTTTGCAATGAACAAATTGGGTCAACCAGTAGCCAAAACCTCCATAGCTAAATGGATCAAAGATTGTATCATTTTTATTTATTCACAAGCTAACAAAGAGCTTCCCTTTCCAGTCAAGGCTCATTCTGCCAGGGCAATGGCTACTTCTGTAGCTTTTCACTCCAAATTATCAATAGATGATATTTGTGCTGCGGCAACCTGGAATTCTCCGCACACTTTCATTTCTCATTACAAATTGGATGTGGTTTCTCGAGGCAGGGCTTCCTTTGGTTCCACAGTTCTCAGGAGTGTTTTCCAATGAGCCACCCGGGATTTAGGTGCTAGGGACGCTGTCCCATCTGTTATGAATGTAGGCGAGATAGGATCCCATTACATCTTTTAGTTATGTACTTACCATAACTTCGGATGTATGGGATCCATCTCATACATTCATAAGTACCCACCCTCCTTCCCCTTCCATTCGGATTTAGAGGAGCTGTAGTCCTTTTTTGGTGATCTTTCTTGAAGAACTTTAGTTGGTTATAGTGACTACTAGTTTTTCTGTGTTTGCATGGATGTATGAAAGCGAACAAACAAGATCTGGGGAAGCAGGTGTAGTGCATCCTGGGATAGGGAGTAGCCCAGCCAATGAGAGACTTCGTGCTAGTGTATTAGTTGCCGAGTCAGAGCCGATGGATCGGCTCCGAACCCATCTGTTATGAATGTAGGCGAGATGGATCCCATACATCCGAAGTTATGGTAAGTACATAACTAAAAGTTCTTAGAGGTATCCTGTCCTGATTCCATGCAATATTTAAGGTAGCTGACAGACTCCCTGTCAGCATTGAATTCTGAACCATCTGTCAGATTGTACGGACTGAAGAAATATGGAAGTTATGCCTTTACATAATGCTGGATCCTTTTCATCCAAGTCAGTCTGATAAGACGACTGTCATTCCCTAGTCAAATTTGTCAACTTTCTGTTGTTACGAGTATTCCATTGCTGTTCTGCTGGTACAGGTGAACACTATGCAGCACACTCTATTTGAAGGAGAAGCTCACGGGATTATAGAAAAGTTTGCAGAAGGCACTAAAGCACTAGCAAATAGCCGGATCTGATGACCAGTTCAATATCCATCTGTTGTATTGGATGGACTTGAACAAAAATGATCCAGGGTTGTGCTAAGCTCATAACTTCCACTTTTCTGTCTTTGATATGAGTCTGAGTTTTTGTTGTAGTTGTGGAATTATAAGGTACTTAAGTGTTGCATCATTTGAGTTTCTGTTTTATGTCTTAGTCATCATATGATGCACATCGGTGTAATTTATTTGTAAGGGCAGGTTGGTTGTCTTTTTTGGTGTGATTTATTTGTAAGGGCAGGTTTTGCCTTTTGTGAGAGTGTTACAATATTTATATTTTATGTTATATTATGTAGTGTTGAGCATATATCCCCGACTGTCATTCAGTTATTGAAAAAATCTATTTCATAGAAAGATGTCTTCTTGTCCAGTATGGAATTTTCCTTATTTTCTGAAGTTTAGAGGTCAACAGTCTCCCGTGTGTGTGTGTGTGTGTGTGTATATATATATATATATATATATATATATATATATATATATATATATATATATATATAAATAGATATGTTTTGGTCTCCAGATTTAATAAAAATATTTTTATTATTGCTTTGTCCTTATGTGCTACTAGTAAAAATAATGATGATAATGAAGTGGTTCTAGTAGCTAACCAGCCTTTTTTCCAGATGCTTTGCTGAATTGTCTTTTGTCATTAGGCCACTAACTGCCCTTAAAAAATAAACGTCTGTGTTGCAGACATTTGTGTAGGTGTAACCGTTTGGTAACCAGTTCACAGCTTCACAAAGCATTATTTTAGGGACCATATTTTCAGGAGAGTGTCCTCTTTTGACATCTCAGTACTTCAGGAGCTGGTTTTTTGAACTTTTGCCATTTAGCTTTCTTTTAGTCTAGGCTTCCCAGCAAGGCTTTTATTTTCTCTGTTCGAGATGCTTCTCAGTAGTTGCTTACTGCAAGATGCCTTTGAAATCAGGTCATACTTCAAATGACAAGGATAGCACATATCTAAGTGAGTGAAAGCCTTCTATAATGGGTGCTTTTTACCCTCCCACTGCTCTCCTTGCCCATCTGACAGCTGCAGCTGGATCTTCTTGTAATTTTGATTAAGTACATAAATGTAGATTTTTGTGTATTTTTTTTTCAGGTTTTCCTTATTGAATAGATGGGGTTGAAGCATGTTCTAGTTTGTCACATTTCACGGAATGCTAAGCAATGGCATGCAGCCTGAACATATCTCAGAAAGCAGCCAAACTAGAAATATAAGAAGAGAAGGTCCCCAATCACCCACTGCAGAAGACTTCACAGATCAGCTATGCTGAGTACATATATAGTAATGTCTTTCGGCTTTTCCCGGTTAGGGGTCACCACAGCGGAACTCCGGTCTGCTAATGATTGGCAGTAGATTTTTACTATGCTGAGGTGCCAGCTCGATACCCAGCCTTCAAGGAAGGCAAACCCATTCACGCACGCACCTACCTGCATGTCTTTAACATCACTTGACCATGGGGAGGACATGCAGACTCCACACCGAATGCGTTCCAGCTGAGAATCGAACAGGAAAACCTCTTGCTGTGAGGCGACAACGCTAACCGCTGCACCACCGTGGCCATCTTAAGGGAACGATGCATAAATTCATAACATCTGAAGAAACAGCTGTCCTAGTGGATCTGCCTGAGTATTATGTTGCAGAAAGTCTGGAATTAAAGCTATAAGTGCACAAGGTATTTTTCTACAGTTGTCACTTATACTTTTTCATACATTAAAATTGTTATGAGTCTCGAAATCAGGCTATAATCAAGATGTTTTTCTACAGTCATGACTTCTCATGTTTTCACATTGTCTTCTGCTGTTTTCAGACATCCATGATGCAGTTGTGGAAGTACTTCTGAAAAATAATTTTGTTTGCATAGCTGACTGCATTGCATGTATGTATTTGTAGGTCGAACTGAAAAGCAGAGAAATGATCAGTGTTGAAATTGCCAAAGCACTGGAAGAAACACGAAAACAGAGGGAAGAACTTCAGCAGCAGGTTTGTACAAAATAATACATGCATATGTTGGTGAGTATTTGGTACTGCAAAATTGAGAAGTATGCTCTCTAGCTGGAATCATTTCCAATTAATGAGGTCTTACTTTGAGACGTTCTCTTCCTGCATGCTGAACCTAGAGAATTACAGCAATGGGGAAGTAGAAATTTAAGTAAAGCTTATCTCTTCAAAATGTCCGCTAGGAGGCTGCCTACTGCAATTTTATGTTTAATTTAATCTTTTATTCTAAGCATGATGTTCAGGCACATCTTTTTTTTCATTCGTGTTTCCTTTCCACTGGCATGAAGGTCCCATCATTTTTTTTTTCTTTTTCAAATCTTGCAGTGCATCAGAAAATAATTTTCAGCCTCTATGACCTATGCAAGACCGCAACGATCCAGTAGTTTTCAGTACTGTTCTCTTACACCTTGAAAGTTTGGTTCGTTAGTCAGTAAAGTACCATAAGCAGCTGAAGTGTTGATTTTTAAGAGAGTTAATTGTTTAAATCTTTATATGAAGAAAGGAGATGAGTTATATTGCAACACTTCATCCACAAATGGCTAAAGACTGTTATTTTTGGCCATTGAAATATTTTTTATCCATTTAACTACAAAAATAAACCAATTGCCAAAGTTCAAACCTATGGGCACCTGCTACTTGACTTGTTGTTTATTTAAAGTGACATATTTATGTTGCTTATTAAATAAGTAAAACTGGCAGCTGTCACATCTTGCATTAGTATGGAGGAGGAAGAGTCTGAAGTTTTTTATGGACTACATTTTTCAACAGTAAGTAAATCCTTGCTTTTTTACCTCTTATATTGAAGAAAATGTGACTGGACCAACAAGTTTTTTTTTTTTTTTTTTTTTTTTTTGTTACAGTGTAATTCAGTTCAAAGAAATAACTGCTTTCACAGACCTACTAAAAATGCTGATTCACAGCACTGTCGTCATAAATAAATGGAGAAAAAACTCATGTCTTGACTGAAATCACTGTTTCAGTATTCCTGACATATGTGTTGTCACTGCTGACATCTGGCTGGGGTATCAAAGTTTTTCCTTGCCAAGGTTGTACATCTGATACGTGAACTCCGCACATATGCATTGGTGTATAAAGACGGATGTGTGAGAGAGGAACCTCAGACTAAATCGCTGCCAGCCTGAATGCAGGCCTTCAGTTGTTTTATACAGATAAGTGTCTCATTGGGGAACCTTCCTTTTTACTTGGGCTGTTTTGTTGAAAGTTGTTAAATGTCAACTAGGAGGGGTAAGTACGAGTGTGGTAAGCAGATTACATACAAGGACCTGCATGCCATGTGTCTTTTTTGCCTAGGCTTGAAACACAATCACAGATCTTGCTCAGTCTATCCATCATTTACTCCAAAACCCTTGGTTTGAGGCTTTGACCCAGAGCCTTAAACACTTGGCCCTGTCCAAGATGGCTGACTCCAAATCCTCGGACATCCCTCTGCTACTGAAGAAAAGCCTAAAGAGGCCTCAAACGGGTCTGCAGTCTGTTTCTGACTCCATTGTACCTGTTGAGGTTCCAGAGCCCGAGGTACACCAGGTTACCTCTTGGTTGCCCGCTATTGAGAACACACTGGAGGCCAGTATGGCTGCTGAAGCCTTATAGACTGCTGATACATCCAATGAACCACATCTGATTTCCAAGGAGACTGCATGGTATCCCTCATATTTTAGTTCGAGAAGAGATTACAGGCTGTCTAGTAGAAGTCAGATAGGGGTTATGAACCCCTGTGTCTCATCGAAGTGAACGTCATGCCTAAAAAAAAAAAAAAAGACGATTAGTCATATGGACTCTCCATCAGCAGCTAGAGAAAAGGAGTAGATTTACTTCTATATATTTGAAACCTTCCTCAAACAGAAACACAAGAAAAAGTGGAGTCACTGAATCCTTCTCATGAAGCTTTAGTACCGCTGGTTAAGTGCTTTCAGCCAAAAAATTGGCTTTCTTCAGAACAAACAACTCAATTGATGCTACCCTTTCATGTAAAATGGTCTAAAAATCTAAACCAATTGCATCTCCATTCCAATTAATTAATTAACAAAAAACAAATGAAAAAACATTCACCTAAAAAACTTCTTTCACTTAAAACATTCACATAAAAAGGGGGGGGGGGGTAAACCACTTAAGAACATATTTCTTAAATAAAACATTTTAAATATGAATCCGATTGCATTTGTTATAATATGCCTTTCTTTTTAAAAATGCTTTGTAGTTGACTCCATTGTTGAAACCTGGTGCTGTGCATGCATCCAACAAAATATGCCATTTAAATTCCCTATAGTCAAGTTCTCCATCTCTGTCCCCATTAAAATCCTGGGGAACATGATCAATAACCCCAAAATTAAATTTAACTCTGTTCTTGTTACCTACATATGTAAGGGTGTGCTTGTAAAGGGCATTGTCCAAGTTTTTCTTTTTTATAACATAATAATGTTCGTAAATTCTATTTTTTAATTGTCTGTTGGTCTTTCCGATATAGAAAGAAGAACAGACTGAACATTTAGCCATGTATACCACATAGGTGGATTTACAGCTAAAAGTGCCAGGGTCCTGCCAAGCCCTTTTTTGGGTGCAAACTTCAAAAGATGGCCCTTCTGAAATATATTTGCAAAAATTACAACGTTTGCACTTAAAAGTGCCTCCACCTTTATTTACCCCCTTATTTTGCCCACTTTATAACATTTCTTTGAAATTTCTTGCTCTTTTGTTGACAAAAAGGGGTGCTTCTCCTACAACTGCCTTTAAATAACTGTTTGATACTAGAATTCTCCAGTTGTTGGATATTATATCCTTAATTTCTTTACTGTCTATAGTGAACATTAACAACATAGAAGTATTTTACAATTTGCCTGATGACCTAAAATATTTATACGAGAATCCAGTGGCAGACCTCTCTGCAGAATCTCTCTCTAAAGGTAAGCCTTCTAAGCTTCTGCCCAGTGCTAAAGTCCTACATATAGACAAAGATAGTAGGGCTGTGGATAAATGAAGAAAGAAGGTTTGCACCTCTGCTATCCTTATTAGGGCAGTTAACTGCCAGACTCAAATGACAAAGTACTTGATCTCTGTCCTGCATTCTTTGAAGTTATACTGGACTGTCTTACAGCAGAGTCTAAACATCAGATGAAGATTGTACTATCCCAGGACCGTCAAATAGCCAGACACAAGTGCAGTTATTATTCCGTAGATGATGCTTCTAGGACAGCTGCCACTGGATCTGTTATTTGCAGAAATGCATGGCTTCACAGCTTATACCTGATGATTTTGAATGAAAAATTTTAGACACTTCTTTGGACAAAGACTTACTGTTTGGTCCTTAGGCTGCCAGTCTGTTCAAAACTCACCATGACCAAAGTAAGATCATGAAAGACTGCAGACACATCCTACTCTCCTCACTTCCTAGATACCATAGGAATTGCCCATTTAAATCCACCTACTTTGTTAGAAGGGATCCTAGGACAGCTCGGAAACAAAGAAAAACTCCTAGAAAAAGGTTCTTTAAAAAAAAACATAGGGCGCCTCCAGCGACCACCATTGCAGCACCCCTGACCTGCTGTCAGCCCCATTACTCCTCTTTCCCAAAGACTGTAGCTCACCCTGGTCAGGTATGAAGCTATTACCACAGAAGTGTATCCTTTCCATCATCAAGGATGGTTATGCCATGTCTTGGGAAAAAATCCCCCTCTGAAAGGCATGCCACAACCGTCTCTAAACCAAATATCCATTCTGGCCCCCATTATTCAAGAAATTTTGAATCAGGGCACCATCAAGGAGGTCCCAAAGGACTTCATGGAAAAGGAATTTTACTACAGGATCTCTCTAGTACCAAGAATAGAGGCAGGGATCCCTATCCTAGATCTGTCTATCCTAAACACTTATTTAAAAGTGCCATATTTTAAAATGATCTCTCTTTACACTGTTCTGTCTTTCAACCTCCCTCAAGCTTTCTTAGAGTCTGTAGATATGAAGGATGCCTACTTATATGTACCATTCATTCCTTCTTGTAGGAGTTTCCTTAGATTTTCCTCAGGTTCCTTACAATTTCAATTTACTGCTTTATCTTTTGGTCTTTCCACAGCTTCAAGAGTGCTCACAAAGTGTTTAGCTCCAGTAGTAATTTTCTGTCACATTCGGGGAATCCAGATTTTCTCCTACCTGGACATCCTACTGCTCCAAGCTCTCTCTACAGAAATTTTTCTTCATCATCTGCACTTCACCCTTCCAACTATACCAACAGGTCTGGGTTTCACTAACTCCAAAGAATCCCATAGGGTGTGGTTTTCCTGGGCCGCAGACTGGACACACATTAAATGAAGGTCTTCCTCCCTATGGAGAAAGTTGTCTGCCCATTTTTTTCCAAAATTGCTTCTCTGCAACCCATTGCTCCGCAAGGGAAATCCTAAGAACTTTGGGGTACTTGGCAGCCACCATCCCTATGCTCAAATTGGCCAGACTTCATCTGAGGAAAATCCCATGGTACCCGAAATCTGTGTGGTCCCTGCACTGCTACTCCTTGGATACCATGATCGACTCCTCCCATGTCTCAAAAATGAATTTCTTTGGTGGAAGAGGCAGGTCATGCTCAACCCAGGGCTACTATTTACACCACCACTACCACCACCACCTCCTCCTCTTCAACAGGTTCGCACAGTTGCCTCAGACAAAGCATGAAGAGCATAGACAGGACTACACTGAGTACCGGGAAGATGCCACCCTTAGTTTCTGATGAAACAGACCGGTCTGAAGGAAGTGAAGGCTCTTCTGCAAGTTCTTCAGATTTTCACCCACCTTTGAAAACCTGAGCCACTTTTATTGTACATGGACAACATTGCAGTCATATGGTGCATAAACAGGGAGTCACGCAGGTCTTGCCAATTGTGCAGGTTAGCACAGGAAGCATGGAATGTAGCAACCCAAATGAGCATCACTCTGACAGCTCTATACATCCTTTCTCAGGTCATTGTGTTAGCAGACTCCCTCAGCTGCTCCCTCGAGAACCCCCCAAGAACAGACATTGATCAGAGAGGTTTTCTGGGTGACCACTCTTCAGTGGGGCACTCAGACCTCTCTGTGTCAGCAACCAACCATCAGTTCCCCCAGTTCCGCACCAGGGACCCTTGTCCCACAGCCTGGAGGACAGATAACTTTTCTTTCCAATGGACAAGGAAGTTCCTCTATGCCTTTCCTCTCCTGCCTCCTCTTCCAAAAATTCTTCTCAAGGCACAAAAGAAAGCACCCAGACCCCTCTTACTGACCCCCTTTTGGCTGAGGCATCAATTTTCCCCTGCTATTTCACATAACAAAGGGAAATTACAGGAAACTACCTTTTCAGCTGGACCTGATAACTCAGCAAAAAGGATTTCTTCTTTACCCAAATCTCCCATCTTGTAACTTGACCCTCTGGATGATAGGATTTTAGTTCTGCAATGATACCTTTTTTCTGGAGAGGTCATTCAAGTCCTACAAGAAGCCAGGAGACCCATTACTAGAAAATCTTACACAGCTAAATGAAAAGGGTTTTCCCATTGGTACCTCTGACATAGTCAGGAGTCGCTCTTTATCCCAAGTTCCTACTGTGCTACAATATTTCTGTGAGCTATTTCACTCAGGTATGGCATACTCCTCTGTAAAATCTCACCTGCCTGTTATTAGTGCTTGCCTCCCTGTTAGCCCTTCACTTGTGGTGAGGGTGGAGGTCAAGCGTTTCTTCAGGGGAATCTTGCATTTTAACCCAACAAGAAACCCATCTCTCCCCCTGTGAAATCTTAATTTTGTACTAGAAAATTTTTCACTGCCTCTTTTTGAATCAGCATCATCCGCCTCTGTAAAATTCTGTACTTGGAAAACTATCCTTCTCTTGGCTCTCACCTTGGCTAGGAGGGCTTCTGAGTTACAAGCTCGTATGGCCTTTATCCCTTTTCTTATTTTTCACAAGGACCAAGCGACTCTCTGGGCTAACCCATCCTTTATGCCTTAGTTAGTGAACAAGCTGTCCTTCAATCAGGCTCTTCACCTACCCACTCTCTTTCTTTCCCAATCCACAAAATGGGGGGGAAGGGGGGTGGTAAAGAATCTTACATTCTTTGGACATCCACAGGCAACCCAGATTTTATCTGGACAAAACTAAGTCCTTCAGGAAAACATGACTTTGTTTGCATGCTTCATGAGGCTTAAGCTGGTCTCCAAACAAACTGTTGCATCTTTAATTTCTGCTAGTTAGACTATAGTAAGACCTTGCCTGCCTTCCCAAAAACACATTCCACTAGGGCAGTAGCTTCCTCATGGGCATTCCACAAATGAATAGACTACAGATTTATCTTGGAGGCTGTCACTTGGTCCTCTGCACACACCTTTACCGGACCCTACTGAATTAATGCTTTCTTCAGGTCCAGGGCAGCCCTTTCTAGGTCAGTCCTTTCTGGACATCTGGACAATTATTCTACTGAGTAACCAACCTCCCTTGCTTTCTCCTTCAGTTCTGGGAATCACCCATGTGTCAGGAATACTGCAAGAGAAATTTCAGTCAGGACATACTACAGTTATGTAAGAACTTATCAGATGTCTTGCTGATCACTGTTGCACTATTCCATCCCTCCCTCCATCCCGTCTTCTCCACCTCACATCTGCTTGCCTACCCCCCCCCCTTTGCTTTATCCTCTGCTCTGTTACATAGGAACAGGGGAGTTTTCTTACCTATTTGAGCTACACCCTTCCTAGCTGACCAGTCTTCCTTTGTCAGTAGTCTTCAGGCTACTGGCTTGGAGATAGTTTGAGGATCTCTGTTCATATGTCCAACTTTATACCCCAGTGCATACAAGCTGAAGTCTTGCATCAGACATATGATCTTGGAAAGATAAAGTTTTGGTACCCTTGCTGGACATCGGTGGTGACAACTCATATGTGAGGAATATTGCAGCAGTGATCAGTAGGACATCAACGGTTATGGTAATTTCTTTCACAACTGTACTTTTCACAATCTGTCTCCCATGCTGTATTTTAGGAATCTAAGCTCCAATCTTGGAGAAGGACCAAAAGACTGAAAAACAGAATCACATTAGTACTACAGTCCCCATATCAGCTATTTTGTTATATAAGAAATTAAAATATAATAGACACTCAGAGTGGTTTATTTGCATTAGTTGTACATATATGAGGAGATGATTATACATTTTTTAATTGAACTGCACAAACGTTGATGTATCATACATAGATGTTAGCAGTTGAAAAGACAGCTAACCATAACAGAAAATAATTCTGAAACATCAAGATCAAAAAAGGAAACAAGTAGTTTCCTTTTCTGACTGCTAAATCTAAATCCAAACAGTATCACTAGACTAAATTTGTCTGAGTAGTGATACTGTTAGAGGAGGAGGTTTTTATAAGTTAATTTATAGAGTTAAGGTTAGGGGGCATGGGCAAAGCTAGCATGTATAAGTAAGATGATCGGAGACCAAGCTCACTTGTTTCACCTTGCTTAGGCAAGCCAACCCTAACCTTGTCCCTGCCTCCTAACCTTACACATTAACTTATGAAAACCCCTTTCCTCAACAGTACCACTATACAAGACACCTGAACACACACACACCGTAAAGTACTCAAAACACTACATCTATCCTCTTACCTAGTCCTCATGCTAACCCTGATCTGCAAACACACACAGTCAACAACCTTTATCAATACACTGCGAAGCAAATTGCCATTCAACAAACTTCACACTCCCAAAAATTCATTTGCACACACTGCACAAAATCTCCCATAACCTAACCATTGCTGTAACCCCTAAACAACAAATACTCTGTCTTGTACACACACACACACACACACACACACACACACACACACACACACACACACACACACACACACACACACACCACTCATCACCTAACCTAGTCCTAACACTAATCAACAAAAGTGCACACACACAAATCCACCCACCAATGCATCTGTACCTTTAACTAGCCCTTTAACTCAAAACCACAAACATGCTCACACATTCCAACACCAACCTACTTACCTTATATGGAATTCAAACTTCTGCTTCTGATCAATACAGCACTCAACAAAGAGTGTATTCAACATGTTTCCCGATCTGAACACACTACCATACACCCCATGATACATGTTTGTTTTCAGTTTTAAGGTGAATTTTTCCTTTAAGTGAATCTCTTAAGTGTTCTAAGGTAGATGTGGCACAGACAAGGACCCATACTATCCCAGGTTATACAGCTCATCACAAGAAACTTCATTCCTGTTGCATCAAGAGGTTATGCTGAAATCCTAAGGCTTTCATCACGAACCAGAAGATAACACAGATATCAGCATCAAGAACCCTTTGCCAGATCCTGTGTTGGTGTCATACAGATAGGAGAAGGCACAGGATTCTGTAGCCAGGCACTAGCAAAAGTCTTTCCTCACTGTGTCCATCCATGAGAATACACCCATAGTTTGTTATCTGATGTTGAGAAAAATGCAAGAGGTGTACCCTGGCACCCACCTGGAGGGTGTAGCCCAGATTATTAGTACTAGTGTACCCACACTGGAGCATCCAGGCTTTAACTTTGCTGTATGTGAGCTGGCTGGCCAATGTTTTGAGTCCTCCAACAATGGCAAAGTAATTGAATTCAGGGTAAGGAAACATACTATGGTGCCATGCTCCCCAAAGTAGGAAAGACCTAACTGGCTAAATTTGGGAAGACTGTCACTGGTTATTCCATACTGAGTGGACTCCTGGAGATAGACCGGATATTGGATGAGACTATGCTGCTTAAGGTCTAGTAATATATGATGTTCTTCGTGTTTCACTGTTGCAGTCATCACATTTGGGTTATCCCTGCCAGGGTAGCCCTCGGCCAGCCCAAATACCAGAGGCTTAGTATTTCTGCATCGGTTGCTGTCACTTCAGGACTGACATCAGGTCATCAGTAGTATAAAGTAAGGCAGCCAACACCATTACATCAGTCTTTCTTGCCGAGGAGCCCGAAGCAGAAGCAGTTCACATGAGTGTCGGTCGGCCGCTACCGAGTTTTATCTTCCAAATTGAAGCTGAAGTCTTCTAAAGATAAGTACCTTGTTGGGGATCCTTTTTTCTTTCACTAATCAATGTCAGAAAAAGTTAACAATTGTCTCGCCTGTGGGAAGCAAATACCACACCGAGACTTTCATTCTTACTGCGTCACTTGCTTAGGCCCAGACCAGAACGTCCCTCGCTCTCGCCTTTGTACTTTAATGCCAGAACTGTATGTCATCGGGCCCTTATTGTAGCTAGATATTTTCGCTTACAGTCCTCAAATTCCGATATGGCTTCGGTAAGCTATCCGACAGCAGATCTTCCAAAAAAAACATAAGGATAAATACAGAGACAGACTGCACAGGACCAAACCTACCAATGCTTCCGTTAAGCTAGTCATGAGTTCTCCGGTCCTCAGTGAGGCGCTTTCCCAGCCCATGATGCCCGCTTCTGTGGATTTGCAGGCTGCTACCGAGACCTTTTCTTAGGCCGGTATGCTGCAGAACTCTTCTTCGACTAAGGATCCTGCAGTTGTCTCTACCTTGGATGGGTCCTGAGCTGCTGAGCAGGCACCGGCTTCCGAGGAAGTACTTTGCACTACCGATTCTCAACACACACTGACAACTTCTTTCACGTCTACTGTTCTTTCGAAAACTATAGAGTTTCTTAGGCCCAGGGTACGAACCACACCCAAGAAACGGACGACTCAATCTCAGGCACTTGCTTCTTGCCTCAGTCTCAAATGCTTAAAATGGTGGGAAGACCTTATCATGCTGATCAGGGGAAGCCAAGCTACCCCTTCCAAAAGAAAAAGATATGCCCCCAGTAGTTTTGTCTGAACAGGAGTCTGATGACTCTGATGAATCTGAATATGAAGACATGCAACCCCTCTCTGCTTATGAGGATTCTGATGCAGATTATTCCATTCCTTCAGCCTCTCCACCTGAGGACTTTTGCTTTGGGGAAACCCTTCATACCTTAAGGGAGCATTTCCAATGTGAATGTCAGGACTACCCTCAGTCTAAAAAGAGACTCTGAGAATTCTTAGATCTTCCACAGCACAGACCCCTGGCAATACCCCCAGTCATAGGTGTTGTGGACAATGTTTTCTTGGAATCCAGTTTGACTCCTGACACCCTACCTCCTGCATCCAGAAAACCTGACAGGTATTACAGAGTTCCTGACTCTCACAAATTTCTTCTCAAAAATCTTACTGCTGACCCTGAGGTAATTTGTCAAGGGCCTAAAGAATTAAAGCAACCTCTGCTAAGAATCCCACCCGTCAGATAGGGATTCCCAAGCACTAGACAGATGGGGTAAAAAATTATACACCTCTCCTACTCTTGCTGTCAGAGCAGTAAATTGCCAGTTCCATATGCTAAACTTTCAGCAACATACCATGGAACTCCTCAAACAAAAAGTGTCTTCCTTTCCTGCTTGTGCAGAATCTAAAGAGTTACAAGAGTTAATGCAGTCTGCAAGTCAAGTGACTAAGCACACCTTATACTGTGGTTTTGACGCCCTAGAAGCTTCTTGCAGGGCAGCAGTCACCGGTTCTGTCCTTAGAAGGCATGCATGGCTTAAGGAACAGCCCTTACCAGACCATGTTAAATATATATTACTGGATGCACCCTTGCACAACGACAACTTGTTTGGCACTAAGGCAGAGGAGGTCTTAAAAAAGATGGAAGAAAAAGCTAAATCTATGCAGACTGTTAAGGATTTCCTACAGGTCTAGCCAGTTTCAGCAGGCATTGCCCCTCTAAGCACTGGTCCTTTCCTGCTTCCACCAGGTCAATTCAGCCCAGACCTCATGGAAGCAGACCCCCCCCCCCAGACAGCAGCCACAGGGAATGCAGAGATCAAAGCAGTGGACTTCCTCCACTTCAAAACCAGGGAGTTCTAAGCCACCCCCTCATGCTAAGAACTCACAATGACTCTCCTCCCCCACCCCCTCCCTCTGCCCACCTGCACTTACCCCTAAGAGGAAAACTCTCCTTTCATGCAAGCACCTGGGCCACCATTACCAATAACCGCTGGGTCCTCAACATAGTCTCCCAGGGCTACAGATTTTCTTTCCACACTCTTCCAACCCCAAAAGGGTTCCCAGAGCTACCTCCAAATCAATGGGCAGAGGTGAAAAAGCAAGTCCTTTCACTGTTCTCTGTGAGGGTAATAGAGCACGTTCCTGCAAAACAGATAGGCCAAGGTTTCTACTCCAGACTTTTTCTGGTACCCAGAAAAGAGGGCACTTTGCATCCCATCCTCGACCTATCCATTTTAAACACCTTCCTGGTGATCTCAAATTTTAAAATCCTCACCCTCTAGAAACTGCTACCCATGCTGTCCAAGAATGCTTGGCTAGCCACCCTAGACCTAAAAGAGGCCTACCTCCACATTCCTGCCAGGGAATCATGCAGGAAATATCTACGTTTCAGGGCAGGATCTCTGCACTTTCAGTTCTCTGCACTTCCCTTTGGCTTATCTACTGCACCCAGAGTTTTCAAAAAATGTCTGGCTCCTGATATTGCCTTTTGCAGACAAAGGAATATCCAAATTTACCCATACTTAGACGGCTGCCTAATTCAGGCAGACAGTCAGGAGAAGCCACTCAAGCACCTGGCCTTTGTAAAGTCCCTACTGACTTACCTAGGGTACACTGTCAACGAAAATAAATCCAAATTAGTACCCACCCAAAGGATTATATTCCTGGGAGCAAGCCTGGACACAGCATCCCAGATGGCATTCCTTACACCAGAAAAGCAAACTTACCTGACAACCTACTTCTCTCAACTAGCCACCAGACCCCAGTTATCTGCAAGGAAAATCCTTCAAGCTCTAGGGTTCATGGCCTCCTGCATTCTACTCATTCCATATGCCAGACTGCATATGAGGAAACTACAATGGTATCTAAAAAGCCTTTGATGTCAACACTCCCAAGACCTGGAAACACTTGTAACAATGATACCTTGCCTAAGGAAAGATTTTCTTTGGTGGGCAGCAGCATGCTTCCGCAACAAGGGGCTACCTTTCTCACCACACCCTGCCACCCAGACCCTCACCACAGATGCATCAGGCTATGCATGGGGTGCACAGCTGGATGGCAGGTGCATACAGGGCCAATGGACCCCACAGCAAATCCATCTGCACATCAACCAAAAAGAGATGTTAGCTGTCAAGCACGCATTGAAAGCCTTCAGGCCCCTTCTCTCCCCAGGGGCTCTCCTGATCAAAACAGAAAACACCACTGTGATGTGGTATATCAGCAAGCAGGGAGGGCCTCACTCCTACCCTCTCTAAAGACTGGCCATGACCCTTTGGCACATAGCCTCTGCCATGCAGCTAAACCTGTTAGCACAATTCCTGCCAAGTTCTCTAAACTCTCTGGTAGACCACTTAAGCAGAAATCTTCTGGACCCACACGAGTGGCAGCTAGACAAAAGAACCTTCACCCTAATAACTCAGAAATCGGGCACCCCGAAGGTCGACCCTTTTGCCTCCTACACCAACCATCAGCTCAGCAAGTTCTGCACCAGGGAGCAGCACTGCAGGGCTTGGAAAGTGGATGCCCTATCCTTCCCCTGGGTCAATCTGTCGGTCTGTGCATTTCCTCCACTACCTCTCATCACCAGGGTACTGCTCAAAATAAGGGAGGAAAAACCAAGGACAATTCTTACTGCTCCAGACTAGCTTCACCAGCACTTGTACCCACTGCCACCATGTCATCTCACTCAGACCCCAACCCTCATGACCCAGAGGGAAGGAGAATTCATGCATCCCGAATTGCAGACCCTCAGTTTGGCAGTCTGGCTTATTCCCTGACCACTGATCAATCGGCCAACCTCAATAAACAGGTTCTAGATGTTATATGTGAGGCCAAGCGCCCCAGCACTAGAAAGTCATATGCTGACAAATGGAAAAGGTTCTGCACCTGGATTCAGGCTAAGGGAGCCAATACGGCACAGCCCTCCCTATCTGTCATCCTGGCATACCTAGCTGACCTGCTACACAGTGGTCGCTCTTTTTCTTCTATTAAAATTCATGCCTCTGCTATCTCTTCTCATTTCCACACTGAGTAGCCCCTTTTCTCACACCCTCTGATCAAACAATTCCTAAGGGGGGCTAGCAACTTGAGGCCACCCAGAAGAGCACCTACCCCAGCTTGTGACCTTAACTTTGTGTTGGAAAAGCTCACCCTGCCCTCCTTTGAACCAGCATCTTCAGCAGAGTTAGAATTTCTCTCCTGGAAGACAGTTTTTCTTCTGGCCATAACTTCAGCCAGAAGAGTCTCCGAGCTACAAGCACTCATGGCTGTGGAGCCCTTCATCATCTTCCATGCTGACAGGGTTTCCCTCAGGACTAACCCATCTTTCATGCCCAGAGTTGTGTCCAGTGTAGCTCTCCACCAATCCATTCATTTGCCCACCTTTTCCCCTAACCTACAAAACAGGGGGGGAAGGATCCTGCAATCTCTAGATATGCACAGACAGCTCAGATTCTATCTAGACAGGACTAAATCATTCAGAAAGTCTGATCAATTACTGGTTAGCTTTGCTGCAGGGTCAGAGGGCAAATCCATCTCCAAACAAACAATGTCCAAATGGATAGCACACTGCATCCATTTCTATTACAAGCAACAAGGAAAACCTCCCCCTAAGTGGGTCAGGACTCACTCCATCAGAGCAGCCTCCCACCTCTATACCTTTCCTCAGAGGAGTCCCCACCAGGGACATCCTGGAGGCTGCCACCTGGACATCTGTTCACACTTTCACTAAGTATTACCACCTGCCTATCTTCTCCAAATCCAGGGCAGGCTTTGCCACTGCAGTCTTGCAGGGCATCCTAGCCAGCCCCTAGTCTCCTTGACTGCCTCCACCCTTTTCCTCAGCTTTGGGAATCAACCCAAATGTGATGACTATAACAGTGAAACACGAAGAACATAGTACAGTTGTGTACACTTACCATAAATGTAGATGTTTGAGTGTATCCACTGTTGCAGTCCTGGTTTCCCTCCCTCCATCCTCCTCTTCTCTCTCTCTCTCTTTCCAAGGAACTCTTTGGTATTTACTTTCTACTGGTGGAGTTCTTCCACCATAACCTGGCTCCCACTTGGGGGCTCCTGACAGGGCAAGAAAAATTGATGTAAAGGGGTCGGCTGCCTTACTTTATACTATTGATGACCTGACGTCAGTCCTGAAGCAACAGCAACTGATGCAGAAATATTAAGCCTCTGGTATTCAGGCTGGTCAAGGGCTACCCTGGCAGGGATAACCCAAATGTGATAACTGCAGCAGTGAATACAGTCAAACATCTACATTTATGGTAAGTGTACACAACTGTACTTTGTCATGAGTGCATGACTGTATCCTGAGGAAGGATTTTTTGACTCCCTTACTAGGCCCCACACAGGCCTATCATGATCAGGAGCCACCCATGATATGCAGCCCTGAGCAGTGAAACCTTGTAAGCCAACATTCTTGCTCACCTGCCAGTCACACTTGGTATCTTATGAATTTGGTAAGCTCAGACCACTTCTTGCTGGAGCTAGGAATTAGGGAAGTTTTCTTTTTCCTTTTCCCTCAGTCTTTTCCTGCGAATAGTCTAAAAATCCTGAAATCTTGTATCAGTAGCAGACAAGAATATTAAGATTTCTGTTACCCATGCTGTTCTCCTGATAACACCATCATTTGGAGAGGTGCTCAGGTCCTTAAGAGATAGTATCTTGAGAAAAGTGGTGATGAGTCTTGGGTCAGACCATCCATGGAACCTCTCGTGAAGGGCACCATATATACTGACTAGAAGCATCCAGATTAAACCCCTGTCCTTTTCCAGCATGAACTTCCAGTGGTGTTGACTGACATCCTTACCAGACATCATAAGGAAGATTATTTTGTGAGCTGTTCTGTCCAGAGTAGTCCTTGGATACCACAGCACTTTCCTCATTGCCAATGAGTAAGATATCCATACGATTTTGACAGCATGAACAAGTGTGTGTGTATTCCTCTGGCATGTTGTATCTTAAGTCCTTTAATATTTTTCTCACCTATCCCAGTCTTTCCTGCAGATAGGGTTCTGATTTTCTACTGAGTGACTGCTCAAACCTCTTGTATTAGAGGCACATGGGATATATGAAAGTTGGGGTATTTTGCAGACACCTTAATGGTAATGGATTTGCTAGTTGGGATATTTTGCAGACATCCTAATGCTAATGGATTTGTTAGTTGGGATATTTTGCAGACACCCTAATGATGGGAGTTCATTTGTATATATCCAATGTGTCTCTAATAATTTTCTCTTTTTTCTGTGCATGACCTTTTCACTCATTGTTTTAGTTTGTTGGTTGGGATATTTTGCAGGCACTCTAATGGTAATGGACATCCGCTGGGTATAACAGCAATCTGTTTCTAATGCTTGGTCAAACAGTTCACTTGTGATGTGCTGATGAGGCCATAAAGCCGAAGCATGCATGTCCACAGCTAGTGGGGTTTGGCTTTATTGGCCTGATTTTGTCCATTAAATGACTTAAAAAGAAAAAAAACGTCATAGGCATTCAGAATTGCCATACAACTGAAACACCTGATGTTCATAATGGTCATTTGCATATATCCCATGTGCCTCTCATATAAGAAGTTTGGGGTGTCACTCAGTAGAAATTCTAACTTTGCTAGAATTTTCTCTTAATTTTTGCTGATTGATTTTTCTGTGTGACCTTTTCACTCATTGTTTTAGTTTGCAGATAGGGTTCTGGAAAAGCTGGTAGAAGGCTGTAAACCCTAGGCAGAGAGAGTCGAGAAAAGGCCTTTGTGATGGCGTCTTCTGTGGACTTTGTTATAGCCCAGTTTAATTTTCAATATGGTGACATTGTTATGAAGGTAGCAGGCTTAGGTATGTCCCTCTGTTGGACTGCATGGCTCATGATGTCCTTCTTCAAAGCGAACATACAGTGGATATAAAAGTATACACACCCCTGTTAAAATGCCAGGTTTTTGTGATATAAAAAATGAGACCACAATATATAATTTCAAACTTTTCCCACCTTTAATGTATGGATTTGCCACAGGATCAGCATATAGAACATATCACTGTTAAAACCTTAATTCGCTAGACTGGCTAGAACTACCCTACCAACTTCAGTATAACCAACTTATAGTTGTTCACAAAATTCTCTACTAACCAGACAGTGCACCATACTGAAAAATATTATTACCTCATGCGATAACCTAAAAGCTCTCCGCTCTTCAAACAGAATGCTAGTATAAACTGTTAAATCCAACAGTTCAGCTGGTGAATCGTTATTCTCCAACTCTCCTGGTAAAATCTGGAACTTACTAGAGTTCCCTCCATAACCCACTTCAAAATATCTCTTCAGAAACACCTAAAAATGCATTGGCTTTGTTCCTGTACAAACCCTGACTAACTCCCACTCAAACATCAACTATAAATGAAAACCTTATTACAAGAAAGAAACTCTGATTCTCTAACTTTTTAGAAGACTGAGTATATGTCTCTCACCTACTGGAAATTATTAAAGTAAGGATGATATCTTGTCTCAACCATGTATGTGAACCACTATTAATTTATGTGATCTCCCTTATCAGTTAGTAATCTCCAACTGTTTCCCATTCAGTTAATAATTTCCAACTATTTCCTGTGTGTATTTTAGAAAATCTTGAACATGTGTGTATATATTGTTGAACAAATGTCCATTTTGTAATAATTCACTGTATTTATACTTATGTATGTCTGGAGCTTTTTTCCCCCGGCCTCCACTGAAAATGGGCCTATATCCAGTCAGACTTTCCCATTTAACAAATGTAAAATAAAATAACCTGTACAATTCAATTGAAAAACAAACAAATCTGTTAGGGGAAAAATATAAAAAATAAAAAACATACAATAAGCTGGTTGCATAAGTGTGCACACCCTTAAACTAATACTTTGTTGAAGAACCTTTTGCTTTAATTACAGCATTCAGTCTTCTTGGGTGCACACCTGCCATCAATTAAAGAGACTCTGATTAACCCCAGATAAAGTTCAGCTGTCCTAGTAGGATTTTCCTGAGATTTACTCAGTTGCCTGCTACAGCAAAAGCTATGGTTTGCAGAGAGCTTACAAAACATCAAAGGAATGTCATTGTTGAAAGGTATCAGTCAGGAGAAGAGTATAAAAAATTTCAACAGCATTGGATATACCATGGAACACAGTGAAAACAGTCATCAAAAAGTGGAGAAAACATGGGACAACTGCGACGTTGCAAGGAACTGGACGTCCCTCCAAAATTGATGAAAAGACAAGATGAAAACTGGTCAGGGAGGTTACCAAGAAACCTACAACAACACTGAAGGAGCTGCAGGAATTTCTGGCAAGTACTGGTTGTGTACTACATGTGACAACAATCTCCCGTATTCTTCATATGTCTGGCCTATGGGGTAGGGTTGCAAGACAGAAGCCTTTTCTTACACAGAAGAACATTCAGGCCTGGCTACAATTTGCAAAACAGTACATCAAGTCTCTCAAAAGCATGTGGGTAAATGTGTTTTGGCCACATTTCCAAAAGGTACGTTTGGCTCAAAAACAGCACTTCGCATCACCAAAAGAACACTATCCCCACGGTGAAGCATGGGGGTGGCAGTATCATGCTTTGGGGTTGCTTTTCTCCAGCTGAAACTGGGGCTTTAGTCAAGCTGGAGGGAATTATGAACAGTTCCACATACCAGTCACTTTTGGCCCAAAACCTTCAGGCGTCTGCTAGAAAGCTGAAGATGAATTTCACCTTTCAGCACAACAGTGACCCCAAGCATACATCCAAATCAACAAAAGAATGGCTTCACTGGAAGAAAATTAAAGTTTTGAAATGGCCCAGCCAGAGCCCAGACATACATCCAGTAGAAAATCTGTGGGGTGACCTGAAGAGGGCTGTGCACAAGAGATGCCCTTGCAATCTGACAGATTTGGAGCACTTTTGCAAGGAAGAGTGGGCAAATATTGCCAAGTCAAGATGTGCCATGCTGACAGACTCCTACCCAAGAAGACCGAATGTTGTAATTAAATCAAAAGGTGCTTCAACAAAGTATTAGTGTAAGGGTGTGCACACTTATGCAACCAGCTTACTGTACATTTTTTTTTATATTTTTCCCCTAACAGATTTGTTTATTTTTCAATTGAATTGTACAGGTTATAGGTCACATTAAAGGTGGGAAAAGTTTTGGAATGATTTATTGTGGTCCCATTTTTTATATCATTAAAACCTGGCCTTTTAACGCGTGTACACTTTTTATATCAACTGTAAGTAGAATATTTTGGATGCTCCTTTCTTGGGATAAGTTCTCCATTCATAAAAATCCCAAGACCTGGTTAAAGGGACTTCAGTATGAGGCCAAGCTAAGAGACTTAATGTAATGTTAAAAGCCAGTCTGTGGTGAAGGAAAAGATTTGACATAATCTAAAGATGCATACATGAATATCCTAGTGCATTCCAAGAGGAAATATTCAAGAAAAAGCAAAAAAAAAAAAATATATATATATAAAGCCAGCACAGAAGTACAGTACACAGCCATCTGCACTGAGAGCAAGCCTCAGATGCTGTGAATTTAACCATGGAACAGCAATTAACACTTTCTGTAGAAGACAAGATAAAATGTTACCAAAATTCTATAAATGGTGCATTGAAGAAACACATTAGTACCAGTAACAATAAAGTCAAGACCATGAGGAAGCCTTGAATAAGCATGATGACCAAAGTAGATTTAAAAGAGAGACTCAGTCAGTACGAGTCAATGCAAGAAGAAATAATGATGAAAATATTTGAAATGGAAGACCTGTCTAGGAGAAACAACCTGAGATTTACAGGAATCCTAGAGAAAATAGACAGTAACAAGTGTAAGAGCTTCATCGAAAAACTATGAATAAGCACAGGGACTAACATTCATGAACAAGTTCTTTTAATTGAGAGAGTGCATCATACTGACCTACGTATCAGCAACTGTGCTAAAAAGATCCCCGGACCACTGCTGGTTAAAATTCAAATATATGTTCAAAAGGAGAGAATTCTAACCAAAAAAAAGGAGAGAGAATTATATTACTCTTGTGAAAAGAGGAACGTTCTTAAAAATAGGTCAGGATAGAGTTTTTGTGGACAATGGCTATTCAGCAGATACCAGGCAGCAGCAGCAAAACACATTAATACCAGATTTTAAATAAGCTAGACAGCTGCATATTATGTATAAAGTACAGTTGTGTACACTTACCATAAATGTAGATGTTCGAGTGTATTCACTGTTGCAGTCATTACATTTGGGTTATCTGCTTGCAAGTAGCCCTCAGTCAGCCTGATTAACAAAGTCTTGGGCTCTGCGTCGGTTGCTGTCCCTTCTTCCATGACATCAGGTCGTCGGGGGTATAAAACATGCAGCTGACACCATTACATCAGTTTTTCTTCCCCCAGATGTTAGGTGCCCCCCTAATGGGAAGCAATTAAATATAAAAGTACAAAGATATACCTCCAACAAAAAAGCAAATACACCAAAAAGGCTTTTAAGCATAATAAAGGAAAGTAGAGGTATAGCCAAAAGAAGTTAGGGGGCTGGAGGGAGGCTAACCAGGACTGCAACAGTGAATACACTCGAACATCTACATTTATGGTAATAAAGTTGGCAAATGAATGTATGGATTTGCCACAGGATCAGCATATAGAACATGGATACCACCTTGGGCATGAAGGATGGAGTGGTTCTGAGGGACACTCTGTCCGCATGAAAGATAATGAAAGGCTCCACTGCCATAAGGGCCTGTAATTCAGATACCCTTCTAGCTGAAGTGATTGCTAAATGGAAAGCTGTTTTCCAAGAAAGAAATTTTAAGTCTGCAGTAGCAGCTGGCTCAAAAGGAGGTAGTGAGTTTCTCCAAGACAAAGTTAAGGTCCCAGGCTGGGGTTGGAGCTCTCCTGGGTGGTCTCAAATTTTTGGCCTCTCTGAGGAACTGCTTGAGCAGTGGATGAGAGAAGAGGGGAGGTCCTGTGTTATAATGAGCTGAAATGGCTGAGGAGGCATGGATTTTAATGGAGGAAAAAGACAGGCCCTTGTGAAGCATCTCAGTCAAGTATGGTAAAATCTGAGGTAAATTGGGTGCTGCTGTGCTCATCCCTTGAGATTGGTTCCAGGCACAGAATATTTTCCATTTTTCTAGTACTAGGCCTCCTTGCCTCTAAAATGATATCCATCACAGGTTTGCTGAGGGATAGTAAAGGAGAGATTGAGTAATTACCCAGGCTGCAAGGTTCAGTGTTAGAAGCTGAGGGTGCAGAATATAGTTCTCCTGCTGAGACAACAGGGAAGGAGTCTGAGGCAGGTGCCATGGAGATAACCATGACACACTGCACAAGAGGGGGTACCAGTGTTGGCGCGGCCAGTCTGGAGCAGTCAAAATCATCCTTGGTTTGTCCTGTTTGATTTTTAGTAGTACTTTGGAGAGCAGAGGCAGAGGGGGAAAAGGCATAGACTAGGTTTTTCCAGCTGAAGGACAGAGCATCCACTTTCCATGCTTGTTTGTGGGGAGTCCTTGTGAAACATTTGTCCAATTGGTAGTTCTAGGGAGAGGCAAACAGGTCTATATCTGGGCTCCACCATTTGCTTGTCAACATGTTGAAAATCCTTGGTTCCGGTTTCCACTCGTGTGGGTCCATGAGGTTTCTGCTTAGTCCGTCTGCCAGTGTATTTAATTTTTCTGGCAGGAATTGAGCTTGTAGGTGCACTTGGTAGCTCAAGGCTGTGTTCCACAATGCCCTGGCTAGTCTGCAGAGGGGGGCTAAGAATGTGTACCCCCCTGCTTGTTTATGTACCACATAACAGTGGTGTTGTCCGTCTTTACCATTAGTTGTCCTGGAAGAATGTGGTCCTTGAAGGCTGTCAGAGCATTCTGTACAACTAACATTTCTTTTTGATTGATATGCAGGTGCATTTGACTTGGGATCCATTTGCCCTGAATGCACTTCCCTGCCAGGTGAGCCCCCCATGCATAGTCTGATGCATCTGTTGTTAGAGTTTGGGTGGCAGGGGGTGGTGTGAAAGGTAGTCCCTTGTTTTGGTGGCAGGCCTCTGACCACCAAAGGAACTCTAGCCATAGGCAAGGTATGATAGGAATCATTGTTTCTAGGTCTTGAGAATGTTGACACCATAGGCTTTTTAGATACCACTGTCATTTCCTCATATGCAGTCTTGCATATGGAATTAGAAGAATGCAGGAGGCTATGAACCCCAAGGCTTGCAGTATTTGTCTTGCAGATAGCAGGGTTTTTGTGGCCACTTGTTTGAAGTAGGTTGTCAAATGAATTTGTTTTTCTGGCGTGAGGCAAGCCATCTGGGAAGTTGTATTCAAGCTTGCTCCCAGGAATATAATTTGTTGACAGGGTGCCAGGTGTGATTTCTTTTTGTTTATGGTGTACCTCAGACAAGTTAGAACCCTTTGTACAAAGGCCAGATGATTCAAAAGTATGTCCTGGCTTTCTGCCTGAATTAGACAATTATCCAGGTATGGGTATATTTGAATATTTCTTTGCCTACAAAATGCAATAACTGGAGCTAGGCACTTTGTGAATACCCTGGGTGCAGTAGATAAGTCAAAGGGCAGTGCAGAGAACTGATAGTGTGTGTAGCCTGCTTTGAAGTGTAGGTATCTTCTGCAAGATTCCCTGATTGGGATGTGCAGGTATGCTTCTTTTAAATCTAGTGTTGCCAACCAGACATCTTTGCCTAGCATAGGAATTAATTAGTGAAGAGTCAGCATCTTGAATTTTGGAATCTCCAAAAAGGTGTTTAGAGTAGACAGGTCCAGGATAAGACGCCATGAATTGTCTTTTCTGGGTACCAGAAAAAGTCTTGAGTTGAAATCTTGTCCCTTTTCCTCTTCTGGTACCAGTTGAATAGCCCCCATGCTTAAGAGAGAAAGTACTTGTTTTTGGGCCTCTGCCCACTGATTTGGGGGTAGGTCCGGCCACCCACTTGGTGTTGGCAACGTGTGGAAGTGAAATCTGTATCCCTAGGACACTGTATTTAAAACCCATTTGTCCTGGGTAATGAGTTCCCAATTCTTTGCATGAAGAGCAATCCTTCCCCCCCAAAGGGACAGTCTGTTGATAAGTGCTTGGAAATTTTAAAAGGAAGTCATTGAGACAGTTTACCATAGGGGGGAGTCTTATTATTCCCAGATTTGGGAGTGGAGGTCCCCCACTGCTTAGTTCTGTGTGTCCCCTGGGGCTGAAACCTGGGTTTTTTGCTGTGTCTGGGTTTGGCTTGAGAAGACCTGGAAGGGGCTGGAAAGGACCAATTCTTAGAGGGCCAGTGCCTACTAAATCTAGGAAGCTTGACTTGTAAAAAATCTTTAACAGTTTGCATAGATTTAGCTTTATCTTCCATCTTTTTAAGAACTACCTCAGCCTTGTTGTCAAACAGGCGGTCCTGATTTAAAGGAGCATCCAACAATTTAGGTTGAACATGATCAGGCAAATATCGCTCCTTAAGCCAAGCGTGCCTTCTGAGCACAGAACCAGTAACAGCAGCCCTGCAAGAGGCCTCTAATGAATCAAAACCACATTGCAAAGTATGATGTAATGGGATCCTATCTCGCCTACATTCACAACATATGGGTTCGGAGCTGATCCATCGGCTCCGACTCGGCAACTAATACACTAGCACGAAGTCTCTCATTGGCTGGGCTACTCCCTATCCCAGGATGCACTACACCTGCTTCCCCAGATCTCGTTTGCCGCTTAACAAGCTGGACGTGGTCTCGACTTGGCTGGAGCTAAGTGGTTATTTATACATTATTGGTCCTTGACCTAGGGAATTTTTGTCCATATTAACCAAACAGCTGTTTTAACAGCTATTTCTTGCTATTTCTGATTGTTTTTTTGTCGAGTGCTTGTTTCCAGAAATTTAATTTGTTCAGTCGGGCAAGGCCCGTTTAAGTTAGAGGGCCTTTGCCCTACCTTTGAGTGCTAATTGTTTTTTTTTATTAACTTTTGGTTAGTTGTTTTTCGGGCAAAGCCCGTTTAAATTAGAGGGCTTTGGGCCGTTTAACTTGTTTAAATTGTTGTGAGGTAAACTTTCACCAGTACTCGCGTCAGTGTGTCTCGCGCTTTTCAGTTGGCGCTTTTTGTGTATAGTGCTATACTTGTTGTGGTAGAGTAGTATTTCCTTAGAGTTTGTACTTGTTGTGGCCTGTATCATGTCTAAGGAACAAAAGTCAGGTTTTAAAAAATGCACTCGGTGCAAATATAAAATGTCCATTACAGACAGTCATTCAGTATGTGTTTATTGCTTGGGGCCGAAACATCTGCAAGAGACTTGTAGCGTCTGTCATGCGTTCTCATCTAGAGTTCTTCAAGAACGCAAGAACAAATTAATATTGAAAGGGCTTATCAAGCCTTCCTTTGAGGAAGCCTTAGATCTACCTGTTACTTCCAAAGAAAGATCGTCGGCTCCGACAAGTCCGTCGGAGCCGACTTCTAAAAAGACAAAATTGACCTCTTCTTCCTCGGCTCCACTGACTTCGGGGCCGAGGGTCGAAGGGTCTGCCTCGATACCTCCTACCTCGGCTCCATTGCTTTCGGAGCCGCAAGTTGGAGTATCGAGAGGTGAATCACCTCCATCGGTTCCAATGGCTTCGGAGCCGGTGGAAGTGTGCAGCTCAGACTCTTCCCCCTCGGCTCCGGAGAAGGCTCCTTCGGTGCCGATGGTGGTCCATGCTGTGGTGGAGTCGGCGCCGATAGCGTTGGAGCCATTTCGGAGCCGGTCCCCTTCTCTCTCGGAGCAGAGAGGAAAGTCTTCTCGATTGTCTACCTCCTCTAAATCATCGAGACTTTCAGATTCGGACCTGGATAGGGTTTTACAGAGGCTATTCCAATCTCCAGTGTTTACTAAATTGGTCTCGGCTCCAGCACAGTTAGCTTCGGAGCCGATCCCCCCTCCAACACATTCGATTCCTCCTCCAACCTCCTCGGAGCCGTTGGAGTCGGTGGTGGTGGAGCAAAGCGGAGCCATACGGTCGGAGCAGAGACCCCTTCGAGGTCTCTCGGTTCCGACTGTGCTTCCTACCCTGTCCTCCGGTTCAGGGTTTGGTACTGCGACCTCTTCAGCCGGGCCCGAGGGGAATACTTTGGGACTGGGTGCTTCGGTGCCTAGTCTTCCTCTCAGAGCATTGGCTGCTGGAATTCCCAGTGCCATCGTGGCCTCTAGACCAGTGAACTCCTTGGATTCTGGAGGTCCGGCCTTTGAGGCCATGAGGAGCGCGCTGGCCATGCCTTTGCCGGTTCAGCAAGATTCTACCTCACCGTCCCTAGATTTGGAGACTGGTGCCTCTGTTGTGTTGCAGCCCCCCGGCAGCGGGGCCCCAGGGCCTGAGGATACCCCCATCAGGTTCCTTCTTCGGGTGGTCCGTCCGAAACTGCTTCGGACGAACCCCCACGGAAGAAATTGTGTAAGAGGAAGCACGTAGACTCCCAAGATGAGTCTATTACATCGGATACTGACCTCGATGACGCAGAAGGGTCCCCAAATCATCTTCGGATGATATCTCCTTCTCAGATATCTTGGAGATTCTGAGACAGAGAGGTGACTGGCAAGCCAAAACCCCTTCAGCTGAGGAGTCAGTCTTCCTCAAGGCCTTTGGGGCCCAGCCTTCCGCCTCCTGGGTGTCTCCGCCCGATGAACTCCTTGATTTGGTTTCTCGAAGGGTGTGGGAACACCCTGATTCTGTGGAACCGGTGCCTGCGAGGCCCAATAAATTTTTGTCAGCCCCCCCCCAGAAGGAATTTCTCACAAAGGGTGTGCCTGTAGATGCTTTGGTGGTGGCTTCTGCCACACAGCAGGACGTGGCAGAGGCTTCGACGCCTGTTCATCCTCCTAATAAGGATTCTAGGAGTATGGATAGGTACGGGAAGCGACCCTGTCCTCAGCGGCCTTTACCTTACGGTCGCTGAACTACTTATGTCATTTTACGAGGCTCCAAAGGGATCTTCTCAAAGAGCTAAATGACTCTCTTGTTGGTAACCTACCTGAGGCGCTGGCCCCGACTGTTGGCGCACAGATGACTACCCTCTTTTCTATTGTTAACTCGTCCATGAGGCTCATTTCATATGCGGCCGAAGGGGCGAGTAGAGCAGCGGAACAGGCGTTGCCCTCAGGAGACAAGCCTGGTTACGCTTTGTGTTCGCTCACGGAGGCCTTCAAGTCTTCCTTCACGACGCCTTTGATGGGTCATCTTTGTTTGGACCCAAGGTGAAGGACACACTAACTCGGTGCGAGCAGGAGGGCAAGACTTTGACTGCCGTTGGGGCCCGATTTTCCGCTCCTTCTAGGCCTTACCCCAAGGCTGGGAGAGGAGGGAAAATGTGGTTTAGAAAATCTCAGAAGTCTTTCCCTACTCCACCCAGTGATTCCCCCTCCAGAGGCAGGGGATTTTGGAAGACGCCGCCCAGAGGTGGCAGAGGCCCCGTAACTCTGGAGACCGCGATTCCTTTCGTGGTTCTTCATACAACCAGTGTTCCTGAGTTGTTGCCCGACTGTGCAACTCCGAGCCAGTCGGGGTCGCTGGCGCACCCACAAGCTTGGGAATCCATAACAAGCGATCAGTGGGTGCTTCATTATTACCGGAGGATATATCATCCCCTTCAACAAACCCCCTTTCTTTAAGGGAAATCCCGGACGTACCACCCAGTCAGCGGGATCAGGCAGCATTAGAGGTTTCAAAGCTGCTAGAAAAAGAGCCATCCAGCCTGTCCCCATCGACCAGATCGGATCAGGAACTTACTCAAAATTATTTTTGGTACCAAAAGACAGGGGACTTCAGGCCCATTTTGGACCTCAGTTCATTGAATCGCTTCAGAAGAAGTCCAAATTCAATGGTCACTCTTCAATCTATTCTTCCTTTGCTGGAAAAAGATGCATGGATGTGCTCCATAGACCTCCAGGACGCTTACTATCACATTCCCATAGCTCAAGAGTCCAGGAGACATTTACGCTTCCTCGGAGTCAGTCATTTCCAATTCGAGCACTGCCCTTTGGTCTCACCACAGCCCCCAGGGTGTTCACCAAGTGTCTGGCAGTGGTAACTGCTCACCTGAGAAGTCTGGGATTCCAGGTGTTTCCTTATCTAGACGACTGGCTCCTTACTGCCACCTCCGAGCATCTACTACTCCAAGCGCTCAGAGCCACGTTCACCTTGGGCCGTTTCTTGGGGATCACGTTCAATTTGCAAAAATCTGTACTACAGCCATCTCAGCGTATTACTTTCATAGGCAGACTTAGACACAAAAGAATGCGCCTTTTACCGGCAGCAAGAATTCAGGTCTTACAAGATCAAGTCAAATCCTGTCTCCCCTACAAAGAGCCCGGCCCATCGGATCCTACAACTGTTGGGCTCGATGGCGTCGACCATACTTTTAGTTCCCTTGGCCAGACTTCACATGCGAATTTTACAATGGCTACTGTCGGTTAAATGGTCTTATCAGGAACTTCCCTTGAACCACTTAATCATAATCACGGAAAGTTGCCATCGAGATCTGCATTGGTGGCTTCTCCAATCAAATCTCGACCAGGGGCGACCCTTCATACCTCAACGTCCCGTTGCCACTGTGACTACGGACGCCTCCCAGGTAGGGTGGGGGGGTCATTACCTGGACAGGTCGGTCCAAGGCACATGGCAGATCCAGGAAACGCATTTGCATATCAATGTCCTGGAGATGAGAGCGGTACTATTGGTACTCCAAGCTCTCCATCACGCTCTCCCACAGGGCCCGATTTCTATCCTATCCGACAACATGTCGGTGGTGTGGTACATAAACAAGCAAGGTGGAACCAGGTCTTACCCACTATGCAGAGAAGCCATGAGACTTTGGCACTGGGCGGTAGCTACCAACCTCTTTCTAATGGCAACGCACATACCGGGGAAGTCCAATGTGATTGCGGACAGATTAAGCAGGACCATTCTTTTACCCCACGAGTGGTCTCTCAGCCAGGGTATAGCTGCGAAAATATTCGACAGATGGGGTCTTCCTTGCTGCGACCTGTTTGCCAGCCCTCACAATGTGAAATGCAGCGAGTTCTTCACACTGTTTCCTTCTCAGGGACAGATTCCCAGGGACGCTCTGACTCACATTTGGCCCCCCGGTCTTCTCTACGCCTTCCTTCCGTTCCCCCTCCTACCGAGGGTGATACAGAAGGCCATTTACATGGAGAGCGAGATGATTTTGATTGCCCCGCACTGGCCTCGTCAAGTTTGGTTTCCTTTCCTACAGAGGCATGCGATAGAAGGTCCATGGTTTCTGGATCCGGTGCCAGACCTGTTGACTCATCAGTCAGGACGGCTTCATCTGTCTCTTAGGTCCCTGAAGTTGGCAGCATGGTTACTCCACTTCCATCCTTAGTCCGAGACAATGCTCTTTCGCCGGACGTGGTCCACATACTGTCTTCTTCTCATAAACCTTCCACCATCAAACTTTATTCCAGTAAATGGAAAAGGTTTGCCTTCTGGGCTCAAGAACGGGGTATAGATCCTCTCACTGCACCAGTATCGGAGGTTCTGAATTTTCTGGCCTCCCTTTTCCAGTCGGGCTCTTCAGTTTCTACCATTAAGGTTCAGTTAGCGGCGATCTCTAATTTTCATGCTTCATTTGAACCTTCATTGATGTCTCACAAACTTTGTAAGGCTTTCCTTAAAGGGGCTTGGCTCCTTAGGCCTCCTTTATCTCATCCTGTCCCCCCTTGGGATTTGAATATGGTTCTTGCTGCCCTAACTGCCCGTCCTTTCGAACCAGCTGCTACTTGTGATTTAAAATTTCTATCTTGGAAAACGGCCTTTTTAGTAGCCATAACATCTGCTAGGCGAGTTTCAGAACTTCAAGCTCTTTGTTCTGATCCTCCCTATTTGATTTTTCACAAGCATAGAGTTTCATTGAAATTAAACCCTGCATTTATACCAAAAGTGGCCTCCTCTTTCTGTATGCAACAAACTATAGAACTCCCTGTCTTTTTCCCAGAATTCTCTAATAACGCAGAATATACTTTGCATCAATTGGACGTACATAGACAACTGCGTTTTATTTGAATAGAACCGCTCAAACGCGGAAATCAAATCAATTGTTTGTTTCCTTTGCAGTGAACAAATTGGGTCAACCAGTAACAAAAACCTCCATATCTAAATGGATTAAAGATTGTATCATTTTTATTTATTCACAGGCTAACAAAGACCTTCCCTTTCCAGTCAAGGCTCATTCTACCAGGGCAATGGCTACTTCCGTAGCTTTTCACTCCAAGTTATCAATAGATGATATTTGTGCTGCGGCAACCTGGACTTCTCCGCACACTTTCATTTCTCATTACAAATTGGATGTGGTTTCTCGAGGCAGAGCTTCCTTTGGTTCCACAGTTCTCAGGAGTGTGTTCCAATGAGCCACCCGGGATGTAGGTGCTAGCGACGCTGTCCCATATGTTGTGAATGTAGGCGAGATAGGATCCCATTACATCTTTTAGTTATGTACTTACCATAACTTCGGATGTATGGGATCCATCTCGCCTACATTCATAAGTACCCATCCTCCTTCCCCCTTCCATTCGGATTTAGAGGAGCTGTAGTCTCTTTTTTCTTGGAGATCTTTCTTGAAGAACTTTAGTTGGTTATAGTGACTACTAGTTTTTCTGTGTTTGCATGGGTGTATGAAAGCGAACAAACAAGATCTGGGGAAGCAGGTGTAGTGCATCCTGGGATAGGGAGTAGCCCAGCCAATGAGAGACTTCGTGCTAGTGTATTAGTTGCCGAGTCGGAGCCGATGGATCGGCTCCGAACCCATATGTTGTGAATGTAGGCGAGATGGATCCCATACATCCGAAGTTATGGTAAGTACATAACTAAAAGTTTTCCAACTTGTTCAGCAAAATGCATTAAATCCTGTAATTCTTTATTTTCCACACAGTCAGGAATCAACATAATTTTCTGTTTAAACAGTCCAATAACATGTTGCTGATACTTTAACATATGAAACTGGCAGTTTAAAGCCCTAATGGCCAAGGTTGCAGAAGTGTAAACCTTCTTACCCCATCTATCCAGCACCCTGGAGTCTCTATCAGAAAGGGGTAGGATTTTTAGCAGTAGAAGCCTTAATGCCCTTGGGGCCCCTGTGAAATAGTCTCTGGACCTGCAGTAGGATTTTTAAAAAGGAACTTGTGGGACTCAGGGACCCTGTAGTATCTGTCAGGTTTTCTGGGAGCAGGAGGCAGGGAATCAAGAACCAAACTAGATTCCGAAAAAGCATCATCAGCAAAGTCTAGTAGAGGAGGAATAGCTAAAGGCCTATGCTGAGGTAGGAGAAGGAAATCCCTAAGCCTCTTTTTTGAATCAGAAAAATCCTGGCTTTCCCAGTGGAAATGCTCCCTTAGAGAGTATGTAAGGTTTCCTCAAAAGAAAAATCCTCAGGAGGGGAAGCAGAGTGATGGAGTCCTCTGCATCAGAATCTTCATAAGTAGATTAGGGCAAATCCAGATCATCAGAAGAATCAGAAAAAACAGAATCCTGATCAGAAGATTCATAATCATCTTCAGTCCTAGGCCTCTTAGAAGGGGGGGGGGGGTTGGCTACTCATGATTAGAGTTATTAGATCTTCATTCATTCTTATCATTTATTTTTTAGGCATAGAGGCCTGAGCATGTGGCCTGGGCATCAGTTCTTTAGGCATGGATCGAGATTTAGGCCTTAGTAAAGAAGGAGGCATCTGTTTAATATGCAAGTCCGTAGGCATAAATACACCATCAGAAGCCGGTGCCTGCACAGTGGCACCAGACCCATCCAAGGTAGAGATATCCGTGGGTTCCACGGTTGAAGCATCTCGTGGCATACCAGACTCTGAATGTGTCTCAGTAGAGGCCTGCGAATCAGAAGTAGCAGGTATCAGGGGCTGTGAAAGCACCTCACTGAGTACTGGTGAACTGGCGACTGGCTTAGGAGAAATATCGTCGGCAGTTTTGGACCTCGGCGGCCTGTCTCTATCTTTGTGTTTTTTCAGAATCCCGGTAGTCGGATGGCTAACCGACGACATTTCTAGATAATTAAACCGAGAAACAAAATATTTAGAGGCAGAAATATACTGATGACTGATAATGCGCTGATTAAATAAAGCACAAAACCGACAGCAAGGTATGTCATGGTCAGGGACCAGGTAAGGAATACAGTACGAATGAAAATATTTATGAGGTATTTGCTTTCCACAAGTAATGCAATTATTAACTTTTACTGACATTGGTAAGGAGCAAGAAAGTTTCCCCAACGGGGTACTTAGCTTTAGTTGAAGACTTAAGTTCTGAAACTCGAAAATGAAAATTTCAGGAGTCTGCCGACCGGTGCTTGCGAACTGCTTCTGCTTTAGGCACCCCACGGCAAGAAAGACTGATGTAATGGCGTCAGCTGCATGTTTTATACCCCTGACGACCTGAAGTCATGGAAGAAGGGACAGCAACTGACGCAAGACCCAAGACGTTGTTAATCAGGCTGACTGAGGGCTACCTGCAAGCTGATAACCCAAATGTAATGACTGCAACAGTGAAACACGAAGAACATGCTACTATATCCAGCAATACTGCAATTTTTTTTTTACCCCACTGGAACTAAGACAAGTTTAGCAGTAAAACTAGATCTGATGTTTTCAATTTTCATTTTATTCTCGACATATGGGGTTTGGTTCCAAGCCTCAGAACTGACTCTGCCATTACTACAGCTCGTGAAATCCAAAAACTCTCGAGCTTAACCCCTACCAACAATGCTTCTCTCCTATTTACCTCAGATCTTTTTGCCACTCTTCATGACAGACTGGTTTGACATTGCTTTCGAGTTAAGTGTTGCTTTATTGATATATTTACAAATTTTGAAAAGAGTTTTCTACTTTACCTCCTTATTGGTCGTTAACCCACTCACTACTTCATAACCCTTTGAAAATTGTCCTGTCCTCTTTCCGTACATCTCTGTGTATTCTCGTCTATCATTGTTGATAGTTTTCTTCCTGCTGCTTTCTCCTTCTGTTAAAAAAAAAAAAAAAAAAATCTATTTGTCTCTATAGTGAGTATTACTGTCTGCGAGTCCTTTCTATATATATGTGTGTGTGTGTGTGTGTGTGTGTGGTTTGTATAGCTGGCCTGTTGAAGCCAGTTGTTAAACTTTGAAATGTTCATTATGACTGATAAACCTAAAGTCTCTGGATTCAAAAGGCGCCAGAAATGTAGGCACAGACTTCCTATGTCAGACGCTCATTTGCTGTGTGTTTATTGCCTGGGCCTTGTTCACCTTCAAGAAGACTTCTCTGTATGTCACAGTTTCAGTCACAGTGCACTAATGGAAAGACGTAACAAACTTATTTTAGAGAATATTCTTCCATCAGGCTTCAATGAGGCCTTATCTGGTGCTGAGAAAGCCAATAGCAAGCCGAGTGTGTCTTCCCCTACTTTCTCATCTTCTTCCAAAGATTTAGAGAAACCAAAAAAGAAGCCTTTCAGTGCCTTCCACTTAATCTGCAGTGTCCTCAAAAAGGGCTAAGTCTTTGGTTCCTTTGGAACCCCTGGATCTGACAGACTCCACTACTAAAACTTTGGTCCCAAAGGGACCTATGGAACAGAGTTTATTGGAGCTGACAAAGTCTTTGGCACCTAGTGTTTTGGTGCAGGAGCATTTGGAATGTTCAACACCAAAACTTTCGGCAAAGACATCCATTTTGTTGCCTACCTACATCTGCACAGAGTAAGCAACTTGAGACACCATCCATTATGGGTCTTCCGAGAACTTCATATTCACTCTCTATTGACCCCTTTGCAGGAAGGCTGCCTTTGCCTTTTTGTAGAAAGGCTAAAATCACCCTTTCTGTCCATTCCACCAAGAGCTTAACTAAGGATGATGTGGAGAGGTTGGTGAATAACATACATTGGGTGAGAGGATTATTAGGTATCTCTTCGGCCCCATGCCGTTGGGTATAGGAGCCAAACCTTTCCTTACCCCTCTGTTTTTTCCTCCTGTGACTTTATCTGAAGCATTAGAGTTCTCTGCTCCAAGCTGACCTGGCACCAACTATATAATTTCTGGACATATCCCTATCTTCGGAACTGGTTCTTGCTCAGAGGTCTTTGGTCCAATTGGATTTATAAGCCTCACAGAGCCAAGTCTGTCCTGCTGGCTCCAGGGGACGTGAGCTGACTCCTATTTTTTGGGGCCGTCTCTGCACTGATCAGCAAGGATCTAAGTGGCATGGATCAGCTCAGTTGTGTCTTCAGTCGTGGATGCTGTCTCTTCGGAGTGGGGAGTGACAACGGTTCTGAGGCAGTCTTTCTCTGTTCTGGGCTCCTTTCCCTCTTCTGGGGATCCAGCTTTCAAGGTGATTGAGAGATCCCTGACTGCCTCAGTCAAGTCGGCCTTTTCTACTTTGGAACTAGTGTCCTTTTCCTCCTCATGCCCAGATAGTCAACCTGCACTCCCACTGGGTCAGCGAGTGCCAAGACCGCAGGAGTCCCCGATAACCGTTCTCTGCTCTACTGATAACTCCCCAGATCACCCCACTGAGGAGTTCCCTAAGAAAAAGTGCAAGAGAAAGCACTTGGATTCCCCAGAGGAATCAATCACTGAAGACACTGACTTCGATGAAGGAGAGGGATCCCTAAGGTCACCCCCTGATAATGGCTCCTTTGGAGACATCCTGGAAATATTGAAACAGGTGACTGGAAGTTCTAAAATCCCTGTTCCAATGAGTCAGTGTACCAGCAGGCCTTTAAAACTTAACCCTCTACCTCTTGGGTGACTCCATCTGCTGACAAATTCATTCAGTTGATCTCTCCGAGGGTGTGGAAGGCCCTTGATACTACTGAACCCATCCCTAGGAGCCCTGACAAAATTCGGTCCATCCCGGAAAACAAACCATTCTGGGCCAAAGGGTTAGCTGTTGATGCCATGGTTGTGGCAGCACCCACAAAGAAGGAACTGGCCGAAGAGAGTTCCTCTGTCCATCCTCCCAACAGAGAGTCTCGGGTGATGGATAGAATTGGAAAGCATGTGCATGCATCATCGACCTTTGCCTTATGGTCTTTGAATTTCTTGGCACATTTTACCAGACTTGAGAGGGATCTCGTGAAGAAGTTGTTGCATACTTTTGTAGGAGCCATTTCTGAAGACGTTCAAGCAAAGGTCGCTTTCCCAGTTGGCTACCCTGGAGTCTGTCAAATTTATTTTTGAGGCTCATCGCTCATGCAGCTGAAGGGACCACCAGAGCAGCGGGCTCAGGCATTGCCATTAGGAGACATGCCTGGATGCGCCTATGTGACTTTGCAGAGCCATTAAGTCTTCATTCATCAATGCATCAGTGCTTTGACAGATCATCCCTGTTTGGCACAAAGGTTAGAAAACGTTATCCAGGTATGAGAAAGATAGAAACTCCCTTTCTGCTGTGGTGATACATTTTCCCACTCCTCAATGACCATTCTCTAGAAATCAGAGAAGCAGTGGAAAAATGTGGTTTAAGAAGTCCTAAGGGCTTTTTCAAGACACACTTGGGGCAGAGGGGGGAACCTTAATGGAAGACACCGCCCGCGTGGCAGACATGGCCCACAAAATCAAGGTTTCTGGGATTCTTTTTCTGGTAAATCCTACCAGTACTCTTGAAAGGAAGCTCAGTTCCTCAGGAGGAACTCGGGGGGGTGCGGGGGGGGGGGGTGGATGTTTAACCCTGCACTGAAATGCCTGACTACAAATAACATTGGATGCCTGGGTGTAGAGGATTACATCGAGAGGCTATGTAATTCTGCCCCCCCCCCCAATTGCAGGAAAATCCCCGAAGTTCCACCCATTCATAGGGAACAAGCAGTTCTAGAAATACAAGAACTGCTAGAAAATAGTCATCCAGGAAGTCCCACCAGACCCAATAGAGTCTGGAATTTACTCAGTGTTCGTTTTAGTGCCAAAATTGACAGGAGACTGGAGACCAGTTTTGGATCTAAGTGTACTGAACAAATGAATTTGTCAGACCAAATTCTTTATGGTCACAGTAAAGTCGATTCTTTCATTTTTGGAAAAAAATGATTGGATGTGCTCAGTAGATCTTTAGCATGTGTATTGCCATATAAAAATGGATAAACGATCCAGATGTTTTCTCTGCTTCTAACTGAGAGCCAGTCACTGTCAGTTCAGAGTTCTGCCCTTTGGACTCACCACAGCCCTCAGGGTGTTCAAATGCACGGCAGTAGTAGCAGCTCACTTGAGAATGCAGGGATTCTGAGTGTTTCCATATCTAGATGATTGGCTCATTCCCGCTCCAAATAGGCATCAATTGATGGGAGCAAGAGACCATGTACTTCACATGTGTTCTTATCTGGGAATAACTGTAAATTACGAGAAATCAAAATTTACCCCAGCTCAGAACCTAAGAGTTCATAAGAGCCCTGCTAAATACTTGAACTTCCATAGCTTCTGTTCCCCCTGTGAGATTACAGAAAATCAGAGTTCAAGTACAGAAAGTAGTCAACAACAAAAAAGTAACTGTTTGTGTAGTCCTTCAAGCGCTGGGATATGTGGCTGCAGCTGTAACTCTAGATCTGAAGTTGTTAATCGTCTTCCTATTCATCACTGATGGAGTTCGGTTTCAAGCCCTCAGAACCGAGTCGGCCTTAAACCAAGCTTGCGTGCACCAAAAACTCTTGCGCTAAAATGCTACCCACAATGCCCTTTACTGTTACCTCAGATCTCATTTACCGCACAGCCATGTAGCAGCATTTCACCGAGCTCTCCAGCTAAGTGCTTTATCTTATATATTTACAAAGTTTTGTAAAAGCTTTTTCTCATTTATTGTTTGTTATTTGATATCTTTATATACTCAGCTCTACCCACAGGTATCCCTTTCGTACCATTGTTGATATTTTGAACTTTCTACCCTTGTGGTATCTTATTACCATTGTTGGTATTTCCTTTCTCTTTACTTTCTTCACTTTCCTCACTCTTCGTTTTGTGCAAGAGTGTGTACTGTTATGTCTGAGAAGAAGGGAACTACGGGGTTTAAACACTGCTCTTCTTGCAGTGGTAAACTTCCGATTAGCGACCTTCATGAAGAGTGTGTGTACTGTTTGGGATTTCCGCATTTGTCGGCGAAACCCCCATGTGATATTTGTGCTAGCTTCAGTCAGTGGATGCTGAATGAACGCCGGAATAAATTGATTCTGAAGGGCCTACTTTCATCGCCTTTTTCGGAGGCTATTTCTGTGACAGAGGTCTCATTCCCTCCTTCTGTTGACAAGAAACGTACTGTGATACACCACAAACCAAATACTTGTCATCTGTGGACCCATTCGCCAGACAAGCCTGCAGCCCCTTTTTGGACCGGCCTGATTCCCCCTTAGGGACATCTGTAAGATCCACCAGGAGCCTTTCAGAATTGGATGTGGTGCGCCTCTTTGACCAGCTGCTGACCGCCAGGGTGAATTTCAAATTTGCCTAGACCCTATCCCACTCCAGGCTTTGGGTCTATTACTCCGGCGACCCCTACATACTCTCCTCCCTTGGATCCCTCAGTTCCGAGGCTTATATAACCGATGTTTTCGAGACGACCCCCTTTCTCGGCATTGACAACAACAGTGTCTGAGGCCCCGAGGCCCCCTTTGGGTGTTGGTTCCATCGGAACCCACCCTCCCTCAATCTCATGCTTGGGGGGGTGGAACCTCCAGCTCCGGTCTTTGTTCCGACTGTGTTGTCAGTCCCGGCTTCGGATCCGAGGGTGACTACTGCTCCGCGTTTGCTTGAGGCTCCGTCCCCTGGAGTGGACAGTGTGGAGCGGGGTGTGACCCCGGTTCCGGGTTCCCACTCCTCTTTGGGCGGGCCCTGCTTTCCAGGTGATGGAGAGGGTGCTTGCTTCTAGCAATCCTCCCATGTCGGTTATTCCCCCAGTTCCTTCTGAGCCGCAGGTGTCAAAGGCCACCCTCCCAGGACTCTGAGACCACAAGACCCAGGAAACCCCTGTCCAGGGTATTTCCCTTTCTGAGTCTTCTTCGAATGCTCCCACTGAAGAACCCCCTTGGAAACGGGAGTGTAAGAGGAAACACATGGACTCCCAGAGGAGTCACGGAAGATATGGACTACGATGATGGGGAAGGATCCCCACGGTCACCCCTGACTATGTCTCCTTTGGAGACGTCATGGAAATCTTGAAATAGAGGGGTGACTGGAAACCCTCCAGTCCTTCGGAGGAATCTGTATTCCTGCAGGCCTTTTGCTCTCGGCCCTCTACTTCTTGGGTGACCCCCCCCCCCCACCGATGAGTTGGTTAAGCTCATCGTGCAGCGGGCCTGGAAGAACCCAGACTCCATTGAGGCCATCCCCAGGAGATCAGACAAGGTACTGTCCCCTCCAGAGGATCAACCCCATTGGTCTAGAGGCTTGCCAGTGGACGCTATGGTGGTGGCGGCAGACACAAAAAAGGACCTTGCGGAAGAGAGTCCTGCTGTCCACCTGCCCAACAGAGAGTCCCGGACAGTGGCCAGGTTAGGGAAGTGAGTTTTTGCGTCAGCGACCTTTGCAGTCAGGTACTTTTTGGCACATTTTATGAGGCTCCAGAGAAATCTTATCTCCGAACTCTCCAGAACCCTCTCGGGCCAAGTATGGGATGGAGCACGAGATAAAGTTGCTTCCCAGCTTGCCACCCTAGAGTCTATATCCAACTCATCCATGAGGTTGCTGTCGCACACAACCGAAGGAGCGGCTAGAGCTGCGGATGCAGCCGTAGTCATGCGAAGCCACGCCTGGATGCACATTTGTGACCTCGCAGACTCCTTCAAGTCTTCCTTTTTGAATGCCCCTATGGAACCATCAGCTCTGTTTGGTGCTAAGTTCAAGGATACATTAGCCAGATGCGAGCAAGATGGGAATACCTGGTCTGCCATAGGCCTATGTTTTTCCAAACCTCAGCATTCCTTCTCCAGGCATCAGAGGAGCGGGAAGATGTGGCACAAGAAGTCTCAAGCTCCTTTCCGTGACGCACGTGGTGAGGACTCCCACAGAGGCAGAGGGGGTTCCAGTAATGGAAGATGCCCCTTTCGGGGCAGATGGGGGTCCCTGGAACCAGGGCTCAGGAGATTCCTTCTCTGTTAGACCGTATCAGCGCTCCTGAAGCTCTGCCCATTTGCTTTCCTCTGGAAGCAGTCGGGGCACGTTTTTCTCTGCACCAAGCTGCCTGGCTCTTTATCGCAAATGATCAGTAGGTGCAGAGAATCATTACCAGAGGCTACCACATTCCCCTAATATCTTATCCAAGACCTCCAAAATCCCTTCCCGATGTTCCACCCAGTCAAAGGGAGGAGGCAGCTTCCGAAATATGAAAGCTCTGTCAAAAACGAGCCATCCAACAGGTCCCCCCAGATCAGTGTGGATCAGGGTTCTACTCAAGATTCTTTTTGGTGCCAAAAATGACAGGGGACTGGAGGCCCATTCTGGATCTCAGCCAACTAAACAAATCAGTAGTTCAGACCAAGTTCTGCATGGTCACGATTCATTCCATCCTTCCCTTTCTGCAGGAAGGTGTGTGGATGTGCTCATTAGATCTCCAGCATGCGTATTACCATATCAAGATGGACAAGCGCTCCAGGAGCCTCCTTCGCTTCCGGTTGGGAGCCAATCACTACCAATTCAGAGCCCTGCCTTTTGGTCTCTCGACGGGCCCCAGAGTGTTCACAAAATGTCTGGCAGTGATAACAGCTCATCTGAGACTTCAGGGATTCCAGGTGTTTCTGTACCTAGACGATTGGCTCCTCTCCACCCCCACCAAGCATTTACTGGTCAGGGACCTCCGCTACACCCTGGCTGCAGTGGAGTCACTGGGCATTATCATACACTGGGACAAATCCAACCTTCAACCCTCACAACAATTGGAATTCATAGGGGCCAATGTTCAACACCCAGTCAAGCCTGATCCCCCTTCCTCTTCACAGGCTTCAGAGATTAAGGGCACAAATTCAAGTGATACTCTGTCGAAGGAAGGTGTCTGCAAGGGAAGTTCTCCAGGCCCTGGTGTCTATGGCTGCAGCCATCCCTATTGTTCCCCTAGCCAGACTGCACATGAGATTACTACAATGGCTCCTTCAGGCCCAGTGGATACCCAATCTTCACCCCTGAGCTCGGAGATTCTCATCACCAACACTTGCAAACAAGATCTCCCAAGGAGCTCCAACGTGATTGCGGACAGGCTAAGCAGATGCATTCTCCGGCCTCACGAGTGGTCTTTCAACCCGAGTGTGGCGGCGAAAATTTTCAGCCGTTGGGGCCAGCCATGCTGTGACCTTTTCGGCTCCCCCTCAAACACAAAATGCAGCAGCTACTTTGCCCTCTTTCCCCCTCTCGGGGAGTCACCGAGAGACACTTTGGTTCATGATTGGCCCACGGGTCTCCTTTATGCTTATCCTCTGATTCCTCTGATCCCCCTTGTTCTAAGGAAAGCTATTCGGTTGAGAAGCAAAGTGATCCTCATTGCACCATTCTGGTCTCATCAAGTATGGTTTCCCTTCCTCTGACCTCACCTGCTACAACCTCCTTGGATCCTAGGCACTCGTCAGGACCTCATATCTCACACACAAGGGCTGACTCCCCCAAATTTGTCCACTCTCAAGCTGACAGCTTGGTTTCTCCACTTCCGTTAATTCCCAGGCAAGAAACCCTCTCTTCACCCGTACGTGATATTATCTTGGCCTCTCCTAAACCATCCACCAGGAAACTTTACAGGGACAAATGGAAAATATTTTGTATTTGGTCACATAATCAGAAACTAGACCTGTTCTCGGCCCCAGTAGCCACTATTCTTCATTACCTGGCTGAACTGTTCGACAATGGGGCATCAGTTTCCACCATTCGAGTCCATCTAGCAGCTGTTTCCAACTTTCATAATGGTTCAGATGGAGTCCCGCTTATTTCCTCTCGCCTTTGCTAGACTTTCCTCAAGGGTATTTTCCACAGCAGGTCTCCCATCAGGCAGCCGGTGGAGGCATGGAATCTTTCCTGGGTTCTGCAGGCTGTCTCTCTCTGCCCCCCTTTGAGCCTGCTGCAACATGTGATCTAAAATTTCCATCATGGAAATCCTTATTTCTGGTGGCTGTCACATCAGCCACGAATTTCTGAATTACAAGCATTGTGTCTCAAGAGCCCTTATCTGATCTTTCATAAGGACAGGGCATCACTTCATACTATTCCATCCTTTCTTCCCAAAGTGGTTTCTGACTTTTCGATTAACCAGTCCATTGAGCTCCCTGTGTTCTTCCCAAATTATTCTAACAAGGGAGAATACTGCCTACATTCCTTGGATGTTCATAGACAGTTGCATTTCTATCTGGACAGAACTAAATCCTTTTGCAAGTCGGACCAGCTTTTCATTTCCTTTGCAGGTCCTAGAATGGGAGGTTTAGTATTGAAAGTTACTTTGTCTAAATGGCTCAGGGATTGCATTTCCTTCCCATATTTACTTACGGATGGATCTAACCCTGGCCAAATCAAAGCTCACTCAACTAGAGCTATTGCAACATCGGTTGCCTTCCATTCTAGGGCCTCCATGGATAAAATTTGTGCAGCTGCCATTTAGGCTAAGCCCCCTACCTTTATCAAGCATTACAAAGTGGATCTGATCTCCCAGGGGAAACGTGGCATTAGGTTCAGTGGTTCTCAGGAATGATCTTCCATAAGGGCCACCCAGGTTCTCCAAGCAGCTGGGGACTCCGTCTCATCAGTGATGAATAGGAAGAAGATTAACAACTTCAGATAAAGAAATTGTGTTTTACCATAACATTCCTTCTGAATTGTTGATGATCTTCCAGTCATCACCCCCCCCCCCCACCGACCCCCTCTAAAGGTTCCTGGCGGATCTTCTGGGTCTTTGTGGTTTCTTAGGGTTTCTGCACAGAGATGGCCTCTGACTTATTTCTACTTCTATATGTTGCATGCAAACTCGATCTGAGGTAACTGAGTAAAGGGCATTGTGGGTAGCAGCTTAGCTCGACAGTTTTTGGTGCATGCAAGCTTGGTATAAGGCCGACTCAGTTCCGAGGGGTCGGAACCGAACCCCATCAGTGATGACTGGAAGAAGATCAACAACTCAGCTGGAATGTTATGGTAAGACGCAACTTCTTTTTCCCTTGGTAAGATATCACATGTGGATACTTCAGTGGTTGCTAGTGTCTCAATGGTCAATGTTACACCAACCCATATCAGACCTGATTGTGATCACCAATCATTGAAGAAAAGTTTTAGCTGGGTGGATGCATTCTGAAGATATTCTTCTAGGCCGCCCTTTTTTGTCTCATCACAACCCAAGCCATAGTGACCACGGACACCTCCCAGATAGGGTGGGGGGTATTATCTGGTCAAGACTGTCCGAGGTCCCCTTCTGAGGCCATCTTGCATATTAGTGTACTGGAGTTAAGTTTAAGGGCTGTTAAAATGTTACAAGCCTTTCAGACTACTCTTCCTTATGGAACAATTGCAATTCAAATGGACAATGTCAGTGGATTGGTACATAAAAAGACAGGGAGGAACCAAATCCTATCCCCTTTGTTGATAAGCTCTCAGAATGTGGCAGTGCACGGCCTCTTCCATCCATTTTTTTGATAGCAATGCACATTCTAGGGGAGTTCCAGTGTGATAGCAGACAAAGTAAGTAGGTGTAATCTCCTACTTCACGAGTGGTCTCTCAGTCCAAAGGTGACAGGATTTTCCATCAATGATGGCCAGCCTTGCTGTGACCTATTTGCCTCTCCCCTAAACAACAAGTGCAGCAACTATTTTGCCCTAATCACTCCTCCAGGGGAGTCACCAAGAGATGCCCTTCTCTACATTTGGCCCTACTGTCTGTGGATGCCTTTCCGCCAATTCTTTTAATCCCGAAATTCATACTGAAAGCAATCAGGCTGAAGAGCAAAGTAATCCTCATTGCACCTTATTGGCCTCGACAGATATGGTTCCCCTTTCTTTGGCCTTATCTGATTCAACAGCCTTGAATTCTGGACCTAGCTCCAGACCTTATCCCTTCCAAAGGATTAATCCATCTGAACATTGTGAACCTCAAGCTGACAGCTTGGTTTCGCTAATTCCGTTAATAGCCAGGCTTCCCTCACTTTCCTCCCCGGTACGTTGTATTCTCTTAGCCTGTCATAAGACAGCTATCCATAAATTCTATGCTAGTAACTGGAAGATGTTTACCTTTTGGGCTTGTGATAACAATATTGATCCTTTTTCAGTGCCCGTCGATAAAATCCTAGAATTTTTAGCTTCAGTTTTTAAAGCACGTGATTCCCAGTCTACCATAAAAATTCAGTTAGCTGCTATTTCTTATTTACATTATGGTTTTAAAGAATCCTGTTTGGCTTCTCGTAAGCTTTGCAAGTCCTTCTTAAAAGGAATAATTTTCTAAAACCCCCTTACAAAAATCCTACCCCACCTTGGGATCTCAACTTAGTGCTGCAAGCCATTGTTCATCCTCCCTTTGAACCATTAGCTGAATGTGATCTAAAGTTTTTATTCTGGACAACTATATTTCTAGTGGCAATAACGTCTGCCAGAAGAATTTCAGAAATACAAGCCTCATCATGTAAACCTCCTTAACTGATTTTCCACAAAAATAGAGATTTTCTAAGACCCAATCCTTCCTTTTTGCCTAAGGTAGTGTCAGAGACCAACATTAATCAGACTGTTAGTATTTTTCCCAACTTTGCTAACAAAGGCAAATACTGTTTACATTTATTAGATGTTCACAGACAAATACATTTATGTCTACACAGAACTAAGGATTTGAGAAAATCTGACCAGCTATTTGTGTCATTTTCATCTACAACACTTGGCCAGCCAGTGAGCAGAGTGACTCTAGCCAGATGGCCTAAATAATGTTTTTCTTTCATCTACAACAAAAATAAATTTAATTTGCCTAGGCCTTTAAAGGGACATTCTACAAGGTGCTGTAGCTTCTTCAGCAGTTTTTTCAGTCTAGGGCTTCTATGGATGATATTTGTGCAGGAACAACTTGGATGTTGTCATACCTTTATTACCCATTGTAAATTGGATCATTTGGTTCTATGGTGCTCAGGAATATCCTTCCTTGAGTCCGCCCAAGATCGAAGGTAGCTGGGGACTCTGTCCCATATGTCGAGGATAAAATGAAAATTGACAACATCAGATAAAGAAGTTATGTACTCACCATAACGTTCCATTTGTGTTGCCCATTTTCATGTATCCAAGACTCCCTCACTTCTTCCCCTTCCTACTGCACTTGAAGTTTTTGGTGGAATGGATAATGGGTATATATTACTTAGTTATTCTTATATGGTTTCAGATATGGTCTCTATGAAGTTTGTTTTTTTTTTTTTTTTTTTCATTCTGTCTGTTTTCAGCAAACTTGATCTGAGGTAAATAGGAGAGGAGCATTGTGGGTAAGGGTTAAGCTTGAGAGTTTTTTGCTTTCATGAGCTGTAGTAACTGCCGAGTTGTTTCAGAGGCTCTGAACCAAACCCCATATGTCATGGATAAATGAAAATGAACAACACAGGTGGAACATTAACTTCTTTTTTGGAAGCAGGCTTTGAGTCAGCAGGAGGGGATAACAGTATTTCCCTGTAATTAAGAACCAGAGTTTGAGAAAACAATAATTATTTCGATCTCGAGTAAAACTATTTTACTTTTTCAGAGAAAGATAAAGGAAAATGACATACTGGAACATGCTAGAAAAGTAGCAAGAGCAACTGGAGGAGTTTATATATTAGACAGGGCGTTGAACAGACTGTTGGAACTTTAACCTGATTAACATTTTTTTTTCTTTTCATCCGATCAGTGACTGTGTTTTTAGTATTAGTAGTTTCTCATAAAAATATTTTTTACATGTATTTTGAAAGGAAGAGGGATTATATGTACATAAAGGTAGAGGTACTTGTGCACTGACATTGATTTACCTGTTGTTTGCATAGTACTAGCTGTTTTAATGAGGCTCTAGTTGAAAAATTGCATGTTTCGAGTATAAATGCTTTTTTTTGTTTGCAAAATCTGTAGTCACAAAGCAAATATAATTAGTATACCAGTATTACAAGGGCTGCAATAGATAAATGATGTACAGAACATTGCTGTGGTAAGTAATCAGTTTTATAGTACTGACTCTGAACTTCAGAATAAATCAGGACAGTAATCTGTTAATTATGTAACAAAGAAGAAATACTGCATGAGATTTTGGGCGGCATAAGGAAAATTAAATAGGAGGCCTATCAGAGATTGGGTTGGAAAGAACTGGTCTAATAGCTCTGCCAGTCAACATCTATGGGGTGCTAAATGGCATTATATTATGATGATTGCTCTTGGTGAATATAAAGGGGGAATATTTCTTTAAGAACTTCTTTTGAAAAGTTAAAATGTTAATACAAAGAGGCACAAAGCTTTTTTTCCCCCAGCATCATTTCAGTTTCCGTTAGCTTTTCCCTGTGCCAAGATGTGTCATCATTAGTGAGGAAGGGCCTGAAAATAGGGGTAGATGTGCATAACATAAAGGTTTAGCATGACATAAAACATATTAATACTTTGACAGCCATAAATATGGATAAAAGATCATAAAAATAGTCAAGTAAATCATGCACTGCCTTGGAAAGGGGAATTATGAAATGGTAGTATTAAGGGCACTAACTTGAAGATGGAAGGGGGTAAAGGTTTAATATCAGCAGGATGAAGTATAAATGTAGTATAAATAACATTTGACTTCCTTGAGCTGGTTAGAAGATGAAAAATAGATCTGCTGACAGTTTTGACAGTTGGTGCTCTAACTGTGGCTGTGCTTTTCAGCTATGTCCACTTTAATGGAGCAGTGGCTCCTTGTATGGTCATTTCAGACCTACATAGAAGTTTGTATGTAGTCTCTGTTAAGGCTGTAATTGTGTTAATGCTGGAAAGGAGGTTATTCACATTGTTAATGTTAAGCAACATACAGCAGGAAAAAATTACCTAGGGATACTAATAAATGGTAGAAATGAGAGTGAAGGAAATAATTTTACCATATAGTTCAGCATGCACTTTTTTGCAAGAAGCACACATAAGTGAAGTTGAGCATGCGAGTTTAAAAAAGTGCAAATTAAATGAGAAGAGAAGGAGTAGTAATTTTGATGTGGAATGTCTTTAACTTCCAGTTCAGAGAGAAATATCAGAGAAATATGGGAGATGCATGATATAGGCTATGGGAGGGAAGAATAATGACATTGTTAAGTGTGTACATACCGCATGTGATCAAAGAATTAAAAGAAATTGTTAGAACTATTTTTGCTCAACAGCAAGGTGTATTACTGATTGGTAGTGATTGGAATTTAATAATAAAAAAAAACTGAGAGAAATGTCAGGAAGCCCTAGAAAAGCTAGACTAGAGAAAACTGAGTACTTTCCTATGAAAGTTAAATGAGTGAATTTGGACTAAAGGATATCGGTCCAGAAAGTCAGGGAACTGGGCAGATGTACAGATTTTTCTCCCACATTTTAGAAATTTAGCAAGGCTGGATAGTTTTAATATTTAAGTAGAGCACAGTGATAGATCTCGGGACTCACCCCGTTATATTTTCAGATCATGCACCATTAGTAGTTCATTTAGGGGATTTCCGTTGAGAATATAAGCATAAGTATTGCTATTTTCCTATCCACTTAAAATGCAGGCCAGGGTTTAGTTAGATTGGGACAGTATTTACAACAGACGTTAATACAAATAAGAGACAAGCAAATTAAGCTGTTAAGATGAAGGATGAGCTGTGAAACATTATTTCGGTCAGAGAAAAGGAGGAATCGAAGATTGTTGCAGGAAATAGCATGCAGGGACTTCATAAAGTAATGCAGTGTCAAAATGCAATACACACAGTAATGGAAAAAAATGAGGAAGAACTGCAAAAAGCCAAGCAGGAGATGGAAGAATATATAAACACAATTAAAATTTCGCAAGGCAGCTTTAGTCCAAACGTTTTTGACTAATTACAAAAGTTGAAGACTGCTTTTTCAGAGATTAATGTAACAGAAAATAGGAATTGATGTCGTTAAAACGAAAGACCCGGAAAGATACTCAGTAAAGGAGGAAGTTCTTAGAGGGTTTATGTAAGTAGTATGAGAAGCTGTACAAAACTGACTCTTAGACCAGAAACAAGGAAGAGCTTTCCATAATATTTTGGATAGTTTTGACATACTTCATTTAGATGAAACAACGAAGCAAGCCCTCTTAAAAAGTATGTAAGGAAGAACTAGAAGAAGCTATTCAAGAGCAAACTGCAGCAAAAATGTCAGAGACAAGTAATAGTATATTTCTAAAAATCTAGAAGTTAGGAAAAGGTAGTCTGGTAGGGATATGGTCAAAACTATGTAATGAGATTCTGGGAGGAGGAGCGATAACTTGCTGATGGGAGAGAGCAACAGTTGCAGTCATCTTAATAATATTTTTATTTATTTATTATTTATTGACATTTGTTAACCAGGTTAGTCCAGCTGGGCCAGGAGCCCATTTTCACTGGAGACCCGAGGAGAAAAGCTCCAGTTGCAGACAGTTTATGTATGAATGACAGTTTAGTTTACAATTAAAAACAATCATTATTAGCAAACACTACAAGTGCACATAAGTTCTTTACTGCAAAGAAAAATAGAAAACTATTTTTTTTATTTTTTTTGTAGCTGCTGTATAACTGATGTGGTAAGGTGTATAGCAAGTTCATGAAAGGGGTGGAAGGGATATCTAGAGGTGTAATGAGATGTTAGAGAAATATATGTGGGAGATAATATACTGAGAGTATTGTATGAGGTTGTGGTAGAAAGTAATAGTATTGGAGTGGTGAAAAAAGTATGCTGTGAAGTTGTATTGAAATGTGTACTACAGAGTAGTATTTGAGTTAGGTAGGGTTTTGGCTCTTATAAAGTGTAGTTTGAGTTCTTTCTTAAATTGTATAGGGTGTGTAATGGAGCGCAATTGGGATGGGAGGTTATTCCATGCCTGGGATAGGGTGGATTTATATAGTAGTCTACCTGTAGTTTTTTTAGGTTGGTAGATGTCAAGGAGTTGGTTAGAAGTACGAAGTGTGTGAGTTGGTGTGTTGATTGATATCAAGGAGGACAGGACAGGGCAGGAGGAAGGTTTATAAAGTATAGAGTGAATAATTTGTAACTGAGGAAGAAGAAGTTGTTGAGGGAGTTCTAGCCATTGAAGTGAGTTGAGTGCGAGGCAGTGGTGTGAGTTATGTGGGTTGTTTGTGATGAATCTTGCTATTTTGTGGTAGGTTTGTTGGAGTCTGGCCAGGATAGTGGTTTGATTAGTAGTTAGTATTGGGGTGGCGTAGAGAAGGGAGGAGAAGGGCCTGAGCCAGGAACAGTCTGGCATTGTATGTCAGGAATCTGCGGTTTCGGTAGAGCATACCCAGCTTTTGGTGAGTTTTCTTTATACTTTGAAGGATGTTTAGGTTAAATTTAAGTTTGTCATCAAGGACAGCTCCTAGAAGCTTTGTGTGGGAGTCAGGTTGTATGGTGGTGTTATTGGAGGATGAGATGAGAAAGGTAGATTTTAGGTGAGAGAGAGTCCATGGGAGAAATAACAGGAGTTTGGTTTTATTGGGGTTTAGGATGAGTAGATTATCAGCTAGCCATTTTTCAACAGATATGAAGGTGTCCTGGGTGAGTGAGTGAAGGTCAGAGATATTGTTGGAAGTGCAGATGAGAGTTGAATTGTCAGCATATTGGACTAGTACAGATTGATTGCAGGAGGTATGTAGCTCATTTGTAACGATGTTGAATAGAAGGGGTCCCAAGGTGGAGCCTTGAGGCACCCCAGCAGTTACTGGGAGGTAGGGTGAGCAAGAGGAGAGCCAATGAACAGATTGCTGTCTATCAGACAGATAACTAGAGAAGAAAGTTAGGGTGGAGGGAGCTAGATTGAAGTAGGAAAGTTTAGTAGTAGAGTGTGAGAGAGAGTGTCGAAGGCTTTTGAGAGGTCGAGGAAAAGCCTGGATACTAGGAGGTTTTTGTCACGGGCTTCAGCTGTTGTATGTGTAAATTTCAGGAGGGCTGTACAGGTGCTGTGGTTAGGGTGGAAGCCATGTTGGGAGAGAGTGAGGATGTTATGTTGGAGGAGATGGTTTAAGAGTTGAGTGTACACATTTTTTCATAAGTTTGGAGTGTGGATGGTAATTGGACGAAAGTTTGATGGGTCTGTTGAGTTCCCCCCTTTATGCAAGGAGATAGTGAAGAAGGATTTCCAAATATCTGGTACTGTAGCATCCTGGATAGATCTATTAATTAAGATAGATACCTGACAGGCTATGGATTCTGCAGCTAATTTGAGGAAAGTGGGTAGAATGTTGTCTGAGGAGGGAGAGCAAGGTTTAAGCTTCAGAAGGAGTGATTTTATATATGAGGTCGGAACTGGTTTGAAGAAGAAAAGATTACTGTTTTGTGTCTTGGGAGGGATACAGGTGAAGTTTGTGTTGCAGTTTTAGGGTGCAAGTTTCTGGACAGTGTCGATGAAGTGTTTATTGAGAAGGGTAGCAGTTTCTAGAGGGCCATTGTTTGGGTAAGGGGAGGGATTTGAAGGGAACCAGGGATTGAGAATTTCTGTGGATTGGTTTTGCAGTTATTTTGGGGAGGGTTATAGTATGATTTTTTTGTCTTTACAGACATGTCTTTTGACAAGCTTCCGAAGTTCTTTGTACTTGTGAAATAGGGAAGGTTGTTTAGTCTTAGTCCAGGCTTTCCAAGTATTGTCACGGTTATGCATGAGTGATTTAGTTTCTTTAGAAAGCCAGGGGGCAAAGTTAGATTTGATTGTAATACGCCTTGTAGGGGCTAGGGAGTTGAGTATATCTAGGAATATGCTATTAAGTTTGTGAACAGCATCATTCAGAGGAATTTGTTTAAGGATGGACCAGTCAGTGGTAGAGAGGATAGAGCTGAATTGGGTAGTATTAAAGTTATGTCATTTACGACAGTCTCTATAAGAGTGAGGTTTGTCTGCCTGGGAAGTGTGTCCGTAGTATGCCAGTAGGAAGATGGTCACTCAAAGAGTTTGGTAAGGTAGTTGGCCTGTGGTAAAGGTTGGGTGAGTTAGTGAGAATCCAGTCAATGGCCGCAGTGGAAGAGGTGTTATTGTGTAGGTGGGTAGGGGATGTTATCATTTGGTTGAATCCAGAGGTTGATAGAGCTGTGGAGATTTAGTGGAAAGTTTGAGGATTTATTTTTTTAGCTAGGAAGATCACTTTGGATGTGCATGAACAACTCAGACCAAGGCTTTTTGAAAATCTGATCAGCTTTTTGTTTCCTTTTATCCTAAGTCCTTAGAATTGGCTGTTTCTAAGCAAATTGTTTCTTCTTGGATTTCTAAAACCATTTCATTTTGTTCTTTTCATGGTAAGAGCCTTCCTTCTTATGTTAAGGCTCACTCTACTAGGGCTGTGGCTTCTTTTGATGCCTTTTTCAAGGGTTGGGATACTAACTCTATCCTTGAGGCAGCTACCTGGACTTCTGTACATACCTTTACCAATCACTGTAAAGAACTTTCAAGTTCCCTTTCAGGGTCCACTACTGCAGAGGCTCAAACTTGTGACCTCACAGTTGGCTACCCTTCATAGGTTCATAGGTAGGTACAAGGCTGTCGGCCCAAGGGCCTAAGTAAGCCTAGCCAACAAAGTTCCTTGGCTTACGCCAACCCAAGAAAGTTAATTTCCTGTGCCCCTGTCGAGCAGAGCCACAGAAGTGATCCCCGGGGTGTATTTCCCATTTCCCATCCACTCATCAAGATTTTTCTTGAAGAGTGTTAATGAGGAACTTTGCTTGACATAGATGGGTAGCTTGTTCCAGAGTATGGGAAGTCTCTGGGACAGGAATCTATCCCTCCAGCATGTCCTGTTTATTGTGGTGACAAGGTTTAGGTCCCTAGAGTGTGTAGCTCAGAGGGATTGGGATTTCCTTAGGTGTAGCATGTCCAACAGCTCTGGGTTTGACATAACTTTATATGTTAGGCAGAGATCACCTCGGAGTAGGTGATGCGCTACAGAGTAAAGCTGGAGTTTTTTGAGACGGTCAGTGTAGGGCATTTGTTTGAGGCCAGTAATCCTCTTTGTGAGGTACTTCTGTGGCCTTTCCAGCTGCTGCAGATGTCTTGTGAGGTACATTCCAAAAGGGGCATTTACTCTATAATGGGTCTGAGTGTCAAGTCAATCTGTTGTAAATTCGTCCATGAGGCTCATGGGGCTGTGGGTTCAGGCATTTCTATCAGGAGGCACACCTGGATGTGCCTGTGTGATTTTGCAGAGCCATTCAAGTCATCTTTTGTCAATGCTCCCTTTGACAGTTCTTCCTAGTTTGGCCCTACTGTAAGACACGCACTCCATGTGTGAGAAGGACAAAAAGACCCTCTTTGCAGTGGGTGTATGTTTTTCAACTCCTCGATGGATCTTCTCCAGGAAACAATGAGGAGGTCAAAAGATGTGTTTCAAGAAGTCTGAAGGTCCTTTCCAGGATGCACGTGGAGGTAGTTCTCACAGAGCAGAGGGGGGACAGTAATGGCAAAGGGCACCCATGTGGCAGAGGAGGCCCACAAAACCGAGGGTCTAGAGATACCTTTTCCAACAGACCATTTCAATGCTCCTGAATGGAGGCCTGATTGCCTTCCTCTGGAGGCAGTTGAGGGTCACTTGTCTCTGACCCAGGAAACCTAGCTAAAATTAAAGGATACTTGGGTGCAGAGAATCATTTTCAGAGGTTATAGTATTACCTTTTTCCTTCCACCCCCGTTACCCAAGAAAATCCCTGATGTTCCACCCAATCAGAGGGAGGCAGCAGCACTGGAAATACAAAAGCTGCTAGAAAAAGAGTCATCCAAGAGGTCCCTCTAGACCAAACAGAATCCAGAACTTACTCAAGATTCTTTTTAGTGCCAAAGAAAACAGGGGATTGGAGACAAATTTTAGATCTCATTATGTTGAACAAAATAGTTCGACACAGCAAGTTCCAGCTGGTCACAGTTCAGTCCATTCTGTCCTTTCTGAGCAAGGACGACTGGATGTGCTCGATAGACCTTCAAGATGCATACTATCACATAAAAATGAATAGATGATCCAGAAGGTACTTATGCTTCTGGCTGGGAGCCACTCATTACCAGTTCGGAGCACTGCCCTTTGGCCTTACCACAGTCCCCAGACTGTTCACCGAGTGCATGGCAGTAGTAGAAGCTTACCTGAGACTGCAGGGATTCTAGGTGTTTCCATATTTAGAGGACTGTCTCATTACCACCCCAACCAGGCATCAACTGGTGCAAGCACGAGACCAAGTATTGCAGACTTGTGCAAATCTTGGAGTAACCATTAGTTACAAGAAGTCTCAGTTACAACCGACTCAGACATTGGAATTCATAGGAGCAATGTTCAAAACAGTATCTATGGTAGCATCTCTTCCCCTTTTGAGAGTACAAACAATAAGAAATCGGGTCAAGAAAAAAATTTGCAGTACCAACATTTCAGCAAAGTTGATTCTGCAAGCTCTGGGATCAATGTCAGCTGCAATAATCTTAGTTCCTTTAGCAAGATGTATGAGAATTCTGCAGTGATTGCTACAAACACAATGGTCAGTTCTCTCTCAACCCATGTCAACAAAGATAAGAATAACTCAGGTATGCATACAGAATCTTTCCTGGTGGATGCAGTCACAACAACTGTTGCAAGGTCGTCATTTCTTTTATCCCTCAGCCCAAGGCCATAGTGACCACAGACACTTCCCAGATTGGGTGGGGGAGGTGGCATTTTCTGGGGAAGATGGTCCAAGCCAGTTGGTCCCTTGAAAAGGCCAGCGTGCACACCAGTGTTCTGGACATGAGCGGTGCTTTTGGCATTTCAAGCATTCTAAGACACTCTCCCTCTAAGAACAATTGGCATCCAAATGGACAACATGTCAGTGGTTCGCTACATCAAACAAAAGGGAACCAGGTTTTACTCCTCGTGTCGAGAAGCTCTCAGGGTTTGGCAATGGGAGATCACTTCCAGCTGCTTTCAAATAGCAGTGCACATTCCAAAGAAGTCCAGTGTGATAGCAGACAAATTGAGTATGTCCATTTTATTACCTCACGAGTGGTCTCTTAACAAACTGAAGGACATGATTTTCAGTAAGTAGGGCCAGCCTTGGTGTGATCTTTTTGCTTCTCTACTAAAGAAGTGCAGCAGCTTTTTCTCCCTCATCCCCCCACCCCACGGGGAAATCACTGAGAGATGCTCTACTCCATGATTGCCCCACCCCCGGTCTTCTCTGTGCAAGTCCATCAATTCCCAAATTCCTCCAGAAAGCAGACAGGTTTAAGAGCGAAGTCGTCCTCATTGCATGTTACTGGCCTCGACAGATTTGGTTTCCCTTCCCTTGGCCTCATCTTCTGTACCCACTTTGGATTCTCAATCCAATTCCAGACCCTCCTTTTTCACCCGACAGGCATGACGCATCCAGATATTTCAACCACCAAGCAAACAGCGTCAATTCTCCATTCCCCTTGATAGCCAGACAACTGATGCTGTATTCCCTTGTTTGCTATATACAGTGGATATAAAAAGTTCACACACCCCTGTTAAAATGCCAGATGTTCATCATGTTACCCTGCTGCAGTCATCACGCTTGGGTTATCCTGCCGTCAGGCGGTCCCGCAGTCGGCCCGAATTCCAAAGTCTTGGTCCGGCGTTGGTTGCTGTCGCTTCTTCCCTGACGTCAGAGCGCCAGGGGTATATAAGAGGCATCCGACGCCATGTTCTTCAGTCTTTCTTGCCGCGCGGTGCCTGAAGCAGAAGCAGTTCGCAAGTGCCGGTCGGCCGACACCTGAGATTTTCGAATCGAATTTCAGTCTGAAGTCTTCAATAAAGCTAAGTACCCCGTTGGGGAACCTTTTCTTGCCTCAGTCTGATGTTAGAAAAAGTTAACAATTGCATTTCTTATGGGAAGCAAATACCTCATAAGGATTTCTATTCTTATTGTATTCCTTGCCTAGGCCCAGACCATGACGTCACAGGTTGTCGGTTTTGTGCTAGGTTTAATAAACAAACTATCAAATGCTGTTTTGACTTTGCAAGACATTACTTTGGTAGGAAATTTAATTATATCATGCCGTCTGAGCAGCCGACAACCGGCATGCATAAAAAATGCAAGGATAAGGACAGGCAGCCTAGGAACAAGCCAGACTCCGAGGCCTCTGCTGGGCCTGTCGCCGGTTCTCCGGTTTTCAGTGAGGTGCCTACGCAGCCCCTGACGACTGCAGAATTGGAAACCCAGACAGCTTTGGATTCTCAAGTGGGGGGTACTTGGCTGTTGCAGCCATCTCCATTAGGCCCTTCCGACACCGGAGGAGAAGGAGATCCCGATGCAGTAGACCGACTACACTCACCATTAAATCTTATGCTAAGCTTAAAACTCAATTAAAACCTAAAAAGACTGTACATCAGTCTCCAGTTCAAGGCCCCATGCCTAAGAAACAGATGCTTAAGATGGCTGAAGATTTGATTACCCTAATCAGGGGTTCACATCCATCTCCAGATAAAAGACCAAGACAAGAGGAGGATTTTGCTTCCTCTGACCAGGTTTCAATTTCCTCAGACTCTTCTGAGGAACAGGATTACGCTTTTTCCCCCTTATGAAGACTCTGATGCTGAAGACTCTATTCCCTCAGCATCTCCCCCTGAAGACTACTCCTTTGGGGAAACTTTACATACCATGAGGGAACATTTCCACTGGGAAGGCCAGGACTACTCTGATTCTAAGAAAAGGCTCCAAGAGTTCCTTTTACTACCCCAGCACAGACCACTTGCTATCCCTCCAGTTTTAGACATTGTGGATGATGTTTACTTGGAGTCTAGTCTAAATACAGACTCTCTACCTCCTGCTCCAGCCAAACCAGACAGATACTACAGAGTACCTGACTCTCACAAATTCCTTTATAAAAGCCCTGTGGCTGACCCAGAAACAATTTCCCAGGGTCCCAAAGGGGCTAAAGCTTCTATGGCTAAAAATCCTGTGCCCTCTGAAAGGGATTCCAGAGCCCTAGATAGATGGGGAAAGAAGATATACACCTCAGCTACTCTGGCCATGAGAGCATTAAATTGTCAGTTTCACATGCTGAAATACCAGCAATTCCTAATGTCTCAATTAAAGCAAAAAATGAGCACATATTCTGAACAGTCTGAATTTAAGGAAATGCAGTATCTGTTGCATGCAGCTGAACAGGTGGGCAAACATATGTGGATTTGATTCATTGGAAGCTTCCTGTAGAGCAGCTGTTACAGGGTCTGTCATACGTAGACATGCTTGGTTAAAAGAACAAACCCTGCCTGATCATGTTAAAGCAAAATTATTGGATGCACATTTACAGTAGGATGTATTATTTGGTGTCAAAGCAGAAGAGGTCTTAAAGAAAATGGAGGATAAGGCAAAGTCTATGCAGATGGTCAAGGATTTTTTACAGGTACAACCCCCTCGTTTCAGCAGAAATTGGCCAACAAAAAACTGGTCCTTTCCAGCTTCTGACAGATCACAGAGGGGCAAATACAGACGCCCAAGGGGCAGAGGTCAGTCACAAGGCCCTTACAAACCTCGCCAATGGGGTACTGCTACCCAGAAAGGAGGAGAAGACAGGCCCCAAGCTAGCAGAAGACAAACACAATGACTCAACCCTCAAACTACCAAGCAAATAAGTTCTGTTCACATTGTTGTCTTGTCTATTAAAGTAAACATCAGAGAAATTTTTATAATAATTACTTATAAGACATGTTCTTTTTTCTCTATCTTGTTTTTACTACAACAATGTATTAACATATACCTGCTTAACTTGTATGTAACTGTATGTAATTGTACTCTATATGTGGAGCTTTTCTCCCCGGGCCTCCGCTGAAAATGGACATGTATCCAGTCGGATTTATCCCGGTCAACAAATGTAAAATAAATAAAATAAAATAAAATAAATCTCTCTTGGCAGCTCCCTTGGGAGGAAAATTAGCACTTTTTGCAGACCACTGGCACATCATCACAAAAGACAAATGGGTCCTAAACATTGTCTCACAAGGATACAGATTCCACTTTCATACCTTGCCAAGGATAAAAGGAATGCCAAAACTGCCACCAAATCATTGGGCAGAGGCACAAAACCAAATTACAGCTCTCATGGACATGAGAGCCATTCAACAGGTACCTACACAGGAGCAAGGATAAGGATTTTACTCGAGACTCTTTCTAGTCCCAAGAAAGGACAAAGCATGGAGACCCATTCTGGATCTTTCAACTCCGAGCACCTATCTGCAAGTACCAAAATTCAAGATGCTAACACTACAGCAGCTTCTTCCCATGCTGGGCAAGAATGCTTGGCTAGTAACGTTGGACCTCAAGAAGGCATACCTGCATGTCCCTATCAGACAAAATTGCAGAAGATACCTCCGCTTCATTGCAGGTTCAGCCCATTATCAATTCTCTGCACTGCCCTTTGGCTTATCTACTGCGCCCAGGGTCTTCACAAAATGCCTGGCACCAGTAATTGCATACTGCAGACAAAGAGGAATTCAAATATACCCATACCTGGATGACTGCCTTATTCAAGCAGAAAGCAAGGACATTCTTTTAAAGCATCTGGCATTTGTCAAACACCTTCTAATTAGCCTAGGGTACACAGTAAACGAAAAGAAATCAAAACTAGTGCCCTCACAAAACATAATATTCCTGGGTGCCAGCTTGAATACAATGGCCCAGATGGCTTATCTCACGCCAGGCAAGCAACAACAGCTGACTCAATACTTCAAAATAATGGCAACAAAGACCCAACTCCCTGCAAGAAAAATTCTGCTAGCCTTGGGATTCATGGCATCTTGCATACTACTAATACCATTTGCAAAACTGTATATGAGGTATTACAATGGTACCTGAAAAGCGTATGGACTCAGCACAGCCACAGCTTGGAAACAATGATACCACTCATTCCCTGCCTACAACAGGAGTTTCTATGGTGGGCACAGGCATGTCACCTCAACAAGGGTCAGCCTTTCACCTTACCCACAGCCAGGCAAACTATGACAACAGATGCATTGGACTATGCCTGGGGAGCACACATGGCAGGACAGTGCATTCAGGGCAAATAGACTACAGATCAAAGGCATCTGCATATAAATAAACAAGAAATGCTAGCAGTACAGAATGCCCTAACAGCTTTCAAGGACCTCTTACACCCAGGACAACTAATAATAAAGACGGACAATACCACAGTAATGTGGTATATAAGCAAGGGGGCACACATTCCTACCCTCTATGCAGGCAAGCAATGACCTTGTGGAACACAGCACTGTCTTACCAGTTTCAACTACAAGCACAATTCCTGCCAGGAAAGAAAAACACATTGGCAGATGACCTAAGCAGAAACATCATGGATCCCCACGAGTGGAAACTAGATCCACAAGTATTTGCAATGATAACTCAGAAATGGGGATGCCCAGACATAGATCTGTTTGCCAACCCCCAAAACTACCAACTTCAAAAATTTTGCACAAGGACATTCCACCCACAAGCTTGGAAAGTGGACGCCCTCTCATTCAGTTGGAAAACATTAACAGTGTATGCCTTTCCTCCACTGCCTCTTCTAGCAAAGGTACTGCTGAAAGCCAGATTAGAGAGGCCACAAATGATACTCATTGCACCAGACTGGCCACACCAGCACTGGTATCCAATTCTAAGGAACATGGCACATGGCCCACCATGGATTTTACCACAAATTCCTCACCTGCTCACCCAGCGAGACAATCAGATTCTACACAGCCAGCTCAAGACTTTAAACCTGGCTGCATGGCAAATTACTTAAACAACCAGCCAACACCTCTATCCAAAGCTGTTATGGATGTCATTCTGGAGGCCATGAGGCCCAGCACCAGGAAAGCCTATTCAGACAAATGGAAAAGATTTTGCGCCTGGAACCAGGCTAAAGGCCAAAATCCCCTTGATCCAAACATTCCTCAGATTCTACAATATTTAACTGAGATGTTGCACAAAGGACTTTCCTTTTCATCTATTAAGATCCACGCCTCAGAAATTTCAGCTCATTACAACACGGATCCTCCTTTATTTTCACATCCACTCCTACGACAGTACCTCAGAGGGGCTAAGAACATAAGACCGCCCAGGAGAGCACCAACACCTACTTGGGATCTCAACTTTGTTCTGGAAAAGCTTACACTGCCGCCCTTTGAACCAGCTTTTTCTGCTGATTTAAAATTTCTTTCATGGAAGATTGCCCTGCTACTAGCAATAACTTCAGCTAGAAGAGTCTCAGAGCTACAGGCACTAATGGCAGTGGAGCCTTTCCTTATTTTTCATCAAAACAGAGTCTCTCTATGAACCTAACCCTTCCTTTATGCCAAAGGTGGTATCCAGTGTGGCCCTAAACCAAACCATTAATTTGCCCACCTTTTTCCCAAATCCCCAGAACAAAGGAGAAAGACTCCTGCACTCTTTGGACATTCACAGGCAATTACGTTACTACTTGAATAAAACTAAGGTTTTCAGAAAATCTGACCAGCTCTTTGTAGCCTATGCTGCAGGATCACAAGGAAAAGCTATCTCAAAACAGACCATTTCAAAATGGATAGGATATTGCATACGTTTCTGCTACATGCATCATGGGAAACCGGTACCTGCTAACATTAGGTCCCACTCCACCAGGGCTACAGCTACATCAGCAGCCTTTCTCAGGGGGGTGCCAACCAAGGATATTCTGGAAGCTGCAACTTGGAGTTCAGTGCACACCTTCGCCAAACACTATCACTTACCTCTATATTCTAAGACTAGAGCTGGTTTTGCCACTGCAGTTTTGCAGGGCCTACTAGCTTCTTCTAATCCTGTTTAACTCCACCACCCAACCTTAGCTTTGGGATTCAACCCAAGTGTGATTGAACATAGTACAGTTTTGTACCTACCATAAATGTAGATGTTCGAGTGTTCACCCTGCTGCAGTCCAGGTTACCCTCCCTCCAATCCCTCTGAACTAGCTGGACTTATCGATACCATTCTATCCTATACAACCTCTGTGGTGTATTTGCTTGTGCCTGAAGGTATTGTTTTGTTTTTTATGTACATTTTTATATAGCAATATATATATATTTTGCCTACCTATTGGGGGCACCTGACATCTGGGGCAAGAAAAACTGAAGAACATGGCATCGGATGCCTCTTATATACCCCTGGCGCTCTGACGTCAGGGAAGAAGCGACAGCAACCGACGCTGGACCAAGACTTTGGAATTCGGGCCGACTGCGGGACCGCCTGATGGCAGGATAACCCAAGTGTGATGATTGCAGCAGGGTGAACACCCAAACATCTACATTTATGGTAGGTACAAAACTGTACTGTTTTTGTGATGTGTGCACACCCTTAAACTAATACTTTGTTGTGTGTGCACACCCTTAAACTAATACTTTGTTGTGTGTGCACACCCTTAAACTAATACTTTGTTGAAACAAGTTTTGATTTAATTACAGCTTTCAGTCTTCTTGGGTAGGAGTCTATCAGCACAGCATATCTTGTTTTGGAAGTATTTGCCCACTCTTCCTTGCAAAAGCGCTCCAAATCTGTCAGATTGCAAGGGCATCTCTTGTGCAGAGCCCTCTTCAGGTCTCCCCACATATTCTCTGTTTGGATTTAGAACTGGGCTCTGGCTGGGCCATTCCAAAACTTTAAATGTTAAGTTGTCAATCTCGCCTTCATTCTTGCTTGATGGGTTCGGAGCCGATCCCTCGGCTCCGACTCGGCACTTGCTTTAGCTCGAGAACTCCTTTTACCAGCTCGAGGCAGCCCCATATCCCATGATGCAAGGCAGGAAGTACCCAGATCTCGTTTGCCGCTTCGCTTGGGAGGTCTTCTCTTTACCAGCTCCTGGTAAGTAATTCACTTTTGTGACATTTAAGCCCCTTTTACTTAAAAACCTTTTATTTTTGATAGTTTAACTTTAAACTTAACTTTCTGACAGAAATCCCTGTCTCTTTTAAATTTTTTAGTCAGTTAATTTCCCTTTCCCATCCCCCCCCCTGTTAGGGTGTGTGTGTTGGTTTATTTTACTAAATCCCCTTTTGGGATTAATTTAATTTAATTGGACTGGTGTGTGTGTGTTTTTTGGGCACCATGTCTAAAGAGAGGGTTTCAGGTTTTAAGAAGTGTGACTCGTGCTGTCAGAAGATGTCTCTGACAGACGGTCACACTTCTTGCCTGTACTGTTTAGGCCCTCTTCACCTGCAGGACTCCTGTGCTATTTGTCACTCCTTCAGCCAGAGAGTCCTGCAGGAGAGAAGGAATAAGTTGATTCTGAGGGGTCTTCTTAAGCCGGAGGGCTCTCCGCCAAGTCGGCCCCACAAAATCAACAAAATCTGCCAAGACCCAGGCTTCTGTTTCTAAGCCTGTGGCCTCGCCCGACTCGTATAGAGTCGAGATCGCCCGCTGGAGCCGATTCTGATCTACTAAGCCTTCGCGCCGATGGCTATCGGTGCCGAATCTGCTGACCACTGTGGGTCGGTTCCGACCGCTCCGACACCCACGCGCACGGCATCGGTGTCGGCCCGATCGGCTCCGACACCCATGTGGCACAGGCATCGTGTCGGCCCGATCGGCTCCGACACCGTTATTTGGTGGCTGTATCGCCCGCTGGAGCCGATACATCGAGCGTTCTGCCGGCTCCGAAATCGGTGCCGACAGGATCAATAATATCGGCTCCGATGACCCATTCCAGGAAGAGGTCGAGGTCTCCTTCCTTGGAGCCGATACTTTCGCCCGCCTCCCTCTTCTATCGGAGCGGAGCCATCGGAGCCGATCTTCAAGGTCATCCAGGTTGTCAGACCATGACCTAGAGAGAGTGGTCAGTAGATTGCTCAAGTCACAGGTACTGGCCCAAATGCTACACAGTCCGTCTCAGCAGACGACTGTTGGTCCACACCCCGTTACAGTTCCTCCTTCAACTCTACCCCAGAGTTTGGAGTTGGAGTCTTCGGGCAGGGTTACTGCTACGGCTGGAGGACGGATACCCCTTCTGTTCCTTCAGCCCCTACTCTTATCTCCTCTTCCTTAGAGGGATTCGTGGTCGGGCTTCCATGGTCTCCTCCGAGGGGTGAGTGGCATCGGACCCTTGTCCGAACCCGCTCTTCCCCTTGGAGCCTCGGCCTTGGTGAGCTCGGCTCCGACATCTGCCTCGGAGACTTCCCTTTCGGTGGCCCCTGGAGTTCCTAGCTCTTCGAGCGGGTCTCTCGGACCTGCCTGGGAGGGGAGCATTCGAGGTGATGAAGAGTGTACTGGCCACTGGTATCAGTCAGCAGTCTCTTCCCGTAGCTCCTCCCTTTATTGTACCTGTTGACATCTCTGCCACTTCTCTTGCTACAGGACCCAGAGATCCTCCGCCTCAGGTTTCCCCATTGGGAATTTCCCTCTTCCGAGGATTCTCCTGATGTTTCGGGAGATCCTCCTAGGAAGAGGACTTGTAAGAGGAAGCATGTAGACTCCCTGAGTCTGTCACTCGGATACTGACTTTGATGAGTCAGAGGGATCCCTAGATCCCCTCTGAGGATGTCTCCTTCTCAGACATCCTAGAACTTCTGAAACAGAGGGAAACTGGCCTCCAACAATCCCTCTGAGGATGAGTCAGTATACCTAGAGGCGTTTGGATCTCGGCCCTCCACCTCCTGGGTGTCTCCGCCTTCGACCCCTTATGCAGGTTATAGCACGAAGGCGTGGACAGCTCCTGACTCTGTAGAGCCAGTCCCTAGGAGGCCTTCTAAATTTATAACTGCCCCTAGTGACAAACAATTCCTTACAAAGGGTGTCCCCGCTGATGCCATGGTGGTGGCTGCGGCCACCAAAAAGGAACTTGCAGATCCTTCCGTGCCCGCCCACCCCCCTAAAAGGGACTCTAGGACCATGGATAGGTACGCAAGCGGATGTTTTCCTCAGCGACCTTTGCTATGCTCGCTGAATTATCTTTGTCACTTCACCAGACTCCAGAGAGATATCCTGAAGGAGCTGGGAGAAGTAGTTCAGGATCCTACAGCTGCAGGGGCCCAAGAAAAGATTGCTTCGCAGCTAGGAACCCTCAATTCCATTGCTAACTCCTCCATGCGGCTAATATCTTATGCTGCTGATGGAGCGAGTAGAGCCGCAGGCACAGGTGTGGCTCTTAGACGCCAAGCCTGGATGCGGCTATGTGATTTTGCGGATCCCTTTAAGGCGCCTTCACAAATTCTCCCTTTGATGGGTCAGCTTTGTTTGGCCCTCAGGTGAAGGAAACCTTGACCAGGTGTGAGCAGGACGGCAAGACTCTTTCTGCTGTTGGAGTCCGTTTTCCACCCCTTCTAGGCCTTATCCCAAAGGACAGAAGGGTGGGAAGATGTGGTTCCGTAAATCCCAAGGAGTCACGCCGATTCACGTGGTCAGTTTACCCCTAGAGGCAGAGGGGTAACAACAACAGACGCCGCTCTAGAGGCAGAGGGGTCCAAGAACCAGGGCAACAGGGAGTCTCTTCCTGAAAAGCCTTTTCAGCATCCCTGAGGTGTTGCCCGGCTGTCCCTCCTTGGAGGCAGTCGGGGGAAGATTATCACTGTACCCAGAAGCCTGGCATTCCCTCACTCAAGACAGATGGGTACAGTCGATCATATCCAAGGGTTACATAATTCCTTTCGAGGAAAGTCCTTCCCCTCAAGTTCCCTTCCAGATGTACCACCCGGTCTAAGGGACATTGCAGAGTTAGAGATCGCAAAACTACTGCAAAAAAGAGCCATTCAGCCAGTCACAATAGACCATTCAGAGCCCGGAATCTACTCAAGGTTCTTTTTGGTCCCCAAAAAGACGGGAGACTGGAGACCAATATTGGATCTCAGCAGACTCAACAAGTCTGTCAGGAAGACAAGATTCCGAATGGTCACTCTTCAGTCAATTCTGCCCTTCTTACAGAAGGACAACTGGATGTGCTCAATAGATCTTCAGGATGCGTACTATCACATCAAAATTCACAGACGCCCAGGAGATTTCTCCGCTTCGGCTGGGGTCCAGTCATTTCCAGTTCAGAGCCCTGCCCTTTGGTCTCACTACAGCCCCCAGAGTGTTCACCAAATGCATGGCAGTGGTCACGGCTCACCTGAGACGCCAAGGATTCCAGGTGTTTCCGTATCTCGACGACTGGCTCCTGTCAGCCACCACCAGGCATCAGCTTATACAAGCCAGGGATTACACAATAGACCTTTGTTCTCATTTGGGCATCTCAGTCAACTACGAAAAGTCATCCTTATCGCCCTGCCAGTCTATTACCTTCATAGGCGCAAACTTAAACACTGTTCGGATGTCAGCTACCCTTACAGAACAAAGAGTTTCAGACATTCAGACTCATGTCAGGATCATTCTGGCCAGCAAAAGGTACAGGCCAGAATGGTTCTAAAGGTATTAGGTCTTATGGCTGCGGCCATCACTCTTCTTCCCTGGCTCGATTCTACATGCGCCTCCTTCAGTGGATGCTGTTCACACAGTGGTCATACCAGCAACTTCCCAATGCGTCACCAGATTCTGGTGACACAAACATGCAAAGAACATCTTGCTTGGTGGATCACATCGCCTCAGGTTCACCAAGGCAGGTGCTTTGTACCTCCCTCCCCGATAGCCACTGTCACCACGGATGCCTCCCTGATCGGGTGGGGCCGTCATTATCAGGGCGGGATGGTTCATGGGACGTGGCAACTGCTCGAGTACCATCTGCACATAAATGTCCTGGAGATGAGAGCAGTGCTTTTAACGTTGCAAGCCCTCAACGACTTTCTTCCCGTAGGGACAATTGCAGTCCACACAGACAACATGTCTGTAGTTTGGTATATCAACAAACAGGGCGGAACCAAGTCCTACCCCTTGTGTCGAGAAGCGCTCAGACTATGGCAATGGGCGATCTCCTCTCATCGGTTTCTGGTAGCAACGCATATCCCTGGGAAAACCAACATTATAGCGGACAGATTGAGCAGAGCTATTCTCATGCCTCACGAGTGGTCTCTCAAGCAATCCATAGCGGAAGAGATTTTTCTGGAATGGGGTCGCCCATGTTGCGATCGTTTTGCTACTGCGCAAAACAGCAAATGTCCAGACTTCTTCAGCCTCTTCGCTCTAGGAGGCCATCCCCCAGAGACGCTCTGACCCAGGATTGGCCCCAGGGACTTCTTTATGCCTTCCTCCATTTCCTCTGATCCCTCAGGTGATCCAGAAAGCTACCGTTTTGAGAGCCAAATTGATTCTCATTGCCCCTTACTGGCCTCGACAAGTTTGGTTCCTGTTCCTCCATCGTCACCTTTTGGTGCAGCCGTGGCATCTGGACCCAGTGCCAGATCTACTGATTCACCAATCCGGTCAGCTGCACCGGTCAATCCCTTCTCTCAACCTCACAGCATGGTTGCTCCACTTCCTTCCTTAGCCAGGCTTCCTTTGATCTCTAACCCAGTTAGAGATATCATAGTAGCTTCACTAAAATCCTCTACCAGGAGGATTTACACAAGCAAATGGAACGTTTCTCTTATTGGGCTAAGGCCCAAAATATTGATCCTTTTACTGCCCCTGTTCAGGCAGTTCTGGACTTCTTAGCAGAGATTTTCCATGCAGGCTCCTCTTCTTCCACAGTCAGAGTTCAGTTGGCTGCTATCTCTAATTTTCATGTCGGGATAGCAGATCATAATATTATGTCCCATAGACTCTGCAGGGCCTTTTTGAAAGGGATTTTCCTACTAAAGCCTCCAATCAGGAATCCTCCTCCTCAGTGGGATTTAAATTTAGTGCTGACATCCTTGATTCTTCCCCCCTTTGAGCCAGCTGTTTCTTGTTCCCTGAAATATCTTTCTTGGAAAACTTTATTCCTAGTGGCTATTACATCTGCCAGGAGGGTGTCTGAACTTCATGCTCTTCGGTTCGACCCCTATTTGATTTTTCACAAAGACAGAGTATCTTTGAGAACTAATCCATCCTTGTTACCTAAGGTCGCTTCAAAAAACAATCTGAATCAATCTATTGATCTCCCTGTATTTTTTCCCAACTATTCAGATAGAGCTGAACAAAAGCTACATTATCTTGATGTCCACCGTCAGCTCAGATATTATTTGGACAGAACAAAAAAATTTAGAAAATCTGATCAACTTTTTGTTTCCTATGCGGATAATAAAAAAGGCCTTCCTGTTTCTAAAGTGACTTTGTCCAGATGGCTTTCTTCGGTCATCACTGAAATTTATACGATCAGGGGAAAACAGCTGTGCTCAAAACCTAAAGCACATTCAACTAGGAGTTTAGCTACTTCTACAGCTTTTCAAGCTAGACTGCCTTTAGACACTATTTGTGCAGCGCCACTTGGGCCACTCCTCACACTTTTGTTTCCCATTACAAATTGGACTTGGCCTCCAGGGACAGAGCCAGTTTTGGCTCTACAGTCCTCAAGAGTTTGTTCCATTGAGCCACCCAGGATAGAGGTGCTAGGACGCGGTCCCATCAAGCAAGAATGAAGGCGAGATTGACAACTTAACATTAAGAGGTTATGTACCTACCATATCGCTCCATGTTACCTGTCTTCTCTCGCCTTCTTTCTTGACCCTCCCTCCTTCCCCCTGGCCTGGACAGACCTTGTATAAGAAACTATAATGCTAAAGACCATTTAGACCTGGTCCTTTTTCCATTTGTAAGTTTCTTCTTCCTTTGGGAAGTATTGTTTATGCTTGGTGTTATTGCCCTTTTGTCAACAAACGAGATCTGGGTACTTCCTGCCTTGCATCATGGGATATGGGGCTGCCTCGAGCTGGTAAAAGGAGTTCTCGAGCTAAAGCAAGTGCCGAGTCGGAGCCGAGGGATCGGCTCCGAACCCATCAAGCAAGAAAGAAGGCGAGAGAAGACAACTAACATGGAACGTTATGGTAGGTACATAACTTCTTATTTTCTTCTGGTGAAGCCATTCTTTTGTTGACTTGGATATATGCTTGGGGTCATTGTCATGTTGAAAGACTCTTCATCTTTCTAGCAGATGTCTGAAGGTTTTGGGCCAAAAGTGACTGGTTTTTGAAACTGTTCATAATTCTGTCCACCTTGACTAAAATCCCAGTTCCAACTGAAGAAAAGCACTCCCAAACCATGATACTGCCACCACCATGCTTCACCATGGGGATGGTGTTCTTTTGGTGATGCGAAGTGTTGTTTTTGTGCCAAATGTACCTTTTGGAATTGTGGCCAAAAAGTTCAACCTTGGTCTCATCAGACCATAACACATTTTCCCACATGCTTTTAGGAGACTTGCTGTATTGTTTTACAAATTTTAGCTGGGCCTGGATGTTTTTCTGTGTAAGAAAGTGCTTCTGTCTTGCAACCCTACCCCGTAGTCCAGACATATGGAGAATATAGGAAGTTGTTGTCACATGTACTACACAACCAGTACTTGCCAGAAATTCCTGCAGCTCCATCAGTGTTGCTGTAGGTTTCTTGGCAGCTTCCCTGACCAGTTTTCATCTTGTCTTTTCATCAATTTTGGAGGGACGTCCAGTTCTTGGCAACGTTACTATTGTCCGATATTTTTCTACATTTTTTGATGACTGTCTTCACTGTGTTCCATGGTATATCCAATGCTGTGGAAATGTTTTTGTACCCTTCTTCTGACTGATACCTTTCAGCAATGAGATCCCTTTGATGCTTTGTAAGCTCTCTGTGAACCATGGCTTTTGCTGTAGCAGGCAGCTGAGTAAATGTCAGGAAAGCGCAACTAGGACAGCTGAACTTTATTTGGGGTTAATCAGTCTCTTTAATTGATGGCAGGTGTGTACCCAAGAAGACTGAATGCTGTAATTAAATCAAAAGGTGCTTCAACAAAGTATTAGTTCAAGGGTGTGTGCACAGAACAAAAGTATTACTTTAAGGGTGTGCACACTCATGCAACCAGCATATTGTACATTTTGTATATTTTTCCCCTAACAGATTTGTTTGTTTTTCATTTGAATTGTACAGGTTATAGGTAACAATAAACATGGGAAAAGTTTTGAAATTATTTATTGTGGTCTCTTTTTTTATATCACAAAAACCTGGCATTTTAACAGGGGTGTGTAAACTTTTTATATCCACTGTACTTCTGTCTTAATATAAGGCATCCACAAGAAAAGTTTACAGAAACAAATGGAAAAGATTTGCTTTTTGGGCATGGCAAAAACACATTGATCCCTTGTCAGCTCCTGTACAAAGTGTCCTGGAATTTATGCAGCAATTTTTAATGTGGGAGATAGCTCCTCAACAGTTAGTCCAGTTGGCACTAATTTCTAATTTTTACACTGGATTTGACATCTCTGCCTTGGCTTCATCTAAACTTTGTAAAGCCTTTTTAAGAGGCACCCTCCTGCTCAGACCACCTTAAAAAGATCCTACTCTACTATGGAACTTAAATTTGGTACTACAGACCTTAATTCAGTCCCCCTTCAAACCAGCAGCTAAATGTGAACTTAAATTCCTGACCTGGAAAAATATTTTTCTAGTGGCCAACACTTTTATTAGAAGAATTTCAGAACTTCAAGCTTTATCATCTAAACCTCCTTACTTGATTTTTTCATAAGGATAGAGTGACATTACATACCAAAGCTTCTTTCCTGCCAAAGGTGGTGTCAGAATCCAGTATTAGTCAGTCAATTAATTTACAATGTTACATTTATTGGATGTTCACAGATAGTTACGCTTTTACTTAGAACAAAAATCAGAAGTACAGACCAATTGTTTGTATCCTTTGCAGATTCAAAATTGGGCAAACCAGTTGCAATGGTCACTTTAGCCAAATGGCTGATGGATTGCTTGATGTGTATTTACAACAAGGTGGGTCTAACCTTACCAAAACCTTTAAGAGCACATTCGACTAGGTCTATGGCAACTTCCACGATATTTCTTTCTAAAGCTTCCATGGATGATATATGCACAACTGCAACCTGGACCAGTCCTCATACTTTTATCACTCATTACAAATTGGATCTGATCTCTAGGGGAAGAGCAGCCTTTGGCTCAGATGTGCTCAAGAACATCTTTCGAGTCCACTCAGGAATTTAGGTAGCTGGGGACTCTGTCCCAGTTGTTGAGGAATGAATGAAAATTGACAACATCAGATAAAGAAGTTGTGTACTCACCATAACATTCCATCTCTGTTGTCCATTTTCATTCTTCTTTAACGTTCCACCTACGACCCCCTATCCTTTTCTTACTTGACTTCTGGAAGAACGAAAGACTGCAAGGGCACAACTGTCCTTCAGACTGAGCTCCAGATAGACTCTGTAGTTTCTTTCCCAAATTGTTTCATACCTTTATCAATATAGGTATGTGTGTGTATATATATATATATATATATATATATATATATTTTTTTTTTTGGATATGAAACCGTGAACAAGGTCTGAGGAGTGTTAAGATTGGTGCATTATGGGAAAGGTAGGAGCTTGAGAGTTTTTTGGTGGCAACAAGCTTTAGTAATGGCAGAGTCAGATCCAAAGATTGAATCTGAACCCAGATGTCCCAGTTGTTGAAGAATGAAAATGGACAACACAGATGGAACATTTCAAAGTAAACTTTATTGTCATACAGATGAACACAGAGGAAAAAGTGCGTATCATTTCACAAAATTTCAATGCTCAGGCTTGTACCATATGAACGACAGTATACAGAAGGAAGATAGATTAAATTAATAATAAAATATAGATTAAAAATAGAAAAAGATACAAAAAAGTAAATAAAGTGAAACAAACTTGAAAGCTGTATTTGCATCAGAAACATAAATACAACAGTAGGAATAGACTCAGTAGAAATACAAGGATATGCAAAAAACAGTAGTATAATGAATAAAATAAAGGCACAAATGTAAACTTGCCCACCACCAATATATACCATAGACTTACAGTTTTCCCAGTGCAGATAGAGACTTTTGAAGTGAACTGTTCTGAGAGTTTATGTAAACAGCCACGACATGTTGCACACAAATAATGTTTTACCTAGGTACCGAGTTAGGCTATGGGTTTGTTATTCAGCAGTCTGATAGTGTGTGGGAAGAAGCTGTTATGGATTCTGGATGTCCTGCATCTAATGCTTCTGTAGCACTTCCTTGTTGTCAGGAGTTTGAACAGTCCATGAGCCAGATGGTGTACATCCCTCAATAGTTTTTGGAGACTGCCATAGCATCTGTTTGAATATATGTCCTGTAGGGATTGAAGGTTGGAGCCAATGATTTTGTGGCCTGTTTAACAATCTTATCTATTGCCTTCCAATCAGCTTGAGAGCAATTTCCGTACCAGACAACAATGTTATTTGTTAGTGCACTCTCAGTGGTGGCTTTGTAGAAGTTGAATAGGACCTGTGGGGGGGGTTTAGATCTGCGAAGTCTCCTAAGTAAGTGGAGACATTGTTGGGCTCTGTTTATGAGGTAGGAAGTTTGTGCCCCAACTTATTTCTTGCAGGATATGTACCCCTAGGAATCTGGTACTATTTGCTCTCTCCACTGCGGCACCATTGATGATTATAGGGGTGTGTGGCTTTTTCTTCCTAAAATCGATGATGATTTCCTTGGTTTTCCCATCATTTAATGCCAAGTTGTCAGTCCACCAATGAAATAGCTGGTTCACTTCGTCCATGTAGGCCCCCTCGTCTTTCTTCTTTATAAGACCGATTATTGTGGTATTTGCAAATTTGATGATTGTGTTTGACTGATGCATAGCTGTGCAGTCATGTGTAAGAATTGTGAAAAGTGGATTGAGTACGCAACCTTGTGGGACCCCAGTGTTTAGGGTAATGTTGTTTGAGTGATGTTTTCCAGCTAAAATTATTTGTGGCCTTTCAGTTAGGAAGTTGAGGATCCAGTTGGTTATGGTTATGGCGAGTGAGTAACTTTATTTGTAGTGCTAAGGGGCTATGGGCAAGGGAGGAGGATTACACACTGGCATGTATTTATATTCCACCTAAAACTACTATAAGTGAACATAAGAAAATTCTGGGAGAAATAATCCGCTTTCAGCAAGGAGTATTACTTATAGTTGGGGACTTGATTTGCAGCAGTGAAGATGTGTCCTGGGGGGCTAGGAGGGCAAATATGATAAAGGAGGGTAGATTTTTGAAGAAATTTAGGAAAATGCTTGGCATGGAAGATGTGAATTCTGTACTAGGAGTTTGGAGTGGATTTACCATTGTTTCCCAAGATACAAAAACTTGGCTAAGCTAGACAGAATTTACATTTCACAGGAACATGTACATTTAATTGAAAGTCCTGATTCGCACCCAATAACTATTTTCAAATCATGAGCCAATAATAACCAAAATAAAAACAGGGTAATGAAATAAAAATTAAATGCTGGCGCTTTCCTACCTATCTCTTGAAAAGAAAGGAATTTAAGGAATGGATAGTGGAAATTGTTCAGGAGCTGTTATAGAAGATGGAATTTTTTTCTGAAAATATAGCTAGTGAATGGGATGAAGTAAAAGAAAAGGAGATATGGATAAGAAGTAACTAGAATAATGTAGAGGGACTGACAAATATTCAAGTATTGCAGAATAGGGTGAATCTCACAGAAGAAGAAGAGGAGCAATTGCAGAATGTGAAACAGAAAATAAGGTATTACCTGAATAATATGCATGATTTAGAAAGATTGCTGTTAAGCAACTGTTTTTTGATAACTAGAGCACAAAATCTTTTAGCACAATGACTCAGATAACAGAAAGTAGAAGGAGCTGTCGTCAAGCTTAGGGAGCCTATAACACGCAAGATAACGAGATCCTGTAGAGGTAATAGAAATATTTCAGAAATTCTATGAAAGTCTGTATAAAGTAGAAAGATATGAAAATCGGTAAAAGGTACAAATGTAAATGTTTATGGAAGAATTAAGTATGCCAAGATTAGAGGTAGATGAGGCTCAATTACTAACAGGATAGGAGGAGATGAGATAAAAATAGTGATGTATAACCAATCCACAGGAAAGTCCCCAGGAATAGATGGTATTCCTTTGGCAGTTTGGAAGCCAGAAGGGAAAAAACTGATAAAGATCTCAAAGCTTTTGTTTAACCATATTCTTAGAGGAGAAGAAGCAACATCGTGGAAGAAAGCTGTGGTAGCTGTAATACCTAAAGAGGGTAAATACCCATCAGATCCAGCTTCATACAGGCCCATTTCAGTACTAAGCCATGATTATAAAGTGTTTGTCTATAATGGCTAAAGGAATGGCAGAAGTGATGCCAAAATTGATAGATATAGATCAGTGTGGTTTTTGACAACATTAACAAAACATTGATGATCCAATGGGAAGGGAGAATGCAAGAAAATACCACCGTTTGGTCTTGATGCAGAGAAATCATTTGACAGAGTAAGCTGGGACTTTATGAGCAGAGCAGTGGAAGCGTTTGCATTCCTTGATAAAATTATAAGGTTGATTAAGAGGATAGTTGAGGGATTGGAGGCAAAAATTAAACTGGGTGGGTTCCTCTCTGATAATTTCAGGAACCAGGCAGGGGTGTCCCCCTTCCTGTGTGTTGTTTGCATTATATTTAGAACCATTGGCAAAGAAAATAAGTGACTCAGAAATTCAGAGATATAATTGGTATGGTAGTCAAGAAAAGGTGGCTCTGTTTGCGGATGATATTATACCTGATAAAATCAGAAAAGGACATTTCAGTACTGTAGAACATTTTGAGACAGTTTCAGATCTTTTTGGGATACAAAGTCGATGAAGCTAAAACAAAGGCAATAGCAGTAAAGTATGTACCCACACACAAACTGATTCAGCAATATCCATATTTATGGGGACATGATGAAATGAAGTACTTAAGAGTATGGATTAAAAATGACTCCAGTGTGGCATGTAAGGATATGTGGGAGGAGACTAAACAAAAGATAATGCAAAAACTGAGATATGGATAGTAAGATACAAGCAGTTTAAATGTTAGATCAGGCATATTTTTATCAACCAGAGGAGAAGTTGTGGATAGCAATTAATAAAGAGCTGAAGGATTTTATCTGGGAGGGGAAGATGGCAAGTGTGAAGTGGGAAAATATGATTTTTCAGTAGAACAAGGTGGATTGGGAATTGCACGATTTGTAGGGGTATTTCAGAGCTACACAGTTAAGTCTCCTATACATATTACAAGCAGAATCATATAATTCAAAGTGGAAAGTGGTGATGATACAGTGGGAAGCTCAAAAACAAGGATTTTGGATGCAGGTCTTTAAGGAGAATAACAGTGATCATGTGGAATATTGTATTCATTAAGTAGAAGAAAGTATTCTAAGAACTAAACCAACATGAGAGTGGAGAAATGAGATTCTGCCAGTAGGGATGACTGCAATTAGGGATACAGGTAGTAGGCAGGAGGGCGCTGGAATTTATTGGTGAAAACTGCCAAAGGAGCCAAGGTATTGGGAGCAAATAACTAGAGAGAGAAAGGTAATAGAATGGGAAGATGCCAAGATTTATTTGGACTGCAGGTTAGAGATTGCCTTCCCTCTCAAGGTTTGATATCAGAATATAGGCAAAGAGAAAGAAATAGTTGAGTCCTAAATGAAAGACCAGCACTGGTAGAATTTTTAGTAGAGTCTAGAATAGAAGCTGCTGTTAAAAAAGGAGTAATCATTAGGGCATATAAAATATTGCTTAATAACTATAAGAATGAATCCGAGGAGGTTAGAAAGGATAGGAAAGATAGACTGGGTAAGCAATTCACAAAGAAACAATGGGAGTGGGTTTATATGTATGTCTCCCAACTATGCAACAAAATCTAGAAGATTTCGGATTTTTGCTTGGAAATGTTTACATGGGTTTTTTTTATACCCCAAGTAGACGCCAGAGAATTTTTCCTCAACTAGACAGCAAATGTTGGAGTTGTGATGGGGAAGAAAGCAGTAATTGGGAGCATGTTTTCTGGGAGTGTAATGATTCCCTGCAGACTACTCTATCAGAGATCCTGGGTGAGCAAATTGGTGCATCTAGGGAAATTATTTTTATGAGCTATGATACAGAATCAGAATTGCCTAGACGTATTTAGACCTTGCTGAGTCTAGTTATGGTGCTGTCAGAAAAGCAATTACTAGAAAATGGAAACAAAGTCTAAACCAGCTGTACTAGAAGTAGTGAATATAATATAAAACAAATGGAATTTGGATCTTTAGAAAAGGGTAGGAGCAAATTACATTGGAAAAAAATGGAATTGTGGGAACAGTACATACGGGGGATCAATGAGGTTTAATAAAAAGCAGGATTTGAATTGGCTATGTAGAGTTTGAATGACAATGATTGGGTAGATTATACGTGATGTGTAATGTTTGCAAGTAAAATGTTGTCATTAGGGCTTGTGAGATGTAATGCTTGCAACCAAGATTATATCAAAATGGTTTGATTTCATTTATATAAATGCATGATTGCCTATGTTGTAAGTGGTAATTTAATAAAGATGTTCTTTAAAAAAAGTTGGAGGGGGTTGGGGAGAATGACCACCTGACCTTCAGGATGGTGGGAGTATAATCCAGTAGATGTTCTTTTAGAATTTATTTTTATGAAGAAAATGGATTTTTTTTAAATCAGTATATTTTCAGAGATGGAGAAGTAAGGAAGAAGTGGACTTAAACATTTTCAATGCATGTTCTCAGGATGATAAGCACATTATCTTTTTTTTTAAGCTGTCAGTTGTGGAAGCAAATGTGACTGAGTCAGAAAATCTTCTGTCAGCCAGAAGCTTCTAATGAATGAGGTAAACTGAACTAAGAGAAGTAAAAAAAAATGGTTATCTTGAAAGAATAATTTGCACAGAGAATTTGAAATTGACAAATGGCATGAGGTTACTAAACACAGTAATACATCCAGAAGGTTGATCAATGAGAGTCTTTGAAGCAGGAAGAGATTATGAAATTTTGCCTTTCATAAAAAAATTGTGGATGTGTTACATTTGCCAAAGGAGCTTTGTAGTGGAGTTAAAGTAATTCATGGAATGAGAAGAAAGTTAGAAGGTAAGGTACTGCCCAGACAAGTTACAAATTTGATGCATTCTTAAAAGGCCAAAGAGTGGTGTTGGTAAATATAACTAGGAAAAACAGAGGAATATGATGGAGAAAGCTTAAAATCAAGCTGTCTGTGACTTGTCTGCAGACATAATTGAGGCAAAACAGCAGCTTAATTAATATTGGATTGAATTGTGTAATCCTGGAAAATAACCTCATTTGTATATAATGCTGTTTTAAGTATAATTTGGTTGGGTCAGGAATTTTTCTTTAAAAACAGTCCAAGATGCTGAACATCATAGCATCATAGAAAGTTACTAGGGTATTGGCCCTGAGGCCCTTATAAGTGTAGCTAAGAGTTTAGCCCATGTTTAGACAAGTCAGCACCTAAAGTCCCTGTCCAGCAGGGACACAGGTGGAATCCCAGGGGTGTATTTTGTGTTTCCCATCCAGTTATCCAGGTTGTGTTTAAAAAGGGTTAATGAGGTACTCTGCCTGACGTGGAGAGGGAGTCTATTCCACAGATGGAGGAGTCTCTGAGACGCAAATCTGTCCCACCAACAAGTCCTGTTGCGGTCGCAGACTAGTTTGAGGTCGGGCGTATGGGTTACTAGAGTGGAGCTTGACTTGTGGATATGCAGCAGTCCCATCAAAGCGGGGTGTGAGATTGCTTTGTTTGCCAGACAGGGGTCACCTCTGAGGAGTCTGTATGAAACTGAGTAGAGGGACAGGGCTTTTAGCCTATCTGTTTAGGGTAGGTGTTTTAGGCCCTGGATTCTCCTGGTGAGGAACTTCTGTGGTCTATCCAGCTACTGCATGTGCTTTGCGTGGTACATGCCAAAGAGGGTGTTGTACTCAATAATTGGCCTTATAAGAGAAGGGTATAGGGATGTTATGACCTCCTTGTCCCTGGATGAGATACCTTTGCTTATGAGATGGGCCATTTAAGAAGTTTGCATGCAAGATGGTAATGCTTCACTGAAACATAAGTTATGATATCAGAAATTGAGCTTGCTGATACTGGTTGGGAAGAAAACAAGAAAACATGGGCAGCTTGATGGGAAAACAAAAACAGGACTACAACAAAGTAAAAATAATAATAGGAAGAAGTGTCCTTCCCCTGAGAAATCCGAAGATTAAAAAAATGGCTTTGAGCTGCAATGAGAAAAAACAGCCATTAATGGAGGCAGGGGAAAATGTGTGCCAACTTTAAGAGAACACTGGGTGAGGTGGCATAACAGAGATATGCTTCAGAAACAGAGTTCATTTTCCAGACATCAGTAAACATCAGAAAACTTGACATGATTATTTTTTCAGAAGACTGATGATTTTAATGAGTATTGTTGAACAGCACATGGCTTGTCAAAAATTGATTCTAATGAGGAAGCAAGGAAATGTGATAGATGAATAAAACAGAAAGGTGACTATAAATCCTTTACATTTAATAGACTGTTTTTTTATACCAATTTAAGAAGGTTTTCGTTTCATATATGACTGAAAAATATGTTTGTGATCTCTGTTTAGCATAGCAGTATTTTTTTTCCAGGAAAAGAAAACTAAAGTAAATGGATGTATACCTTTGGTAGTGCTGGCCAGGTGCATAGAATGAAGTAGCTACCATCTAGCTCTCCTATTTCTTGGGTAGGGCTAGAGAGATTCTGATGACTATGCAACCACTATTTGAGACTAGGAATCTCCGAATGTATCCTATTAGGATGAGGGGGGAAGGCAGTGACACTATCATGACATTGTTGCAATAGCAAGTCCCCTACTATGGATTCTAACCTATCAACTGCATTCATGAAGGCTGATGCTACTTAAATGCCACTTCCCCAATACTTACCTTACACTCTAGTGCAAAATAGAAGGCATGCTATAAGGTCCTCTTCCCAAGGAGTTGGGGAATACTTCCAGGGAAGAGGTATATCCTGTGCTAGGGAAGGAGCATTTGGGGTATCCGTGGTTTGGCATTTGTGAAAGCCAAAGTGCACAGCTGGTGGCTGCATAGAGAGGAAGAAGACTAGATAAAAACACATTACCTTGACAAATTCATTTTTATGCATTTGCTCATTTACAAATGGAATTTAATCTTGTTTAATTTGTTTTAAATTCTCATATAAAGTATTATTTATCTAATTATTATCCAAATGTGACTGCTGCTACTGAGAGTGATACTTTGAATTGAAACGGTTCCAAGACTGTGTGTAAAGTTGCTCTATAGTCTGCTTTCATTATTTTCATGTATTTATTAATGATGGCAATTTGTTCACAAAACTAATGTTCTAAATCAGTTAGCATCCTGAGGAATATTTTGAGAAAACTGGAAATTCATTTGAGACAAATCTTGATTCTGAGAGTAGTGTTAGTTACAACTGCGTGAAACTGAATGTAAAAGCTGGTTGTCATAATTAAGATCGTTATGTCCCACACTTTCCCATGACACCGGACAGCTTAATGTTCCAAACATTTTATTAGCTATAAAATGCCAGACTTAGTTTTGTCTTTTAATAACAAAGTGTTGTATTAAAAAGCATTTATTTAGGTTTCATTTTTTCATTTTACTTTAAGTAGAATTTCTTATGTAAAGGGAAGGAACACTCTTGTAGAAGAATGAATGCTACAAGCAGTCCAGAAGTCCTGAGGTCTCTTAGTCGCCTGAGCACTGAAAGACCAATGCAGGAAGAGATGGGAAGAAGCAGCAACAGTCTCCCTGCCTATTCCAGGAGAATGTGATTCCTGCTTATGATCCAGTACCTCCCAAATGATGTAGGTAGGGCTATAATCAGATGGTAGAGAGCCACTGAGTTTTATTATACCTGGGAGTGGGAGATAATTGACAGAGGGTGCAGTAATGTGCATGCTGTCAAGCATCCCCACCCAGTTAGTGCATAACAGAGATTGCCTAGAATACCACAGCAGCACATATGGTGCTGCCAGATTGCTCCCCTTCATGTTTCTCCTTCTTCCCAACTCATCAGTGGCTTTGTCAGTTTCAGCTTTGGTGGATAGTACAGGAGACACTAAAGTTAAGAACAATTGGAGCAACTTAGAACAGCTGATGGTCAGCTGGAAGTGTGCTCAAAATGAGTCAAAAGATATACATTTCTTGTATTACATAGCAAGGTAACTTTTCTTAAAGTGATGTCAGACTGTAATTTCATGTGTTATTTTATTTATAAAAAGACAGGGGTGCAGTGCTTGTTATTTTTATAGTAAATCTTAAACATTATTACAGATACATTATAGTATTGTATCTGTTGTCATTCTCATTCTTCTGCAACCTGTGGGTTTCAGATCCAACCTCGGATCCGACTCAACCACTTTCAAAAGCTTAGGCTTTGAAGCTCATGGTCCTCCCCTACCCATAATGCCTCACTCCCTCCTGGTTACCTTAGATCTCATTTGCCACTCTTAGGAGAAGCATCATGATCCATTGTCTCAAGCTCCTGTGAGAGAAATAAGTTTTCTGCAGTTAATTAAGCATTTTTTTTCTGTTAGTGTAGCCACCCTTCCACTCTTTATGCCCTACCCTCTAACAAGTACTAGTTTAGTTGTCTTTGTTGCATCTGCTGGAATGCTGTTGGCGGGAATTGCTTTCTTTCCTCTTCTCTTTCCTCCTTTCCTCTCTCAAGTTGTGAGATATCAGCAGTTAGCAGGATGGATGCACATTGAATAAAAGCTTTTTTCTAGCTCTCCTGGTGTGAAAACAGAAATTCAGTAGGGAAAGCCAGTAGAATTGTGTTTGAGTAAATTTCAGTAACTGGCTAGTAAGTACACTGCCTGGATACCAGGAATAAAAAAATACAGAAAACCTGAAAAAAAAAAGTCCGTTACAAAACGTGAGGAAGAAACAATGACTGGGGAGAGTTCTACAGCTGTTCACAAAAAAGCAATGCAACCTTCAGGCATGACTTCCAGTATCCTACAGGAAGGTACAAGACAACTGTATACAGACCCGGTTAAAATAAACAAAACACTGATGGAGTATATCAACATAAACAACAAAAGGCTGAAAGAACATGCAAAAAGCTTTAAACAGATATTCAGATGAGATAATAAAGTTGCTAAAAATCAGAGGTTGAAATAAAGAAAAGGCTGGCTGAATATGAAACTACTTAGGAAGAGATATTCCAAAACAATATTAGAATTAGAGGACACAACACATCGGGAGAACCTGAGATTTTCAGCTATGCCAGAGAAGCTGGAAGTAACAGACTGCATTAATTTTGTGAAAGCACAAATAAGCAACCGGACTGGTATTCCACAGCAGGAGTTGTTAGTTGAAAGGGCACATTGCGTGTATGCTCCAAACCTGGCTATAAGAAAGCAACTTGGATGTAAAGATACAATCCTACCAGCAGAGAGAGTTGATTCTAACAAAATTGTGGAAGAAGGACAAAGTACTAAAATTGGGAGAAAGCTGAGCATTTATGGAGAATGATTACTCATATGCTAGACAGAAGAGGAGCAAATTTATTCCACTATTCAGGGAATGTCAAGATGCAGGTGTGAGATTCAAACTGCTGTACCCAGCTGTCTTCAAGGCTTTCTTCCCGGAGGGACAAAATAATTTTTTGATGAAGTGCATGCTAAGGAGGAAATACAAAAGTTTGTCCAAGGAAAGGTGAGCTGTGAAACAGGTGGAGATTCTGCTTCTTGTTCTTCTGGTAATAAAGACTACAGAGAACTGTACCTGTGAAACCTTCTCCACTGTTTCAATGGAAAATGTTGGAGAGAAGGAAGAGAGCACTAGAGTTGACTAGAAGGATTGAGAGTACGTTGGAAATGAAGCAGAAAAAGGATTTCAGAGATGAACAGTAATGCAACTAGTAACTTAATGTGGGATTACAGTGCAATAATTATATTTGTGAAGTATGACAGAACAAGAAAATCTGGAAATATTGAACTTTTTCAGAGTTTGTTGGACTTGTGGGGGACTTTGAAGCATATGCCCTACTTCATGTCCTTAATGTTTGGAAAAGTGCTTTGGGGAGGGCAAGAGGAGGGAGAAAGTTAACTGTAAGTAAAGGTTTTGTTTTCCTTAAAAAGTACCAGTTTTGTGGCATGTGATTATTTACATGCTAGAAAGTAATTTTTTTCAGTTATTTTTAAGTGTAATGGGGATTGTAAACAGGTGCTGCTGTTCTTTTTTTTCCTTTTCTTTCTCCCTTCTCCCTCTCATCTTGTTCAGTTTTAAGAAATGTAGGCACTGCAGTGCATAACAAGACCTGCTTAAAAAGCATGATAACGAGAGATTAATGTACTTTTTCTCATTCTTGCATGGGGAAATTACTTAATTAAAGACCTTAGATTGATTTAACAGGTTCTAAGAGAGAGCAAGTAAATGAAAAAGAACATTAAATATTATGAGGCTTTTTTTTCTAACAAATAGATGTAAGCTGAGTAACAGTTCTGCAGCTGGTCTTCATGTTTCCATGGAAACAGTCTGATAAAGAGAAACTGGCTGCCTGGTTCTCATGTCTCCATGGAGACAATCTAATAAAGAGAAACTGGCTGCAGCCTGGTGGACAGTGATTGGCTGAGGAAAAAAAAAAGAGAACTTGGCTAAGAGATAATGAATGCCCTTCTATTCAGTATTCTTTACATCTGGGTTGTATTCCACCCAAACAACCTGACATCCGCCCTGTATACAAAAGCTTAGAGCCACTGCGTGTATGTGGGACTTCACACGTAGGCACAGACAATGTCAGCTATAAAAGGGACATCCACGCGTACCATCTTCAGAACTTTTTCACTGCCAATTTGGAAAGGTTGACTTGTACGTTTTGTCTGCCTTTGGATTCCCATTGGTTCATCTAACAGCTTCAGATAAGTACCCCATAGGAGATTTAATATATTGCTACTACCTTTGGTTTTGTTAAATATCATCCAAGAAGAGCAAGTGTAGATGTGGAAGGCAAATTCCACATAAAGATAGTCACAAACTGTGCTTGTTTTGCTTAGAGGCTACTCAAGACCGCTGGTCCTTTTCTATTAGTCAGGTCTTCATTCCTAAAACTTTGCACAGTCATCTGTTGGCTTTGAATTTATAGTTAAAAAAACAAACACTTAAATGTCTGGCTAGGGAATGCTATGGAGGATTCCACGAGTACTTCTGATCTGTCTGTAAAGAGCTGTCTGTAAAGAGGAAGGTCAGCAAGACTAAGCCTGGATCTTTTTTAGCTACCCCTTGAGGTTTATGAAAACCTGGTGGTACAATCAGAGGTAGGGCTCACTCCCTTGGCCGGGTACCAGGATGGAAGCAGTCAGGAGTGCAGATCCTAGCAAGTCAGAGGCTATGCAGATGTCCAGTTCAGACGATTTGGGGGAACTGCGGCTAGTTATTACAGAAGACTCAGGAATTGCTCCAGCTTCCTTGTCCAAAGAATTACTGGAGGTTAGGTCTACTTCTGTTTTTTTCTTCTCAAAAGGAAAAACCTGTGAAAATGAAGCAAAAGACTAGGCATGTTCCTGCTCCCACATCAGATTGTGAATTTTTTTGCAGGGCCGTATTAAGGCCCTGATGGCTTTCAGGCCTGCAGCATCACCATCACCCATAGCGGGCCCACCCTTTGCTTCTTCTCTAGTGCAGCTGTCCGGGGTCCAAGGCCTTATTTCATGACAGCCTGCAGAACTTCAAATTCATGACACATATTCTAAAGACCCTTCATCTGATGAAGACTCTCTAGCTTACTCCACTCAAATTCCCTCTCCTCTGGAATATGCTTCCCAGAGGAGGAGTCTAATGGGGGGATTCTCCCAATGAAGAGCTTTCCTTTGGGAAACTATTAATAAAATGGGGGGGGGGGATCAAGTGGGATTCTTCTTAAATCTCTGAAAAACAAAAGAGATATTATGAGGTTCTACATGTGGAGGCCCCTACACCGGTCCTTCCAGCCATTTTAGATGTCCGGGCTGCATCTAAGACCTCTGACTCCCAAGCCCCTGCCCCAAAGCAGCCTGACCATTTTTATAAGGTCCCTGAATATTGCAGATTTCTTCTTAAATGCCCCTCAGCTGATCCTGCTATGGTTTCCATTACCTCAGATAAGTCCTCACAGTTATCGCCTTCTACCAAGTTTACTCCCTTCCGATAAGGTGAGTAAAATTTTGGAAAGGGTGGGCAAGAAGGTCTATACCTCGTCTACCTTGGCTATCAGGGCAATTAATTATCAGACACACATGTCCAGGTATGCTCTAGCCTTGCCTACCCAGGCCACCCAGACTCTCTCATCATTGCCAGATTCAGAGGCATTAAATCTCAGGCCCTTGCTTTCCTATCATCCTCCTCTTAGGTAGGTAGACACTCTGTCAAGTATAGTTATGATGCAGTGGAGGCCTCTTCCAGAGCAGCAGCTTCTGCTTCTGTTCTAAGGAGACATTCCTGGCTGCATCTCCAGACAGTTTCTGTTGATATCAAGGAAAAATTGCATGATGCCCCTCTTGACAATTCCTCACTGTTTAGAAAAGCAGCTGCAGAGTTTTGTCACTGCAGGAAAAAGGTAAGGAACTCCAGAATTTGAAACGCCTTCTGGTTTCACCATTTCCAAAATTGCATAGAAATTTCCCAGGCAAGAATTTATTTGTTAGGAAACCTGCTCATTCTTCCACTCATGTTCCTTCTGGAACTAGACCCCACAAGCCTTCCAGGAGGCACCCACAGGCTAAGACTGTCACTCCTGCAGCTGCTGTTGTGACCCATCCTCAGCAGCCCTTTCAGCCAAGACAAAGTCCTGTGTGACACCTTACACCGTCTTCCAAGTTATACCCCTCTGTCCCTCCGCCTCCCTCTCTCGCTACCAGCTTGGATGGAGATCACCCAGGACTCCTGGGTGATTTCAGTCATCCAAAATGAATATTTTATGACTTGGAAGACCCTCCCATCCTTCCAGGGAGTTCCTCAACCTCTTTCCTGTCAACTGCATTTGTTTCCCTTGATTGAATCAACTTTCCATCCAAGACACCATCCATTCTGTCTCTCAAGACCAGCTGGGGAGGGGTTTGTATTGCCGGGTGTTTCTAGTTCCAAGGAAAGATGGCCCGTGGAGGCCTGTCTTAGATCTTTCTCTATTAAACACCTTCCTGATGGTGCATTCCTTCTGCCCGTGGTCCCACTTCAAGCTTTCTTAGCTTCTCTGGATCTCAAGGATGCATACCTGAATATCCCCATACACCCCCTCGTCAGAATATTTTTGCATTTCTTGGTGGGTTCTTTGCACCTTCGGTTTACTGCCTTGCCCTTTGGTCTTTCTACTGCTCCATGGGTATTCACAAAGTCCCTAGTCCCAGCCATTGCATGCTTAAGGCTGAAAGGAATTCAAGTTTACTTACATTTAGACGATCTGCTGTTTCTGGCCAGCAGCCCAGATGCCTTAAATCAACATTTGAACTTAGCCATTTCCTTTCTGCAGGCACTGGGTTTCAAAATAAATCTCAAAAAGTCCTGTGTCACTCCAGGGTAGGATCTTATATTCCTGGGGTGCAGGTTTCGCACATATTTGATGTTGGTCTTTCTCCCTGTGGAGGAAGCAACCTATCTCAGGGCATTCATGGATGCACTTCTGCCTCTTCCTTCCATCACAGCCAGGGAGATTCTGAGACTGCTGAGGTTTGTGGCCTCCACTATTCCCATGCTGCCCTTTACAAAGCTGCACATGAGAAAGTTCCAGCGGTTTCTCAAGACAGTTTGGTCCCAACATGCTCATCCTTTAGATGTCATGATTCCCCTTCTTTCCTGTTTTGAAAGCAGAGTTAGGTTGGTGGATGCAGCAACTCAATCAGAACCCTGGCCATTCCTCTACAGGTTCCTCAACCAGCTCAGCAACTCTTCACAAACACCTCAGACTTAGGGTGGGGAGCAACCTTTGCTTCCAGGAAAGTTTTGGGCCTTTGATCCCATTCTCAAAGAAAGGAACATATCAACATCAAGAAAATGAGAATTTTACTTTTAGCCTTAAGGTCTTTCACACTCTATTCCTGCCAGGACCACTACAGATCCTCAGAGACAGTACCACAGTCCTTTAGTACATAAACAAGCAGTGGGACACGCAATCTTATCTCCTCTGTCATTTGGCCATTAAAGCTTAGGAATTGGCTGCCTTATACAAGATAACTCTCCATGCTGTGTACCTTCCTTCAGCTCAGAACACAGTGGCAGACACATTATGCAGGTCCATGACACAGTTTCATGAGTGGATGCTCCACGGGTATCTGTTCCTAGGCCTAGTTCACTGGTGGGGTACTCCAAAACTAGACCTATTTGCTTCCACTTTGAACAGACAACTTCCTCACTTCTTTGCCAGGGTCCGTCATCCTCAAGTGTAGAAGGTGGACGCATGCTCATGGAAGGGGAGGTTCCTGTATGCACTGCTCCCTTCCCCTTAATTCAGAAAGTCCTGTTGAAAATTCTACAGGACAAACCAAAAATCTTGTTAGTGACTCCATTTTGGCCAAGGCAGCACTGGTTCCTCCTCCTTCTGCAGTTAGCCTAGGGTCATCACTACCAGTTACCTCACCGGCTGAACCTTCTCACTCAGGACAAGGGATCATTGATACATCCATATTTGCCATCTCTACAGCTGACCCTGTGGGTGATCAATTTCTGATCCCTTTCAGGCACCTATTCTCTATGGACGTGCTAACGGTTTTGCAGGAGGCCAGGAAACCCACTACTAGAAAATCCTGTATTTACAAGTGGAGAAGATTTTCCATTTGGTACCAAAAAAGGAAAGTGGATCCCTTTGGTGTGGACATTCCACTAGTGCTTTCCTACCTGTGAGTTACTCAACAGTGGCCTTTCTTACCCCTCAGTTAAGGTCCATTGTTCTGCCTTGTCTGCCTGCTTGCCTTTGAACCCTCCTCTAGCTTCTAGGCTAGAAGTTAAGCTTTTTCTAAAGGGTGTCCTGCACTTAAGACACCCCAGGAAACCAGTTCCTCGACCTTGGGATCTCAATTATGTACTGGAAAAACTTACCCAGGCCCCTTTTGAACCAGCAGCTTCTGCTTCCCTAAAGCTTTACATATGGAATCAGCACTTCTGGTAGCCTTAACCTCTGCCAGAATGGTTTCTGAAATTCAGGCATTAATGGTTTTGCCTCCTTTACTAGTCTTTTACAAGGACAGGATATCCTTGAGAACTAAGCCTTCTTTCATGCCAAAAGTGGTGAACAAATTTTCACTTAATCAGTCCATCCAACTGCCTACCTTCTTCCCTTTACTTCCAGTTGTCTAGTGAGAGGGCTTTACACACCTTAAATGTGCATAGACCACTCATATCTTACCTTGACAAAACAAAATTTATCAGGAAGTCTGACCAACTTTTTGTGTCATTTCATCCCAGGGCTCTGGGATTGTCTGTGTCCAAACAAACTATATTCACATGGATTTCTAAGGCTGTTGTGATTTAGTATGAATTCCATGAAAAGTCCTTCTGTCAAGGCACATTCCACTAGATCAAGTTGCATCTTCAGGGGCCTACTTCAAGGGCCTAGATGTCCATTCCATCTTGGAAGCAGCCACCTGGTCACCTCTTCACACCTTCATGAAACATTATAAATTGGACACTGTTTCCAGATCCAGAACAGGGTTTGCTAGGGCAGTTCTGCATGGATTCTTGGAAAAAGCTTCTTCTTAGTTTCCCCTTCTCTGGCCTCATCCCTGTGTTTCCTTTTCAGCTCTGGTACTCTCCCAGATGTAAATAATACTGCAACATTAAATAGGACATAGAATAATTGTGTAAAATCTTAACATAACCATAGATGTCATTCTCTTCTATGTTGCAGTATTCTATCCCTCACGCCTACCCCCTACAGTTGCTCTTTCCTAGGATGACCCACCTAGACTCCCAGAGGGATTTCGTCATGGGGGTTTCTTATTCTGAAGATGGTACGTGCGGATGCCCCTTTATGGCATTGTCTTTGCCTTCGTGCGATGTCCCACATACAGGCAGTGGCTCTAAGCTCTTATATACAGTCTGGATGTCGGGATATAAAGAAAACTGCATTTGCGTTTTAGCATGGAGGACCTTTCTTTTAGGTTGACTCAAGTTTGTGAGTGTGGCTGTCAGTTTGGGACTTGTGTTCCTATTAGGAGGTTAAAACGTCAATATTTGAAGGTATACATAGTTTTGTGTGTTAGTATTATGTTAATATGTTTTGGGTTGGGTATTGGGGTGTGTGTGTTTGTGTGAGGGCTTTCAATAAACAAAAAGGTTTATAAGATGTGACATAGGCTCAAATCAATATGACAAGAAACAACTGTATAAAAGTTCAACTTGCCAAACAGTGTATGCATGTAACACAAAGGCTGGAACTAGACATTTAACAAAAAAAGTGTTATACATAAAAGGTGGTATAAATACAAACAAGAAAGAGTAATGAACTGTATTAAAAATAGCAAATAGCTATGTTACACAAGACACACTTAGAAGTGAACATGTGAATTTGATAAAGATTTTTAGGATGGTCATTTAGCAGAAGACCTGGGACAAAGAAAAAGATAAGTACGTGTATTAATTGGAAGAGGAGCTCCAATAATGATAGAAGAAGATAAAAAAGATAATGGCAGATGTGTAGTGCTAAGGAGCTAACAGGCGGGGTATTTACATTCCACCTAAAACTGCTGTAATGAAGCTTAAGAAAATTCTGGGTGAAATAATCAGTTTTCAGCAAGAAACATTACTTATAGGTGGGGACTGGAACATGATTTGCAGCAGTGAGGATGTGTCTGGGGGGCCCAGAAGGGAAAGTATTTTTCAAGATATTTATGAGAATATTTGGCATGAAATATATGAATTCAGTAATAGGAGTTTGGAGTGAATTTACATATTATTCCCCAAGATATAAAAACTAGGCTAGGCTAGACAGAATTTACATTTCATAGGAACATGTGCATTTAATTGTAGGTCTTGATACCCACCCAATAATTATTTCAGATCATGTGCCAATAAAAGCTAAAATAAAACACAGGGTAATGAAACAAAAATGAGACATTTGCACTTTCCCTCCTATCTGTTGAAAACAGAGGAATTTAAGGAATGGGTAGTTGGGATTATTCAGTTGCTATTAGGATAGAAATTTCTTCTAAAAATATAGCTAGAGAGTGGGATAAAATTTAAGTTGGAGTTTAAAAATAGGGTGTAAGTAAAGGGAGCTATGGCTAAGAAGTAACAGTAATTATTTAGAGGGACTGACAAATGTGAAAGTATTGCAGAATAGGGGGAATCTCGCAGAACAAGAAGAGGGTCAACTGCAGAATGCTAGGCAGAAAATAATGACCTTGATAATATGCACGAGCTTAAAAAAATTGCTGTTAAGTGACTGATTCTTGATAACTGTAGAGCACAAAAGCTTTTAGCATGACTCAGGCAACAGAAAGTAGAAAGGGCTGTCACCAAACTTAGTGAGCCTATAACAAAGAAGATAAGAGATCCTTTAAAGGTATTAGAAATATTTCAGAAATTCATTGAGAGTCTTCATAAAGCAGATAATTATGAAAATCAAGAAAATATACGAATGGAAATGTTTATGGATGAATTAAATATGCCAAGCTTAGAGGTAGATGAGGCTCAATTGCCAATAGGATAGGTGGAGATAGGAGGAGATGAGATAAAAATTGTAATGTATAATCAATGTACAGGGAAGTCCCCAGGAATAGATGGTATTCCTGTGGAAGTTTGGAAGCTGGGAGAAAAAAAAAAACTGATAAAAGTCTGGAAGGCTGTGTTTAACAATATCTTAAGAGAAGTACCACCATCCTGGAAGAAAGCAGTGATAGCTGTAGTACCAAAAGAGGGTAAGGATCCATCAGATCCAGCTTTATACAGGCCCATTCCAGTACTAGACCATGATTATAAAGTATTCATGTCTATAATAGCTAAAAGAATGGCAAAAGTAATGCCAGAACTGATAGGTATGGATCAGTGTGGTTTTGTGGAGGGGAGGCAAACATTTGATAACATAACATTGATGATCCAGAGGGAAGCAGAATGTAACAAAATGCCATTGCTGTTGGTGGGTCTTGATGCAAGAAAGCATTTGACAGAGTAAGCTGGTTCTTTACGAGCAGGGCAATGGAACTGAAAAAATTATAAGGTTAATCAGGAGAATATATATGAGGGATCTGAGGTGAAAATTAAAGTGGGTGGGGTCCTCTCTGATCATTTCTGCTTGAGCAGAGGATCCAGGCAGGGGTGTCCTCCTTCAAAACAAGGGACTCAGAAATTCAAGGATATAATTGGTATGGTAGTCAAGAAAAGCTGGCCTTATTTGCAGATATTATTTTGTACCTGACAAAACCAGAAAAAGACATTACAGTGTTGTGGAAAGTTCTAAGACAGTTTCAGATCTTTTTAGGATACAAAATTAATGAAGCTCAAACAAAGGCAATAGCGATAAATTATGTACCCACACATGAACTGGGTCAGGAATACCCATATGTATGGGGACATGATAAAATGAAATATTTAGGAGTATGGATTAAAAGTTATTCTACTATGGCAGCTAAGGGTATGTGGAAAGAGACTAAACAAAAGATAATACAAAAACTAAGAAAATGGAAGTGTTGTTACATGGATATGAATAGTAAAATACAAGCAGAGAAAATGTTTTTAGTCCCTTTAGTCTTATACACAGGTCAGGCATATTTTTATCAACAAAAGGAAAAGTTGTGGTAGCAATTAATAAAGAGCTGAATGATTTTATTTGGGAGGGGAAGATGGCAAGAGTCAAGTGGGATAAACTGATTCTTCCAGTAGAACAGGGTGCATTGGGATTACCCAATCTGAAGGAGTATTTCAGAGCTACACAGTTAGGACTCCTATACATAGCGCAAGCTGAAAACTATAATTCAAAAAGGAAAGAAATGATGATGAAACACTGGGGAAGCTCAAGAAACAAGGAGAGACTGGGATTCTGGATGCAGACTATTGAGGAGAGCAACAATAATCATGCAGAATATTATATCCATAAAGTAGCAGAAAGTGTTCTAAGAACTAAACCAACACGGGAATGGAGAAAGATTCTGCTGCTATGGATGACTGCAATTCGGGATATAGGAAATAGACAAGAGGGGGCCGGAACTTATTGGAGAAAACTGGCAAAGGAGCCAAGGTATTGGGAGCAAATAACTAGAGAGGGAAAGACGATAGAATGGGAAGACTTCAAGATTTTATTTGAACTGCAGGTTAGAGATTGTCTTCCCTATCTGGGATTGAGATCAGAAGTATAGACAAAGAGAAAGAAATGGGGGGGGTCCTAAACGAAAGACAAACACTGATAGAGTTCAATAGAATCTAGAACAGAAGCTGCCATTAAAAAGGAATACTTAGTAGACTCTATTAAATGTTGCAAGATAACTATAAGAATCAATCGGAGGAGCTTAGAAAGGATTGAGAAGAGAGACTGGATAAGCAATTCACAAAAAAACAATGGGAGGATATATGTATGTCTCCCAAATATGCAACAAAATCTAGAAAGTTTAGGATTTTTGCCTGGAAAAGTTTACATAGATATTTTTATATCCCAAGTAGACTCCTGAGAATTTTTCCTCAGGTAGACAGTAAATGTTGGAGGTGTGAGGGGGAAGAAGGAGATAATTAGAAACATATTTTCTGGAAATGTGGTGAGTTGGTGGAGTTTAAGGATTCCCTGTGGGATGTACTGTCTGAGATGCTTGGTGGACAGGTTGGTCTGACAAGGGAGATGATTTTTCTGAGCTATGACATGGAATCAGAATTGCCTAGACATGGTAAGGCCTTGGTGTGTCTAATAGTGGTAGCTGCCAAAAAAGCCATTAGTAGAAAATCAAAATCAAAATCTAAACCAACTGTACTGGAAGTAGCGAATATAGTAACATAGATAAAACAACTGGAAATGAGATCTTTAGAAAAGGGTAGGAGCAAACTGCATAGGAAAAAATGGGAATTGTGGGAACAATGGGTCTATATCAGATCACCGAAAGCTTAAAAAAGTGAACAGTGATTAATCAACCCTATTTAAGCGAAAGCTTGCAATGTCGAACTGTCAGAACAGCGATTTTTTTTCAAGGGAAAAAAATCGCTGTTCCAACAAAAAAAATAAATACATAAAAAAGAAAACACTTTAAACATTACATTAAGTGGGGAGCGAACCCCCCCCACACTACCCCTACTTAAATATACCAACTCAGAGACCACACTACAGTGCCGAAAACGGCAAAGTAATGAAGTGGCCATGCAAATTCTTTCCCAGGGAAAGAATTTGCTTAAAAGCTGCTTCGATATTTTGCCTTTTCAGTTTTTTAAGTTCGACCAAGACACATTCGAAAGAATGCGTCTTCAGTCTTCTAATAGGAACCCGGGAACAATACATAAAAGGGAGGAATGAGGTTATATGATATATAGCAATATATGTGAAGTGAAATATTTGTTATGTTAATATAGTTTGATTACTTTTATATGAGTGGAACTTTGCGTGTGTCACAAGTGATAGTTCTGTAAAGATGATTGAAAAAATAAAGGTGTGCGATATTGGAGAAACCTTTAGGTTTCAAAAAATGCACTTCTTTGAGCACAAGATTCCCTTATCTGATGCTCACAGAGAGTGCATATATTGTCGCAGCCCTGCTCACTTCTAAGCTTACTGTGCCATCTGTGAACGTTTCCATCAGAGAGCGCTGGATGACAGGAGGAACAAACTTGTTTATGTTTTGAAGGGCCTTTTGCCTCATTCGGCCCCATTGGCATCAGGTTCTTCTTCTTCTGAGGCCCCACCCCCTTTCAAAAAGCAGAGAGAAGACAGGGATTGCAGAAATTGTTCCCCGGGGAAGTCAGTTTCCTTTTCTTTGGATGAGCTTCCAGCCAAGGCTCCTAAGGCGTCTGATCCCAGAACATCGGATCAGAGTAGGTCTGCCCAATCCTCTCCTCGGCCCTGAGACCTCCTCCTCCTACTGCAGATTCACCTCATAAAGAGAAGTTTACAAGGATCTCGTCTAAGCCACTTTCTGCAGCATCTTCTGTCAGGTCTACCCACAGCCTTTCGGAATCAGAGGTGGACAGATTTATGAGGCATTTTCTTCATATGCAGATCTAAATGGGGGTCTTAACAGGCTTATCCTGTACTGGGAATGTGGGCAGACAGTCGCACTTTAGACCTTTAGCTCCTTCTCTGATCTGACCTGCTGCTTCGGAGCCCTCAGATCTGAATGCCCAGAGGGCTGAGGTGTCGGAGCTGATAGTGAATCTCACTTCAACCCCAGCACCTTCCCTGACTTGCTCGGTCTTGACTGTATCGGGGTGGAGCAGCCAAAGCCTTGAGAGCTGCCTTCAGGGCTCCCTCCTCCTCCTCCTCCTACTGCAGATACGCCTCGTAAAGAGAAGTCTACAAGGATCTTGTCCAGGCCACCACCTACAGCATTTTCTGTCAGGTCCACCCACAGCCTTTCGGAATCAGAGGTGGACAGATTTATGAGGCATTTTCTTCATATGCAGATCTAGATGGGGGTCTTAACAGGCTCATCCCCTACTGGGACTGTGGGCAGTCACACTTTAGACCTATAGCTCCTTCTGTGATCTGACCTGCTGCTTTAGGAGCCCTTCGATCTGAATGCCCAGAGGGCTGAGGTGTCAGAGCTGATACTGGATCTCACTTCGACCCCAGCATCTTCCCTGACTCGCTCGGTCTCGACTGTGTCAGGGCAGAGCAGCCGAAGCCTTAACATCGGCACCAAGGGGTTGGCCCTCAACTGTAAAGCTTGCAGAGCTGTCACTTCCCCTCAGAGTGTCTGCGTTTGACTGCTCAGCCCCAGCTTCCCTCTCAGAGCAGAAGGCTGGGGGAGTTCAGGGATCCTCTGTCTCGGTAGTTTTGACTCTGGGAGGACTGTCTTCAGCCCATTCTGATTTTGAGGTGGTGGCGAGGGTCCTCTCTATGCCCAGGAGATGCTTTGCTCCCACCCTTTCGAATCCACTTCTCACTCCCCTTGGAGTTTGTTTTTGAGTCCTTACCACTGCCTCCCTTGGGGACAGCTGGCCCAGTAAAGCCTGCAAGGTGCAAAAGGAGGCACCTGGATTCCCCAGAGGAATCCATAGCAGAAGACACTGATTTCGAGAAAGGGGTAGGGTACCCCAGATCTCCACCTGAGAATCCCTTCTTTGGAGACATCTTGGAAGTCCTGCCAAAGAGGTGGATGGTCTTCCAAAACCTTATCTCTGAGGAATCGGTGTTCCTGGAGACATTCAGGTGTGGCTCATCTACATCCTAGTTGTTCTCACCCTGCTGATGCACTGTTCAATCTGGTATATGAAGCAGGGCTTGGAAGAAAGGATCCGGATACTGTAGAACCTATACCCAAGTGTGCAGACAAAATCCTCAGTACTCCTCCTGCCCAACCCCATTGGACTAAGGGAATCCTGGTAGATGTCATGGTGGTTGTGGCAGCTACTAAGAAGGAGCTGGCCCAAGAAAGATCCTCTGTCCATCCCTCTAACAGGGAGTCTAGAGCAATGGGCAGCTTCGGTAATAGAGTTTGTGCCTCGTCTACCTTCACATTACGAGCCTTAAACTACCTTTCCCATTTTACTAGGCTGTAGAGAGATTTAAGCAAAGTACTCTCTAGCTCAGTCCCAGAGTCCACATCTGATGAGGAGAGGAAGTCCACCTACTCCAGATTTGCCACTGTAGTCAATTTCCAATGCGTCCATGAGGATAGTCTCCCATGTGGCAGAGGATACCTCAAGGGCCTCCGGTTCTGGCATTGCCATTAGGTGCCTTGCCTGGCTGTGTGACTTCATGGAACCTTTGAGGGCGTCTTTTGTCTGTGCCCCTTTTTGACGGATCATCTTTGTTTAGGTCCACTGTTTGAGAGAGACTCTTCCATAGCAAGAAAGATGGAAAGACCTTGTCTCCCATCGGAATCCATTTTTCTACCCCCCAAAGATCCTTTTTCAGGGATCAGTGGGTGGAGTAACTGTGGTTTAAGAAATCTGTGTCCTTTTCAGGAGTTGCAGGGACAATATTCCCCCAGAGGCAGAGGGGGAAATGGTTGCAATGTTAAACGCTGCCGATGCAGCAAAGGGAGTCTGCAAAATCAAGGATCTTGGTATTATTTCTCGGACAAGCCCTTTCAACAATTCTGAGGATTTGCCCAGCTGTCCTCCTCTGCAGGCATTAGGAGGCATTTATCCTTGGACACAGAAGCCTGGCTAGCCATCACAAAAGATCAGTGAGCACAAAAGATCATATCCAGAGGATACTTCATTTCCATTTTAAAACTCTCCAAACCAAAGACTTCTCTCCTGGATGTTCCACCCAGTCAGACAGAGGTAGCAGAGTTGGAGATCTCAAAGTTGCTACAAAAGAGAGTTATCCAGAAGATCCTGCCAGGTCATATCAGATCAGGCATTTACTCAAGATTCTTTTGCTACCAAAAAAAGACAGGGAACCTCGGGCCCATCTTGGATTTCGGTCTATATTATATCCTTGAAGAGGTATTCCATTGAACGTCTCTTCATTGACCCTTAAACAGCGAAAGCAGAAAACGTCGAACATTCACATCAGTGATTTCTTTCCCTGGGAAAAAAATCACTTGCCCTCAAAACAAAAACACATCTCTACAAACACACACACCCCTAACTAAAAATACCAACTCCGAGACCACACTACAGTGGGGAAAACAGCAAACTAACAGGGATGGTCAAGCAATTTCTTTCCAGGGAAACAAATCGCTGATGTTAACATTCGGCGTTTTCTACTTTCACTGTTTAAGGGTCGATGATTCGAGGATATACTATAGACCCTTGGATTTGACATCCCTAAACAAGTCGGTAAAAAATACAAAGTTCAGAATGGTCACAGTCCAGTCCATTCTACCTGTTTTGAAAATGGATGACTGGATGTGCTCAGTGGACTGATGGATGCATACTACCACATCAAGATGGACATATGCTCCAGAAGGTACCTATGCTTCAGACTGGGAGCCAGTTATCAGTTCAGAATGCTTCCCTTTGGTCTCACCACAGCCCCCATGGTATTCACCAAATGCATGGCGGTAGTCACAGCTCATCTCAGAGTTCAAGGATTCCACGTTTTTTCGTACCTAGATGACTGGCTCCTAACAGCTCCAATCAGGTATCTACTCTCCCAATCCAGCTCCTGTCTTGGGCATAACAATCAACAAGCAAAAGTCCCACCTTCAGCCATTTCAGAACATATATTTCATAGGGGCTCATTTTGGGTACTACCATGACCTTGGTTTTCCTTACTCCAGAAAGGATTTCAAACCCAAGACTACGTCAGACAAATCTTGGCAATCTTAGTTCCTCTAGCCAAACTAGTACTTGGGCCCTGGGTTCCATGGCTGCCACCATAACTGTTACCAGGAGCACACCTCACATGAGAATTCTGCAGTGGACCTTAGCAATCCAGTGGTCAGTACTTCAACACCCCCTCAACTGTCCAATCAAACTATCATGAGTGTGCAAGTATTCTCTCCTCTGGTGGCTTCACTCTCTGGAGGTTCTTCAAGTTACACCCCTTTGTTCTTCCTCCCGCAAGCGCCATGTTGACCCACAGATGCCTTCCAGGTTTGGCATTTCCTGGGTTGGAAGGTCCATGGACTCCACAGGAGACCAAACTGCATATCAATGTCCTGGAGAAGAGACATTGCAAGCATTTCACACCTTCTTTCCTCCAGGCAGTGTTATGATACAGATGGACAATATGTCAGTGGTCTGGTACATCAACAAACAGAGGGGAACCAGATTCTACCCCCTGTGCTGAGAAGCAATGAGTGTGTGGCAGTGGGCTATTTCTACCAACCATTCTCTGATTGCAACGCACATTCCAGGGGAGTGCAACATTCCAGTGGACAGGCTCAGCAGAATCCTACTGATGCCTCACAAGTGGTCCCTGAATGAGTTAGCTGTGAACAAATGGCATCAACCTTGCTGTGATCTCTCTGCATCCCCGTACAACAAGTGCAGCAGGTTCTTCACCTTGATTTCTCCCCTCAAGGACAGTCCCCTGGGGATGCTGTGGTCCATGCTTGGCCTCCTGGATTACTTTATGCCTTTCCTCCTCTGCCCTTGATCCTCAAGTTTCTTCAGAAAGCATTCAGGTTGAAGAGCAAAGTGATTCTCATTGCCCCTTTTGGCCTTGACAAATCAGGCTCACCTTCCGTTGGTCTAATCTGATTTGCCCACCACAGACTCTTGATCCTTGTCCAGATCTGCTATCCCATCCATCAGGGCAAAGTTATCCACATCTCCCAGGTCTGACACTAACCTCATGGTTTCTCCAATTCCAATGCTAGCTAAATCTGCCAGGCTTTGATCCCCCGTACAAAACATTCTGATCTCCTCCCACAAATCTTCGACTAGAAGAATTTAAAAGAACAAATGGAAAAGATTTTCCATTTGGGTAAAACAGCAGAAATTAGATCCTTTTACTGCTCCTGTCCCAGCAGTCCTAGATTTTCTTGCTCGTATTTTCTGTGAGTGGGCCACTCACTCCACTGTAAAAGTATAATTGGCAGACATTTCGAATTTTCATATTGGAGAAAATGCATCATCTTTGGCCTCATTGTTGTTGTGCAACGCTTTTCTTAGAGGGACTTTCCTTCTTTGCTCTCCTGTCAAAGATATAACTATGATTTTACAGTCTTTGGTTCTACCTCCCTTTGAATGCTCAGCCAAAGTAGATTTGAAATTCTTATCATGGAAGACATTCTGGTGGCTATCACTTTTGCAAGAAGAGTATCTGAACTTCAAGCTTTGTCCTCCAAATACCCTTATTTAATTTTTCATAAGGACAGAGTGACAGTACGTATTAATCCATTTTTTCTTTCCAAGGTTGCGACTGAGAACAATATTAACCAATCTATTAATTTACTGTTTTTTTTCCCTCATTTCCAAAGCAAAGGAGAAATACACACTCCATCTGCTGGATGTTCACAGACAGTTACGTTTTTATCTTGACAGAACGAAATCTTTCAGGAAATCTGACCCACTTTTTATATCCTTATCGGATGCAAAAAAGGTAAACCAGTTGTCAAGACCACTTTAGATATATGGTTAAGAGACTGCATTTCATTTGTTTATGAATCCAAAGGTATTCCTTTACCTCACCAAGTTAAAGCTCTCTCTCCTATATCAATGACAACTTCTCAAGCCTTTTGGGCTAAAGTTTCAATTGATATTTGTTCAGCTGCCTCATGTTCTGATTCTCACACCTTCATTTCCCACTACAAACTGGACATTGTGACCAGAAATAGAGCTGCTTTTGGTTCTGCAGTGCTCCGGAATATCTTTCTATGAAGGCCACCCAAGGTTATTGTAGCTGGGAACTCTCGCACAGGTCGAGGAAGAATGAAAATGAAATATCAGATAAAGAAGTTGTGTTTACTATAAAGTTCCATTTGTGTTGTCTACTTCATTCTTCCTTGACCTTCCCTCTCTCCTTTTGTGAATGACCTGATGGATATGTTTATAGGAACCTCTGTTCCTTGTTGAGCTCCTGTTCTTTCTCTATTTGTTGGTAACTGGCAAAATTGATGTATATTGCATATATGATAGTATTATTGATAAACATGGTAGCAGCAAACACGATCTGATGTAACGGGGGGGTGAGGCATTATGGGTACAGGAGGAGCTCGAGCTTTGGAGCCTAAGCTTTTGAAAGCAGCCAAGTCGGATCCGAGGTTGGATCTGAAAGCCACAGGTCGAGGAAGAATGAAAAAGACAGCACAGATGAAACGTTATGGTAAGTCCATAACTTCTTTTTTTATGAAACAGTGTTATGTTGCTTTTTTGTAAATCTTATAGTATTGAAATGTCCATTGTACTTTTAGTGATGAGGTGCATCTATTTTTTTTTTCTCTTTTTGGGAGTGTTATTCTTTTATAGAGAATGGAGAACTGCACCTTTACACTCGTTTTTTATGGGAAATTGTAAAAAGAATGTAATATTTTTAAAATTATTTTTTTTGTTTGCTTTTTTTTTTTTTTTACAGATTACAGACCTTATAGGAGTGGTAAATCAAAAAGATCAGGCTGTGGTTCAGCAGAGAGAAGAATTAATGAGAACAAAAGAAGACTTTAACAAGCTAAAAGAAGGTTAAAAAAAATATTTGGTTATTTGAATTCTCACTTCGTGTTGTGGGACACATTGCAGCTAACTAGTAATGTTGTGTTTTGACTAATGTACCTCATCGTTTACAGCTGTTAAACAGCAAAATGTAATGCTTTAGGTTACTAAGTTAAAATATGACCAAGCAGGTCCTAACTTGAGGGCTCAAGTGTTGACTGAACTTATTTGCTAGGTTGTTTCACGTTTTCTTTGATACATTCTCATTCAGATGTAAATAGTGTGAACATTTGTCCATCAGGCTGAGCTTCTTCCTACAGGGATATATCCTTTTGGTTTCCTTTGCATCTAGAGCTTAGAGCTTATCTAGAACATTTAGAGACAATGCTATTGGTGGTGGCAGAGGGAGATGTAGGAGAAAGAACTTCTTGTGTTCCTTTTCCTGGATGACTGCCTCCTAGTAGCCTGAGCTTGGTTGGTACTTTTCTTATATGGCCTCGGAGTCTTCTTAAACTGGTAGAATCCATCCTAGTGTAGAAGATTGCTTTCTCTATGGCATAGTTGGACACTATCAGATGTTCTTCGTGTTTCAGTCATCACATTTGGGTTATCCCTACCAGGGTAGCCCTCGGCCAGCCCGAATACCAGAGGCTTAGTATTTCTGCGTTAGTTGCTGTCGCTTCAGGACTGACGTTAGGTCATCAGTAGTATAAAGTAAGGCAGCTGACGCCATTATTTCAGTCTTTCTTGCCAAGGAGCCCAAAGCAGAAGCAGTTCGCACAAGTGCCAGTTGGCCGCTGCCTGAGTTTCATCTTCTGAATTGAAGCTGAAGTCTTCTAAAGCTAAGTATCCCTTTGAGGATCCTTTTTTCTTGCTCTAACCAATGTCAGAAAAAGTTAACAATTGTCTTGCCTGTGGAAAGCAAATACCACACAGAGACTTTCATTTTTAGTGCATCACTTGCTTAGGCCCAGACCACGACGTTCCCTCGTTGTTGCTTTTGTGCTTTAATGACAGAACTATACATCGTCGGGCCCTTATTGTAACTAGATATTTTCGCTTACAGTCCTCGAATTCTGATATAGCTTCGGTAAGCCATCCGACAGCAGATCTTCCGAAAGAACTTAAGGATAAAGACAGAGACAGACCGCACAAGTCCAGACCTACAGACGATGCTTCCCTTAAGCTAGTCGTCAGTTTTCCGGTCCTCAGTGAGGTGCTTTTGCAGCCCCTGATGTCTGCTTCTGTGGATTCACAGGCCACTACTGAGACCTTTTCGGAGTCCGGTATGCCTCACAACTCTTCTTCGACTTAGGATCCTGCGGTTGCCTCTACCTTAGATGGGTCCGGAGCTGCTGCGCAGGCTCCGGCTTCCAAGGAAGTACTTTGTACAACCAATTCTTGACACAAACCAATGACCTCTTTCGCATCTACCGTTCTTTCGAAAACTACCGACTTTCTAAGGCCCAGAGTACGAACCACACCCAAGAAACCAACAACCCAATCTCAGGCACCTGCTTCCTTGCCTCAGTCTCAAATGCTTAAAATGGTAGAAGACCTTATCATGCTGATCAGAGGAAGCCAAGCTATCCCTTCCAAAAGGAAAAGAGATCTGACCCAGTAGTTTTATCTGAACAGGAGTCTGATGACTCTGATGCATCTGAATATGAAGACATGCAAACCCCTCTGTGCTTATGAGAATTCTGATGCAGAGAAATCCATTCCTTCAGCCTCTCCACCTGAGGACTTTTCCTTTGGGGAAACCCTTCATACCTTAAGGGAGCATTTCCATTGGGAATGTCAAGACTACCCTCAGTCTAAAAAGAGACTCAGAGAATTCTTAGATCTTCTACAGCACACACCCCTGGCCATTTCCCCAGTCCTGGAAGTTGTGGACAATGTTTTCCTGGAATCCAGTTTGATTCCTGACACCCTCCCTCCTGTTCCCAGAAACCTGACAGGTATTAGAGTCCCTGACTCACACAAATTTCTTTTCAAAAATCCTACTACTGACCCTGAGGTAATTTCTCAAGTACATAAAGAAATTAAAGCATCCTCTGCTAAGAATCCCATCCCCTCAGAGAGGGATTCCCGAGCACTAGACAGATTGGGTAAAAAAGTATACACCTCTGCTACTCTTGCTGTGTAAGAGCACAAAATTGTCAGTTCCATATGCTAAAATTTCAGCAACATACCATGCAACTCCTCAAACAAAAAGTGTCTTCCTTTCCTGCTTGTGCAGAATCTAAAGAGTTACAAGAGTTAATGCATTCTGCAAGTCAAGTAACTAAGCACACCTTACACTGTGGTTTTGATGCTCTATAAGATTCTTGTAGGGCAGCAGTCACTGGATCTGTCCTTAGAAGGCATGCTTGACTTAAGGAACAGCCCTTGCCTGACCATGTCAAATCTAAATTATTGGATGCACCCTTGCACAAAGACAACTTATTTGGCACCAAGGCAAAGGCGGTCTTAAAAAAGATGGAAGAAAAAGCTAAATCTATGCAGACAGTTAAGGATTTCCTACAGGTCCAACCACCCAGGTTCAGCAGGCATTGCCCCTCCAAGCACTGGTCCTTTCCTGCCCCCACCAGGTCAGTTCAGCCCAGACCCCAGGGAAGCAGACCCCCCTCAGACAGCAGCCACAGGGAATGCAGAGATCAAAGTAGTGGAGTTCCTCCACTTCAAAACCAGGGAGTTCAAAGCCACCCCCTCATGGTAAGAACTCACAATGACTCTCCTCCCCCACCCCTCCCTCTGCATTTGCCCCTAGGAGGAAAACTCTCCTTCCACGCAAGCACCTGGGTCACCATTACCAATGACCTCTGGGTCCTCAACATAGTGTCCCAGAGATACAAATTTTCTTTCCACACACTTCCAACCCCAAAAGGGTTCCCAAATCTACCACCAAACGAGTGGACAGAGGCAAAAAAGCATGTCCTTTCCCCGCTCTCTATGTGGGCAATAGCGCACGTTCCTGCAGAACAGATAGGCCAAGGTTTCTACTCCAGACTTTTTCTGGTACCCAGAAAAGAGGGCACCTGGTGCCCCATCCTCAATCTATCAGTATTAAACACCTTCCTGATGATACCAAAATTCGGAATGCTCACCCTCCAGCAACTGCTACCCATGCTGTCCAAGAATGCTTGGCTAGCCACCCTAGACCTAAAAGAGGTCTACCTCCACATTCCTATCTAGGAATCATGCAGAAAAAATCTATGTATCAGGGCAGGATCTCTGAACTTTCAGTTCTCTGCACTTCCCTTTGGCTTATCTACTGCTCCCAGAGTTTTCACAATATGTCTGGCTCCTGCCATTGCCTTTTGCAGACAAAGGAATATCCAAATTTACCCATATTTAGATGACTGCCTAATTCAGGCAGACACTCAGGAAAAGCTGCTCAAGTACCTGACCTTTGTAAAGTCCCTACTGCCCTCCCTAGGATACACTATCAACAAAAAAGTCCAAACTAGTACCCTCCCAAAGGATTATATTCCTGGGAGCAAGCCTAGACACAGCCTTCCTGATGGCATTCCTTACACCAGAAAAGCAAACTTACCTGACAGCCTACTTCTCTCAACTAGCCACCAGACCCCAGTTATCTGCAAGGAAAATCCTGGAAGTTCTGGTGTTTGTGGCATCTTGCATTCTACTCATTTCATATGCCAGACTTCATATGAGGAAACTATAATGGTACCTAAAAAGCCTTTGGTGTCAACATTCTCAAGACCTGGAAACTCTTATACCAATGATAGCTTGCCTAAGGAAAGATTTTCTTTGGTGGGCAGCAGCATGCGTCCACAACAAGGCACTACCTTTCTCACCAATCCCCGCCAACCAGACCCTCACCACAGACGTATCAGACTATTGCCTGGGGTGCACACCTGGATGGCAGGTGCATACAGGGCCAATGGAGCCCACAGCAAATCCATCTGCACATCAATCAAAAAGAGATGTTAGCTGTCCAGCACGTATTGACAGCTTCAAAATAGACAACACCACTGTGATGTGGTATATCAACAAGCGGGGAGGGACTCACTCCTACCCTGTATGCAGGCTGGCCATGACCCTTTGGCACACAGCCTTTGTCGTGCAGGTCCACCTGTGAACACAATTCTTGCCAGGCTCTCTAAACTCTCTCGCAGGCCACACAAGCAGAAGTCTTCTGGACCCACACAAGTGGCAGCTAGAATAAAGAACCTTCACCCTAATAACTCACAAATGGGGCACCCCAAAGGTCGACCTCTTTGCCTCCCACACCAACCATCAGCTCAGCAAGTTCTGCACCAGGGAGCATCACTGCATGGCTTGGAAAGTGGATGCCATATCCTTCCCCTAGGTCAGTCTCTCTGTCTGTGCATTTTCCCCACTACCTCTCATCACCAGGGTACTGCTCAAAGTAAGGGAGGAAAAACCAAGGACAATTCTGATTGCTCCAGACTGGCCTTGTTAGCACTGGTACCCACTGCTGCACAGCCTGTCCCCACTGCCACCATGGCATCTCCTTCAGACCCCAACCCTCCTGACTCAGAGGGAAGGAGAATTCATGCATCCCCAATTGCAGACCCTTAATTTGGCAGCCTGGCTTATTCCCTGACCTTTGATCAATCTGCCAACCTTAGTAAACAGGTTCTAGATGTTATACATGAGGCTAGATGCCCTAGCAGTACAAAGTCTTATGCTGACAAATGGAAAAGGTTCTGCACCTGGATTCAGGCTAAGGGAGCCGATACGGCACAGCCCTCTCTACCTCTCATCCTGGATTACCTAGCTGACTTGCTACACAGTGGTCTCTCCTTTGGTTTACAGTCAAAAGGTCAACATTGACATGTCTGACAGCCACCTCCTCGGCCATGGTAGGAGCGACAGTCGGAATGTCGACGTTCATGTGTACGTCCATTTAGAAGGACGTACACAGGGCAGGGATTCACAGCATTGCTGTGAATGGGGGATTTAGAAACTATGGTCAACAGAATTTGTCGACTTTGTTGCGTTGACCATACAACCTACTTAATATGTATAAGTCGACGTTATTTGTCACGGAAGTCACCGTTTGCGTAAGTGATTTTCGTGCTTTTGATAGTAAACCCTCTCCTTTTCCTCTATTAAAATTCATGCCTCTGCTAGCTCTGCTCATTTCCACACTGAGCACCCCCTTTTCCTCACACACTCTGATCAAACAGTTCCTAAGAGGGGCTAGCAACTTGAGGCCACCCTTAAGAGCACCTACCCCAGCTTGGGACCTAAACTTTGTGTTGGAAAAGCTCACCCTGCCCCCCTTTGAACCAGCATCTTCAGCAGAGTTAAAATTTCTCTCCTGGAAGACAGGTTTTTCTTTTGGTCATCACTTCAGCCAGAAGAGTCTCCGAGCTACAAGCACTCATGGCTGTAGAGCCCTTCATCATCTTCCATGCTGACAGGGTGTCCCTCAGGACTAACCCATCCTTCATCCCCAAAGTGGTGTCCAGTGTGTCTCTCAACCAATCCATTCATTTACCCACCATTTTCCCTAACCCACAAAACAAGGGGGAAAGGATCCTGCACTCTCTAGATGTGCACAGACAGATCAGATTTTATCTAAACAGGACTAAATCATTCAGAAAGACTGATCAATTTCTGGTCAGCTTTGCTGCAGGGGCAGAGGGCAAAGCCATCTCCAAACAAACGATTTCCAAATGGATAGCACACTGCATCCATTTATGTTACAAGCAACATGGAAAACCCCCTCCTAAGGGGGTCAGGACTCACTCTACCAGAGCAGCCTCCACCTCTGCAGCTTTCCTCAGAGGAGTCCCCACCAGGGACATCGTGGAGGCTGCCACCTGGACATCTGTTCACACTTTCACCAAGCATTACCACCTGCTTATCTTCCCCAAATCCAGGGCAGGCTTTGCCACTGCAGTCTTGCAGGGCATCCTAGCCAGCCCCTAGTCTCATTGACTGCCTCCACCCTTTTCCTCAGCTTTGGGAATCAACCCAAATGTGATGACTGTAACAGTGAAACACGTAGAACATAGTACACTTGTGTACACTTACCATAAATGTAGATGTTTGAGTGTATTCACTGTTGCAGCCCTGGTTTCCCCCCCTCCATCCCCCTTTTCTCTCCCTCTGTCTCCTTACAAGGAACTTTTTGGTATTTACTTTCTACTGATGGGGTTCCACCATATCCTGGCTCCCACTTGGGGGCTCCTGACAGATCAAGAAAAACTGATGTAATGGCATTGGCTGCTTTACTTTATACTACTGACGACCTGACATCAGTCCTGAAGTGACAGCAACCGACCCAGAAATACTAAGCCTCTGGTATTCGGGCCAGCCGAGGGCTATCCTGGCAGGGATAACCCAAATGTGATGACTGCAACAGTGAATACACTCGAACATCTACATTTATGGTAAGTGTACACAATTGTACTTTCTATCATAGAGAGGGCTCAGGAAGTCATACTTTTGGTATTCTAGATGAGGGTTTCATAGAATGTCCAGACTCTGGTCCTCCCTCCTGATATGATCTTCATGCTTTTTTCTCACATGCTTAAGGATGGCGGGTAATGGACTTGAGGCACTGGGTGCTATATAGTCATCCTACCCTCACAGAGCTTTTGCTCTTGTCATGCCTTTGTCACTGGGCTGTAGAGTGGTCATTATTTTCTGTCTCTGTCTATGTGGTCCTTTCATTCCAGCTGCAGAACTTACTGCAGTTGCCTTGAAGGATACTTCAAACTGGTGAGCTCACCTGGTATCTTCCTTTGTAAGGGAAATGAACCTCCATGAATGGGAACTTCATATAAACCAAATGGAGCTCTGGATAGTATTCTGTAGTTTAAAACTCTGAAAAGGCATTAAGAACTCCCTACTGCTCTTCCAGGCAGCAATGTGGTACATGAACAGACACAGGGTAGCATGGACTGATGCATATTTAACTGTGGAGCATAGGCAAGATTGCAGTTCTAAGAGCTGTTTGCATTCCGGGGAGCTTATTGCTGTGGTGGTCATGAACCATCACAGTTTTAGCCCTCTTCTAGAATTGGGGTTAAGGAAATTGTCTGATCTTTGTAGGCTTCAAAACATGTAACAGTGTTGCTTCCCTCACTTCACCCATTAAAACAGTAGAATGATGCCTATTCCATCACAACAGTTGCAGTCCTGAGTATCCCACTGGACTGCACATGGGATGCCAGTTCTCAGATATTACCCCATTGCCATTAACTCCTATGTTCTGGAGGTTGTGCTACCTTTGGAGATTCCCCTTTTACTTGAGGTAGTTTGGTGTCTGAGTTGGTTTCTGTAGGTAGCAGGTGGGGGGCCTTGCACTCTGCAAAAAAAAAAAAAAAAGGTTTTGTGTTTGACTTGTTTTTTTACCATACTTTAGAATTGTTTCAGAGGTTTGAGAACTTTGTGATTATAAAAAAATTGGACTTTCATTAGGCAGTTGTAGAGGATTCCCCCTTTCATGCTGATTCTTTTCATCAATCTTTTATTTGCAGGCCTTTCTTTTTAAACTGCATGTAACAGTTTTGTTAGGGTAGTTTCTTTTCTAGATGTTTTCAAACCATTTTGGACACGGTGAATTTTAATAAGCTTGAGGTGGCAATAAAAAGGCTTAGAAATTGCTGAGAAATTTTAGAAATAATGAAAACATTGTTGCATCATCAAAATCTGTGGCTTCAAGTGCTTCTGCTGCGGTAAATAGCAATTTGCTTTAAACTTTGTTTTTATCCTGAAGCTTCAAAGAAGCTAAGAACTTCAGATAAAAGTGGGATAGGGTTCTCAAGTCATTCACCTTTTACTTGAATTTGATTATGATAAAGGTATAAGAATGCATGTTGTTTCATTCCTTTGATTATGATGCTTCTAGAAGAAATTAATTGATAAGCTTAATGTAACCTAGCTAAAGTTGTACCTTAGCTAAAAAACAAAAAACAAAACAAAAAAAAAACATATATGATAGTAAAACCTTTAAGGGACTTTTTCTTTTTACCCATTGTACTGTTGGAGTTGATTATATTAAGTTGAAGGAATGCAGGGAACATAGATCTTTTGGGATTCTTGTTCATTTTGTTTCAAGTTTTTTTTTTTTTTTTTTTTTGAATCCAGGAGTGCAGATGCACTTTTGGCTGATTTGCTATAAACTGATCACCACTTGTGTTTTTCCTCTGAACCCAAAAATTTGGAAAAAACAATTTATATGTTTTAACTTTTTAAATGTACCTTTTGTTACTTTTCTCTTCTGTGCTACCTGTTTGACTGATCATCAGCCCCCACTTTCAGCCAGTTGGACCATTTGCTTAAAATTGGGTAAGAGAGATGACCAAAAGGTGCAATCATTTAGGCAGTTGTCTGATGGTTTTTTATTTTTATCCCTAACCCCATAGTGATTGTCTAGTAGCACACTACAAAGGCTCACTGTACAGTGGACATTTGCTTAGGCTTATTATCCATTTCTGCAAGTGAAACAGCCATTCGAGACTGCCCTACCCCCTTAGAAGCTAAAGTTCCTGTGTTGTTTTTGGTCTCCCTCAGAGATTCTGTCACAGCATAATTTGTGCCGGGTACAAATGCCACACCCTCCCACCAAAGAAAGGGGTGTCATTCCATTCCTCTCTGTTTTCTAGGACAAAATGAATTTAGCCATAGGACTTGCATGAAAGTAGCTCCTTCTCAGGCACATGTGTTGGTGCTACATATGTCTGACTCATTGATCTTTTCAGTGCTCTGTCCATTGCCACGGGCTTGATTGGGATCTCTTGGTGCTAGTTCCCAAGCATGTGACATTCTTATCTGATTTCTTCTTTGTCAGCTGTGTCTCGGCACCGGCTCCTTAACTCTGAGTCCTCTGCTCTGTCTTCAGCACTAAGGAGATTGGTTTCCTTTTCAGTGTGGGGATCCTCAGTGTCAGAGATGTCAGCATCAATCTTGATTTCAAATCTGTCTGGACCATTTTTGTTGGTGCTGTGCTCAAGACTGTGAACATCTATGTCCATTAGTGTAGAGACTGTAATAAAGGTGCAGATAGATTCCATCTTGGCTGTTGAATTTTTCAAGAGTATCATTGGCTGTGTTTGAGGATAGAAGATGCTCTACTGGTTTTGACTTCTTCCCCTGACATCATTTAGTATGCAGCCTCAAGCTCTCATCATTAAACCCAAGGACAGAGCAGATCTGAGTGTTTCAGACCTTCCCCCCAGCAGGGACACCGTGAATCCTTTAACCTTGCACTGGCCAGAAGCACAAGTATAAAATGAGACAGAGACTCTATGGAATCCTTTAATACCTGATAATGACTTGGGTGAAGGAGATGGTTTCCCACAGTCCCCTCTTGAGGACATCAGGTTTGGTAAAGTCTCAACATTAATTAGGCTGAGGGGTATTTGGCCTACTCACACCCCCTCTTCCGCAGGTAAGGAAGTTCTCTTTGAGGACTACAGATCTGCCCCCTCTGCTTCCTAGGTGGTCACTCCTGCTGAACAAGCAGTGGACCTGGTCATGGACAGGGCATGGCAGGAACCTAACATAACAGAGAGTATTCCAAGAAAACAGGAGAATATTGCGACCTCCTAAGAACAAATCCCACTGGAGCACAGGCCCTCTGTCTCTGTTATTATTAAGACAGCCATCAAGAAGGAACTGTCTGAGAGTTTGGCAGTATGTTCTTCTAACAAGGAGTCCAGGGCAGTAGACCACATGGGGAAGTGGGTTTTCACTTTGGGCATTGTTTTTTTCTCTGTGCATTAAGCTACCTTACTCACACAAGTCTTTGGAACTTTTCTTGATTAGGTGAAGAGGGAACTGCTAGAGCAGATACTATAGTCCTTGAGAAAACTTGCCTCATCTGACTGTTGCAAACTTAATAAATCATAAGTGGCCACTGTGTTGTTGACCATTTCTAATCTCACTCCAAGGCTGTTATATACTGCTGCTGATGATGGAGCAGTTAGGTATGTTTGCACCTGTCGCCCTATGAAATGCCATGCCTGACTCCATATATGTTACTTTATAAACAACTTTAAGGTATCCTTCATTTATGGCTCCTTAATATGGGTTTTTACTTTTTGGACCCAGATTTAGAGAAGCTTTTTGAAAGTAAGCAAGAGGGGGGTTACTTTCTGCCATTGGAGTGTGCTTTGAAACACCTCAAAGATCCTTTTCTAAAAGCAGAAGTGTTTCAAGGCCCTCTGGTTTAAAGTCTCCATGTTTTCTCCTTGACTCCTTTTCAGACAGTGGCAACCACTGCAGGGTGTCCTTTAATGGATGCTGCCCCAGGAGCAGAGGCCATCTGCCTTTCTTCTGAGAAGCAACCTTAGCATCCATGAAGGCCTGCCCAACAGCTGCTCTCTGGAGGCAGTTGGGTTTCAACTGTTTCTTCACCTAAAATCATGAGTGGGCATCACATTGGAAAACTTGTTAATGTCATGATATCCAGAGGTTTTGTAATCCCCTTCTTAAGATTCCCAAAATCTTTTCCCTGTCCCTCCTAGAAGTACCACCTTGCCAGCAGAGGGTAGTGGCAAAGGAGATGTCTTCTGGTGGAATTGCACAATTCTGGGACAGACTTATTATGCGGCAGAGAAGTTCAGCAGGAGTATTCTGATGCTTCATAAGTAGTCCTTTAACCCATGAATGTCATCAGTGAAGTTCTACTGTTGGACAAACCTTGCAACTTTTCACATACCTGACCAGAACCAAGTGCAGCAGCTATTTGCTCTGATCTTTCTACAGGGACAGACATTTAGAGATAATTTGCTATAGCGATGGCCTCCTGGACTACTCTGCATTTTCTCCATTATCCCTAATGACAGTTCATGCAAATCCACATGCAGACTTAATCATCCTGAAAGTCCCCGTTTGGCTGAAGCAAATTTGTTTCCCAATGCTTTGGCCTCATCTAAAGAAGCATTATTGTTTTCGAGATCCCAAAACAGATCATCTATCCCACCAGTCTGGTGAGCCTCGCTCTGGCATTGTCTCCTTTAAGCTGATTGCATGTTTTTTCCAGTTCTTCTAATGGCAGGGATCCTTCCAACCTTCCCAGGGTGATCCATATTCTATATGCTTCACAAAAAGCTGGTACTTAATAAGCTGTACAAGAGTAAATGGAAAAAATTCTCAAATCGGTAACTGGTCAGAAATGAATTTCAGGTATTAAAACTTGCTCAGCACTATTTTTTTGACATAATATGAAACGAGGCATAAAGATGGTTCTAAATGATATTCACATAAACTGATCTCCATGATATTGATAAAAATATTCAAATTACTATGGAAAATGATTGAAATAAAGTCCAAATTGTATAAAACAAATAAATAAGCTAAGGGGAAATGACCGCATTTTCACAAAGCGTGTATTTTTCATATTAAGCAAAGATAGGAACCATCATTATCAACAATTATCAGAAGTGTATAAAGTGTTCGCATGTTTGTGCAGTGTTACAATAAAGCTATTTCACAAAAGTACAGCCATTACAGGGCATATTTTGCAGGATATAGCCACTACAAGGCATATTTCACAAAGTAAAATATTTTAAAGAGTTTGTGCATTTGAATGTTATTACAAGCTCACAGAACAGTTTGCTCATACATAACTACATTGGTCATATTTTCAGTGTGTTTGTAAGTATTTCATGGGCATAGCAGATGGATTTCGAAAACCCAGTGCACTTGTGTTTGACAGTAATATTGCCGAGAACTGGAGAGTGTTTGAGCGGGGGTATGACATTTTTGTACAGGCTGCATTTTCTGATAAAGATGACTGTACAAAGGCATTTATTCTGCTTAATTTAGCTGGATCAGAGAGGCAAAATGGCTGTGGTTCTGGGACTGGACCCCTTCACTGCTCTGATTCCCTCTGTGTTATAGTTTTGTCTACTCTCTTCAGTTCAGGTTCCCATTATTCTGCTATCACAGCTGATATCGCTGCTATTTACAATAAGGTTTTGATTTGGCCTCAAAAAAGGTGTGCAAAACCTTTCTAAAAAGCACCTTCCTCCTGAGCCCCCTTAAGGACCGCATACCTCTCTAGGATGTTAATTGTGTATTGAACCTTCAGTTTGTCCTCCCTTTGAACCTGCCTCCTCATCTGATTTGAAGTACCTCTCTTGGAAGATCCTGTTTCCTAGTAGCCATAACTACAGCTAGAGGAGTTTCACAACTGCATAATATTTCCACCAAACCTCCTTATATAGTATCCCAAAGGATGAGTTGTCCTTTCATTCCTAAAATTGCTTCCAAATCCACTATCAATCAGACTGTTCATCTCCCAATTTTCTTCCCCAGGTATTCTAATGGAAGGGAGTATTTGTTGCACTCTTGGAATGTTCACAGACAGCTACATTTTGTTTGCATTGTGCTAAGACCATCAGGAAAAGCATTTCCTATTATTTTCCAAGTCGTGACCAAAGGCTTTTAAAGTTACTTTGTTCAGAATGTTATCCAACTGTATAACCTGTGCATGTCAGTCTACAGACAGAACCATGGCATCCAAACCCAAGGCACATTCCACAAGATCCACTACACCTTCTATAGCATTCTTCAAGAGCTCTTTGATTGATGATATATGTGATGTAGCAACTTGGTGTATGCTGCACATCTTTATGAAGTGCTATAAACTGGATGTGATCTCAAGGTCAAGATCCTCCTTCCAGGGCTACCATACCCAGAGGGGGCAGCCAGTTATGATTCCACGTAGGACATTGTAGTTAAGTATTTTCTCCCATCAGTTGAAGTGGACAGATGTGATAAGATGCGGAAAGACATATACGCACCATAAGTTTGGATCTTCATTATCCCTAGTCCATTCACTTTACAACCTGCCCTCCATTCCCCTCCAGGTTCTCTTGCAATCTTTACTGCTAGCAGATCTTGACCTAGTATGTATCCTGTCCCTCAGTTGTCATGATCTCTTCCTGTTACGTATTTCTTTATAAGGCTCTAAGCAGCAAGCACTATATGAGGGTTACAGAGGTATACAGGTGCATTATGGGTGGAGGTAAACAGCTTGAGCATATTTTGAGTGGCTGGATTGCCAGGTTGGATCCACCTGACAAAGTATTCTCATCAGTCAAAGTAAATTGACTAGGATAATGAATATTCATCATTATGGTAAGTACGTACTTTACATTTTTGTTTACTAATCGTTCTGATAATTTTTCCCTCTGGGGCTATTAAAGTTTTGTGGGATACTAGAAGACCTACTACTAGAAAATTCTGTTTACCTGAATGGAAGCAATTCTGCTGCTGGTGCCAGTTCCAGGATTTTTCTCCATTCCAAGTGATTGTCTTTCCTATTTAAGCTTTATTTTCAATTCTACCTTGGGACCCACTTCTCTACTCTTTTCCTGTGACTAAAGTATTTTCTGAAGGGTATTTAATGTCAGTGACCTTCAAAGAAGAATCTGACTCCTTCAGACTTTAAATTTGTTTTTGCTGGGGCATTAAAGCCTCACTTTGACCCAGCTCCTTCTGTTCCTTTGAATTTTTTTGTTTCAGAAAACAACATTGATAGTACCAGTTACATTGCTTGAAAGAGTCTGCCTTACAAGTTATGTCCTCACCAGTAACCACCCTCAGACTTTATGACCCCTTCCAAGGAAGGCAAGGTCTTTAGGTCCTGAAGCAAATTAAAGGGTACTCATCCTTTTGTCCAAGCTATGTTTGAAGGATGCTGTAGGAGTCTGTTCCAGAGCAGAATGAGGTTCTGGATGATGAATTTGTACCTCTGTCTAGTTTTATTCATTTATTTCCTGATGTAGGTTGAGATCTCATGTTCTGGAGTTTTCTGCTCTGTTTAACTTAATGAGAAAAAGGAGGTTAAGGGTAATTGCATCCCTGAGGACATGATAAACGAGGTAGAGATCCTCCTTAGTAGCCTGCATTGCAGTGGGTGCAATGACATGAATTCTAGTCTCTCCTGGTAGATAGAATTTTTGAGATTAGAGTGTGCCTTTATTAGAAATATTTCTTCAAGTTTTAGATTTGTCTTGTAAGGTACTTGCCAAAGAGTGCGTTATATTCTGTAATGGGTCTGACAAGAGCAGAGTGTAAGGGAGCAATGACTTCCTGGGTTTTAAAATAGATACTTTTGGTAATTAGTTACAAGATACAGGTCTATATAATTCCTCTTATTCTGTCAACTTTCTAAGTAAATGTTTCAATATGTGGAAATGTTCCTGATGATCGGCCTTTGTCCTTAATTATTTTTACCTTTGTGTTTGATTTTTTAAAGTGGAAAAAAAAAGGTTGAGATGTTTTGTGGTAAGCCCTATTTACTCTTTCACAAAGATTGTTGTCCTGAAATACTAATCCAAATTTCTTCCCAAAAGCAATGCCATTGCTATCTTTTAAACCAGTCCATTCATCTATCTTGTTTTCTTTATGGCAACAGAATCAAGGGATTTGGGAGATGTCCTTGTAATGTATATACACTTGTCAGCTCAGTTTTTACCTGAAGAGGGTTCATGAGTGCTTCACTCTAGATGGAGAGGCTTGCAGTTGCTTAAGCAAAGGTGGATGGCCAACTTGTGTTTTGCCATCAAGTGGTTAATTGGTTATTAAAAAATGCTGCTGTCAAAGTCCACTGCACCAGGATCATAGTTTCTTCACTGCTTGTTTTGAAAATGCTTCCATTGTTGACATTTGTGCTGTGGCCTTCCTCTGGTTAAAACTTAATAGGGAGGTTTATATATTTTACAGCTTAGTATTGTGCCCTGTGGTTACCCATTGTGGAAGGTGTCGGACATTTAAATATTAACAGATCCATAGTCTTCATATCAATTATGTGAAGTCTTTCTGCAGTGTGTTTCTGCTGGTCTCCTGCCAAGCCCTTGTGTGTGGACTATATTTCACTGTTTATCGTCTGTGGATGGATATTCCTGTGGGCTGAGCATTAATATGACATATTTTATGTTTTTTTGTTTCAGCTTGTGCTTCCTCAGAAGGGTGTGTGAATGTGTGTGTGTGTGTGTGTGTGTGGGGGGGGGGGTTGAAAGGACTGACCATAATATCCAAGACTAGCACATGATATCACATTATGTACCAGTCAGAGGCACCCATGCCTCTTGATCATGGGACCTACAAACAATGCTGAAATGTGCTGATTTGGGGGCATCAGAAGTGGATGTTACAGTAGTTCACTGGAGAAAGTCTACTTGTGAGCCATCTTCTAAGGGAGGCAGTTAAATAGAGAGGGACCCCCCCCCCCCGAACTCGTTTGGTTATTTTTTCAGTGATTTGCTCTTTCCCTTAAAAACTTTTTTTTTGTGAATTGTTGTTATGTCTTTCGGCTTTTCCCGGTTAGGGGTCGCCACAGCGGAACTCCGGTCTGCTAATGATTGGTAGTTGAATTTTACATGCCGAGTTACCAGCCCTGATGCACAACCTTCAACTAAGGTACGCCCATTCACGCATGTTTCCACGCAGAACACGCTCTAGCTGGGAATCGAGCCGGACAGCGTCTTACTGTGAGGCGACAATGCTACCGCAGCACCACCGCCGCGGATCATGTGAATATGTTTATTAAAATGTTTAATTACAGCAGAGATACACAAACAAATGTACAAACAAATAAGAACAACTTCAATAACAAAATATTTAAGCATTACTAAACCTACCCCACTAAATTTATCTAATCCCCTACTTTAAGAAGTATATACAATGTATACAAGAATAATAAAACAAAGTACATAGAGCTTCTCCTGTATCTAAGGTTCACATATGATAAATGATGTGTGAAGGGCAATAGATTTCTTTACATATTAATGTGTTATGCTTTATCTGGGTTTCCATAGTAACCTCTGGGTTTGAGTATAAATGTTAACAGTGTCGAAAAGCTGCTTGTTAGAGGTGATGCACTAGAGGACTGAAGCCTCATAATGATGCCCAATCATTATGTAGTACGGAAATGTGTCTTGAATATAGTATAATTCTAAGCATACAGATCCTGTTCACTTTTCACTTACATCTCTTGTCACTTTACTTGTTTAGTTAACTTTCTCTTGCTTTTAACTGTACATTCTCATATAATTCTGAAATGTTATTTACATGGATCCCCTGACTAAAATCATTACTGAAAAAGAATGTTTTTTGCAGATTACAAGCCCATTAACAAGCGTTTCTTTTTGAGTAGTATCTCTTTTCTAATCAAACTGTTTGCTTCTCCCTAGAGTATGATGAAGTGCTGCTGCAGCTGAAACAACTGCAGGTGCAATTTGACATGGCTAAAAGTACAGCGGTTGAAAAGGAAGCAGCAGCAGAAAAACGACTTGATGCCCTAAAACAAGAATTACTGAGGCAGCAAGAACACCTGGAAGCCAGGCAACGAAGGGTGAGCCAGATGGTCGTTTCAGTTGTGTCTTTTGTGCTTGCTCTGCCTTTGGCAGGCTAAAGTGGTTATTTTGTTCTACAGGAAATAACTGTGACAACTGAAATTGCTGAATATAGTTGCATAGAAGATATATTTAACTAATATCATGAAAGACAAATTTCCCTGAATGCTTTCATTTGCATTTTTTAATGTAGTAGTTAGTTACATTTTGTTAATATATCCGTCGGTGTTGTGCATCTGGGTGACCTGTTAAAAAAAAAAAAAAAACTTCACTAAAAGAAAAAAAATCCTCATTTTGAATTTGATTTTGCTTAAAGGTAAGATATGTTAACCTCATTTTTTTTTTTTTTTTTTTTTTTTTTTTATCCCTGCAAAAGCTGACTTTGTGGAGGCTTCTTTAGCCATTGCCAGCTGTGTTTGTCTGGTTGTCCACACAGAAATGTTTCTGCTTTATATTAATAATGTACGGTCACCTGTTTCCCATGTTTTCTCCAGAGTGATTATACAACAAAATAGATGTCTCTTCACTACTTTACCTACTTGTCTCAGATGTCAGGTACTGTATAACTGTATGTTACTTCTTCAAAAGTGATGTATTGAAATGTTTATTTTCTTTATCCAGAGCTGAACAAGTACATGAGGAGTCGCTCCATTGCCAGAAGTGGCTCTCATTTATCCCCTTTTGCCTGAAATGGCTGTGTAACTCTGAGGGTTCCTTGACCTTCTCTGCTGTTTTGCTATAGCACCTAGTATCTTTGGTGATCATTTAGCCCAGTTTAGCCATCAGTGATGCCACATTTACCACACTTCTGTACTGTGTTTATAATCTAAATCACCCTATGAGGAAGTCTAACCTTTCCAGGAGAGATCAGCTTTATTGGCAGCCCACTGTATGTTCTAGGGAACCCAGAAACAGATCAGTAACATGACCTGATCAGTCCTTTGTTCAAAATTGGCAAAAAATCACTGCTTTCCACAGTCTAGAAAATTCCAGTAATTCTCAGAGGCCAAATTGTCGCATACTAGGGCACTGGCCTTCCCTCTTCCATAGGTGAACCCTCAGGCACTCCCCAGAGAGTAAGCAGAATCATAGACCTCCAGAACTGTAATATGAGGTGGATAATGTAAAGTAATTATCAACAGAATGAGACTTGATATTATTGAAGAGTCACCCCCTCGGCAAACATTGAAGATCCCTGTAATGTCAGACTGTTAAATCTCCGCACACACTAGCTAAGATAAGAAAACCCTTAGCTTGTAAACTAAACAATTGCCCTTGAGCTGAACAAAAGATTGTAAAAAAGAGGTGGGGTGTTGTAACAAAATCCATCTTGCACTTTAGCAGGGTCCTGCTGTACTGTGGCTGTTCAAATAAAATTCTGCATAAGTTAATGTACATCTTATAACAAATTTAAAACAAGCAAAATTAAGATCAAACGCCTTAACAAAAAATATTATCATAAAAAGTCCCTGCCCAAGCAAATGTGTTATGCTTTCAATAATTGCAAATTAGTTTGACATTATGCTGTGTAAAAGTGGCTGCTTACATCCAGGTTCTTTAATCCTATCCAAACTGTTCATACAAAATTGCAAAAGGTCAAAATCCACATCTCCTAGTGTACCACTTAAAACTGTATGTTTCATTTGACCCTTTTACAAATGTTCAGAACTTCACTGTTTGCAAGAAGTGGAATTCTGCATCTGCAGCATTATCCATAAGCAGCCATCACATCTAAAAAATAAATTATGCCTATAGAAAAATCTGTCTTCAGTGTCCCTAGTTATGCCAACTGAAACTTTAAATTCTTCTTCCTACACTCTTGCATAATTTCATAAAAATGAGCCCATTATTCAGCCATTTGGGCAGAATTATTGTCAACATACAGTGGATATAAAAAGTGTACACACCCCTGTTAAAATGCCAGGATTTTGTGATATAAAAAATGAGACCACAATAAATAATTTCAAAACTTTTCCTAACTGTAACGTGACCTATAACCTGTACAATTCAGTTGAAAAACAAATCTGTTAGGGGAAAAAAATAAAAAATGTATAATAAGCTGGTTGCATAAGTGTGCACACGCTTAAACTAATACTTTGTTGAAGCACCTTTTAATTTAATTACAGCTTTCAGTGTTCTTGGGTAAGAGTCTTATCAGCATGGCACATCTTGACTTGGCAATATTTGCCCACTCTTCCTTGCAAAAGAGCTCCAAATCTGTCAGATTGTGAGGGCATCTCTTGTGCACAGCCCTCTTCAGGTCACCCCACAGATTTTCTATTGGATTTAGGTCTGGGCTTTGGCTGGGCCATTCCAAAACTTTAATTTTCTTCTGATGAAGCCATTCTTCTGTTGATTTGGATGTATGTTTGGGGTCATTGTCGTATTGAAAGGTGAAATTCCTCTTCATCTTTCTAGCAGACGCCTGAAGGTTTTGGGCCAAAATGACTGGTAGTTGGAATTTTTCATAATTCCCTCCACCTTGACTAAAGCCCCAATTTCTAGAGAAGCTGGTAGAACACCCGTCTGTGGTCAGTAGGTTTCTGTTCAAGAATCTTATAGTGGACTTCCCGATGACCTGCTGAAGTTTTGATTTTAGTGATGCTTTAGTTAAGGCAGCGACATTAGGTGTATGTTTGCAACAGATAGCTTGAATCAGGCTGTCTTTCAAAAATTGACTTAAGGCTACCCTACCTAGATATCCCTTTTCTGGGAAGATGTGCTCTTTGGACACGATTTAAGGTCAAGTTGGAAGGCTTGTAAAAGTAGAAATGGATGATCTGGTCATCATACTCAAGGTGACGAAGTTACTCCTGCTCACCTCTTTCAGGAGGGAAGAGATGCTTATTCCCAGGGTGCACAGCCTCTGCTAGAATCCCCAGTGGAAACTGGAGGTCTCATAGGGGCACTTACTTGAGGAGGGGAAGGGCATTCTGAGGTGTTATGTCACTCACAGAAATGGTTGATGTGCCTTCAGTATTGCTAATTGCACATAAAACCCTTTTCATCAAAGGATGTGCACAGAAGACAGACCAAAGTTTGCCTTGACGGAGAAGGGTAGGGTTTCCACATGAACCCAACCCAGCTCAGCCGTACTGGCTCCCTGTGATTGAGATGACAGCTCCACCTCTGGGCATAGCTGTGCCATCAGATCTGTCTACTGAACTTCTTAGTGGTATTTTTAAATTAATGCAGTTGCTAGGAAACCCTTCTCACATCAGACTTTTGTTTTAAGTGAAAGAGCTTTTCTGTTTTGGCAGAGGCATACACTTGCCCACCTCTGTCAGTGAGCTTGCAAGTGGTCCTCTCCAACTTCAGTCCCCTATTTGACTTTGGTCTTAGTTACTTCATAGTCTGGGTTCTTTTTTCTACCATTGCAGTGCACTGACTTTGATGACAACAGAATGGTGACTCAGCTGAGACTTATCAAGTAATTCCTTAAAGGGACTTTGAAGAATATTTCAACTCGGGGCTTGAACATTATACTGACAGTTTCCTGACTGACCTCCACTCAAGGTGACTGATTAAATGCTTTTATAGTTAATTTTTTTGGAAAATCCTTTTTGGTAGTGGCCATTAACTGTACCTGTAAGTTCTCTGAATTTCAGGATGTTATGTGGAGGGAGCTCTCTGTTTTTTTCTTAAGTGTTGGATGTCCCTTATGACTAGCCAGTGTTCCTGTTGGAAGTGGTTTTGGAACTATTTCATAATAACTCTGTTCCCCTCTGTGTTTTCTTTGTTGGTTCAGAATGCAAATCCAAGAGCGTTAATGCTTTCTGTACATTGACCTGCTTCATCAGTTGAGGTTCTATTTTAATAAACTTCATGAGTTCATGAATATGTGCCTTTTTTTTTTTTTTTTTTTTTAATCCTTTTCTTTGCATTAGTTAAATTAGTTCTGCTACTTGCTTGGTAAATCCAATCCAAAAAACTAACAACATTATTTCTATCACGTGTCCAGTGTCTTGTTGATCAATGTCATAGGCCACGGTACCAGAGGCATAAATGCATTAATTTCCTGTTTAAAGAATGTGTTAGTCATGGCATTTGTTCAGTAAGTGCTTAGTCATCGGTTCATGCTTTATTGGTCATGATTCCATGAGTCTGTGATTCTTTTTCCCCTCAGTGTGTCAGGACTCCGCTTTTGAGCCTTTTGCCTTCAAGTCTTCGGGGTGTCTCCCTAAGCGTGTTTGACAGTCCTGCTTCAAATTCTTCCCAAGAGGAACCACTACAGAGGGCCTTCAAAGTCATATAAAATAGATACTAATGTACTATCTGTTGGTCTGCAATAGCCCCTCTGCAGTGAGTATTGATTAACCAGCCACTGTACCCACCCCCCCTCTTTAACTGGAAGGCTTTTCCATCCCTGTTTGACAGATGTTTTTTACTGAAAGTAAGATAATTGTATCATTTCATATCCTCATTTTTTAATGCTTTTGCAGACATGGGACTATCTGTGAACCACACTCCGCTTTTGAGCCTTTTGCCTTCAAGTCTTTGGGGTGTCTCCCTAAGCGTGTTTGACAGTCCTGCTTCAAATTCTTCCCAAGAGGAACCACTACAGAGGGCCTTCAAAGTCATATAAAATAGATACTAATGTACTATCTGTTGGTCTGCAATAGCCCCTCTGCAGTGAGTATTGATTAACCAGCCACTGTACCCACCCCCCCCTCTTTAACTGGAAGGCTTTTCCATCCCTGTTTGACAGATGTTTTTTACTGAAAGTAAGATAATTGTATCATTTCATATCCTCATTTTTTAATGCTTTTGCAGACATGGGACTATCTGTGAACCACACTCCGCTTTTGAGCCTTTTGCCTTCAAGTATTCGGGGTGTCTCCCTAAGCATGTTTGACAGTCCTGCTTCAAATTCTTCCCAAGAGGAACCACTACAGAGGGCCTTCAAAGTCATATAAAATAGATACTAATGTACTATCTGTTGGTCTGCAATAGCCCCTCTGCAGTGAGTATTGATTAACCAGCCACTGTACCCACCCCCCCTCTTTAACTGGAAGGCTTTTCCATCCCTGTTTGACAGATGTTTTTTACTGAAAGTAAGATAATTGTATCATTTCATATCCTCATTTTTTAATGCTTTTGCAGACATGGGACTATCTGTGAACCACACCAGCTGGGTACACTGTTCTGGCTCGATGCATAAATATCATTATGTGTATTCATGAAAGGTGTGTACTCCCACAAGAAATGGAATCTTAAAAGAAGAAATACCATCAGTGTTCCACTGCAGAAGATCTACTCACCGATGTGAAGAGGATGCATATCTGTTCTTTCTTATGCTAGTGGAATGTATACTGTTGTAAGGAAGCTGGCACCTGTCTAATGATGGTGATTGGAGAGCCCATTTGTTAGACAGGAGCCTCTCTCTATTTCTTTCTCTCTCTAAGATAGCTGTTGTGATGAGCATTTTGCAAATAAGTACTTTAAAGAGCATTATTTATATTTCCTTTATTTGATGACTGGAATTATCTTGCAGGGCAGAGCGCATGTTCAGTGGAGATTCAGTAGAGAAGAGAACCAATGTGTAGAACAAACACAAGGAAATTTTTGCAGGAATGAATTTTGAGTATTAGCCATGGTGGTACGGCGGTAGCATTGTTACCTCACAGCAAGAGGTTCTCCCGTTTGATTCTCGGCTTGGCCTGGGAGTGCCTTCTGTGTGGAGTCAGCATGTCCTCCCCACGGTTGGGTAGCATTCAAAAGACATGCGTGCCTTTGTTGAAGGTTGGGCGTCGAGCTGGCACCTCTGCGTTTCGTAAAAATCTACTGCCAATCATTAGCGGACCAGAGTTCCGCTGTGGCGACCCCTTACCGGGAAAAGCTGAAAGACAAACAACATTATACAAGTTGAACCAAATATAAATAAACCATGTTTAATATTTTGGAAAAATAGGAGGTAATGTATTTATAATTTTAGAATAGGAAATTAATTTCTTAGTAAATAAAAGTAGGATAATAGCAAGGGTATAGTGTAGTAGTGGTTTGAAAAGTCAGTTGCATAAGTGAGATAACAGTTAAATGAGTTCAGATGCATATTAAACCAAATCCAGTGGCATAGAAGGATAAAACGTGACTAGGGATAGTTCAACTTGCATTTTAAACAATTGATGATACTAGCAGGGAAGATGAGCAGGCTCATTTTGGGTGAAGGGATTGGCATAACTTGATGCATACCCTGTCATCCTCTCTCTCTCTCTCTCTGAAGAGGGGCAGCAACACAGAGGTTCATTAGGCCTTGGATGGGTGGTAACCTTCATAGTGAATGTGCGGTAGCATGCTGTCACACAGTGAGGGCATTGTGAGCCACACTGCATTGATACAGTTTGAAAGTGCTCTGCTAAAAGGATGGGGTTAGCTGTATCCATGTGCTCTCACTGCTGTGATGCTGGCTTGGATAAAAAAGTTGCTCTGCATTTTACCGAGCTCATGATTGTTTTTAGTGTTTAATTTGTTTCATAATTATTTTCCAGTTGTATAAAAATCTTTGCTGACTTTTTTTTTCCTTTTCCTGTTGGTATTTTTCTTCAGTCATGGAGAGTTCACCCTTTAAAAAGTGAGTGTTGCCATAAAATTTTGCCACAAGATAGGTGTTTTGTCTGAGGGAGGAGCATTTCGGTATAAGATGTAGTGTTTGAGTTTTCTATAACCCACAGGCCTTTAAATACAGAAAAGGTAAGTTGCTGCTGCAAAAAAAATAGTCATCGGTCTTCAACCCTGGAAGGGGCTCTAGCTTATGGTCTGGTCTCAGGGTTGACATTGTCCTCAAAGACCAAGCACAGATTTTCTGATGCTGTAAACATAAATCAAAGACAGGGGCTTGTGAGGAATGAAGGGAGAAAAATAAGTAAGAAACACAGATATGACAGGTGTGATAGTACTTGAGAGCTGTCTCCTTCTCCATTTCATAAGAAGCACATGATAGAAGATTCCTCTATCTCAACAACTACCCATCGCCCTCTGGTATATCAAAGTTTACAGTCATAATTGTTGGAAGCATTTCCTGTCAAAGTAGTTAGACAAGAAAGTGTTCTTTTTCAGCTTCAGAAGTCAGTAAGAATTTACACTCCAGGCTGTCATGTACTTGGTCCTTTGAAACCATTCTGTTTGAGAAGAATGGTGAAGGCCTTCCTGAAATTCAGTCGACTGTAGACTAGGAAATGTACACTTCTTCATACTGACAGGCATTGCGATTCCTGGACTTTATTATCAGAAATACCCTTTACCAGATAGTGGGCAAACCTACCAGAGGTTCAAACATACTGGACCTGGTACTTGCCAATATGGTAGATTCCCTCCCCAGTGTCACATCTTCACCTGTGAGGTCTGGTCATAAAGCTGTCTCCTGCTAAACAAAAATCAATTTGGTAACCACAACAAACACTGTAGCTATTAGGCACTACTTCATCCTGTTAAGCAAGTTTCTCAAAATCCAGTGCCCCTTCCAACACCTAGTTAACAGCAACCTATGTGGAATTGTTCACAGAGACAGTGTACAACTATGCAAATGGCTGTATAGAGGCTGATGTACCTACTAGAAGTAATGCCAAAACAACCTCTAAAAGCAAACCACACTGGGGGAATCCTAACCTTAATGTGGTATATAAAAAAAGGAAAAATGTCATGGCTAAAATCAGGAAGAGCAACTCCAATAATTATAGCTCTCTTATTAAGCTAAACAGAAAACAAAGAGGACTAGCTTTAGTCCAACAAGGCCAATTACAAGGTCAGGATAACCTCACAGGCTAAAGACAACCACAAGGCCTTTTACAGCTGTGTCTGAAACGTCAAAGGTAGCACACGTTAGTTTAACGAACTGGTGGTCAGTGGTGCCACCTTCACTGAGCAGAGCGACAGTGAATTTGCTGGCTGACAAAATCAGATCAAACTTCTCCTGCAACTCCCCCCATGAAATACCTACTGGCATAACCACTCCAACTATTAACAGGGAGCAGGTCCAAGTGTCGCTTGCTAAGGCCGACAACACAGCTCAGTGGGCCCTGAAAATATCCCAGGATGCTCCCTAAATAGCTTGAAACATGACATATCAGGACCACTTGTCAGTTTCAGCTATGGCCTCAAACAGGCTTCGTTCCATGCAAATGGTGGACTGCTGTGGTTATTCCACTTCACAAGAGAGGACCATCAGCCGACCATGGAAACTACAGCCCTATTAGCCTGACTAGTCTAATATACAAGACCATGGAGCAAATTATTATGAAAATGATCAACAAAGACATGGCCATCCTTCAGACACTGGATCCAACCCAGTTTGGCTTTATCAGGGGAGGGTCATGCCTACTGAGCCACCTGGTGACCTTCTTTGAGAAGGTCATCAAATCAGTGAATGAGGGGGAAATGGTGCTTACTGCCTACCTGGACCTGGCTAAGGTGCTTGATACAATACCCCATTCAGGTATAGTTGACAAAACTCCCAGATCACTGTATAAACCACTGCATAATTTGCTGGATTGCTAGATTGCTCACAGACAAGGATGCAAGAAGTCAGGATTGGTGAGACCACCTCTACTAACAGACTGGTCACCAGCAGAGTATCTCAGAGAGGGAAAGGCCAGTGTCAAGGGTCTTTGTCTGTCCAAGTTCACAGATGACTGCAAATTGGGAGCCATCATAGATTCCCCCATGACAACAAACCTCTTACAAGAAAGTCTAACAAATAAATGGTGCCAAAGTCATACATTAAAACTCAATGCCAAAAAAGCATTATAATGCCTTTTAGGTAAATTGCCACCCAGAATAATTACTCCACCTAGATTAATTACTCCATCAGTAAGACAACCCTAAGAGTAGACCTGATAGAGATCTGAGAATATATGTAGAGAGTAATCTGATCTTTGACCAACATGTGGCCAAGGCAGTAAGAAAATATATCTGTGTCGCCCAACTTATAAGTAACGGCATGTCATCCGGGTCCAAGGAAGTCATAGTGCCATTTATTCGACTCTTATCAGGCCCATCATTGGGTACGATGCCTCCTTTGGAATGTACCTGACCAGCCATATGCATCAGTTGGAACACCCACAAAGATTCCTTACCAGGAGAATCCAGGGTATAAACGCATTATCCCACATGAATCGCCTTTAATCCCCTTCTCTGTACTCAGCCTCCTACAGGTTACTGAGAAGCAGTCTATACCTGGTATATAAGGCATCCTTTAATCCAGCTCTGCTGGACATTTTGTATATCTGTAAAACAAAACCGCATCAGAATCACTAGAGACGGGGATTTAAATTGTGCTTGTGACAGATGTCATGTTGGTGAGACAGACGTGTCAGAGAATCCCCATGCTGTGAAACAGGCTCCCCATCCATGTGAAGGAGTCCATCTCTAACCCTATCTAAGCAAAACCTTGACCAATGGATGGGAAATTGGAAATGTACCCTGGGTCAAGCCCTCATGTCTCTGATAGAGGCAGACAGTAATGCTGAAACTGACATACCACCCCCACATATCTTACAGAATCTTCCTAACTAACATACCCTCTCCTAATAAAATTGCTAGGCTTATAAAGGTCCTGGTGGTCATTAGCCTAGTATATACCTTTGAACAGGAAATGTTTCTCACTTTTTCTTTCCTTTGCTTTTTTAATCCCAGTTTCAACACCAGTTTCATTGAAGCTGGTCTCTAATTCCACATGTCAATGTCAAAAGTTGTGTCGGCCTCAGCTGTGGTGTATGTTGCGATTAGTAACTTCCACATCAACAGTGCCATTGGTGTTAACAGCTGTGACATTTTCTCAGCTTCAAGAGAACTTTTCTGTTTTCGCAGGCACCATTGTAATCCAGTTTGAGTTGGGCTCTGTGCTAACATTGTCAGAGTTATTGCTGCTCAAAGATTATTTTGGGATCAATGAACACAGTGACTTGGTTTTTGGGGTTGAGCCATCATGATTGGGGTCTCTACTCAAAGGAGTTCAATCTTGGGTAGTTGGAGTTTTTATACTAGGTCCTAAGTGTAAAGTTGGCATCTTTATTGACACTGAAGACTTAGATGTTTCTGTATTTGGTACCCTCAGTGCCTTTATCCACCTCTGCCTCAAATTGTACTAGAGACATTTTACTGTTGGATCCTGTAGTCAGCCATCCTTCTTGACTTAAAGTACAAGGGAGCAAAGGTGTTGTTGCAGGACCAACAAGATATAACTGGATTAGTTCAGGAATCTTCCATTTCCTAGTGACCATCCTCCCCAAAGTTATTTAAGAAGTATAGGTGCAAGGAGAAAGACTTAAGACTCCCTGCTGGAGGCTCCTCCACAAAGGTAGGTAGTGGAGATAGCACTAAAATTCCACCACCCCCCCAGATAAACCCAAGTTTGGGAAGTCCTAGAAATAATGAGGCAAAAGTGGGATTGACCCAATGACCTCCCTCAGAAGGCTGTCAGGAGACTTTTCAGATCCTCCAGCCTTATTCCTATGTGGTGCCCCATGGACAAGATGATATTGTAAATCAGGACTGCATGGAGAAAAACAGACTATGTGGTTACTAGTCCAAGGATGTAAAATGAGATCTTCTGGTCTCCTAAGTAGTTGAATTGCTGGGTAGAGACTCTCAATACAGACTTTGTCACACCTTAAAAAAAGCTTCTGTTCTGCAGATTCCTAGTGTTCATCATTCTGATATAGAATTTTGGGAAAAGGATATGTTTGTGAAGCATGTTCACAGGTCCTTTGCTTTTATATTGAGAGCAGTAAACTGTCTGTCACACATGCTGTGATTTTAGTATGATCTCACTCATGAGATGAGTTAGTCATTAGGAGTTCTCAAGTGGAGAAATGAAGACTAAGCTGTACTGATAGACTCTGTCCTCTCTCTCAAATTTCACCATGCATCTTTCACACAGTTCAGTGGATGTTGCTCATAACTCCCAAGTGTGCATCATTATGAAGAATGGTCCTCATTTGGGGTCTTAAAAAGTTCATGTTCCTCAAAGTTCCACTGATACGTATGGTAAATAGAGCTGAATCATATTAATTAATTAAAATAAGTATTATGCAAGTAAAAATGCCACATTTTAACTATTCTGTGAGCTTCCTAGTTGAAGTTGTTAGTAAGCTATTAGTAAATGTTCCACATTTTGGCCATTTATTCCACATTATGAGTGGTAGTGTTCTTCATTTTGGAAATGAAAGATTGAGAGCTGTGATGGTGCTATTACTCCTGGCTGCACCATACACATTTTGCTAAAAATTTTTATGGTGATTTTTGTATAACATGCCCTTTTATGGATCTGCCCTTTTGGACTTCTAAGTTAAGGAGCAACTTAAGAATATGAAGAAGAACAAGACCCTTATTGCCAATGGAATTAAGTTTCAGACCCAACAACAGCGATGTTCAAAAATGCAGGAAAATCTGTCAGTTATATACTGGTGTGGCCAACAGCTGTAAGACAGTTGGAGGTCTGCAGGGAAATGTGAAGGATGTAGTAGCTTCCGGGATAGCCACCAGGCTAGAAATAAGAACAACCGGCAAGGGTTCCATGGCCCTCCTTCAGTGGGACAGCAGTCTAGTACTTGAGACCTTGCCTGTCTCTGTATGATCTCTGGAGTTATTAACCATGCGATCAAGCATCACTTGCCAAAATGAACTCTCTGCACCTAAGACAGAAAAAACAGTGCCATTCAGTATCAGGGCTGCGACATCTTTGACTGTACGCATAGGATGATGCAGTCTCTTCAATGCTTTGTTCAAATCTCTTGGGTCAATGCATATTCTGATTTCATCTGAGCCTTTTTTATGAGCTGTAGGTTCTGTAACTGGACAAATTACACTCTGTTGCACTATTTTATTCAACTGAGCTTTGATTTTATGCATGGCTTTGGGAGCTCTTCTCACTGGTCTGATGTCTGGGTCTAATTTCATAGAATATACCACTGGAAGTTTGCCCAACTTGTCATCGAAAACATCAGCCTACTCTGTAAAAATAGTGTTAGTAAAGCTGGAACTGGGACACGTGCTTATTTGATTAACTTCTTTGGTAAAAGATTCATTCTCAAACTGTCCCTGAGACCCAATAATGACTGCACAGGTCTTCAGACTACATAGAATAATAGGCTGTAATAGTTCTTGGCCACTTAACATGAAAGTACTACTGAGCCTTCAGTTTGAATTTCTTCATCTCCGTAAGCAACAAGTTTCACACAACTAGTCACATTTAGTTGTTCACCAGCTCTGATCTTTGCAAAAGTATCTGCAGACATGACTTTACACTTTGAACCTGTGTCCACTTTGAGCTTGGTGGATTTACCATTGATCCGAATAGTAGTACAAAACACTTCATTTCTTGCCAATAAATCTACTGCATCAGTCTTTTCACCAATCACTGACACACCATCCACATAGAAAGTGGACTGTTCCAGGTTTACTTGATCGACTTGCTTTTTTGAGTGACCCTTCTTTGTAATTGTGTTGGGTCAACTTGATTTACAAAATCTTTGAAAATGGTTGCATTTCTTACATTTGTGGCATTGCTGACCAAATGCTATGCACTTTTGTCTTCTGGACTCATGTTTGGCACCACAATTGCGACAGTTAACAATAAAGCTTGATTTGGGTTTTGCTGATTCACCCTTATACTGTACTGAGCAGCATCTGTTCTGCACTGGATAACCTTGGTTGTGCACTGAGCATTTTCCTTTAACCGAACTGGTCTTGGAATTTACTAGAAGACTGCAGGTTTTACCTGGAAGTCCCGCAGGGGCTGCTACTGCCATGTGCTTTGGCCTGCTTTTGCCCGTCACATGTTGCATGCTGACTACATTACCTCTGGAGCCTGTTGAAACCATGCTCTTATCACTAACAAGCATACTTGTGTGCCTTTCTATAACTTCATGGATTTGACAAATCTCAATGGCTTTGCTCAGCATCTAATCACTGTCACAAAGCAAAATCTTTCTTACAGCAGCATTATTAATACCACACGAGTCTGTCCTTTATTAACTCATCTTTTAAATCACCAAACTTACATGTTTTAGCTTTGCATATACAAATTAATGCTCCCTTTCAGTGCCTCTGACCCTGCTAGATTTAGCAAAATGAGTGCCCTGGTGTGTGCATCTTTATCAGAATAAGCTGCTTGCATAAATATATCATACTGTTGCTCAAATATTCTTCAATTCTCTGCAATATTCTGATCAAATACAAGGGGTTGTGGCTTGCGATGTCCGTCTGCCATATTAACACATCTTAGTGAAGCCTTTTTGCAAATATACACGAACACACACACTTATACATACACTTGTGCTTGAAATTTATGCCAATACTTGCAATTGCACAGTAAGCCTCCGTATAACTGAACTTTACAGAATAAGTCTCCTGGGCACAGTAATAATCTGAAATCACTTTACTGTAAAAGTCACTTGTCTTGAAATTATTTTACTGTATGAGCCGTTTATTTTGAAATTATTTGAGTGTAAAAGTCATTTAGCATTTTAAGAAACCTTTTGACTAACTGCACAGTGCAAATAAACTAGACAATAGAAGCTGAGGGCAAAAAGCATTTTGAAGCAACTGTACTCTATGAATAAACTATTTCAAAGTAATTCCAATTTGCAAATAAACTGTTTCCAAGTAATTATACTGTGTGAATGAACTGGGCAGAAGAAGCTCAGAGTAAGAAACACTTCGAAATGACTGCACTTTGCAAATAACAGTACACAGCACACTGAAATTTCCGAAAATGGCTGCACTTTGCCAAATACACTGTACAGTGCAAGAAACACTCTAATGGCAGCACTCTGTGAATAGACATACCCATGCACAAGAAACTTTTCAAAATGGCTGTATTTAACTATACTTCATAAAATAGTTGCACTTTGCACACAACAAACTCTTCAGAATAAATGCACAGTAATAAACACACACTATAAGCAATTTTACACACTGAGGTACTTCAAATAACTCTTAATTATTCTGTTCAAGGCTTCAGTCAGTGCAAAGTAGTAATTTATGCCAAAACACAGTAATTTGCCAAAACACATGCAGTCGCCTTGCTTTATGCTCAATGTGCCCTTATTCGTTTTGCTCATTTAATCTCTTAATGTGCCCTTTGCCCTTTCATTATATTCGTTTTGCTCATTTAATCTCTTTTCATGCCCATTATACTTTCTTGTGCTCATTGTAACTCTAGACATGTTAGTTTTACTTTAAACATGCTTGTTTTACAATTCTGAGGTAGTTTTGAACTCCTTATGTACTTTCCTGACTTGTTTTATCAAATAACCTTGTTTCAAACATTTTGTTTGATTAATGAACTTTTTTATACTTCTTTTTCACTTAGTAAATGTTTCTGTGCTATTTGTTTGCTTAATAGTACATTTTGTGTGCTTGAAATGCTCTATTTTATCTCTTTTAATAAATAAATCTTTTGTGCGTATTTTCATTACCTTAAGCTTGCTTCTGGCCCTTTTTTGCTCTCAGTTCACTTAGTTTGCCTTCATTGTTACCTCTGCACTTCGTGTCTCAGAAGAATAGTCTTTACCATCCCGGTTCTGGCACCATGTCGCTTGACAGGTCAGGAAGAAGCAGGCAAATGTTGTGGGTTCTTCTTTAAGCAGCTTTATTATATACAAACAAATCATAAACAAAGCTAAGTAACTTTAACTTATAAACAAACTAGCTAGCTATCATCACATAGATGTTAACACTCTAGCTGCATCTTCAAAATGGCACTGAAGATAACACGTGCTGGGAATTTATATGCACACACAGACTTAGAAATGCTTCCTTAAAGGTACAGCACACTTGTTATTCTACACTTGCTGTGATCTCTTTGTGTTCCCTTTCAACAACAAATGCAGCAGCTGTTTTGCCTTGATCCCTCATCAGGGATAGTCCCCCAGGGACACTTGTGTTCCCTTTCAACAACAAATGCAGCAGCTATTTTGCCTTGATCCCTCATCAGGGATAGTCCCCCAGGGACACTCTTGTTTATGCTTGGCCCTGCGGTCTTCTCTATGCCTTACCTCCTCTACCATTTAATTCCCAAGTTCCTACAGAAAGCTGTTAGGTTGCAAAGCAAAGTAATCCTCATTGCCCCTTTTTGACCTCGAAAAACCTGGTTCACCTTCCTTTGGTCTCACCTGGCTTGCCCCCTGATAGCAATGGATCTGAGTCCAGATCTGCTTTCTCATCTGTCAGGGCATCCACATCCAGGGCCTGAAATTAATCACATGGTTTCTCCATTTCCAATGATTGCAAGATTTCCCTGGCTGTCTTTCTCCATTCAAAACATTTTGATTTCCTCTCACAGGTCTTCCATACTCAAAATTTACAAGAGCATATGGAAAAGATTTTCCTTTTGGGCTGAACAGAAACAGATGGATCCCTTTACAGCCACGGTGACAGTCTTGCTAGATATTTTGGTTTCCCTTTTCAAGGAGGGCGCTAGTTATTCTGCTGTTAAAATTTATCCGGCTGCTATATCCAATTTTCAAGTGAGCTTTGATTCCTTATCTCTTGCTTCTTCAAAACTGTGTAAAGACTTTCTCAGGGACACCTTCCTACTCCGACCACTTGTGAAAGATCCTACTGCTCTGTGGGATTTGACTATGATTTTGGAAGCTTTGGTCCATCCCCCTTCTGAACACTCAGCTATGGTGGAGTTGAAATTTCTTTCCTGGAAGACTCTGTCACATTGGCTAGAAGAGTGTCTGAACTTCAAGCCCTTTTGGCAAAATTTCCACAAGGATAGAGTGACCCTGTGTACTAATCCTTTTTTTTTACCCAAAGTGGCTAAGGAGGGTAACATTAATCAGCCCATCAATCTTCCGGTCTTTTTTTCTTGATTATCAAAACAAAGGGGAATACGCACTGCATTTGCTCGATGTACATAGGCAGCTTCGTCTTCATATACATAGAATCCAAGCCTTTCAGGAAGTCTGATCACTTGTTTGTCTCCTTTTCAAACGCAAAGAGAGGTAGAGCGGTTACCAAAGTTACGCTAGAGATATGGCTGAAAGACTGCATTACCTTCATCTGCTCATTCAAAGGTATTCCTTTACCCATTCTACAAGGTCTATGGCTATGTTTTAGGCTTTTTCATCTGGAGTCTCAACTGAAGACATCTGTGCAGCTGCTACTTGGTCAAATCCCCACTCTGTTGTTATGCATTACAAACTGGACATCATATTCAGGAGTAGAAGTGCCTTTGGTTCTGCTGTACTCCAGATTATCTTTCCATGACAGCCACCGTGGATTATAGTAGCTGGGGATTCTGTCTCACAGATTAATGAAATGAACTGGACAGCATCAGATAAAGAAATTATGATGTTATGTAGTCCTATCTGTCCGTAATTCTTGCTTGATGGGTTCGAAGCCGATATTCGGCTCCGACTCGGCCGATACTAAAGCTTGAGAGCTTTTACTGGCTCGAGGCTAACCCCTGTCCCATGGTGCCTCACAGCAATTCCCCAGATCTCATTTGCCTCGAAAGCTTTGAGGTTGTGTCTTACTGGCTCGTTGGCCAAGTAATAGATTTATTTATTAAATCTGGTCGTTTTCTCAACTTTTCTTTTTCTATTACAGTCTTTATTACTGTTATCTCTTTGTGTGACTGATGTTCTTCGTGTTTCACTGTTGCAATCATTACATTTGGGTTATCTGCTTGCAGGTAGCCCTCAGCCGGCCTGATTATCAAAGTCTTGGGTCCTGCGTCTGTTGCTGTCTCTTTCTTCTATGATGTCAGGTAGTCAGGGGTATAAAGCATGTAGCCAACACCATTAAGTCATTCTTTCTTGACATGCGGTGCCTGAAGCAAAAGCATTTTGCAAATGCCGGTCAGCTGACTCCTGAAATTTTCATTTTCGAGTTTCAGAACCAAAGTCTTCAAAAAAGCTAACTACCCCCTTGGGGATCCTTTTTCTTGCTCTAAACCAATGTCAGTAAAAGTTAACAATTGTATTACTTGTGGAAAGCAAATACCTCATAAAGATTTTCATTCGTACTGTATTCCTTGCTTAGGCCCAGACCACGACGTCTCTTGCTGTCGGTTTTGTGCCTTATTCAATCCTTGTACTATTCATCGTTGGTTCATTTTCACATCTAACTATTTCGGTACTCTGTTCAATTATCCAGAAATGGCTTCGGTAAGCCATCTGACTACCGACATTCTGAAAAAATGTAAAGATAAAGACAGAGACAAACCGCATAGGTCCAAAGCTGCCAACGACACTTCCATTAAGCTAGTCGCCAGTGCGCCGGTACTCAGTGAGGCGCTTTCCCAGCCCCTGATACCCGCTACTTCAGATTCACAGGCCTCTACTGAGACCCATTTAGAGTTCGGTATGCCACAAGATGCTTCTTCGACTATGGAACCTGTGGATGACTCTACCTTGGATGGGTCCAGAGCCGCTGTGCAGGCACCGGCTTCTAAGGGTGTATTCAGGCCTACTGACTTGCATATCAAACCCAATGCCATCTTCTTCTTCAAGGCCTAAAACTCGATCCACGCCTAGAAAACTGATGTCCAAACTGCATGGTCAGGCCCATATGCCTAAAAAACAAATGATAAGAATAGCTGAAGACCTTATTACTCTATTTAGGGGAAGACACCCTTCTCCCTCTAAGAGAACTAGAACTGATTATCTGATATTGTTAATCCTCGTTCATTCCTTATGCATGGGTATCGGTTCTGAGCTCGGAACCGAGCAGGCCATTTTTCAAGCTTGTGTCAGCTTCAAACTCTCGAGCTAAACTCTTACCCACAATCCCCCTCTTCCTGTTACCTCAGATTTCATTTGCTGCGTTGCCATTCGGTCGTGTCAAGCTACTTCTCTTGAGCTAAGTATAGTCAATTGTTGTTTAATAGCTTTACAGATGACTTTTCTGTCAGAAAAGTTGATATTTTATTGTCTCTTACCCTATCGCATCTAGCATTCATAATTTCTTCAGGTTTTTCTGCTTTTTCTTTACCACTGTTACCGCGAGGCATTCTCTCTTTACCATCGTTGGTGATCTTTTTCCCTTTTTCTCTCATACCTTCAGGTACTCTCTTGTACCATTATTGGTACCTTTTCTATTAATTAATTTGCTGTCATGGCAGGTAAGAAAGGTAGTCCGGGGTTTAAGCGGTGTTCTGATTGTGGACATAAACTGCCTACTTCTGATGCACACTCTGTGTGTTTATTGTTTGGGAGCTTCCCATTTGTCTGTTGACCCACCCTGTACTATTTGTGAGAACTTTTCTAATAAAACCTTGTTGGAATGGAAAAACAAGCTGATACTGAAGGGACTTCTAAAATCTCCCTTTTCAGAGGCTATTTCTGGGTCAGATGCCTCAACCCCTCATAGAGCCCATAAGAAAACCTTGGATGTTCCAACTAAGGCTAAATCTTTGCCTTCGTTCTCGGCTGGGGACTCCCACCAACCAAAACCTAAAAAGGCTAAAGTTTCGGCTCCGGAGCTCTCTGTCAGCCCCAGTGCTTTTGGTGCCTAGACCTTCGGCACCAAGGCCTTTGGCTCCATTAGTGATTTTGGCTCCGTCTTCTCCTGTAGCTTTCTATATATCGGCACCTAGGGGCTCCTCGGTTCAGACCATTACCACTGTATTGGCACCGACCATTCAGTCGGCGCAGACTTTGACCTCGTCGACTCCGAGATCTTCCTCGGAACTGACGCCTTTATTGTTGACTTCAGTTTTGTCGGTTCCAGCTTTGGCACTGACAACCACTTTGGCACCGATCCCTGTGTCGGTGCAGACAATGATCTCAACACTGATGACTTTTTCGGTGCAGACAACAGTAGTCCAGTCTCTCGGCACCATTGTCCTCGTTGCGGTCAGATGAGATGGGCACCGAGTCTGCCTCTTCTGTGGACAGGCCTGTTTCTCCCTCAGTCTCCGTGAGGTCCACTAGAGGCCTTTCCAAACATGATGTGTTGCGTCTTGTGGACCAGGTACTCTTGGCCAGAGGTATCCCACCCCTCAGGAACTATCCTTCCTTGGGAGGTGATTACCCATCTCCAAAGACCCCTTCTTCTTCTCCTCCTTCATTGCCTTTGAAGTCTATGGATATAGCGCAGTCTTCCATTCTGCGGTTCCCTTTATGGACCTCACTAAGGAACCGCAGTTGCCTTTGTGGCAGGAAAGTTTTGCTACGACCCAGGATGCCAGCTGTGACACGCATAGCTTGCTGCTCCACAGCCATCCAGGGACTCCGAGTCGGCAGGCTGAGTCACTTAGGGAGAAGGGTGACCCCTGTCCTAGACATACACTCCTCTTCGGGTGGACCAGCCTTCCAACAGATGGAGAAGGCTTTCGCTGCTGCTGGTGATACCAGACATCTATACCTCCGCCCTCCTCTGGTACACTGGTTTCACAAGTCGCATCTAGCGGACACCAGGTGAAAGGGCCACAGGGCATATTCCCTCAGGAATCCCCTTTTCTGCTGTCTTCTCCAGCTTCTCCTGCTGAGGAGGTCCACCGGAAAAGTTCTTGTAAGAGGAAGCAGATGGACTCCACATAGGAGTCCCTCACCGAAGAGACAGATTTCGATGAGGGTGAAGGATCCCCTTGGTCACCATCTGAGGTATCCTTTGGTGATACCATCGAAATCCTGAAACAGAGAGGTGACTGGCAGTCCTCTAATCCGACCTCTGAGGAATCTGTGTTCCTGCAGGCTTTTTGCGACCGGCCCCCTACCTCCTGGGTTACTCCACCTGCCGATGAACTTGTCCAGCTCATCGTGCAGCGTGCTTGGAAGGCTCCTGATACCGTCAAAGCTATTCCTTGGAGGCCAGATAAGATCTTGTCCCCTCCCACTTCGGATCCCCATTGGTCCAAAGGTCTTCCTGTGGATGCTTTGGTGGTGGCGGCCGCAACAAAAAAGGATCTGGCAGAAGAAGAAAGCCAGACTGCCCATCTGCGTAACAAAGAGTCCCGGGCCCTGGACAGGTCAGGGAAGCGCACCTTTGCTTCAGCGACCTTTGCTGTCAGTTCCCTGAATTATATGGCACATTTTACCAGGCTTCAAAGGGATCTGGTTTCTGAGCTGTCTGAAACCTTGGCTGGTGCCATGTCTGATGAGGTCTGTGACAATGTGGCCTCTCAGCTGGCCACCATTGAATCCATATTTAACTCCTCTATGCGACTGAAATGTCACGCATTAGAAGGAGCAGCTAGAGCAGCGGGTTCAGCTGCGGTCTTGAGACGACACGCCTGGATGCACTTGTGCAACTTTGCGGAACCCTTTAAGACTTCTTTACTTAATGCCCCCATTTAGGCCTCCTCATTGTTTGGGCCCAAAGTTAAAAGCACATTGGCCAGATGTGAACAGGATGGTAAGACTCTTTCTGCCATACGTGTCTGTTATTCTTCCCCTCAATGTGCTTTCTCCCAAAACCAAAAGAGTGGGAAGATATGGTTCAAGATATCTCAGGGTCCTTTCCGTGACACACAGGCCGAGTTCTCCCCCCAGAGGCAGAGGGGGAAACTCACAGGGAAGATGCTCCTTTCGTGGCAGAGGGGGTTCACGTAATCAGGGTTCCAGGGATTCTTTCCCTGGTCAATCCTACCAGCGCTCCTGAAGAACGGCCCAACTCCTTTCCTCTGAAGGTAGTTGGGGGATGTTTCTCCTTGTACCCTTCTGCCTGGCTAATCATCACCACCGATTCCTGGGTACAAAGGATTATAATCAGAGGTTGTCATATCCCCTTCGATCTTTGTCCCGTCCCTTCAAAAAATCTTCCCGACCTTCCACCCAGTCAAAGGGAAGACGCAGCACTAGAGATAGAAAAGCTGCTAAGAAAGAGAGTCATCCAAATAGTCCCTCCAGACCAGATAGGATCCGGATTCTACTCAAGACTATTTTTGGTGCCAAAGAAAACCAGGGACTGGAGACCAATTTTGGATCTCAGTGTATTGAACAAGTTTGTGAGAGTACAAAAATTCCAGATGGTCACAATACAGTCTATCCTCCCGCTTTTGGGAAAAGACAATTGGATGTGCTTTATAGATCTTCAAGATGCGTACTACCACATAAAGATGGACAGGCCATCAAGAAGATTTCTGTGCTTCCGTGCGGGAGCCAGTCACTACCAGTTTAGAGTACTGCCCTTCGGACTCTCTACAGCTCCCAGAGTATTCACAAAGTGCATGGCAGTTGTCACAGCTCACTTGCGACTTCAAGGATTCCAGGTGTTTCCATACTTAGACGACTGGCTCATTTCCGCCCCCACCAGACATCTACTGGGAAAAGCCCTGACATACTCTCTCCTCACTGCTCAAAGGCTGGGCATAACCATAAACTGGCAGAAATCCAATCTCTCCCCATCTCAGTCGACAGAATTCATAGGGATTATCTTGGACACAAAAAACTGCAGAGCTGCTATTCCAGAGCACAGAATTCTAAAGATAAAGCAGCAACTAATTCCAATCCTTTCAAAGGAAAAATCCATGACTCACTCGGTTCTACAACTGTTGGGTTCCATGGCAGCCTCTATCACCATTGTTCCCCTGGCCAGGTTTCACATGAGGCTTCTACAGTGGCTACTGCTCACCCAATGGTATCCTTTTCAGCATCCTCTTTCAGCCATGATTCGAGTATCCCACAGGTGCAAACAGGATTTAAATCGGTGGATTACACACGATCTCTCACAATGGTCTTGCCCCTTCTCCCCCCCAGCAACCCAAAGCCACAGTGACCACGGATGCCTCCCTGATGGGGTGGGAGGGGGGGCTATGTCAGGGACAGACAGTCCAAGGCACTTGGTCCCAACTGGAGGCCCATCTGCATATAAATGTTCTAGAGCTAAGGGCGGTGCTTCTGGCGTTGCAAGCATTCCATCCCCTGCTGCCGTCTGGGACAATTGAGATTCAATCAGACAACATGGCGGTGGTCTGGTACTTCAACAAGCAAGGCGGAACCAAATCTTACCCCCTTTGTCGAGAGGCCATGAGGATATGGCAATGGGCGATGGCTGCCAACCATTTTCTTCTAGCAATGCACATTCTTGGGAGTTCCAACATGATAGCAGACAGACTCCGCAGGTGCATTCTTCAACCTCACGAGTGGTCCCTGAATCCCTTGATAGCGGCGGAGATCTTCCACCACTGGGACCGTCCTTGCTGTGACCTCTTTGCATCCCTGACTAACTACATAGTGCAGCAACTACTTCGCCCTGATTCCCCCTCCGGGACAGTCACCCAGGGACGCTCTAGTCCATGATTGGCTCTCGGGTCTTCTTTACGCATTTCCACCCTTTCCCCTCATTCCCCAGTTTCTGAAGAAAACCTGTCAGTTGAAGAGCAAGGTGATCCTCATAGCACCATATTGGACTCAACAGATTTGGTTCTCCTTCCTTTGGCCTCACCTACTAGATCGACCATGGATTCTCCATCCAACCCCGGAGTTGATCTCACACCCACAGAACCTGATTCATCCCAGCTTGAACAGCCTGAAGCTTACGGCTTGGCTACTCCAATTCTTTTGATTGCCAGGCAGAATGATCTTTCTTTACCAGTACGTGATATTCTCATTGCTTCTCATAAGTCTTCCACTAGAATTACTTATCTGAGCAAGTGGAAAAGATTTATCTGTTGGCTGAAAGATAAACAAGTAGACCCCTTTTCAGCACCAGTGTCGATAATACTAGACTATCTGGCCGACCTGTTTCAGTCGGGTCTATCGGCCTCTACCATTAGAGTTCATTTGGCTGCAATTTCTAATTTTCATGAGGGTGTCCAAGATTCCTCTCTTATGTCTCATAAATTGTGCAAGACCTTCATAAAAGGTGTGAATCATCTGAAGCCACCTTTTAGAGAACCTATTCAACCATGGGATTTATCATTAGTTCTACAAGCTCTGACAATGTCACCTTTCGAACCAGCCTCTTCTTGTGACCTCAAGTATTTGTCATGGAAAACCTTGTTATTGGTCACTATTACTTCTGCCAGACGTATTTCTGAACTTCAAGCTTTATGTATCGAGTCCATACTTGATTTTTCATAGTGTCTCTGAGAACTAATCCGTCATTTCTGCCTAAAGTGATCTCTGAACTGTCCATTAATCAAGCCATTGAATTGCCGGTTTTCTTTACCAATCATTCAAACAGAGGAGAGTATTGCCTACATACCCTAGATATACACAGGCAAATCCATTTTTACTTAAACAGGACTAAACCCTTCGTAAATCTGACCAGTTATTTTTGGCCTTTTCTGAACCTAGATTAGGATCTGCTGTTGCTAAGGTCATATTAGCTAGATGGTTGAAGGACTGTGTGACCTTTATTTATACACAATGTAATATCTCGTTGCCTACTACCATGAAAGCTCATTCAACAAGGTCGGTGGCAACTTCTGCTGCCTTCCATGCCAGAGCTTCTTTACATGACATCTGTGCAGCTGTAATTTGGGCTCCGCCTCATACCTTCATCAATCATTACAAATTGGATTTGGCCTCCAGGGGAAGAGCATCTTTCGGTTCTATGGTGCTCAGGAATGTCCTTCCATGAGACCCTCCCAGGAATAGAGGTAGCTGGGGACTCTGTCCCATGCGTAAGGAATGAACGAGGATTAACAATATCAGATAAAGAAGTTATGTCTTGCCATAATGTTCCATCTGTATTGTTGATCCTCGTTCAATCATTACGACCCTCCCTCCTTCCCTTCCTCCTCCTGTGGTTTCTAGTGGATCTTACAATCCGGTTCTCTTAGGTTATTTGACCAGAGGTAGCCTCTACCTTCTTTGACTTGCAAACTCAATCTGAGGTAACAGGGAGAGGAGGATTGTGGGTAAGAGTCTAGCTCGAGAGTTTGAAGCTGACGCGAGCTTGGAAAATGGCTGGCTCGGTTCCGAGCTCTGAACCGATACCCATGCGCAATGACTGAACGTGAATCAACAATACAGATGGAACGTTATGGTAAGACATAACTTCTTTTTCCTTCTGATTCTTCTGATCAGGATTCTGAAATTTCTGTTTCTTCTGATGACCATGATTTGCCCTTATCTGCCTATGAGGATTCTGATACAGAGGACTCCATTCCCTCTGCTTCCCCTCCAGAAGATTTCTCTTTTGGTGAAACTTTGCACACTCTTAGGGAGCATTTCCGCTGGGAAAGCCAGGATTACTCTGACTCCAAAAAGAGGCTTAGAGAATTCTTACTCCTGCTTCAACACAGGCCTTTAGCTATCCCCCCTGTACTGGACATTGTAGATGATGCCTTCTTGGAATGTAGCCTGGCCCCAGACACCTTACCTCCGGCTCCCAGGAAACCTGACAGGTATTACTGAGTACCAGATTCTCACAAGTTCCTCTTTAAGAATCCTACTGCAGACCCAGAGACCATTTCACAGGGACCCAAAGGTATTAAGGCTACTACTGCCAAAAACCCTACCCCCTCTGATAGAGATTCAAGGCCCTGGACAGATGGGGTAAGAAGGTATACACTTCTGCTACTTTGACCATTAGGGCCTTAAACTGCCAGTTTCATATGTTAAAGTACTAGCAGCATATTATTGGATTACTTAAACAGAAATTGATGTTGATTCTTGACTGTGCTGAAAATAAAGAATTACAGGATTTAATGCATTCTGCTCAACAAGTTGGTAAACATACTTTGCAACTTCTAGGGCTGCTGTTACTGGATCTGTTCTTAGAAGGCATGCTTGGCTGAAGGAGCAAACTCTGCCAGATCATGTTAAAGCCAAATTACTCAATGTTCCCTTAAACCATAACCGCCTGTTTGGCAACAAAGCTGAAGAAGTTCTTAAAATGATGGAGGAAAAAGCTAAATCTATGCAAACTGTTAAAGATTTTCTGCAAGTACAGCCTCTCAGATTTAGTAGGCATTGGCCCTCTAAGAATTGGTCCTTTCCTGTCTCTTCCAGGCCTTCTCAGTCCAAATCCAGGAACAGCAGACCACCTAGGCCACAGTCTCAAGGTACTCACAGGCTTGAGCAGTAGAGAGCTCCCACTTCCAAAGCTGGAAGTAGTAAGACTTAACTTTAAACCTTCCAAGCCCTGCTCAACTGACCACACCTTTAGGGGGAAAGATCGCCCTGCATGCAAAAAACTGGGAACTTATTACCCAAGACAAATGGGTTTTAAATATAGTTTCCCAAGGATACAGATTCCACTTCCACACCTTACCAACCCCAAAAGGTTGGCCAGATCTACCTTCAAATCAGCGGGCAGAGGCTCAACAGCAGGTTCTCTCACATCTAAGTATCAGGTCTATTCAATCTGTACCAGCAGAGGAATGGGGACAAGGGTTTTACTCCAGACTTGTCCTGGTACCCAGAAAAGACAACTCCTGATGTCCTATCCTGGACCTATCTGTCCTAAACACCTTTTTGGTAATTCCAAAATTCAAAATGCTAACTCTTCATCATCTGCTTCCCATGCTAGGCAAAAATGCCTGGTTGGTAACATTGGATTTAAAGGAAGCTTACCTGCACATCCCAATAAGGGATTCTTGCAGAAAATACCTACACTTCAGAGCAGGCTACATGCACTATCAGTTCTCTGCACTGCCCTTTGGCTTATCTACTGCACCCAGAGTATTCACAAAATGCCTAGCTCCAGTCATTGCATTTTGCAGGTAAAGAAATATTCAGATTTACCCATACCTGGACGATTGTCTAATTCAGGCAGAAAGCCAGGACATACTATTAAATCATCTGGCATTTGTAAAGAAACTGCTAACCTCACTGGGGTACACCATAAACGAAAATAAATCTCATGGAGTACCCTGCCAACAAATTGTATTCCTGGGAGCAAGCTTAAACACAACTTCCCAGATGGCCTACCTCACACCAGAGAAACAAGTTTATCTGACAACCTACTTCAAAACACTGGCCACAAAGACCCAGTTAACTGCAAGCTCTGAGGTTCATGGCCTCTTGCATCCTACTAATTCCATATGCAAGACTGCATATGAGGAAACTGCAATGGTATCTAAAATGCCTATGGTGTCAACATTCTCAGGACCTGGAATCAGTGATTCCTGTCATCTCTTGTATAAACACAGAATTCCTTTGGTGGGCAGAGGCCTGCTACCTCAACAAGGGACTGCCATTCACTCTACCCCCTGCCACCCAAACCCTAACAACATATGCATCAGACTATGCATGGGGGCTCACTTGGCAGGGCAGTGCATTCAGGGCAAATGGAACCAGAGTCAAATGCACCTGCATATCAATCAAAAAGAAATGTTAGCTGTACAGAATGCTTTGACAGCCTTCAAGGACCACATCCTTCCAGGACAATTATTGGTAAAAACAGACAACACCACTGTTATGTGGTACATAAACAAGCAGGGGGGAACCCACTCATACCCCCCTCTGCAGACTAGCCTTGGCTCTGTGAAACACAGCCCTGAGCTACCAAGTGGACCTACAGGCTCAATTCCTGCCATGCAAGCTAAACTCACTGGCCGACAACCTAAGAAGAAATCTCATGGACCCACACAAGTGGAAACTGGAACCATAGATATTCAACATGTTGAGAAACAAATGGGGGAGCCGAGAGATATGTTTGCCTCCATTCAGAACTACCAATTGGACAAATTCTGCACAAGGACTCCCCACAGACAAGCTTGGAAAGTGGATGCCCTGTCCTTCACCTGGGAAAACCTCTCAGTTTATGCCTTTCCCCCTCTGCCTCTCCTCTCCAAAGTTCTACTAAAGATCAAACAGGACAAACCAAGGACAATACTCATTGCACCAGACTGGCCACGCCAACACTGGTGTACCCCCTCTTGCGCAGTGTGTCATTGCTGGAACCATGGCACCTGCCTCAGACCCCTTCCCTGCTGTCCCATCAGGAGGGCCAGATTCTGCACCCCCAGCTTCAAACCCTGAACCTTGCAGCCTGGCTAATTACCTGAGCTCTCCATTACCATCACTCAGTAAGCAAGTGCTGGATGTCATTCTGGAGGCAAGGAGGCCTAGTACTAGAAAATCCTATGTTGAAAAATGGAAAAGATTCTGTTCCTGCAGCCAAACTCAGGGGATGGGCACAACAGTGCCCATTTTACCGCATATTCTTCAATAATTAACGGAGATGCTTCACAAGGGCCTTTCCTTCTCTTCTATTAAAATTCATGCCTCTGCCATTTCAGGCATTATAATACGGAGCCACCCCTCTTCTCTCACCCCCTGCTGAAGCAATTCCTCAGAGGGGCCAAAAATTTAAGACCGCCCAGGAGATCTCCTACTCCAGCCTGGAACCTTAAGTTTGTATTGGAAAAGCTCACTCTACCTCACATTGAGCCAGCTACAACTGCAGAGTTGAAATTCCTTTCTTGGAAAACAGCCTTCCTTCTAGCCATCACTTCAGCAAGAAGAGTGTCTGAATTACAGGCCCTCATGGCAGTGGAGCCCTTCATCATCTTCCATGCAGACAGGGTGTCCCTCAGGACCAATCCTTCCTTTATGCCCAAGGTGGTATCCAGTGTGGCCCTTAATCAGTCCATTCATTTGCCAACCTTCTTTTCTAATCCACAGAACAAAGGAGACCGAATTCTGCACTCTTTGGACGTGCACAGACAACTTAGATTTTATTTGGACAGGACTAGGTCTCTCAGAAAAATTGAACAGCTGTTAGTTGCCTTTGCTGCAAGGGCAGAGGGGAAGGCCATTTCAAAGCAAACTATTTCTAAATGGATAGGCTATTGCATTCATTTTTGCTATAAGCACCATGGAAAACCTACCCCACAGGGGATAAGATCACATTCCACCAGGGCTGCATCTACTTCAACAGCCTTTCTCAGAGGTGTTCCTACCAGGGACATCCTAGAAGCTGCTACCTGGAGTTCTGTTCATACCTTCACCAAGCATTACCACTTGCCTATTTTCTCTAAATCCAGAGCTGATTTTGCTGCTGCAGTCTTGCAAGGTATAATAGCTGGTCCTAATGCTCTCTAATTGCCACCTCCCTTCCTTAGCTTTGGGAATCTACCCAAATGTAATGACTGCAACAGTGAAGCATGAAGAACATAGTACAGTTGTGTACACTTACCATAAATGTAGATGTTCGAGTGTATTCACTGTCGCAGTCCTGGGTTACCCTCCCTCCAGCCCCCTAACTTCTATATACCTCTCTTCTTGTTTATTGTATTTAAGCTTTATGGTGTATTTGCTTATAGTTGGAGGTGTAACCTTGTATATAATTGCTTCCCATTATGGGCCACCTGACATCTGGGGCAAGAAAAACTGATGTAATGGCGTCAGCTGCATGCTTTATACCCCTGACTACCTGATGTCATGAAAGAAGATACAGCAACCGACGCAGGACCCAAGACTTTGATAATCAGGCCAGCTGAGGGCTACCTGCGAGCAGATAACCCAAATGTAATGACTGCAACAATGAATACATTTGAACATCTACATTTATGGTAAGTGTACACAACTGTACTTTCTGAGAGTTTTTGACCCCTATTTTTCCCCTTAAGATTGTATGGCCATTTAAGTTAGAGGGCCTTTCCTCCCTGAGTGCCTCTCTTATATTTAAAAAAAAAAAAGTTTATATATATATATATATATATATATATATATATATGTGTGTGCGTGTGTGTGTGTGTATATATAGATATAGATATATATAGATATAGATATATATATATATATATATATATATATATATATAGATATATATAGATATATATATATATATATATACACACACAATGGACTCTTTCCCATCTCTCACTATCTTGTTGTTATTGTTGTTGCCTTCTCTAGCTAGATTATAGTTTTTCAGTCAGAATGCCTAAAGAAAAGGATAGAGAGCATAAGGACCATCGCCCTTCAGGGTTTAAAAATTTGATAGATGCTCACAAAAAATGTCTTTGACAGACAGTCACACCAGTTGCGTGTACTGTTTAGGTGAAGCTCATTTGCAAGAGCTCTGTACGTTTTGCCATGCATTTAGTACCAGAGTCTTGAATGAGAGGAAACAAAAACTTATTGAGTAGGGGTCTTATGACTAGTTCCTTCCAGGAGCAGCTGGAACTCTGTCGGGCAGCTCCTAAGACTTCAAAACGTAAATCTTCAGTCCCAGCTTCAGAGCTGTTGAAACAGACCAAAGCGTCGGAGCCAAGGAGTTCTGGCTCCGATTCAGCTTCGTCCACATTGGTACTGTCAGTCTCCTCAGTGCCGAGGCAACCTTTGGTACCGAGACATTTACCTGATATTGATCCTGTGCCACCTACTTTGAGATCTCCTATTTTGGAGAGGAGGGGAGATCTTATCCTGTCTCCACCAGATCCTTCAGGACACTCTCAGACGAGGACATCGAGCGGGTGGTGAAGAAGTTGCTTTCAGATCCAGCTATGGCAAAGAAATTGGCCCTCCAGACCCAAAGGCTTCGGAGCGGACTTTTTTTTACATGCCACTGCTCCTCCTCCGTCTGCTTTGCTCTTGGAGGCCATCACTTCAGGTTCTTCAGTCTTGGAAACTTCGGTTCCGGGATCCTCCCTGCTTCCTCGGAACCAATTACTCTGTACTCGGTGGCTCAGTCTGGAGCCGAGGGATCTGGGAGCCAATGCTCTTGAGTCAACTCCGAGGGCGACAGTCACCCTGGGTTTACTTCGGAACCGACTCTCCATCTCTGTGCCTTGGCTCGACTCAGCTCAGCTCCCACATCTGCTTCAGAGCCTTTGCTCCTGGCTAGGAGCTGACCATCCATCTCCTTGGATTGGAGGTCTTCTTTGGAGCAGGGGGAAAGGCTTTTGAGGCAATAGAGAAGGCTTTATCCTCTGCAAAAGCCATACCTTTGGAACCTGAGTCCCACCAGGAAAAATTACGGCGAGATAGGACTACATAACATAAAGAAGTTATGTACTTACCATAACGTTCCATGTTTGTAGTCTATCTCGCCTACATTCTTGCGTCCCTCCCTTCTGCCCCCTTCCTGTTTCTGTAGGATCTGGTGGACTATACTTGTGCTGACCTGGTTGTAGTTGTTGTCCACCTGGCATGGATAATATTTCATAATTTTTTTTTGTCTGTATGTATACAGTTTTTGATAATTTCATACCTGTTAGGTACTTATTGCTTTCTTGCAAACAAGATCTGGGGAATTGCCATGAGGCACCATGGGATAGGGGTTAGCCTCGAGCCAGTAAAAGCTCTCAAGCTTTAGTATCGTCCGAGTTGGAGCCGAATATCAGCTCCGAACTCATCCAGCAAGAATGTAGGCGAGATGCACTAAAAATATGGAACATTATGATAAGTACATAACTTCTTTTTCTTGCCATAACATTCCATCTGTGTTGTCCATCTTCATTTCCATTAACCTCCCTGACCCCCTTCCCCTTCCCCTTCCCCGTCCCCCTATCCAAGTCTTTGGAAAGCCTGGTAGTATTTCAAAGGAATCTCTCTTCCTTAGGTTGAGCTACTGATGTTCTCTTTCACAGATATGTAGACACATATTTGATCTGTGTATTAATTAAGGGTATAATATTCTTTAGGTGTTGTGCTTTTTTTGGCAAACTCGATCTGAGTTATTCTAGGGGAGTGGGGCATTATGGGTAGGGAGGAGAAGCTCAAGTCAGGAAGCTCGAGCTGGAAAGAAAGTGGCTGGCCAGTTCCAAGGATTGGAACTGTAACCCACAGGTTAATGGAAATCAAGATGGACAACACAGATGGAACATTATGGTAAGAACATAACTTCTTTTTCAGTGCCACTACACTGTAGTTATCATTATGAGGTGTGCATATTATAGAAATAGTGGTGCACCACTGAATATTGCAGTTTATATGAGCTCAGCGGTGCATGTAAACTGCAAAGATAGTATTTTGAGTTAAGGGCACAATGTCCTCTGCATTGTTTGTAATGGTCATATGCATATATTTATTTCATGAAAAAGTAGAAATATTACGTCATTTGCATTTCTTAATACATCCTTGGCATCCTTTTTTCCAATAAACATCTTTATTAAATTATCACATATGACATAGGCAGTCTTACATTTATATAGATGAAAAACAAACAACATTGACAACACTTTAGTTGCAAACATTATACATCACAGACACTATTGAAACAACTGTAGTTACAAGCATTATATATCACTTATTGTATAATCTATCCAGTCATTGTCAGTTAAGCATCATATGGCATATTCAAATCCTGCCTGTTATACCTTGTTCCTTTTCTGCATATATTCCCACAATTCCCATTTTTTCCTATGTAGATCCCAATTCCACTTGTTTAGTCTCTGTTACTTTATTCACTACGTCTAATAAAGTTGGACTAGACTTTGATTTCCATGTTCTAGTAATTGCTTTTTGGCAGCCACCATAATTAGACTCGGCAAGGCTTTACTATGTCTAGGGAATTCCGATTCTGTATCATAGCTCAGAAAAAAATCATCTCCCCAGTCAATCCAACCCACTCATCCAGTATCTCCGACACAGTGATCCACAGGGAATCCCTAAAGTCTGTCAGCTCACTACACTCCCAAAAATATGTTCCCAGCCGGGTCTACTATACATGTTTGAAATTTTAGAAAGCCGAAAGCCATATGGCCGAGACCATATGTTCGACTCTTAAAATTTAGAACATGTAAAAAAAAAAAAATAAAACACACAACATAAACCTACTTTTTAAATGCTAGCAGGGGGAGGGGGCTATGCCCCCCTGCACCCCTCTTAACTTAAATATACCAACTCCGAGATCACACTACAGTGCAGAAATGAAAATTTTTCCATTCCACACTTTTCGGAGATGCCGGTTCCGCATGGTCGGCATTTCAAATTTCGATCATATGGTCTCAGCCATATGGTCTTCGACATTGTGAAATGTTGACCATGTGTAGGGGACCCTCCCAGCCACCTCTTTCCTGCCTGTCACACCTCCAACATTCGCTGTCCACCTGAGGAAAAATTCTTTGCAATATACTTGGGGTATAAAAATACCTATGTAAACACTTCCAGACAAAGAAGATCCTAAATCTTCTAGACTTTGTTGCATATTTGGGAGATACACATATATCCCACCATTGTCTTTCTGTGAATTGCTTTTCCAGGCTTCTCTTCCCAATCCTTTTTAAGCTTCTCTGATTGATTCTTATAGTTATCATGCAATATTTTGCAGGCTGTACTAATTATTCCTTTTTTAACAGCAGCTTCTGTTCTAGATTCTATTAAAAATTTACCAGTGCTGGTCTTTCATTTAAGGGCCCCCTATTTCTTTCTGTTTGCCTATACTCTGATATCAATCCTTGATAAGGAAGGCAATCTCTATAACCTGCAGTCCAAATAAATTATTGGCCTCTTCCCATTCTGTTACCTTTCCCTTTCTAGTTATTTGCTCCCACTGCCTTGGTTCCTTTGAAGTGTTCTCCAATAAATTCCAGCCCCCTTTTGCCTGTTATCTGTCTGTATTCCTAACCAGTCATCCCTATCAGCATAATCTCTTTTCTCCATTCTCATGCTGATTTGGTTATTAGAATGCTCCCTGCTGTTTTATGAATAGTATACTCTCTATGTTTTTTGTTGCTCACCGTAAGAGTCTGTATCCAAAATCACAATCTCTCCTTATTTCTTGAGCTTCCTCTCTGTATCATCATCATTCCTTTCCACTATGAATTATAGTTTTCTGCTTGTGTTATGTATAAGAGCCTTGATCTAAAATATCCCCTCAAATTGGGTAATCCCAGTCCACCTTGCTCTGTTGGAAGATATCAGCTTATTCCACTTGACCCTTGCTGCCTTCCCTTCCCAGATAAAAGCCTTTAACTCTTTTTTTTTAATTGCTATCCACAGCTTCTCCTCTGGTTGCTAAAAATATGCCTGACCTATGTACAAGACTAAAGGGGCTAAAAACATTTAATTGTATCTTGGTATCCATATAACAAAGCATCTGATATTGTTAATCCTCATTCAGTCATTACGCATGGGTATCAGTTCCGAGCTCAGAACTGAGCCGGCCATTTTCCAAGCTCGTGTCAGCTTCAAACTCTCGAGCTAAACTCTTACCCACAATCCCCCTCTCCCTGTTACCCCAGATTTCGTTTGCCGCGTTGCCATCCGGTCGTGTCAAGCTACTTCTCTTGGGCTAAGTACAGTCACTTGCTGTTTAATTGCTTTACAAATTACTTTTCTGTCAGAAAAGTTGATATTTTATTGTCTCTTGCCCTTTCGCATCTAGCGTTCATAATTTCCTCAGGTTTTTTTCTGTCCTTTACTTACCCTTTTTACCCCAAGGTAACTTTCTCCTTACCATCGTTAGTAATCCTTTTCCCTTTCTCTTTCATACCTTCGGGTACTCTTTTGTACCATTGTTGGTACTTTTCTATTTGTTAATATGGCAGATAAAAAGAGTAGTCTGAGGTTTAAGCGGTGTTCTGATTGTGGACACAAACTGCCTACTTCTGATGCACACTCTTTATGTGTTTATTGTTTGGGAGCTTTCCATTTATCTGTTGAACCATCTTGTACTATTTGTGAGAACTTTTCTAATAGAACTTTGTTAGAAAGGAAAAACAAGCTGATGCTGAAGGGACTTCTAAAATCTCCCTTTTCAGAGGCTATTTCTAGGTCGGAGGTCTCAACCCCTCCTAAAGCCCATAAGAAAATGGATGTTTCTACTAAGGCTAAATCCTTGCCTTCATCCCCGGCTGGGGACTCTCACCAACCAAAACCTAAAAAGGTTAAAATTTCGGCTCCGGAGCTCTCTGTCAGCCTCAGTGCTTTTGGTGCTCAGACCCTCGGCACCGAGGCCTTCGGCTCCATTAGTGATTTTGGCTGCGTCCTCTCCTGCAGCCTTCTACATATCGGCACCGAGGGACTCCTCGGTTCAGACCATTACCACTGTATCGGCACCGACTGTTCAGTTGGTGCAGACCTTGACGCATCGGCTCCGAGATCTTCCTCAGAACCGAGGACTTTATTGTTGACTCCAGCTTTGTCGGTTCCAGCTTCGGCACTGACAACCACTTCTGCGCTGATGATCCCTGTGTCGGTGCAGACAATGACATTGGAACCGATGACTTCTTCGATGCAGTCTACAGTAGTTCAGTCTTTCTCAGCACCGTTGTCCTCGGTGCGGTCAGATGAGTTGGGCACCAAGTCTGCCTCTTTTGTGCACAGGCCTGTTTCTCCCTCAGTCTCTGAGGTCCACTAGAAACCTTTCTGAACATGATGTGTTGCATCTTGTGGACCAGGCATTCTTGGCTAGAGGTATTCCACCCCTCAGGAACTATCCTTCCTTGGGAGGTGATCAGCCATCTCCAAAGACACCTTCTTATTCTCCTCCTTCATTGCCTTTGAAGTCCATGGATATAGTACAGTCTTCCCCTTCTGCGGTTCCCTTTATGGATCTCACTAAGGAACCGCAGTTGCCTTCATGGCAGGAAAGTTTTGCAACAACCCAGGATATCAGCTGTGACACACATAGCTTGCTGCTCCACAGCCATCCAGGGACTCCGTGTCAGCAGGCTGAGCCACTTAGGGGAGGAGTGCCCCCTGTCCTAGACATACACTCCTCACCGGGTGGACCAGCCTTCCAACTGATGGAGAAGGCTTTCGCTGCTGCTGGCGATACTGGACTGCCTATATCTCTGCCCTCCTCTGGTACACTGGGTTGACAAGTCGCACCTAGCGGACACCGGGTGCAAGGGCCTCAAGACATATTCCCTCAAGAATCCCCTTTTCCGTTGTCTTCCCCAGCTTCTCCCACTGAGGAGGTCCACCGGAAAAGTTCGTGTAAGAGGAAGTACATGGACTCCACAGAGGAGTCCCTCACCGAAGACACAGATTTCGATGAGAGGGAAGGATCCCCTCAGTCATCTGAGGTATCCTTTGGAGATATCCTTGAAATCCTGAAACAGAAAGGTGACTGGCATCCCTCTAATCCGACCCCTGAGGAATCTGTGTTCTTGCAGGCCTTTCGCGCCCGTCCCCCTACCTCCTGAGTTACTCCACCTGCCGATGAACTTGTCAAGTTCATCGTGCAGTGTGCTTGGAAGGCCCCTGATGCTGTTGAAGCTATTCCCCGGAGGCCAGATAAGATCTTGTCCTCTCCTGCTTTGGATCCCCATTGGTCCAAAGGTCTTCCTGTAGATGCTTTGGTCGTGGTGGCCGCAACAAAAAAGGATCTGATAGAAGAAGAGAGCCAGACTGTCCATCCACCTAAGAAAGAGTCCCGGGCTCTGGACAGAATAGCGAAGCGCACCTTTGCTTCAGCGATCTTTGCTATCAGGTCCCTGAATTATATGGCACATTTTACCAGACTTCAAAGGGATCTTGTTTCTGAGCTCTCTGAAACCTTGGCTGGTGCAGTGTCTGATGAGGTCTGTGACAAAGTGGCCTCTCAGCTGGCCACCATTGAGTCTATATCTAACTCCTCTATGCGATTGATATCTCACACATCCGAAGGAGCTGCTAGAGTGGCGGGTTCAGCTGCGGTCTTGAGATGACACACCTGGATGCGCTTGTGCAACTTTGCGGAACCTTTTAAGTCTTCCTTTCTTAATGCCCCCATTGAGCCCTCCTCGTTGTTTGGGCCCAAAGTTAAAAGCACACTGACCAGATGTGAACAGGATGATAAGACCCTTTCTGCCATAGATGTCCGTTATTCTTCCCCTCAATGTGCTTTCTCCCGAAACCAAAAGAGTGGGAAGATATGGTTCAAGAAATCTCAGGGTCCTTTCCGTGACACACAGGCCGAGTTCTTCCCCAGAGGCAGAGGGGGAAACTCACAGGGAAGACACTCCTTTTGGGGCAGAGGGGGACCGCATAACCAGAGTTCCAGGGATTCTTTCCCTGGGCAATTCTACCAGCGCTCCTAAAGAGCGGCCCAACTCCTTTCCTCTGGAGGTGGTTGAGGGATGTTTCTCCTTGTACCCTTCTGCCTGGCTAACCATCACCACCGATTCTTGGGTACAAAGGATCATAACCAGAGGTTATTACATCCCCTTCGAGCTTTGTCCCATTCCTTCAAATAATCTTCCCGCCTTTTCACCCAGTCAAAGGGAAGAAGCAGCACTAGAGATAGAAAAGCTGCTAAGAAAGAGAGTCATCCAAATAGTCCCTCCAGACCAGATAGGATCCAGATTCTACTCAAGACTATTTTTGGTGCCAAAGAAAACCGGGGACTGGAGACCAATTTTGAATCTCAGTGTATTGAACAAGTTTGTGAGAGTGCAAAAATTCTGGATGGTCACTATACAGTCTATCCTCCCGCTTTTGGAAAAAGATGATTTGATGTGCTCTATAGATCTTCAAGATGCCTACTACCACATAAAGGTGGACAGGCCATCAAGAAGATTTCTGCACTTCCGTGCGGGAGCCAGTCACTACCAGTTCAGTGTACTGCCCTTCGGACTCTCTACAGCCCCTAGAGTGTTCACAAAGTGCATGGCAGTTGTCGCAGCTCACTTGCGACTTCAAGGATTCCAGGTGTTTCCATACCTAGATGACTGGCTCATTTCTGCCTCCACCAGACATCTACTGGAAAAAGCCATGGCATACTCTCTCCTCGCTGCTCAAAGGCTAGGCATAACCATAAACTGGCAGAAATTCAATCTCACCCAATCTCAGTCAACAGAATTCATAGGGGTTATCTTGGACACAAAAAACTGCAGAGCTGCTATTCCAGAGCACAGAATTTTAAGGATAAAGCAACAACTAATTCCAATCCTTTCAAAGGAAAAATCCACGGCTCACTCGGTTCTACAGCTGTTGGGTTCCATGGCAGCCTCTATCACCATTGTTCCCCTGGCCAGGTTTCACATGAGGCTTCTACAGTGGCTCCTGCTCACCCAATGGTATCCTTTTCAGTGTCCTCTTTCAGCCATGATTCGAGTAACCCACAGGTGCAAACAGGATTTAAATTGGTGGATGACACAGTCTCTCACAATGGTCTCACCCCTTTTCCCCCCAGCAACCCAAGGCCACAGTGACCACGGACGCCTCCCTGATGGGGTGGGGGGGCTGTGTCAGGGACAGACAGTCCAAGGCACTTGGTCCCAACTGGAGGCCCATCTGCATATAAATGCTCTAGAGCTGAGGGCGGCGCTTCTGGCGTTGCAAGCATTCCATCCCCTGCTGCCATCTGGGACAATTGCGATTCAGTCAGACAACACTGCGGTGGTCTGGTACATCAACAAGCAAGGTGGAACCAAATCTTACCCCCTTTGTTGAGAGGCCATGAGGATATGGCAATTGGTGATGGCTACCAACTGTTTTCTTCTAGCAATGCAGATTCCTGGGAGTTCCAACATGATAGCAGACAGACTCAGCAGGTGCATTCTTTAACCTAACGAGTGGTCCCTGAATCCCTTGATAGCGGCGGAGATCTTCCACCACTGGAGCAGTCCTTGCTGCAACCTCTTTGCATCCCCAACCAACTATAAATGCAGCAACTACTTCACCCTGATTCCCCCTCCGGGACAGTCACTCAGGGACACTCTAGTCCACGATTGGCCCTCGGGTCTTCTCTATACATTTCTGCCCTTTCCTCTCATTCCCCAGTTTCTGAAGAAAGCCCGGCAGTTGAAGAACAAGGTAATCCTCATAGCACCATATTGGCCACGACAGATTTGGTTCCCATTCCTTTGGCCTCACCTACTAGATCGACCATGGATTCTCTATCCAATCCCGGAGTTGATCTCATACCCACAGAACCTGATTCATCCCAGCCTGAGCAGCCTGAAGCTGACGGCTTGGCTACTCCAATTGCCTTGATTGCCAGGCAGAATGATCTCTCTTTACAGTACGTGATATTCTCATTGCTTCTCATAAGTCTTCCACTAGAATTACTTATCTGAACAAGTGGAAAAGATTTACCTGTTGGCTGAAAGATAAACAAGTAGACCCCTTTTCAGCACCAGTATCGATAATACTAGACTATCTGTCCGACCTGTTTCAATCGGGTCTATCGGCCTCTACCATTAGAGTTCATTTGGCTGCAATTTCTAATTTTCATGAAGGTGTCCAAGATTCCTCTCTTATGTTCCATAAATTGTGCAAGACTTTCATAAAAGGTGTGAATCATCTGAAGCCACCTTTTAGAGAACCTATTCAACCATGGGATTTATCATTAGTTCTACAAGCTCTGACAATGGCACCTTCTGAACCAGCCTCTTCTTGTGACCTCAAGTATTTGGCATGGTAAACCTTGTTTTTGGTCGCTATTACTTCTACCAGACGTATTTCTGAACTTCAAGCTTTATGTATCAAGAGTCCATACTTGATTTTTCATAGAGATAGAGTGTCTCTGAGAACTAATCCATCATTTCTGCCTAAAGTGATCTCTGAAATATCTATTAACCAAGCCATTGAATTGCCAGTTTTCTTTCCCAACCATTCAAACAGAGGAGAGTATTGCCGATATACACAGGCAAATCCATTTTTACTTAAACAGGACTAAACCCTTTCGTAAATCTGACCAGTTATTTTTGGCTTTTTCTGGATCTAGATTAGGATCGGCTGTTGCTAAGGTCACATTAGCTAGATGGTTGAAGGACTGTGTGACCTTTATTTATGCACAGTGTAATATCTCGTTGCTTACTACCATGAAAGCTCATTCAACAAGGTTGGTGGCAACTTCTGCTGCCTTCCATGCCATAGCTTCTTTACATGACATCTGTGCAGTTGCAACTTGGGCTATGCCTCATACCTTCATCAATCATTACAAATTGGATTTGGCCTCCAGGGGTAGAGCATCCTTCAGTTCTATGGTGCTCAGGAATGTCCTTCCATGAGAGCCTCCCAGGAATAGAGGTAGCTGGGGACTCTGTCCCACGAGTAAGGAATGAACGAGGATTAACAATATCAGATAAAGAAGTTATGTCTTACCATAACGATGTTCTTCGTGTTTCACTGTTGCAGTCATTACATTTGGGTAATCCTGCTGGCAGGTTGCCCTCAGCCGGTCTGAATTCCAAAGTCTTGGGTCCTGCGTCGGCTGCTGTTGCCCCTTCCCTGACGTCAGGTCATCAGGGGTATAAAAAAAGCAGCCGATGCCATTTTCTTCAGTCTTTCTTGACGCGCGGTGCCCAAAGAAGAAGCAGTTTTTAAGTGCCGGTTGGCCGACTCCTGATATTTTCGTGTCTGAGTTTCAGATCCGAAGTCTTCAATAAAGCTAAGTACCCTGTTGGGGAAACTTTTTTCTTGCTCCAGACCGATGTCAGAAAAAGTTAATAATTGTATTTCTTGTGGAAAGCAAATACCTCATAAGGATTTTCATTCTTACTGTATTCCTTGCCTAGGCCCTGATCACAATGTTACTGGTTGTCGGTTTTGTGCTAGATTTAACCAATGCACTATTAAGCGTTGGTATGATTTTGCTTTAAACTTTTTTGGACGCTGGTTTAATTATCCTGAAATGTCGTCGGATAGCCATCTGACTACCGGAGTTTACAAAAAACGCAAAGAAAAGGATAGAGAAAAACAATCGAGGCCTAAAACCGACGACAAAGCTTCTCCTAAGCCAGTCGCCGGTTTCAGTGAGGCACTTTCGCAGCCCCTGATGCCTGCTACTTTAGAGTCGCAGGCCGCTACCGACTCCCACGTGGAGTCGGCCATGCCACTAGATACTCAAGGTATTGGAGCCTCGGACGCTAATCCCTCAGATGGGTCTGGGGCCGCTGAGCAGGTACCGGCTTCTGAGGGTGTATTCAGACCTAAACATCTCTACATTAAAACGACTTCAGCTTCAAAGGCAAAGACTAAAGCACCTTCCAAAGCATGGAAACAAACTCAAGAGCCACGTGGACAGGCCTCTATGCCCAAAAAACAGATGCTCAAAATGGCCGAAGACTTCATTACCTTGATCAGGGGTTCCCATCCCCCTCATGATAAGAGTCCTAGGCAAGACACTGACTATGAATCTTCAGATCAGGTTTCTATTTCTTCTGATTCCTCTTCTGATCAGGAATATTCTCTTCCTCCCTATGAGGATTCTGATGCTGAAGAATCTATTCCTTCAGCATCTCCTCCTGAGGGCTACTCCTTTGGGGAAACCTTGCATACCATGAGGGAGCATTTCCACCGGGAGGGCCAAGATTTTTCAGAATCTAAAAAGAGGCTCAGGGATTTTCTTTTACTACCTCAGCACAGGCCTCTAGCCATTCCACCTGTGTTAGACATTGTAGATGATTTGTTTTCAAAGTCTAGTCTGACCCCTGACTCCTTACCCCCAGCTCCTGTTAAGCCTTACAGATATTACAGGGTTCCTGACTCACACAAATTTATGTTTAAAAACCCTGCTGCTGACCCAGAAACTATTTCACAGGGTCCAAAGGGAGTTAAGGCTTCCACTGCAAAAAACCCAACCCCCTCTGACAAAGATTCAAGGGCATTGGATAGATGGGGAAAAAAGGTTTACACAGCTGCAACTTTGGCTATAAGGGCCTTAAACTGTCAATTTCATATGCTTAATTATCAGCAACATGTCATGGGATTGCTTAAACAGAAAATGTTAAATTCAGAATGTGCAGAAAACAAGGAAATGCAGGATTTATTGTATGCAGCAGAACAAGTTGGAAAACATACTTTGCAATGTGGTTTTGATTCTTTGGAGGCCTCCTGCAGGGCCGCAGTTACGGGTTCTGTAATTAGGAGGCATGCTTGGTTAAAGGAACAAAATCTGCCTGATCATGTTAAAGTTAAATTACTAGATGCACCTTTACAGCATGATACTTTGTTTTGTGCTAAGGCAGAAGAGGTGTTAAAGAAAATGGAGAACAAAGCTAAATCTATGCAAACTGTCAAAGATTTTTTACAAGTCCAGCCACCTCGGTTTAGTAGACACTGGCCTACAAAAAATTGGTCCTTTCCTGTGTCAGACAGACCTCAAAGGGGCAGATCCCAGGCGCAAGGTTCTTATAAGCCCAAGAAATGGGGTGCTTCTACCTCCAAAGCTGGAGAAGATAGATCACAAACATACAGAAAACAGTTCCAATGACTTCCCCCTGCCTGCACCAAGCGCTTATCTTCTGGCAGCACCCTTAGGGGGAAAATTAGCACTTTTTGTTCAAAATTGTCACATCATAACCCAGGACATGTGGGTTCTAAACATAGTGTCACAAGGCTGCAAGTTACATTTCCATACTCTGCCAAAGGCAAACGGCTGGCTAGATCTGCCAAAAATTCAATGGGCAGAGGCACAAAAACAAGTCTCATCCCTCATGGACATGGGGCCATTCAACAAGTACCAAAGCAAGAGCAGGGACAAGGATTCTATTAAAGACTGTTCTTGGTACCCAGAAAGGACAAAGCCTGGAGACCAGTACTGGACCTATCTATTCTAAACACGTCTGGATATTCTAAAATTCAAAATGTTGACTTTGCAGCAGCTTCTGCCCATGCTGGGCAAGAATGCTTGGCTTGTGACTTTAGACCTAAAAGAGGCATACCTGCATGTTCCAATCAGACAATCATGCAGAAGATACTCAAGATTCAAGACTGGTTCAATGCATTACCAATTCTCTGCACTACCCTTTGACTTATCTACTGCGCCCAGGGGCTTTACAAAGTGCCTGGCACCAGTAACTGCATTCTGCAGACAAAGAGGAATACAAATATATCCTTACTTGGACGACTGTCTCATTCAAGCAGAGAACAAGGACATTCTTCTTCAACACCTGGCGTTTGTGAAAAGACTTCTAACATGCCTAGGGTACACAGTCAACAAAAAGAAATCAAAACTAATACCCTCATAAGAGGTAACATTCCTGGGTGCAAGCTTGCATACAACTGCCCAGATGGCTTATCTCACGCCAGACAAACAAAGGCAACTGACTACGTATTTCAAAATGTTGGCAACAAAGGCCCAGTTATCTGCAAGAAAAATTCTGCAGGCTTTGGGCTTCATGGCATCCTGCATCCTACTAATTCCATATGCAAGACTGCATATGAGGAAACTTCAATGGTACCTAATAAGTGTTTGGACTCAACATTGCCACAGCCTGGAAACCATCATTACTCTCATTCCCTGCCTGCAACAGGAGTTTTGATGGTGGGCAAAGGCTTGTCACCAGAACAAGGGACAGCCATTCACATTACCTCCAGCCAGGCAGACACTAACAACAGATGCATCAGACTATGCCTGGGGAGCCCACATGGCAGGAAGATGCATTCAGGGCACATGGTCCTCAAACCAAATGCATCTACATATCAATCAAAAAGAGATGTTAGCTGTTCAAAATGCCCTGACAGCCTTCAAGACCTACTTCATCTGGGACAACTACTGATAAAGACAGACAACACCACGGTCATGTGGTATATAAACAAGCAGGAGGGCACACATTCTTACCCCCTTTGCAGACTAGCCATGACCTTGAGGGACACAGCTTTGACTTACCAAGTAAATTTGCAGGCACAATTCCTGCCAGGAAAGGAAAATACTCTGGCAGACGAACTAAGCAGAAACATCATGGATCCCCATGAGTGGATACTGGATCCACAAGTCTCCAGCATGATAACAAGGAAATGGGGATGCCCGGACATAGATCTATTTGCCTCCCCTCTCAATTACCAACTAAAAAGATTCTGCACAAGGACTTATCACAGACAAGCTTGGAAAGTGGACACCCTATCTTTCAGCTGGAAAAACCTATCAGTATATGCCTTTCCTCCACTGCCTCTCCTCCCCAAGGTGCTCCTAAAGGTCAGACAGGAGAAGCCAATGATGATATTGATTGCCCCAGACTGGCCACACCAGTACTGGTATCCAATACTAAAAAACCTATCTCTATACCCAGCTTGGACCTTACCTCAAATACCTCGACTGCTGTCCCCAGCAAAACAATCGGTTCATGCAGAGCCAACTCAGGACATTAAACTTGGCAGCATGGCGGATAATGTAGTCATACAAAAAAATACCTCTCAGTAAAGCTGTGATGGATGTCATTCTGGAAGCCAGAAGGCCTAGTACTAGAAAGTCTTATGCTGGAAAATGGAAGAGATTCTGTGCCTGGAACCAGGCACAAGGAACTGATACAGCGGTACCAAATATTCCTCAGATTTTGCAATACTTAACTGATATGCTGGAGAAAGGCCTATCTTTTTCATCAATTAAAATCCATGCGTCTGCATTTCGGCTCATTACAATACAGAACCACCACTTTTTTCTCACCCTTTATTAAGGCAGTACCTCAGAGGATCCAAAAATTTAAGGCCCCCAAGGAGACTACCAATACCTGCACGGGACCTCAACTATGTCTTGGAAAAGCTCACCCTGCCTCCTTTCGAGACAGCTACTACTGCTGATATGAAGTTTTTATCTTGGAAAACAGCTCTGCTCTTAGCAATTACTTCTGCAAGATGAGTGTCAGAGCTACAGGCGCTCATGGCTGTGGAACCTTTCATCATTTTTCATCCAGACAGGGTCTCCCTGAGGACAAATCCAACATTTATGCCTAAAGTAGTGTCCAGTGTGGCTCTGAACCAAGCCATCCATCTGCCAACCTTTTACCCAAATCCACAGAACAAGGGGGAGAGAATTCTGCATTCTTTGGACGTACACAGACAGCTTAGATTCTACCTGGACAGAATCAAAGCTTTCAGGAAGACAGAGCAATTACTAGTGACATGTGCTGCAGGATCACAAGGAAAGCCTATCTCAAAGCAGACTATTTCTAAGTGGTTAGGCCACTGCATTAGTTTCTGCTACTTACACCATGGCAAGCCAGTGCCTAAGGGCATTAGGCCTCATTCCACCAGGGCTGCAGCCACCTCAGCAGCCTTTCTCAGGGGAGTACCAACCAGAGACATTTTAGAGACGGCTACTTGGAGTTCAGTGCACACCTTTACAAAGCATTATCATCTGCCACTCTACTCATCCAGGGCAGGCTTTGCCACTGCAGTTCTGCAGGGCCTCATTGCCACTCTTACTGCTGTCTAGTTCCAGCCTCCCAACCATAGCTTTGGGACTCTACCCAAATGTAATGACTGCAACAGTGAAACACGAAGAACATAGTACAGTTGTGTACACTTACCATAAATGTAGATGTTTGAGTGTATTCACTGTTGCAGTCCAGGTTACCCACCCACCTTCCTCCTTTTTTTCTTTTGGATCTTATCTTTCCTTCTCTGATTTATACTACCTATGTGGTGTATTTGCTTATAGATGAAGGTAAAATTTATATTGGTGTATTTCTGTATATATATATATATATATATATATATATATATATATATATATGGGTTCCTATCACTTCATCGAACTGTGTATTCACCGACACTCACCTCTTCGACACCAATCCATCGACGTCCATATCATCGACAATTCCGTAGCGATCTTCCCCTCACAGGACCCATGGTAGCGCTTTAAAGGTAAATTATACGGAACCACGTAAACCCTGATCGGTGTTACACAGGAAGAAGCGCTACCATGGGTCCTGTGAGGGGGAAGATCGCTTACCGGAATTGTCGATGATATGGACGTCGATGGATTGGTGACGAAGAGGTGAGTGTCTGTGAATACACAGTTCGATGAAGTGATAGGAACCCATATATATATATATATATATATATATATATAAGTTTGGCTACCCTTTTTGGGGGCACCTGACATCTGGGGTAAGAAAAACTGAAGAAAATGGTGTCGGCTGCTTCTTTTATACCCCTGACGACCTGACGTCAGGGAAGGGGTGACAGCAGCCGACGCAGGACCCAAGACTTTGGAATTCAAGCCAGCTGAGGGCAACCTGCCAGCAGGATTACCCAAATGTAATGACTGCAACATTGAATACACTCGAATATCTACATTTATGGTAAGTGTACACAACTATACTTTCCATCTGTATTGTTGATCCTCGTTCAGTCATTACCACCCTCCTTCCTTCCCCCTCCTGTGGTTTCTAGTGGATCTCACCATCCACTTCTCTTAGGTTATTTGATCAGAGGTAGCCTCTACCTTCTTTAACTTGCAAACTCAATCTGAGGTAACAGGGAGAGGGAGATTGTGGGTAAGAGTTTAGCTCGAGAGTTTGAAGCTGACGCAAGCTTGGAAAATGGCCGGCTCGGTTCCAAGCTCGGAACTGATACCCATGCGTAATGATTGAACGAGGATCAACAATACAGATGGAACGTTATGGTAAGACATAACTTCTTTTTCCAGTTTCTCAATTTTATATTAGCTTCTGTTTATTCTCTTCCCACATATCCTTAGCTGCCACAACAAAGTCATTTTCTAATCCATACTCCTAAATACTTCATTTTATCATGTCCTCATAAATATGGATATTGTTGGACCAGTTTGTGTGCGGGTACATAATTTGCCTTTGTTTTAGCTTCATTAATTTTGTATTCCGAGAAGATTTTAAACCATCTTAAAATATTACATAATGCTGTAATGTCCACATCCTTGGCATCCTTGTTCATTTACAGCATTTCTTATATCTGCTTTATGCAGAATAGCTCTGTAAACATGCAAACATCATAAGATTTGACTGTTATAAAACCATTTAATTTGTTGCTCTTTTCTTTTCTCTCTGATACTGTCTGACTCCACCACTGCAGATGTAGCTCATTCATTTCGGTTACTTACTCGATGAGAGTCATCCATGGCTTGGTTCCTATCAAGGTGTTTTCTGATGCTGGCCTAACCCTGTCCTTCATAGCTTGATATGCAGACCTGATGAAGTGACAGCCTGTCACACCATCCAGATTGTGTACTTCTAGACACATACATTGATGGCTGTTATGTGGAGAGGAAAGTATATCATTGAACCCTGCTCAGCATACGTGCGACAACCATCTTGCAGCTGGTGTCTGCATATCAGCAGACTGACCATCCTCCCTACCTCAGTAAAAAGCAAGATGGTGCCTTCTGTTCACTCCTATCCTTTCTGAACTGCTGCACCCTCGCCTTGGTTAATTTGTCAGTTTTAAGTCATCTGCTTTGCGATGAAAGCTTTTTCCTTGTGTTCCACTGAGCTGACAAATCTTGCCTAGTCATTGCAGCTGTAGTCTTGTGTTGCAGAATTGTTTCATTTTATAAATAATGCTACTCGTTTGCTTTGCTAAAATGGTAAATGTGTTGTACATGTTATGCTAGTATTTATTTTTTGGATCTTTGTTTTGCATAGTGAAATGTAACAGGGTGTATGTTACTGGTTGGCAGGACCCACTTGGGAATGAGAGAAGTGATTAATCAAATCTTTATGTAGACATCAGATCACCTTGCAGCAAAGTACACCTCAGAGTGCTTTATTGTTATAACTGATTTTCTTTTTAATTAAAATCTAGTTAGTTCATCTGAAATGCATGTTGTTAGAAACTGTCATTTAACCAGATGCATTCAAAATCAAAGCATTTTTCCTACCAATATTATGCATTTAAAACCACATAAAAGTTCCCAGCATTATGAGCTCATTCAGAGGAATAAAGTTTGGCTTAAAGCAAATAGACTGCATTACCTGAAATGTCTGTTGTGAAAGTGTCTTCATAATATGTTTTGATAACTGGTATGGCACTTTAACTTCATTTGCATAGGCTGTAGACCTGGAAGAAGAAGTCAAGATCTTGAGTGATCAGTTATATGCTCAAATAAATGATAAAAAAGTACAGAATGGGGAATTAACTACAGCAGATGTTTTACAACTTCAGAAACAGAACAGAGAGCTGGAGCAGCAAATAGCAGAGAAAAATAAGGTGGGTTTACAAATGTGAAATTGTATACGTATTCTTGTATTACTGTTGTGTGCTGCTTTTTAACTTGTACTGGAAACAAGTAACATATTGCAGTACTGTTAATGAGTGGCAGCTATCATTATCAGTCCTACAGGTTTTGGTTGCTTATCTTTTGTCCTTCACTGAATCATACAGCTGTGACTAGAACTGCATTTCCATCCTACAACTGATTATCAGGAGTGCGCTCATGACTGGTTTGATCCTGGGGAATGGCTCTTTAGTTATCTGGCGGTGTTGTGGTGGTACGAAAGACAGGAGACTTCTTTCCCCCAGATCTCCCTTTAGGCTATTAATACCTGGAGGACCAGAGTGTGAATGACCCATCATGGTGTTCTGTTCAGGCTATAGACTTCAGGTAGTTATTTTAGGTCTGATGAGCTATATTCTGTCAAGTGGGGGTGGATACCTTCAAGTGATGTGGCCTGTTGTAGTACCAGGTTCAGTGCAGACTTCTCAAGACCCATTGCTCCTGTTTGCAAGCTTGATTCTGCAAGTGTCAGTACCCTGTCACTAGACATTTAGCTGCCACCCTTCTCACATATGGCCCCCTTTTGTCTGTCTTAAGTATGCTTAATGTAGTTCGGGGGTAGAATATAATTTCTCAACTGCCTGACAAGAGGAATGAGTAGATCCAGAAGTCATTATCTCAGAGCCATTTTGATATGATGAGACCTACAACTTCCAACTGTATGACTTATTTATTTATTTACTTAACGGTTGTTTGCCAGAAAAGTCCGACTTGGAACCAAGCCAATTTTCAGTGGAGGCCTGGGGAGAAACGCTCCAGATGCATGTTTCTTTGAGGAAACCTTGAGGCTCATAAACACCAGTGAGTACTGGCTTTTGGCCCCCATTCCTACTCCCAGAAATGCTTTAATGAGTATTTGGATAGCAAGGAGGAGCCTTGGATCCTACTCCCAGAAATGCTTTAATGAGTGTTTTTAAAGCAAGGAGGAGCCGTGGGTCATAATCTCCATTAGTTAGAACTTGTAGTTAGGGATGCCTTATATGCAGTCTGGAGGTACCATTATTTGTGCTCCTGTGGCTTCTAAGAAGTCCCTAACTTTTACCCCAGATCCCTCTGATATAGCAAATACAGTCACTATGAACCAGGGGTTAGTCACATCCTCTGTGGCTGTTGAGGTCCCCTCAGTGGGCAAGGAAAAGATGCTCTTGTCAGTCCTGGCAAAGGGGAGAGGGAACAGGGGAAGGCTTTCCTGTTTTGTTAGAATGTTGTGCCCGTCCCTGGAGAAGCTGCTGCTGCCATTAATAACTAACACAGTTTGCTCCAAATTTTTCTTGTCAAAAAGAATGAAAAACTAAACATTTATGTACTCCTCCATAAGTTTCATTGGATAGGAGTAATTTACTGGGTCTGGCTCAGGGTTTAATTGAGGCTATTGATCTTTCCTATAAAATAGCTTCTGGTAAGAGAAAGGAGGATTCCTCTTTTCCTGACCAGATTCAAGATTCTGAATCTGGACAAGGAAGATGAAGGGACACAGACCAGGATTTTCTTCTCAGATTTCTGATTTAGTCTCAGAGGAGAGCTCAGTTTCTGATTCTTCCTGTGGGGATTTCTCTTTCTCTTAAACTATTTCCAGAATGCCCCAGTTTTAGTGTATGAACCCTAAGAAAATACTAAAAGCTGTTACAGAAGGAATTTCCAGAACCTTCACCAATTTCACCAATTCTGCCGGGTTTGGAGGATGTGTCTTACTGCCTGCAGTTTTCGTGATAGTCATCAAACTGCTCTTAAAAAGGCAGATAGGACGTATAGAGTTCCTCAATCGTTTTAAGTTTTTTATACACTCTTCCCAAACCTGACATAGCAGCTATAGCTTTTGGTAATCATACCGCTGCTAATCATTTAATTAATTCCAAATCGTACTCTGTCTGATAAGGATAGGAAGATTATAAGTATGGGGAAACATGCACTTCTGAAACTTTGATTTTCAGAATTTTGAATTATCAGACTCATGTTAGTTTGTTCTGACTAATTGTGAAAGTATAGGGAATATTTTGTCTGCGGTTTCTTCTTGTGTGGAAAAGTCTGCTTTAAATTTATTTTCTTCTACTGTACAAATCACTACTCATTGTTACAATGTGTGTATGATTCAGTTGATACTACTTCATCATGGGCTTTGGCCACTGGTACTGGGCTGAGGAGGCTTGCCTGGTTGCGTACTCAGGACCTCCCAGGTGATGATAAAAATGGGATTTTAAATTTTCCTTTGGGTAGAGATATAGCTTTTGTCCCTGAGCTGCAGAGGTGATCAAAAAGAGTGATGAGAGGGGTAAGTTTGATATAGGGAATCTCTATTTTCAGCCATCCTTTTCCAAAATTTGTAAGGGATATTGGAGTAACGGTTAAGGTGTTTACCTTACAAACACAAGGTGCGTGCAGGGTTTGATTCTTACATGGGGTAATTGGCTAAGCTTAAAATGGCCCACAAAGGTAGCTAACTTAGTACTAATCTATGAACCTATGAGTCAAATTTTGGCAAAAAACACAGTCCCAATAAAATGCAAGTAAACAGACATTTAAGAAGAAATGGCAAGGGGCTTCCAGAAAGAATTCAGGACCCCCATAAAACCAAGCAACAACTGACTTCCAAGCTTCATGGATCCCAATGAACCAAACTGAGTATGAGGGTACAAAAGATGTTTTATTTAACCATCAAAGGTTACTGTTAAGCTCTTTCGTCCTAAAAGGACTTCAGAACTGGTAATAACCCTACCCTTCAGTATTATAAAGTGGTAGGTGGTGGTCACATGGTTAACAAACAATGCAAATTACTGAATTAACAATCAAAAATTAATTAAATACATTTATCAGTTAACTATGTTGCCTTAATTAATGAAAACTAAAATGTGCATACATTAAATTATTCCTATCTGTATATAGCCATTTTATTAAAATGTTTTTTAAAAACAGTGATAAGACAGTTGTGGGACTGATGTATTATTTGTAATAAAAAGTGCTGAGAAGTAACCGTGTTTCTATCTGAACTATAGTCTAAATACCATACGATTCCATGGAAACCGTTATTAGACATAGAAAAAAGTAGCTAAATTATAGCTTAGCCACTCTGAATTTTAAAGCACACTATAAGGAAATAGTTTCATTAAGTCCTGGAAGTTCACTTGCATTTAATCTCAGTTGCCATAGAAGTTCTTGATATTCTAGGGTCTGTTCCCAGGGTCCACCCCTGGGATTAGGCATGACCTGTTCTATTATGAAAAAACAGAATGTTTTATTATTCTTACAAATTAGTTTTTGCCTATACGGGACATTAGAATCCTTTTTAGTGCAGATGTCTTAAAAATGTTCTTGCATTCTGACCCTGTGTTTCTGCAAACTAAAACAGTGGTCATAGAATGCACAGTATACAACCTGTTTGGTTTTACAATTGTAGTGTGAGTGAAAAATAATCATATATTTTGCACTACTAATGAAGAATTCCTGCCCCTCAAAAATACATTTACCATATCTATTGGTGCCGACCTTCAGTATATTCCTGCTTCTTGTGATATTTTTGATACCTCTTTCTAATCTTTCTTTGATAGTGGTTCTTGAGTAAATGAATGTGGGTTGGTTACCTAATTATACCTTAATGACTTATCATGCAGTATTGTATCCCAGTGTCCGTGTATGGGGTGCTTGATGATCAGACTTTTTTCACCATATTTCATAATAAAACTGTTCTCATAACTTAAGACTTATTGTAACTCTCATGACTATAATCTAACCCTACCTGTAAAATAGGCTGGTATAGGTTATGACTACTGTTCATAATCTCAATTTTAATGTCTTCAGGCATGCGAGGGGATATTCTCCAGCTAGGAATAATGTGAATAATTTTTGGGTTCCTATTACATGAACGAACTTTTCAAAGTTCGAATGTCATATGGTCGACACCATATGATCGAACTTTGAAAAGTTTGAAGGTTGAATGTAATGGCGCCGTACAGTGCAGAATGGGAGAATTTCCCTTTTCTGTACTGAAGTGCGTTCTCGGAGTTGGTATATTTAAGTGGGGGGGGGGTGCAGGGGGGCTTGCCCCCCTTGCTCGGGGCATTAAGGTAAGTTTTTTTTTTTTTTTGATGTTTTATTATATATTCAAAGTTTCAAACTTCGATCATATGTTGTAGAACATATATGGGATTCGAAGTTTTGAAACTTCGAATATATAATATAGACCCTAATTTTTCAATTTCATCCTTAAAAGTATTGTCATCTGAGATGATTCTGGATAGTCTCACCATCTGCCCTTTCACCAGGCTCCATTTCTGTTTATGTGAATGAAACCTGTTATAGTGTAAATACCCATTAGAAAAATTGGGTTTTCTGTAAATCGTGGACTGGAACTTACATAAATGTAACTCTTTGGATAGTGTGATATCCAAGTAATTGATCTTTTTTTCTGAAAAATAAGTACATTTTAAAAAATGAGAACTAGAATTAATATATGAAATGAATTATTTTAGTTTGATTTCATTACTCTTCCATATATCAAATGTCATCCAAAAATTGAAAGTATTCTGTAATGTGTGAGAAAAAAAATGGAACCTAAACACATACTCCTGCTCCCAGTAACAAAGCAGCATCCGTGTATAAAGAATCTCAAAGCTGCACCCATAGCTACTGTACTTGTCTGCCTAACGTAGTCCCCCTCAAAGACTATGAAGTTATTGGTTAGGATGATCTTCATGAAAAAATAAATAATATTGATGTTACTGTTGGATAACCATTCACAACCACATACAATGTCATTAAACCATGTTAATCCTGTTTCATGAGGTTTGCAAGAAAAAAGGTCAACCACATCAGTAGTTACTAGGTAGCAGTTTGAATGGGACAATTCAGGATTTAATTGTGCTAGGAAATCCCAAGAATCTCCGAGAATATAAGGATGTTTAGTTCTAAAAGTTTTGGCCAATTTATCTACATAGATTGCCAAAGGATGAGTTTTAGAACCATGTGCTGGTACGGTAGGATGAAAGCAAGGGTTGGTTACATCTGTATGAATTTTAGGGATACCAAATAAGCTGGGAACAAGTGGTTTAACTTGTATGAAATTGTGTAATTTATAGTCTGTTTTTCCCTGAGCAGTTAAGTCTTCCAACATTAAGTCAATTTTTCTATTTGCAATATTTTTTTTCATTTTTAGAAATCCTGTTGTATTGCTCCTCTTTGTTGAGAAGGAAAAATGTTCTCCCTTATAGTCAATACTATTCATCAAAACAACCCCCCCAATCAGGATTCATAGTATGTAAGTTGGGGTTATGACTGAGCTCATTTAATGAACCGTATTCTTCCTTGGACATATTATAAAATTGAGCTTTCTTTTGGTGTAAAAAGGCTTGCCTGATGTCTCTGAGACCGTATTTTCAAAAAGAACTAACAAAGGAAGAAGCAGGGGAGTTAAAAATGGTCTTTTTGACTAGGGAGTTTGTAGGGGAACAATCGGTAGAAGGTATCCTGATATCTGATCCCAAAAATATTGCTAGGTTTAATTTTCTTACATAAAGCTTCAATCTAATAAAGAACTCACCTAAATCTAGGTGATTACTTGGAACAAAGGTGAAACCTTTGATGAAAAGATTGAAAAATGTTATATGGAAACAATATCAGTGTAGTTCTATATATTAAAACCATTAAGTGTGGAAATGGTTTCTGTAGTGTAGGATGTATCCATTTCTGTAATGGCAAAAATAGAAGTAGTGTCCATAACCTCAAAGGGGGGGGGGGAGCAAGGTCCAGTGTCAAGTGTAATGCCTCTCTCTCCCTCTCCTCCTGGTGCGACCAGTACAGTCAGTATAGGTCGAACTGCCATGCTTGCCAGTGTGGTTCTGTTGAGCAGTCCTCTGCGACTTCCTCACCAGTGGAGGGATGGGGATTCTAAAAAATCCACTGTATGGTTGAATCCATCAGAATGGATAATTCTGTAGGGTTGTCATTGTTTACAGAATTGTTAAACCTGTTAGCAAGTGGGTAAGCTGTTGTGTTTTTATATTCAAGTTCATCTCTATGTAATTTCTTTTGTTTCCTTTCCACATTGACAGTGACCAATTTGTCAACCGAAATGTCATGAAAACCATGTATGTTAGGCTCAAATAATAGATCATTGTGCAAACATTTATTAAGGTTATCTAATTTTCCAACTAACTAATACACTTGTTGTTTTCCTATATTAAGAGTTTGATGACTTCTAAAACATGTATCTGTTTAAATATAGCTCAGACCCTGGTTGAACATTGAGACATTGTTTAAAATAAGCATTGTCCACCATTAAATGTTTAAATTTAAATAACATGTTTTTGAAAAATTCTAATATAACATCAAAAGTCTTACTCTGTGCTTCTACCTGGGTAGGAAAAAAATGTCAGCTCTCGATTTAACCACGCGGTGAAATCAAATTCCTGTGCTTCATAAGTAATTCCATGTGAATTGGTCCTCGTACCTTGCAAATCTCTAGTTTGACCAAATGTTTGTGGTTCCAACTCCTCGTTTGAAAAAGCAATGTGGTTAGTTTGCCCTGCCTTCTGTCGCATTACAGAAGTGTAACTATGACTTCCATTAAGATCAGTTGTTTGGTTACAAGTTTTCTGTACTGACTTGTTCCCATCATTTTTGGTTCCTGCCCCACCTAAAACCATGCAGTCCAACAATTCAGCATGATTAAGGAATTTTGTCCACCCTGGCAGTCACCTTTCTTTTCCAGAAAGTCTGAATCTCCACATTTCTCTTTGACAACAGTTTCTGACAAATCATTCATCATTGTTAAAGATAAAAGTGGGAGGAAATTCCTCCTTTCCAGGGTGTAATCCCTCATTCACCGTATCAGACTCTTATTTCCACCTGTCCTTCATCACATGCTGTCCCAGGAAATGATGGAACAAGTCCCTGCTTCCCAGCTGGGAAAAGGTTTTTATTCAAGGATGTTTTTGTTAGCCAAAGAATGAAAATGCTTGGAGACCAGTTCTGGATCTTTCTTTCTTAAACCTGTTTGTGATAGTGCCCAGTTTCAAAATACTCTCTCTTCACAACCTGTTATTTCCTCTTCCTCATTCAAGTTTCCTAGTAACTCTAAATTTAAAATATGCTCATCACATCCCTATTTATCCAGACTTCAGGCATTTCTTAAGGTTTTGTGTCTGGATCACATTATCAGTTCTCTGTCTTACCAACTGGACTGTCCACTGCACAAAGAGTGTTCACAAAGTGTCTGTCTCCACTCATAGCTTATTGCAGGCTACAGGGAATCCACATTTTCCATATTTGGGCAACTTGCTTATCTGTGCGCAGTCTTTTTCAGTGTGTCCGGAATCTCTCACTTGGGTGAATTATCTTGCGCAAGCTGGGATTTCGATTCCAAGAGAACATTCATTTTTTTTGTTTTGCTTTTCTTTTTAACTCATTCACACATGATTATGTTCCTGGGTTGTCAGCTAAACACCTCAGTTCAAAGAGCTTTTCTTTCATAGGAAAAATTAGATCTATAACGAGATCTGTTTCTAAGGTTTTCCACTCAGACTTCAGTCACTGCGAGGGCATATCTCAGGATTTTGTGTTTCATGGCATATATAATTCTCATAATACCCCTGACAAGATTCCACATGAGAAAGATTTCGTAGTATCTGAAGTTTGATCCCACTACCAACCTTTGACCTTTTAAATCCCTCTGGTGAGGTTTGGCAGGAGAGAAATCATTTGGTAGAGACAGCAAATGTCCAGCTCTCCTTTTCTCCCTACCTGTTCAACAGCAGTCAGTCACCACAGATGCCTTGGACTTTGCTTGGGGAGCAGTTTCAGGAGAGAGAAAAGTGCAAGTTGTGAGGTACACCAAGGACTGATGCAAGTGCATATATATAGGAGATGCTTGGCCTGATCAAGATACTCAATTCTCTGAATCACCTTTGATCCCTGGAACTACTGCAAGTTGTTACAGACAACACCAAAGTCATTTGGTACATCAGCAAGCAAGGAGGAACCAAGTCAAACTCCCTTTGCAGACTAGCCATGTTAGCTTGGGATATAACTTCACAGCACATTCTCATTCTGCAGCCATCCTGCATTCTGTCAGAGCAAAATTGGGTGGCAAAGAAGCTGAGCAAGACCAGGGCAGACCCTCACATATGGAAACTAGATTAAGGAGTCTTCCACGATTTGATCCATCTGTGGGGAGTTGCTCAAGTAGACCTGTTTGCCTCTTCTCTGAAAAATCTACTGCAAGTTTCTGCTCCAGGCCTCCATGCAAGAAGTCCCAGAAGACACATGCTTTTCTTTTCCCTGGGCAGGAATGCTTCTATATGCCTTTCTTTGATAGCCAGGTTACTTCAAAAATTTCAGAAGGAATCTCCCAAGATCATTATTGGGACTCATTTCTGGCCCAGGCAACTATGGTTCTGCCTTTTTTTTGGAAATGGCCAGTGCCAATTACCACATACTTCCTCACAGACTGGATCTACTCACATAGGATTGGGGGAGTTTGATAAACCCCAACCCCCATCAACTTCAGTTGTTGTACCTGGAGGATAAGGTCTTAATTCACTTTATCCACCTGTTTACTGAGAAGTGCCAGCAGGTACTAATGAAGGCAAGAAAGCCTGAATAAAAAAATCATATGCTAGCAAATAGAAAAGGTTTTCTAGTTGATGCCAACAACAAAAAACTGCACCCATTCAAGGCTAGTTGTTCTCTGGTTTTGAAGTATTTGTGTGAGTTCCTGTCCTGTATTCTTTCTTATGCCATCATCAGTATTGATTTTTTGACCATTTCAGCGTATCTGACCATGATGCTCCTCTTTCAATGCATTCTCATGTTAAAATGTTTTTGAAAGGGGTTTTTACATAAGAGGCCTCCAAGAAAACTAGTGACCCCTCCTTGGGATGTTAAGTTTATGATAGAGAAGCTAACACTTGCTCCGTTTAAGCAGCTAACCTATTTTAGTCAACCCTACCTTATTTTCCACAGTGACTAATCCTACTTTTATGACTAAAGTGGTATCAGAGTTTACTTTGAGCCAACCTATCAATTTCTGTTTTCTTTCCAAAAACTAAAAATGAGGGAGAAAGGATCCTCCATACTCTGGATGTCCACAGGCAAATCTGATATTATCTTGACAAATCTTAAACTTTCAGGGATTGTAATCAGCTATTCGTTTCTTGTGAAGGTCAGATTATTGGAATACGCATATTTCCAAATGGCTGTCTAAGGCTATTACCTTTTGTTATACTCTCAACAACAAAACTATTCCAGGCAGGGTCATGGCCCACTCTGCCAGGGCATTGGCTTCATCTATGGCTTTTTGGAAAGGGTTAGATTCTAGAAGTATTCTAGAAGCAGCAAATTGGCCTTGTGTTCATACTTTATAAAACACTATAAGCTTGATTCCTTCTCTTTGTCTAATTCAGGCTTTACTAAGACCATTGCCCAGGGGCTCCTGGACTCTTCACCTTCCACCTACCAAAGTTTGTAAGCTATGGTAATCTACCCATATAGCCTAGGCTACTGCAGTAGTGATCAGTATGAAGAAGATAATAAACTTACCACAGCAGTAGATCTTTGAATGATCACTGCTACAGTAGCCCCTCCCTGCATTCTCCTTGTTTTTTTTTTTTGCAGTGTTGTTGCCAGGGTGTGGACTTTTATTTTTTGTTGTTCCCACCATTATCATTTCATGGCTAAGCCTCCCTGTTTGTAGTCATAAAAGTTCTGAAGGGCTTGGCACCCAAACCTGTCTTTTGAGTCAGCTTAGCTTGAGCTGACTAATGATTTGGATGTGTGTAAGGTGCTCTGAAACTTTGGAAGCTGGCCGGCTTTTGTATCCTTGCAGCATATAACCCATATGGCTTAGGCTATGACAGCAGTGGTCATTCAAACATCTACTGTTATGATAAATTTACTTACACCGTTGTATTTTTCGTACTATAGCAATTGATCCATTAAGTCCATAAAATATTTTGTATCCTTATAATTCTCTAGTTGTCAAACTTTTCTTTTTTTTTTTCCCTTGACTTGCATGAGTTGAGTGCACAGCATGTGTGAGTTGAGTGCACAGCATGTGTACTTGAAGAGCATGGGAGCTTTATGAAAATAATTTTGAATTAAGAGAGGAAGGAATGATGAGCTCAGTTGCAGACGCACTGAGGAGGATTCCCTGTTAGATCATTTGCTAGGGCAAGAAATCATCTGTTATTTCAGGTATATAAATTCAAAGCAAGGGGGATGATCATAACTATCAAAGTAGGAGAATTTCGTAGCACTGTTAGCCCTTGTATAACTGACTTAGTGCCAAGTTTTGGTTCCTTTTTTGGGAGTCGGCTCATCTAGACACTGTTTCATTGAATTGGCTCCCTATAAAAGAGATTGATATCAGATTTATGAAGGGGCACTCCCCATGTGGGAGGCTGTACCCCCAACTGCTTATTTAAATATATCACCTCCAGGGTTGAGCCAGTTCCTATGAAGGGGAGCTAACTCAGTAAAATGGTCTTTCAGTATTTTTGCTCCTGATGAAATTAGCCGCTTCTGGCATGTTTGTATATGTCCACACTTGCTGGGAGGTAGTACAAATGAATGTATGCTTTGGGTTATTCTCAGTGTGTGATGTGGTTATCAGTAAGGAACAGATTTGATGTATATTAAAATATTTTGATAACTTTAATAACATACAATTTTATTAGTCCTATCAACACTGTATTGTGTATCATTTTTATCAGTTTGTATGCAGCAGTAAAGCATCATATGAACATGTGATTGTGCAGGCAGAAGGCCACCTGTGCTCAACTGAGTTAAAAAAAATTCATTTAACCCCTGTGTAGCTGCTCCACTCTTACTTCTGTCTTCTTTCCTATGTCCTAGGTATCTTTTTTCCTCCATTACCCTCACTTTACTGTTATCTTCTGCCATGAGTTCTTGATCCCATCACCTTCACTGCAAAGTAGTATTTCCTTTAGTCAGTCTTGAATTATCTGCTTCCCTCTCCTTTACTTTTTGTTCAACTCTACTCCTTTGTTACTTACACCTCGAATATATGGCTAGCCCAAATCATTACTCCTTTTCTAGTGTGTATATATGTTGATCTGTTCAGTTTGCTCTGTGGACTCTTCTTACTACCAGAGTAATTTCTGATGCTCTTCATACAGATAACTGCTGCATTTGCCTAATCTGTATGGGTTATATTCTTCTGTAAAGATGCAACAGCTGGCCAGCTTCCAAATTTTCAAGGTACCTTCTACATACCCAAATTGTTGGTCAACTAGAGCGGAGGTGATAAAAGTCACGTTTGCACAACAAGCCCTTCAAAGCATTCCTGCTGCCAGAGAGAGCTTCTCAGGCTTTCAGGAACTGACAGTCAGCTAACACTGTTCCATTGCTAGGAAGATAAGTTCTCTTCAAGGGGAAAAAAGCTTCCAATTTACTTTTTATGATAGAAAACTTGCACTTTTTTCTTAACTCAATTAAGTTTCCCAGAAAAAAGTTTTTAATGTCTGACTTTTGCTCACTTTTAAACAGGGACATTTCTTTTTTACTTTTGTAGTTAATTTTTTTTGTAACTAATTTTAAACTATGTTTCCTGTTGTAAGTTATTTTACTTTTTGGGACAGGCAGAAGTATTTGAAGTGCTTCATTGTGTTTTAAAGGGAAAAAAAGTTACTTTTTTTGTAACTTGCCTGTTTTACTAACTGTTGCTAACAGCCTTCCCTGGGAATCATGCACCTTTTTGGCTTAAATGTGGACCAGCCTATATCCACTCCTTGCCTTTTCCTTCATCCAGCAAAAGAAAAAGAAGCAAGCAACCTTGGACACCACAGCAGTCTGCTAACGTGCCTCATTTGCAGATGGTTGACTCTGGTGTGGCCAAAAGTAGTTTCATGGACCACTCATCTTTTTCCTTGGGTCCCACTGGCGTAGTCCCTACAGCTATTCTACACTCAGGGGGTTAGACATGTTTTCTACAGCTTTTGGAGTTCTGTTGATAGACAAGGTGCACGCCACTGTTGTAGAGCTATGAGAAGGGGCAGAAATGCCACTCTGCCTAGCCAGAAAGCTATGTCCATTCCTAGGGAGGTTTTTCCTGGCAAAAGTGTTTTTTTTTTCTGCAGATATTCTTGTCAAAAAGAACCAAAAATGTAATTTTGTCTTTTCTTGTCTTTGGTACCCTGGACAGTAGTAATTTATTGGGTTTGACCCAGGATTGAGGGCAAGCTCTTGACCCTTTTCTGTATGTGTGATTTCTGATTCATATTTTGAGGAGGGTGTGGCTTTGTCCTTTCTTTCCCAAAAAAATATTTCCAGAATGAATCCGTTGTTTCAACTGGAAAGTACTGATATTTCTCTGTCCCTCTGGAAATATTAAGATTTGTTACAACTGGAATTTCCAGGACCTGCACCTATTTCTCCTGTTCTGTCTGCTTGGAGGATGTTTTTGGCACAGACTGCAGGTTCCTTAACAGCCAGTCTGCTGTCCCCAAAAAGCAGATAGACTGTATAAATTGCCTCAGTCTTTTTAATAGTTTTTATGTACTCATCACAGATCAGATGTAGCAGCTATTGCTTTACTCAATCCAGCTGCTGCTAAATGTTTGATTAGTACTAATCCCCCTCCTTCTGCCAAGGATGGGGAGGTTTTTGATAGATTTGGGAAGAAAGTGTATTAATCGCTTGCTTTTTTTTTAAATTCTGAGCTGTCAAACTCGTATTTTGAAATTTATGCTTTGCCTCTTGTGAGAATATGAAGGACATGTTGCCATCTGTTTCCTCTTCTGATGTCTGCTTTGTGTAACTTGATTTCCTCTGTGTCTAAAGTAACTACTCACTGTTTGAAATATGTTTATGGTTCTGCTGCTGCCACTGAAACTATTATGAGGAAGTTTGCCTGGCTGCATTCTCAAAATTTCCCAGAGGATGTCAAAAATTAAATTTTGAATTCTCCCTTGGGTAGAGAAACTAGTGTTTGGACCCTCTTCTGCAGAGGCCATTAAATGTGTAATGAGAGCGGAAAGCTGATTCAAGGGTTCTCTCAGATTTTCAGCTCCCCTTCTCTGGGTTTGCCAAGAGCTTCAGTGCTCCCTTTACAACTTTCTTTAAAAAGCAAAATAATCAAATCCAGCAGGCTGCTGGTAAGTGAACATTTAAAACGCAATGGCAGTCAGATTAAAGGACAATCTAACATGTCTGAATGACGTCCCTCCCTCTTGTTGCCCTGTCAGAACCTTAGTCCTTCCAGAAAGTCTAAACCTTTATTTCTCTGGCAACAGATAGTTTCAGACAGATGGGTTGTGAGAGTAGTCCATGTTTACAGATGGTAGTGGGAGTCTCTCCTTCTTCAGGGGATTCTTCCTTACCCATCAGACCAGACTGTTTCCCCCTCCTATCATTCAACATTTGCATGCTCATAGGGTGATAGAAGCTGTCCTTCCTCCTCATTTAGGCAAAGAGTTTTATTCAAGTGTGTTTCTGGTACCAAAGAAATATGATTCTTGAACAGCAGTTCTGGCTCTTTCCTTTCTAAATCTCCTTGTGATAGTACTTATGTTCTTCTTCACAACTTGTTACCTGTTATTCCCCATTTGAGTTGTCTAATGACCTTAGATGTAAAAGATACATACCATTGCATTCCTAGAGATCCAGATTTCAGATGGTTCTAAGGTCTAGATCATGTTATCAGTTATTTGCATTACCTTTTGCATATATCTACTGTTCCAATGATATTCATGAAGTGTCTAGTTGCTGGGCTAGCCTCCTGCAGAGTTTTTACATTTTCCTTTAGACAATTTGCTTACATTTGCAGAGTATTTTTCAAGGTGTCAGGAGTCTTACTTAGGTGAGAATCTCTTGCACAGACTGAGGTTTCAGGAGAACATCCAAAAGTCTTGTTTAGTTGCTTCTCACAGGATTGTTTCCTGGGTTGCCTCCTAGATACCAATGTTCTTACACAGAAAAAAGTAGATGTATATCTAGATCTGTTTCTGAGTTTTTCCATTCAAACCAAGGCTTCAGCAAGGGAATATCTCAGGATACTAGGATCTATGGCATTCATGGATTCTAATGATTCCTCTAACAAGACTCCACATGAGAAAAAATCTGTGGCACTTAAAATCGTTATGATCCCAGCATCAACATCCCTTGATGTTCCAGATCTCTGTTTGAGGGTTTGTGAGAATGGAACTCCTTTGGTGTTGAGACCACTTTTATCTGCATCCAGGTGTCACATTTTTCATTCCAACTCCAGCGCAGTATGTAACTACGGACACCTTAGACTCTGGTTGGAAACCAGTTCATTGAGAGTAAAAGTGCAGGGTCTTTGGAATAAAAAACACATTTAGAGTAAAAGTGCAGGGTCTTTGGAATAAAAAACACAATGAACACATAAACACAAAAAAAGAGATGCTGGCAATCATAAATGCTGTCAATTCTCTGTCTTCCCTGGTCCCATGGACCCAACACCACAGTGATGTAATCCATGAACAAATGGGAGGAAACTGTGTCTTAGTCTCTGTGCCGACTAGCCATGATAGCCTGGGATATAGCTTTCCAGCACAGCCTCACTACAGGCATCTTACATCCCGTCAGAGCAAAATTTTGTGGTAGACAATTTGAGCAGGACCAAGACAGATACTCTCAAATGTAAGATAAATGGGGAGGAGGAGGTCTTTCAAGAATTCATCTAGGTGTTGAGAACACCTTATAAAGATCTGTTTGTTTCCAGTCACAACAATCATTTGGCAAAATTCTTCTTAAGCAAGAATACCTGGAAAACAAATTAAATTTCTTTTCCTTGACATGAATATTCCTGTGTGCTTTTTCACCCTTTCCACTAATATTCAAGGTTAGTCTGAAGATTAAAGACTCTCCAGAAGGTCATTGTGGTGACTCCATTCTGGCCAAAGCAACAGTGGTTCTTCCTTGTTTTGGAAATGGCCAAGTGTATTTACCACAAAGTTCCTCACAGACTGCACCTACTTACATGAGAAAGAGGGGGAAGTGTCTGTGATACATCCCAGCTTGTAATAATGTCAGCTAACTGCCTGGATAATAGTCTTAATACCCTTTAGGCATCTATTTTGTAATGACTTGCAGCATGTATTAAAGGAGGCAAGAAAACGTGATACTAGGAATTCATATATTGGCAAGTGGAAAAGATTTTCTAGTTAGTGCCATAACAAGAACCAAGACCCTTTTAAGGCTAGTTTTCTCTTGCTGTAGAATATTTGTGTCCTCCATCAATGTACACATGGCCATTTCATCATGTCTTCTCATAAATCCCCCTTTCATTGCATTCCCAGGTGAAAATGTTTTTGAAAGGTGTATTGCATACTTAAGCCTCTTGGAAAACAGGTGGCTCCTTCTTGGGATTTTAACTTTGTTTTAGAAAAATTAACTCTTGATCCATTTGAACCAGCTTATCAGGTTGATTTGAGATTCTTAACATGGAAAACAGTTTTGCTTATTGGTGTGACTTCTGTAAGAAGAGTATCTCTGCTGCAAGGTCTTGTGGTGGGTCAAGCTTTTTTTAACACCTTTATTAAATTATTTAAAACATAGACACACATATATTAATAGAAAAGTAAATAAACTATGTTAACATTTTTTTCATTTACATATATGATGTTTCTTTATACCAACTGTCATTCTGTCCGACAATACATAAATTGCTCAGTTCATTCCATCCCTTAAACCTCACTCCTACTATGAAACAGTATTCTGCATGTATTTTCCTACAACTTTCATTTATTTCTATGCAATTTGCCCCTTTCCTTTTCTAAAGATCCTACTTCCAGTTCTTTTATCTCTTTTGCAATATTCAGTACTTCAAATACAGTTGGTTTAGATTTTGATTTCCATTTTCTAGCAATTGCTTTTTTGGCAGCCAGTAGAATTAAACTTAATAAGGCCTTACTATGTCTAGGCATCTCATATCCTGTGTCCCAGGACAAAGGAATAATTTCCTTATAGTCATTTGCTCCCACAATATTTCTGGCAGAGTACACTGCAGGAAAATTTTTTAAATCTGTCAAGTCATTACACTCCCAAAAAGCATGTTCCCAGTTACCTCTTCCCCATCACACCTCCAACATTTGCTATTTACCTGAGTAAAAACTATGAAGTTTCCTTCAGGTAAAAAAAATATCTGTGCAAACACGTCCAGGCAAAAATCATAATCCTTCTGGGCTTTGTTGTATACTTGAGAGCCATATATACATCTTCCCATTGTTCCCTTGTAAATTGCTTTTCCAGTCTCTTCCCGTGGTGGGTCAGCCTGTTCTCATTATCCCCAAAAGTAGTGTTTCCTTAAGAACTAATCCTACATTTATTCCTAAAACTCAATGCATTAGCTTCATCTGTCGCTTTTTGGAAAGGGCTGGATTCTGGAAGTATTCCAGGAACAACAGCTTTGTCCTCTGTACATATCTTTACAAAGCACTACGAACTAGATTCCTTCGCCAGGTGTAAGACAGGCTTGGCTTGAATCATTCTCCAAGAAGTTTTGTGGGTTATCCTTCCAAGGGTAACCTGATGTTTGGCCAATGGTACCAATGCCAAATAACTTTCTTGATGCTCCATACATCTGGTGTATGACCTTAACCCATAGGAGTAGCAGTACATAAGCAGACGTATGAGAGTAGGATCCTCAGACTGGCATGCAACCAGTCTGAATGCAAACGCTTCACTAACATCAGTCTGTATACTGCATTGATGTGCTGCTTTCACTACTAAGCCTTGGTCAGTTAAGTGTCCTGTTGGGGAACTTTATTTTTCTTACTCTTTAAGATTTGTTCCTGTCAGCTAAGAGAGGAAAATGTAACTGTGGAAGGCAAATTCTTAATAAAGACCTCCACTCTGTTTTGCTTAGGGGCTAAATTATTGTAGCTTTAAAATTTGCCAGTTGTTATTCCTAAAGACCCTTCATACCTTAATAGGAGTAGTGATTACTTAAAGTTTACTTCAGAAAGTAACACTATAGGAGTAGCGTACTTGGACACTTTCATCACAAAGGAAGGAAACAGCTTTAAGTCAAAAATACATAGAAAAGCTACTTTTTCCAACTCTTATGTTGATTTTAATAGCAATCATCCTAGGAAGTTAAAATAAAATATTTATAAGGGGCAATGCATTAGAGCATTGAGAATGACATCTAACTATATGGTTATGATAGATGAAATTAGTTACATTTCTAAACTATTTGGTGAAAGAGGATATGACTTAGATATGATGAGACAAATAAACACATATGTCATAAGTGAATGGGGGAAGAAGTACGTTCCATTATTAGGAATGAAACAAAATATTGAAACCGCTAGTAATGTGACAAGTAAAGAAGGAACCAAAAATAAATCATATAGTAGAGCGTGCATTTTAGAATATAGCCCTTACACTAATCAGATCAAATAAATTCTGATTAGAAATTGGCATATACTATTGACTGATCAGGAGAAGCTAGATATTTTTGGATCTAAACCAACATTTATTTACAAGATGGGAAGTAATTTGAAAAAACTATTAGAAAAGGGTCAGAAAGTAAGTAAGACAGGGAGGTCCACACACACTTCGAAATGTGGCGCTTGCCATCAGTGTTTCGCTATTAATGAAGTGACAGAAATGACATTGAAAAATATTAATAGGACAAAAATTAAATTTAAACAGGGTAATTGCAATACTAAAATGCTGATATATTTAGCGAAATGTATGGTATGTCCATCATTTTACATAGGAAAAACTGAGAGAAATTTTAGGAAAAGAATTTACTCTCATATATATAGTATAAGAACAAAAGATTTAAAAAATGCACTATATAAACATATAGACAGCCAGGGAGACAGCCATCATTTTAAATTTGCTATTTTAGAAATTATGTCAAACAATCCAAGAGGTGGAAATATTAAAAATGTATTAGCATATAAGGAGGTCTGGTGGCAGTTATTAACGGATGCTATGACACCACCAGGATTAAATGAGTACATTTCTGTTAAACCATTATTAGAAATAGCATGTTGAGATGCATTTTATGAAAACTAGTACATAATACTATTTTAACAACAATTAAATTTTAAGACAAACTATTTGTATGATATGAAATATGTTTTTTTATTAATCAGTTATAGGAATTTTTTATTTTAGGTTAATGATGTTAGGTATTTTATATGAAGTTTGTAGCTTTAAGACGCCGACAAAAATTTTTTTGGCGCCAAATGTGGATATTTAAATCTATGCTATCAGTTGTTTGATTGTTCTGATGAAGCTCACGATTAGTGGGTGAAAGCGCTTAACATTTCTTGGATTAAACCAGCTTTAACAGTTGGTTTGTGTTGGGAGTCATTTTGAACGTTGTTGGACATTGCTGGTTGTGAGGGGACAAGCGATCTCTTTAGCGTTCTGTTTCAAATCCTTTTTGGATACTTTTCCTTTCACCACTTCTAATCCAGACTCATTGCCACCTGCTTCTAAGAAAACAGACAGATTCTACAAGGTGCCTGAGGTCATGAAATTCTTGTACAAAAATCATCAGACCCCTCATTTTTCTGCCTTTCTACTAATAAATCCACCAAACTTATTCATGCATTCAATGTGCTACCATCTGATAGAGACAGCAGGGCCACAGACAAGTATGACAAAAAGTCTGTACCTCTATCACCCTGGCTTTCAGAGCCCTAAACCACCAAACAGAAATTACTAAATATTTATTATCCACTTTGGCAAACTTGTGTAAGTCTCCAGCTGAATTTGAAGATTCTGAATGTAAATCTCAGGTTATCTTTATGCTCAACATTGCCCCACAGGTAGCCATTTAAAAAGCAGCTATGATGCTGTAGAGGCTTCTTCTAGGGCTGTGGCCACTGGTTCAGCCATACATATGTTTGCTTGGCTTCACCTTGATTTACTCTGAGATGATGTCAAGGTCAAGCTTTTGGTCTTCCCTCTCCATAAGGACCTCCTTTTGCCCTTCTGGCACTGAACTTTTTAAAACGCTGCTGGAAAATGGGAAAGTCATGCAGGACCTTAAGCATATTTTCTGGTTCCCTATTATATGATCGAAGACGCATTCTTTCGAATGCGTCTTGATCGAACTTGAAAGCACGAAACGGCAAAATACCGAAACTGCATATAAGCAAATTCTTTCCCTGGGAAAGAAATCGCTTGGGCGCCTTCGTTATTTTGCCATTTTCGTCACTGTAGTGTGATCTCGGAGTTGGTATATTTAAGTAGGGGGTGTGGGGTGAAGCCCCCCTCTTTATGTAATGTTTTAAAGTTTTTTTTTTGTTTTTCGGAACAGCGATTTTTTTCCCCTGGGAAAAAAAATCGCTGTTCTTAGTGTTCGGGATTGTCAGCTTTTGCTTATATGGGGTCAATAAATCAGTGTTTGCTTTTTTAAGCATTCACTGATTTAATATAGAACCTATTTTCTTACAGCAGTCCCTAGATACCAAAGGATCTATCCTTCTAAACTCATTACCTTTGCTTATAGGGAAAAAGCCCCACAAAAGGGAAATAATCTTACTAATGACAGATTTCTAGAGATGCCTCAGTGGGATTCCAATCTTGGAAAAGCCTCTTTTCCAGAAAAGCTTGCTTCTGACTGAGTATCTTTTGCTTCCTCCCTCCTACCTTGGTCCACACATTCCTCTTTCCCCAAGGCTCAGTCTATCCCTTCCAGCCTGGGAGTTAATTACCTCAGACAAATGAGTTTTATCCATCATGCAAAACAAATGTAGAATGTCCTAGAAAGAGCTCCCATCCCAGAAGGGTATTCATATATCCCCTGCAACTTAATCTTGCCTAATTCCTCCCTTAGGAACTGCTTTCCCAGGGGACTATAGAACCAGTTCCTCCTCATGCCCAGGGAAAAGGTTTCTACTCAAGACTATTCCTAGTCCTTAGAAGAAAGGGAACATAGATGACCATACTAAATTTGTCTCATCTCAACACCTTTGTGAAAGTTCATCCTTCAAGATGTTCTTTCTTCAGACCCTGCTTCCTCTCATTCTTCCTCAGGCATTTCTGGTCACCTTAGATCTAAGGGATGTATACCTGCATATTCCTATACACCCTGCCTTCAAGAAATTTCTCATGTTTTCTCTCTCTTCTTCACACTTTCAGTTCGCAGCTTTACCCTTTGGCATGTATATAGTTTCCAGAGTCTTCACAAGGTGCCTAGCTCTGGCAGTTGCCTTCTGCAGAATCCAGGAGAAGAGATACTGATTTTCACCTAGCTGTGCAACTTTCTTATTCAGGTCTTGCCCAAGAGAACAGTGATGTTAAATATCAAATTCATGAAGCCTCTTCTGGAAAGACTGGGATTAACCCTCAATCTAAAGAAGTCCTTCATGACAATAATATTTTTAGGTTGCAGACTCAATACCCTGTCAATGACAGCCTCCCTCCCTCAAGAGAAAGTTTTCCGTCTCTCAACTTATTTCCAGTCCTTGCCCCTCCTGTGTATGACCTCAGCAGGAGAGATTCTATAAATGCTAGGGTACGTGGCAGCAACAACTCTGAAGTACCTTATGCCAGATTGCATATGAGGAAAACTCAGGGGACTGAACCATACATCAACAGACAGCGGGGTGACAATTCTTACCAGCTGTGCAGGCTAGCTCTGATGGCATGGGACATAGCCATAGAAAGAAACGTGTCCGTACAGGCAATTTTTATACCTTCAAAGGACAGTGCCCTAGCATACAACCTTAATAGATCCAGAGAAGTCCCCCACAAGTGGATGTTTCACAGAGAAGTCTTTCTGGACATAACCCACAAGTAGGGTATATCTCAGATAGAGAATTTGCCTCTAACCAGAACATACACCTCAGGTTATTTTACCCCAGGACCCCCTTATCACCAAGCCTGGAAGATGATTTCCATGTCTTTCAAATGGGGGGGAGACGTTCCTATGTGCCCCCCTTCCCTCTGATCTCAAAGCTTCTCCTAAACATCCAGAGGGACAATCCCATAATCTTTCTAGTGGCTCCCTTTTGGCGCAGGCAGCACTGGTTCCCTTTCTTCATCTGACCAGGGACAATCACTTTGTTACCTCATAAAGTAGACTTACTCACACAAAACAAGAACTCTCTGATTCACCCCAATCTTCTGGCTCTAAACCTTGGATAGAATCTTAATCCCCTTCAGATACCATATTATAGAGAATGTGCTCCTGGTACTCCAGGAGATGAGAAGGAGTTTTCCATATGGTGTCACAAGAAGAATAAGGACTTCTATTTGTTGGGTATACCTACTATTCTATCATACGTGTGAGATATTTAAAAGTGGTCTGACCTGTTCCTCATTCAAAGCTCAGCCATGTGCTAATTCTGCTTGGCTGCCTTTAGATACATCATTGCTCTCTAGAATTGAGGTCAAACAGTTTATAAAAGGTGTCCTTCATCTGAATCCTCCCAGGAAGGCTATTCCCCCTGTCTGGGATCTGAATATTGTTGTGGAAGAACTTACCTTACCACCATTTGAACCAGTATCTTCATCTTCACTAAAATCTGAACCTGGAAAACAGTTGTTTTGATTAATCTTACCACTACTAGAAGTATTTGAGTTGTAAGCTCTTATGGCAACCCCTTCTTTCATTATCTTGTATAAGGATATTCTTTTCTTAAGGGCTAACCCCCGCCCCCCACCATTTATGCCCAAAGTGTGTAAATGAGCTGTCTTTGAACCAGTCTTTTTCCCTAGTCCACAAAACAGAGGTGAGAGAGTACTTCAATTTTGGATGTAAAAAGACAGCTGATGAATCATTCAGAAAGTCTGACCAACCTTGTCTTCTTTCAAGAGAGTAAGTTAAGAACCTGTATTTCCAGACTATCTTCAACTAGATTTCTAAGTCCATTTCCTTCTGTTACATCTTCCACAGTAAAACCCTGCCAGCCACAGTCAAGGCCCATTTCATCAGAGCAGTTTCCTCCTCTGGTGACTTTTCAAAGGCATTGATTCCAGATCCAGTCGTGGAGACCACCACTTTGGAGCTCTGATAACATTTTCACAAGGATTACAGAATAGATTATTTTTTCCAGATCGAGGTCTTCTTTTGCTAGATCTGTTCTCTTAGGACTGTTGGATAGCACCCCTCTACCTAATCTTACCTCCCTCAGCAACTGTTAGCTTTGAGAATCACCCACAAATATTGGAATACTGCAACAGCAATCTAAGGAAAGACATAGTACAGTTGTTTGTGTAAGAACTTAATATAACAATGTCCCACTGATCACTGCTGCAGTATTGTTTCCCTCCCTCTTCACCCCCATTCAATCCTGTACTTTGTAGACCAAGTTGGGCAGTTTCCTTCCCATCCTCTTACCTGGACTACTCAGTCCTCCTCCAGGGTTCTCCTGGGGCTAGATAGTTTGAAAATACTCCACTTATATGCCCAGTTATGTAGCCCTATGTCCACAGGCTGAGGTCCTATTTCAGATGTATGGATCTTCAAGACTATTTAGCTATGATACCCCAAGTGGATGTCAAGTTACCCTCTGCAGGACAACTCACAAGAACTGAAGTAGTGTAACCGTGATCAGTGGGTCATGTACTGATCCTTTTAATTCTTCCTCACTATTGGGTTTCAAATCCAGCTCGGCCACATTTTACAGACTTGGGTCCTAATCTTGAGCTCCTCCCTCTACCTACAATGCTTTACCCTTTCTATAGCTTCCCCAGATATTGTGTGCCACCTCAGCGAACAGACACAGATTTCTTCTCTCGACTGACTGCAAGTAGCTTAAGCTAAGTTTTAGTCCTAGTTGTTAAATTTTCTCTTCCTTTTATTAACCTTCTTGTTTCTTACCAACCTCCCCTCCCAGTAAGTTTCTATAAGGCATTAGAGCCTCTTTTTGCCTTTTCTTCTCCCTTTTTTTTTTCTTGGGGGCTTTCCTGCCTTCTAACTAAAAAAAAAAATAAAAAATTCTTAGAGTTGGTTAGTGTTATTTTTAGTGTATGTGTTAAAAACTGTTAGCATTAATAGTTTAAATAGTTTGAGCTTTGATAGTTTAAATAGTTAAGCAGTTAAATAGTTTAATTAGTCTCTACTATTGTAGCTATTTTACTTTTTTCAGTTGCTGTTAATATTACTTTTCGGAAACTGTGCGTTTCCTTTTTGTCTTCCAAGGATGTCAGACCAACCCTCCAGTTTTAAACGCTGCTCTGCCTGCTCCCATAAGATTCCTCAGTCAGACCCACATGAGAATGCGTGTACTGTCTTGGGCTAGAGCATTTGCAGTTTACCTATTCTATTTGTGAAGGATTTAATCCTCGGGTTATCTCAGACCGGAGGAACAAATTGATTCTGAAAGGGCTGTTGCCTGCGTCTTCCTCCTCTTCTCCAGGATCTCAGCCTGCCTTTGTGAGTCATCATGGATCCTAAGAAATGCCCTTATAAAACTTCAGGGGCCTCTTCTGAACCACCAGCGAAGGTCTCAAAGCCCTCAGATCCAGCCTCCTGAGATCCAAGACTGGCTGCTACTGGTTCGGATCCAATAGATGTCATTTCCCTATCAGGTTCTCCTAGGCCTTCTACTGCCACCTCAGATCCTAGAGCTAGGGACCTGCAAGTAGGAGCCTAACCCCCGAGTATTCAATCAGGACTGTTTCTTCACCCTTGCTTGCAGAATTATTACAAACTGCTAAGGGGAACATGAGGCCTGGTACACCTACTTCCTCCAGGTCCTCTAGGAGTTTTTCTGATATAGACATGGACAGGATGAATTGGAGATTCCTCAAAACTCAGATTCACATGGGGTCTTGTCAGGTCCATCCCCCTTCAGGCCTCTCCAAACTATACAATCTTCTTCTCCAATCCAGCCAACTGTTTTGGAGTCCTAGGATCCTAGATACCCTAGACAGTTAGTGTTGGATCCGAGGAAGCTCCCTTGTTTGATTCCAACAGTTACTGTGGCCTGCTTTGCTCCAATATTGTCAAATCAGAGTGAGACTCAGATTCTAGCGGTAGGCGTCAGATCCGAGGGTAGGGGCTCCACTCTGATTTTGTCGGATTTGTCCCTTTCCTTTGGCACTTCAGCTCTCAATAGCTCAGGTCTGATTCTATCTAGGGGCTGCGGCTCTGGGGTTGCCCCACCCCCCTCTTTTCCTCGGCTGCCTTGGCTCCAAGGGAAGGGGGGCTCACCATGTCTATTGGCTTTCCAGGTTGTGGAAAGGGTTTTCTCTTCTCACAGAGATCTGAACTCCTCTATCTCTGATCCTCCTCATTGCCCCCCACTTTGGATCTGAGTATTGAGCCTGTCATGAGAAGTCCCCACGATCTCCCCCAAGAGGGAGCCCTTTCTTCTGATACCTCCCCTGATCACCTCTCAGAGGAGACTCGTACGAAGTTGTGCAAAAGGTGGCACTTAGACTCCCCAATGATGTCCCTCACAGAGGACACAGGCTTCGATGAGGGAGAAGGATCCCCAGGACAACTACCAGATGATGTCTCCTTTAGAAACATCTTGGAGATCCTTAGGCAAAGATGTGGGTGATCTGCCCAAAATCCTTCTACTGAGGAGCCTGTTTTTTTGGAGGCTTTTGTGGTGAGCCTGTCTGTCTTGGGTGACCCCCCCCCCCCCAGTGGGTGACCTGGTATACCTTGTTCTCCTGCCAGGCCTGGAAGGAGCTGGACACTATTAAACCCATCACCAAACACCCCGATAGATTTTTAGCCCCCCCACCACCACCCCGCCCGATGATGGACCATAGTGGACTAATGGTATTTCAGTGGATGCCATGGTTATGGCAGCAGCTACCAAAATGGAGCTAGCTGAGCAGAGCTTCTCTGTCCATCTGCCTAACAGGGAGTCAAGAGTGATGGACAGGTTTGGTAAGCGCGTCTGTGCCTCCGCTACCTTTGTGCTGAGGTCTGTGAACTGTTTGGCACATTTCACTCGTTTGCAGAGAGATCCAGTCAAGGAGCTTTCTTACAGAAACCATGTTGGCGGCGGACTTCAAAAAAGTTTCTCCCCAACTGGCTACTTTTACTTCTCTTGCTAATTCTTCCACGAGGCTCATCTCCCTTAAGGCGGAGGACACCTTACGGGCAGCTGATTCAGGTATTGCAATTAGAAGATATGCCTGGATGAGGCTTTGTGATTTTGCGGAACCCTGTAAGGAGTTATTTGTTAATGCCCCTTTTGATGGCTCCTGTTTATTTGGGCCATCCATCAAAGATACATTAACCTGGAGTGAACAGGAGAGAAAGACTCTTTCTACCATGGGGATCAAGTTTTTTGTTCCTCAATGCACTTTCTCCAGGAATCAGCATAGTAATAAAAAGACTTGGTTCCGAAGACCCCAAGGGTCTTTTCAGGATCAGTGTGGGGATTCTTCCACTAGAGGCAGGAGAGGAAGTTTCAATGGAAGATGGAGCTTCAGGGGCGGGAGGGGGCCTGCAAAATCAGGGCTACAGAGAACCTTCTCCAAGAGGCCCTACCAACTCTCCTGAAGCATTGCCCGATTGCTTGGCTCTGAAAGCAGTTGTGGGTCATTTTTTTACTCCACCTGGGTGGCTGGACCAAACTTACAAAAAATGCCTGGGTGCTAAGCATAATATCCAGAGGTTACTACCATTCCCTGTTTCCTTCCACCTCCTCAAAGTCAGGTGATACTCCCTCCCTGATATTCCACCCAGTCAGACGGAGTATGCAGTAATAGCGATTCAAAAAGTACTACAAAATGTCATCCAAGAGGTCCCAACTGAACAAAGAGGATCCGAAGCCTACTCCTGCTTCTTTTTAGTGCCAAAGAAAACCAGGGACCTGAGAACCATTCTGGATCTGAGCAGTCTGAACCTGTATGTAATGAAGTCAAAGTTCTGGATGGTTACAGTCCAGTCCATTCTATCGCTGTTGTGAAAGGATGATTGGATGTGCCCTGTGGACGTACAGGATGTGTACTACCACATAAAAATGGACAGGCACTCCAGAAGTCATCTACGCTTCAGGCTGGGAGCCAGTAATTACTAATTCAGAGCTTTGCCTTTAGACTCACAACAGATCCTCAGGTGTTTACCACATGTGTGGCAGTGGTCGAGCTCACCTGAGACTACAAGGATTCCACATGTTTCTGTATCTAGACAAGTGGCTCCTAACTGCCCCAACCAGGCATCAAGTAATTCAAGCTAGGGATTATCTATTTCAGATCTCCAGCTCCCTTGGCATCTCCATAAATCTTGCCAAATCGAAACCTTCTCCAGTCCAAAGACTGGAGTTCATTGGTTCTCTGTTGGATACTTCAAATCAAATGGCTTCTTTACTCCCTCATTGCATAATTATATTAAGACATTGGGTTCAGTTTGTTCTAGATGCTCAATTTCCACTGGCAAGATTGATCCTTCAAGCTCTTGGGTCTGTGGCAGCAGTCATCACTCTGGTTTCATTAGCAAGATTTTTTATGTGGGTTCTCCAGTGGACTTTAGCAGTTCAATGGTCTGTTCTTTATTATCCCTTATCTGTTCCTGTCTAACGTTGGTCTGCAGAGATCATCTTCAGTGGTGGATTTTGTCAGACGACCTTTACATAGACAGACCTTTCCTTCTTCCTTTCCTCTCAGCCATTGTGACCACAGAAGCTTCCCAGTTGGGGTGGGGGGAGCGTTTCATGGGGAAGATGGTCCAAGGCATATGGACTCGGAAACCAAGTTGCATATCAATGTTCTGGAGATGAAAGCAGTCCTCTTGATGTTGCAAGCCTTTCAGGACATTCTACCTTTGCGAACTGTTGCAGTTCACACAGACATGTCAGTGGTGTGGTACATCAACAAACAAGGAGGAACCTGTTCATATCCTTTGTGCAGAGAGGCCATGAGGATCTGAGAATGGGCTACATCTTCAGACCGCTTTCTCCGAGCAACACACATACCAGGGAAGTCCAACGTTTTGGCAGATAAACTAAGCAGATCCATTCTGGCTCCTCACGAGTGGTCTCTCAATCAGTAGCGAACTTGATTTTTAGTTGTTGAGGCCAACTTTGCTGCGATCTCTTTGCCTCCACCCAGAACAACAAGTGCAGCAAGTACTTTGCTCTGATCGCCCCTCCAGGGGAGTTCCCTAGTGATGCTGTAGTTCACAATACTCCAATCTACATATCCTCAAACTAACAGCTTGGTTTCTCCAATTACATTAATTATACAAAGGTCTAGGCTTGCTTCCCAAAAAGCATCCACTAAAAAGTATACAGAAGCAAATGGAAAAGGTTCACTATTTGGGCTTCTAAAGAGAATATTGATCCCTTTTCAGCCCCTGTTTCAGCTATCCTTTTTCTTGTGTCAACTCTTCAAGGAAGGTGTTAGTTTCTCTACTGTTAAACTTTAGCTGTCAGCCAAATCAAACTTTCATGCTGGGAATGTTTCTATTTCCCTTTCTACATCTAGATTATGTAAGGCTTTCATGAAAGGGATTTTTCTACTTCGACCTCCAATAAAAGACCCCTCTCCACTGTGGGATCTCTCATTTATTCTTCAAGACCTTACTCAAAGGCCTTTTGAACTAGCTAGTGATTGTGACCTGCAATTTCTATTAAAAGAGTTTCTGAACTTCACACCTTGTCGTCCAAACTGCCCTACATCATTTTTCATAAAGTTAGAGTATCCCTCCGTACCAATCCATCCTTTATGACTAAGGTGGCCACAGAGACCAATATTAATCAGTCTATTCAATTACCAGTATTCTTCCCAAATTTCTGTGACAAGGGAAAATGTGTTACACCTTCTTGATGTACACAGACAGCTTCATTTTTACCTTTATAGAACAAAACAGTGTAGGAAATCTGAACAGCTGTTTGCATCTTTTTTTCTCCTAACCCCGTAGGTCAAGCAATCACTAAGGTTACTCTGACCAAATGGATTTACGGATTGTATTTCTCTGATTTATTCAAAGAATGGTCTACAGTTACCTCACCCTCCTAAAGTGCACTCTGTTGATCTTTGGCCACTTCATCTCCTTGTCCTCCAGAGCATCAATTAACAATATTTGTGCCGCAGCCACCTTGTGAAAGATTCGTACTTTTGTGACACCTACAAATTGGTTATTGTCTCCAGAAGCAGAGCTTCTTTTGGTTCAGCAGTGCTCTAGCATGTCCTTTCTTGAGGCTCCCCAAGGGTAACGTAGCTGTGGACTCTGACCTAGTAGTGCGGAAGAATGAAAAGGACAACATCAGATTTAGAAGTTATGTACTTACCATAATTTGGCATCTGTGTTATCCATTTTCATTCTTCCTCACCTTCCCTCCCAGCCATCCTCCAGCCTAGTTGACTACTAGAGGAGTGAGTGAAATTTTTATGATCCTTTAGGATCCTGGTTTGAGCCACTGGCGGTTCTTTCCATCTTATGATTTCTTTTTACTGTGTACAGTTAGTTGGCAAACTCAATCTGAGGAAGCTGTAGAGAGGGTAGAGCATTGTGGGTAGTGGGAGGAGCTGGCGATTAGGATCCAAATCTGTACACTGCGGCGGAGTTGATCCGAGACCCAATAGTGAGGAAGAATGAGAATGGACAACACAGATGCCAAATTATGGTAAGTACATAATTTATAATTATGATAAGCTCAACTGTATTTTTTCCTAATATTATAGTTAATTGCTTCCAGTTTTAAGTATGGCTGTTTTTATATATCCTATTTTATTATCATGATAATTGGATCCAGTTAGAAAAAACATGAGGTATTTTGTATGTTTATTTTGTTTATTCAAATATAGTATCTAAGACAGGTATTCTTTCTATATGTTGGGGGTGCTAAAGATAATGATGCAGCTTCTGTAGAATATTATAACTGATGGCACTGGGTTGACTTGCTTGTACTAAATAATAGAAAGGATAAGTTTTAACCAAGATGTTAACAAGTGTAAGGTGAGTTTCAAGGGTGCTAAATAGAAAGTATTCAGCTCATTTAGATGAATTTTTATCAGCAGCAGTATAGTTAACGTAGTTATATTTTGAGAGAAGATATATGAGGTGTCCTTAATTTGTTATATATGCCAAAATGTGTTTAAGTGATGTAGATAATGTGGCTTGATTAATGTCTAGGAAAATTGGCATGACTCGTAGCTGTTTCAGTAGTAAAAATACTTGCATCGGATAGCAAGAGGACTTCACAATAACTGTATATAGCATAACCACATTTTGCATTTTTACTTGCAGTTGCTTTCATCAAAATACTTAGATGGATTTGCTTGGCTTCATACATAATGGTTTTGTTCAGAGGAGAATAAATGGTTATTGTAAGAGTCCAGAGGGGAGGTCAGTTACAACAAAATTGGTCTCAGGGCTTAGAATTAAGATTGGAAAAGGATGGCAAAGGTGGTCACCCAAGGGGGAAAGGAGATGCATATTATGGTGCATATTGGCACCAATGATTTGCCAGAGGAAATCTGTAGAAATGGTTCATAGATATGTACTAGGCTAATGACCCCCAGGGCTTTTATAAGCCTAGATGTGCCGTCCAACCAAATTGGGTCTATGTGTATCATGGGCGTTTTGTTAGGAGGGGGTATGTTAGTTAGGAAGTTTCTAAAGATAATGTAGGGGGGTATTTTAGTTTGGGTATTACTGTCCACCTTTGTCTGTCTGAGCCATTGGGCCAGACCTGGAGTGAGTTTCTAATTTCCCACCTACTGGTCAACCTTATGCTTAAATAGGGTTAAGTATCGACTCTGCTCCACATGGGTGGAGAGCCTGTTCCACAGCATGGGGATCGTCTGAGGCACATCTGTCTCACCAACATGTCTTACTTATGTCGCAAGCAAAATTTAAATTCTTGGATTTAGTGGTTCTGATGTTGTTCATTTTGCAGATGTGCAAAAGGTCCATCAGTGCTGTCTATCCAGGATGCAAGGAATAGATCATCTCACAGGAACCTGTAGGAGACAGAGTGTAGAGCTAAGGTTTTAAGGTGAGGTGGGAAAAAGGAACATTGAAGTTGGCATATAGTTGCCAGGATAGAGAGTTCACAATGACATCCAGGGATGGTGGTGAGAGATGAGTTGTAAAGGTGCATCTTCATGGTTGTACCTGTAAAACATAATGGAATGGGGGGGTACGATATAAAAGGGAGAGTAGGTGCTTTGGAAGTAGAAGGAAAGGAAAAGTACAGCATAAATAAATACATTTAATTAATTAATTAATTAATTAATTAATTAATTAATTAATTAATTAATAAAACAGGAATAACTTGTAACATGACTGGATAGCATTATTGAGCAATGTGGAGCCTAAATAGGAGATTGCAGAGCTGCAGAAGGTGTGGATGGACATTGATGCTGTCACAAAAATAGGGCCAGTGTCAAGAGGAGGCTGTTGCAAGGAAATGCACTGGTATAGTCTGTCAGGAATGAGAGAAACAGGAGGGATGCAGATGAAGTAATATTCTATATAAGAAGAGGCATCAAATATGAAGTTGGAGAAAGGAATACTTTTTCACGAAGGGGCAAAGAAGGGGATCATGTCAGATTTTTGGTTACATGTCCTGGCTGGTAAGGTAGAGAAGGTTGGGAATATTAGTGAAATTAAAGTGTACTGGCTCCCAGACAGATCAGGTAAGGGAGGATATAAGGTTGGAGAAGAGAATAAACTGTGGTGTAGCAGAACATATTGTATTCACTTGTAATCTAACTATTCCAGGAGCAGGCTGGCAGATCTCAGGCTTCAAGAGCAAAAGTAAATTGAAGTTTTTGACCATGAGTAGTTCATTTGACTGTTGAAAAATTCTTTCAGAAAGGATAGAATTATGGGTCTAATTCTAATCAAGGTAGAGACTCGGGGATAGCCATATAAAGGTGCTGTTATGTAACAATGGTCATGCCATTGGATATTTTAGATTGCGGAAGTGTCAGAACACAGACAAAATAGGTGCTGGGAATGTAGATTGTACAGAACTGGGGAAATGGATCATAGTTTGATACTAGGCAATCAGATTGGGGGATAAGATATGAAATGGAGAGTAAGACATGTTGGTGAGACAGATGTGTCTCTGAGGATCCCCATTAACAGCCTAGCAAAGTAAGTCCCTTGAAGTTGCTGTGTAATTCAGTAGTGTTCACTTTTTGCAGTAGGGTTATACAGGGTAACCCAGGGGTGGAATTATGATTTTTTTCCAAGTTATCTAAATTAACTTTGAAAGCAGTGAGAGTACTACTTTAACATTTTTGTCTTCTTCCAAGAGGGTAAGTTGAAAAGCCCATTTTCCAAACAATCTCCAATTGGATTTCCAAATCCATTTCCTTCTGTTGCACCAACTGTAAAGCCCCATCAGTTGCATACCTATCTTAGATGAATATGGGGGACAGGGGACTAGCTGAGGAAACAGTCAAGCTACGGCAATGGGTCAGATTGGACTGTATCATAGAGTCAGTAATATTTGAGTCATTGCCAAAGCTGGATTTTTTTGTACAGGGTTCAAAAATACCTCAGAAGGTGTTATGTGCAAGTTCTGAATTTATAAACTTTATTATACTTTATAGTATGAACTCAAAAGTGCTGTTGTACCCTTGTGAAATTGCAGTTCTGTAGCCTTAATTAGAATGAAGTTATTATGGTGTTATGATATTGCTTTTCAGCATAACGTAAGTGCTGGGCTTCTGTAAGAGTGAGCCAGACTGCAGTATGTATTATGCCTGTGCATGAGTGTAGTACCAAACAAAGTATATCTAAAAGTATGGTTGAGGTCTGTGTTCTTTTTCAATGCAGTACAGGGTCCCTGCTTAAAACATGAGCATTCCTAATACACTAAGCACCTACTTGAAAATATGCAGCAAAAAGAGATATAATGCACTCAAGTCTAATTCTAAAGTTAGAGTCCAATTTTAAAGCTAGAAGGTTTTCCTAGAGGATCAGTGTTTATGTATGTGTTGCTTCTGCGCTGGGACAGAGTGGAGATGTAATAGCCACTACAGGACAGTTTGTGAAGCATTTTCAGTGCTTTAAAATCTTTACTAGACTGCACTGTCAGGCACACACAAAAAATAATTGTGTGAGTGAAGTGTCTCAAAGCTTTTAAAGATGGTTATTAATCAGAGGGAAACTTCATTTCTGCTCAGTGTCTGACTGACAGCCCTAAGTGTGTTACAGATTTTAAGGGTATAAAACACTTCACATTCCTTTTTTAGTGAGTGTAGCTAATACTCCATGTAATACAATGAGTTATGATTGGGTCTCTGATTCTTGAAATGGACTCAAGAAATTCACTGGTTGAAGTGAGTGTCTTAATTCTGTTCTGTGAGTTAACAATTTGGTTAAGCCTGGTGCCTGATTATCATCCTCCCTAACTATAGTACAGTAGCCTCCACCCTTCCTCAGTCTTCCATGACAGGCACTGTACCACTTCAGACTGCTTAAATCCAATCAGCCCCCTCCATAAATCCTTATTTCAACAATTTGTTTTCTGAGGTGTGGAAGGGTTTTTCACGTAAGCAAAATAGTGCAGTGATAAGGTGAGGCAAAAATGAATAGCATTCATCAACTCACATCAGTTATTTCTGTACTATCTATGCCATGGCCAAGCACTGTTAACTTTAAAAAGTTATGTATACTCTGTGTTGAACTTCTGGATAATATGCATGCAGGCATGAGTTACTTTCTAAAATGCAGACACAAAGACAAACCCTGCACATCTCTTCAACTAATAATAAATTGCAACCGTATATCATCTGTCTTCTTCCTGTTTTTACTTTTGACCCTTACTGAAACATGGTTAAAAGCCCACGTTACTCTTTCTGTCATATTAATAGAACACAAAAAGAATCAATAGAGCCAAAGCAACCATACAGGATTAATGGTGCTGACACTGAACGTCTCACTCCAGTAGCATATTACTCCCATGCTATGGAGGGTTCAGTCGTCCCCTGTCTAGTCTTCTATATTATTCAGAAGTTTAGTGTTAACCTTTTTATTCATACATAGCATGCATCTTTTTTTGGCTGAAGGAGTTGATTGCCCCCAACTGTCCCCCTCAGATTTGGTGCCAACCCCTGTGAACAGCAGTTGTTTTGGCTTTGAGTTCTCAATGCTTTTAATGTTTTTTTTTCTTAATTTGCACTTTAGTTTCTTCTTAATGGCTTTATTTTCAGCAAGCTTAACTGACAAGCACTTAAATAAATCTGAATTTAAATTCATGGGAAAAAAGTAAATGCTATGCTGCTGCAAAATATATTCCATAAGAATAAGAAAAAAACTGCAGTGGCTTGTGCTTCAGAAATTGTCATTTTTGTTGATATGAACCAAGTACCCATAAAAAAATCCATACAGCTACTGCCAGAGTAAATTCACCCTTTATCATTATGTCCAGCTCCGTAGACACACATGGGTAATAAACCCACCAATAAGGTATCAGCATTGCCTGTATTGTAATGTCCTCTACCATCAATATACTTTCTTCATAATCCCTGTCAGATATTAACAGCAACCACGTCTAGGTAGATAGATTGATTCTTTGGAGAAAAAAAGATTTTTTTTGTAGTTTGTTAATAACATAGACCAGGAGTTTCAAAAGTGTAGTCTTGTAAATTAACTGTATAATGTTAAATGCCCTCTATATGTACAGCATGCTGATCTCATTTGACGGTGCTATAAATGTTTTAATTTATTTATTTATTAATTTTGTTAACTAATTAAGTCCACTGGACAAAATGTCCCTTTTCAGTGGCAACCTGTGAGAACCATCTTGTTAAGTGACTTATCACACAGTAGTCATATGGCATTTCAAAGACTCAAACCGTGTACTCTGGACTACAGGAAATGACTTGTTTGATAGTAGGCATTATTAATAACTACTATTCCTTTATACTCCAGACTTGTGAAGTCCATTTCATTTCTTTCAGTACCTTCCATTATCTGGCATTTTTTTGTGTCACTTTGACTCACACATTATCTGCATATTTCAAAAAGGTTGTACATCTATAATATGAAAAAGCAAAACAAGGACATCTAAAAAAAAAAAAAAAAAAAAAAATTGTATAATTCACAAAAAAATGCTTAACAGTTCTGGAAGTGCCTAAGAAATATGAGAATTTTGTAAATGTGTTCCTTGTAGAGTTGAGAGTATAGTAGCAGAATTCTAGGGAATGTATAGAGTATTCCCATTAGTATGAGGAGCATTACCTTAAAGTTAGTGCACATATATAGTTATTAGGAATGCGAAGGATGCATTTTCTTGTGATGTCCCCAATCTGGGCCAGTAATCAAGGAGCCTAAATACATACCACTGGCATTGGAGAGAGACGTTCACTTGGAACAAAAATGGATGCATACAGTATTTCCTGATACGGTTCTCTGCATCAAGCACAATTTCCCTTAAGAGCACACAGAGAACACACTCAGTCCAGGATCTGGATTTCTCTCTCTCTGTCTTCCTCTAGGTCCTCAGTAAGACTCCCCACTGACACAGGTGTCGAGTTCAGTTCTCAGCCAAGTGTCCAAGCCAAGTCCTCCAGCACCATCTCTGTGAAACCAGTGCTTTGTGCTTCTGCTCCAAGCAGCTGACACACACACACACACACACACACACTGTTAGAGATGTGATTTTCATACACACCTGGGAAAGGCTGGCACAGATTTACTAGCTATGGCCCCTTCTGCCCAGACTATAACATAGCTATACCACCACCAGACACTCCAAAGCCAGCTACTCTTAAGGCTCTTGCAAGGGTACCCAGTTATACTGAGTGAAATTAATATTAATACAAATGGAAATCAGATCAACAGCAAGGCTTTTAGAAGTGGCAAGAGTTGTCACCAAATATATACAAGTACTCTCAGAGGTTAAAATATTCTCTAAAATACCAGCCACAATAAAAAGTGTAAATATATTTAATAATAAATAAAAAAGTACATGAAAATACTACATATCTGTTTACAGTAAACACCAGAGTTTCAGCCACAGGAAATATTAAACTAACACAGATGAATAGATTCACACAGATACAGAAAAACAGTACTTAACTAATCTTGATATATTTTCATGACTGATCTAAAGAATTACTATTCCCTGATTCACTTACTAGAGCAAGGCAAGATGAAGTAGGTGAGGAGTCCTTCTCTGTCAGGTTCCAAAAACAGACTGCAGTGAGACTTCAGTCTCACCCAGTATTAAAATATACTTTTTAGTGATGGATTACAGATATGACCACCTACATCTGGTCATATGACTTCTGGTACCCTTGGCTAGAAGCTGTCAGGATTTAGCACGTGTCAGTAGTGCACACACACACACACACACACACACACACACACACACACACACACACACACACACACACACACACCATTGCTAAGATCTGCAGCTCCTGTCCTGGAAGTCATAAAACAATTTCAAACCTCCACATTTCCAGAGTAGCAATTAGTTTGCCAAAAAGACAATGTAGAAAGCTTTCTGGTGCAAACATTTTGTCTTTGGCTGCATTGAGAACTGTAAGATACAATCTTTATAGCCTAAACCAGGTAATTTAATTTCAAACTATTTTCAAAGTTAGGTGGGTTGAGATTAACCTCTTCTCTTCCAGTATCCTCTGTTAAAACATGTACATTTAAACAGTTACAATAATACATGTATTTTTTTTTGTCCAGCAGGGCATACTTTTGGTACATTTTTAACACAAGCAGCTTTACAAATAGATTTTTCAACACAAGCATCTGTACAAATCAGTTTGATATACAAATAATATATAATTCTTTATAAAGTTCCAGCTAGCTGTGCTAGCATATGTTACTCATCCACTGCCCTTCTTCTCCTGGCATAGTTGGCAATACCTCACATCATCGTACGTTCCATGTCAGGGAATGCAAGAGGAAGGGGTGAATGGGTAAATGTATCCTGCAAAAATGCTTTAAACTTGATACATGAGTTTTGAAATTTGCTGTTTTGCATGTGTAATTGTAATTTATTTTTGCTGTACTTTTGGTCATAGTTTCAGGTCTCAATTTTATAACAGGGAGCCCTGAAACAAGTATTAACTCAAGTACAGTGCAAGTCCAGTCATCCAGTGGCTAACAATCTGACACTCAGTATCAAAGCACTAGTACTATTAATGAACAGAAATCTCTCTCTACCTTTGGCCAGTTTTAGCCCCCCACAAAATTGTATCTGTCCTTGTGAAGTCTCTTTTACAAAAGATTAAACTGCAAGGATCACCTGCTACAGACAATGCCCTCCAAATGTTATGTCTTGGAGCCTTACCTGTTGCATACTGTCATGTTCTTCAGGCAAGTTAGTACTGCAGCATATGCATCACTGCTTTAAAAAAACTCATACTAATGCAGCACTATCCTCTTTGGCAACAATGCTTGAAAAAGCAGTGCATGAATAGTTTTTAGCCTTTCTGCTGCTTAGTACTCATTTTCAAGACATTGTGACTTTCATTTTTACCATTGTGTGAACATTATACCTAAATGTCACAAACTGTCCATTCTGAACTTAATGAATCCGGAGTTGTAACCGCCACAATTTTTGTGCTGTTCAGAGCATTTACCACTGTAGATCATGTTCATCAGTTTCCTGTATTCTTAACTTTGATGTGCAGTTCGGTAATATAGATTGGTTTGAAAGTTGTCTTACAACCAGAATCCAGCAGTTCTAATGGGACCATTCCGTCTTCCTCCCCAAACACCCACACATACAGCTCTTATGACCCAAGGTGTACAACAAAACTGTGTCTTTGGATTTTTGCTGTTTGTTTTTGTCAGTTAAATGAAAACCATTTGTAAGGACATAACTGCATATCATTATGCACATGTTTCTACCTTACTGCTGTTACATAATCAGTTACAAGTAGTTTAACAGGCATTACAGAACAATTTTACTTTGTTGCAGCTTTGGCCACATTCTTCAAGCTTATTACTCAGCGAAGACAAAAATGAGTCTGATATTTGCTTTCCTCTTGAATTTTACCTAGGTTTATGTGATATTCTGCTGTTTAACACTTTGGATAGCATACCATTTGAAGTTGTTGCTGTGAGTAAACTAACTGGGAATTGCAGTTGACCAGAAACTTGAAACAATTACTTACAAACTTTCTAAATAAATGTTTATGATGTAAAATGCTTGCAACTAATATTGTGTCTGTGTGGCTTGTTTTTATTTATATAAATGTGTGATTGCCTATGCTGTAACTGATGGTTTAATAAGGATATTTCTTGTTAAAAAACAAAAAAACAAACAAAAAAAAACGATCTAAATAAATCTCTGACAACCATATACATAGCTAAATTTGCCTTCTACCAGTATCCAGACTGTGTAACATTCTTATTCCTCAATTCTAATCTCCTTTTTGGTTCAGTCAGTATTTATTAACTTTTCAGAACACACATTCACCTCACTCCAGTTATCTTCTATAAAGAAGAACCTTATTTGCTTTAAAACTGACATTTCCAAGCATGTCACTGTGCTGTCCTAAAATCAGTTAAAGGGCTAGTTACGAACAGCAGTCCAACACCCAAGTGTGCTTACCTTATCCAAGTGCATAACACAAGTTTTCTGAATAACTACCCTTCCTTTAACACACTATCAAGTGATGAAGAACCAAATCAATTATTATTCTCATTAGATAGATGACTTTTCATTTACAAGACCAGAAGTATAAACCTGTATTTGTGAAACTATGCACTCTTTCCAGGTATGTGAAATTTGAAATACATTTCCTCCCTCAACATACAGATAGATGCCCATATCTTCCTCATTTGCAATTCCTTGCATGTTCCCATCTCCTGTAACAAACTTGTTTGTTTGGCATCAAGTAATTATTTTAGTTTTCCTATGCTAAGATGTCACCTCCTTCCTAATCATTCTTTCCTACACCTATGAAACCGTTTTTTTTGCCTTAACAATCCTTTACTCTCGGCAGTCATAAAATCCGCTCTTCTCTTCATCTTGTGGTCATTTGCATTTTTATTGTTCTATTATTTATTTGAATGCCTGTGCCTGTCTGCTAAGCACTGCCCTGTGATACTGTTCCTTCACTTTAGAACATATATTTTTTAGAAGTTATCTACTTCTTATGAACTTAATTTTTATAACAACTACTACTAAATTCTCTACTGTACCCCTAATGCCCATATTATTATTCCTTTTTCTAATTACTATTTTCCTACATCACCCATTTTCCTGCGTTGAAAGCAAATAAGTTGAATGTATGGAAAATATTGTTAACTTACTAGCACAGATAGTTGACTGAACAGTAAGATTCAATGTTATATTCTTCATGCAAGCTTTATTCTTTCTACAAATATTACATTTGATTTTTATGTATTTTTACTTTAACGTGTTTAACATTTGTTGTTGTTTGTCTTTAATACACTGTTTAGAATTGATTATTTTTCAGTTTATGAAGCCTTTCTTTGTAGCCCCCAGAGTAAATGGGATTTAGCCTAGTTGGACTATCTTGGCAAAAATGTATGAATAAATGAGTAAAGATGTTCATTGTAATATCCACTGTTGCAGTACTGACTCTTGAGATACCTGCCTGCAGAAGTCAATGGCCAGCCCAGATTCCAGAGTTCTTCACTCTGTCTCTTAGCGCAGCAGACTGCCAGCCCACACAGTCATAAAGTACATCAGTGGTAGACAGACATCATGGCTGATAACCATCTTTCCATCTTTCTTGCAACAGTTCGATGGACAGCCTAAGCCTAAGTTGTATCATCAGTGCATCAGTTAAGCTTACTTCCAGAGTTTGATGAATACACCATTGGGTAACATTTTCTTATCATGTTTGTGAACATATTGTCACAAATTGTTACTGGCAGATTGTGTTGTATGTCTGTTTCTAAGAAAGCTAATGATTGCATGTAATAATTGTTTTAGGTGTAGAAATCAGATCCTTCACAAAGGTTTTCAAAAACTGTCTTTTTGTCTGAGTCCAAAGTACAATATACTCTGTTGCCCTCCCCTGGTGTGTATCCTTTAAACAAAGGACCTTAAAGCTCAGAGTAGGATATCTCCAAGAGTACATATCTCTAAAGAGGGCATTCATCTGATCCATAGTCACCATGTCATCAACCAGCTGTTTTGATATCTCACATAAGAAAAAAGAAGTACTTAGAGCTGCATCCGAAGAAGAATGTTTGGGAGGCTGATAGTCCCTTCAGGCTCAAAGATGTCTGTGTCAGTAAGGTGCATTTGCAGGCCTTATACCTGGCGTTAGTTATAAAGCTTCTGTTGTGTTGGCTCAGAGCACATCCTATTGAGACAAAACTACTTTGCTGTCAGTCAGTCAGTCAGTCGTGAGACCTGGTCCTCAGGTTTTAGTGGTTGTATCTTTATCAGTTATGGAAAGGGCAACATCCCCACACTGTTTGTGCTTGAGGAGGCCAGAGAAAGACTGGATTGAGGTCTCCAGGCATCCTTCCACAGCTTGAGACTTCAAAGGTGGAGCACAGTTCCAAACACAGGCTTAAGACACTCAAGCCTACACAAACACCGGGTAGAGTTTTCTCAGCCTGGTAAACATATACTTGTATAAGAACCTCTTGGCTTGTTTCTGCAGTAGTGTCCATGGATAACAGCTTGTGATACCTTGTGGCTTCAGCCAAAACCCTATTTCCAATGACATTTCTTTAAGAAGAGGTCTTATCTCAGCTACCCTGATCATTACTGTCCTTAATTGCCAGTCTCACATTTTGAAATTTCTTGAGTCCTTCCTTTACTGGTTGAGGCTGAAGGAGAAGGGATAAAGGATAAGACCTAAAGAGAGATGCTTGACCTATACATCCATATTTTCTAGATTGTCGGGCAATCCATGAAAAGTGGCTGTGATGTGTTTATGCCTGGGACAGAATTCCTGCCAGAACATCTAAAAGTAGAACTTCTTGATGAAGCTATGGAAAGAAGGTGTTTAGGCAAGTGGAAAAGAGGCAACTGTTCATTTTGTCAGGGATCTTTTTCTTTTCCGTTCACTAAGATATAGTAAAGACTATAACAGTAAAAACTGTCCCTTTGTCATAAGCATGACAAGACAAGTCAAAAATGTTTAAGAGGGATCAAAGAAAAGTGTGAAGGCCTTATGTTCATATGACTCGGTAAAGCTCATCTGTCACCCCCTCCCAGCACCACCAAAACACAGCCTTGTTCAACCTCTCCCTCCTATAAAGGTAGGGGACCAGTGCCCAATTTAGAGAAGTGGGAGGCCAGTATGCAGTATTGGTGAGCCCTATACATATAAAACAACAGTGTTAGATTGAATTTTCAAAAAAGCTAACATTTTCAGGTGTTTCACCAGCTCCCAGGGATTAAGTCCAGCTCATCTACCCCTGTTAAAATGTTTATTATCCCAGGAAATCATAGTGAGGGTACTAAAAAAGAGGATATGGAATCTTACTCCATACTTTTCCTGGTTCCAAGAAAAGAAGGGACTTGGAGAACCATTTTGGATCTGTTGTAATAAAGCAAGTCTATAAAGGTTCCAAAGTTTATAACTGTGCTGAGCCTTCTACCTTTCCTCTTTCCACAAGCTTATATGGTTATCCTGGACTTAAAAGATGTCTATCTCCATATCTCCACAGCCAGAGTGGATAGACAGTTTCTCAATTTCAAAGTAGTAAGGAGTTTTTATTACTTGTTCACCTCCTTGCCCTTTGGCTTGTCTACTGAACTCGTGTGTTTTACAAAATGTCTGGCTGCAGTAATTACAGTTTGTAAGATAAAGGGATGTTGCATTTACCCTTACTTGGATGATTGCCCCATCTAGGCAATATTCCTAAAATAGATCTGCAAGGCTGTAGGATTTACCTTGAATTGCTTCTAGTCCTTGAGACTGTCCCTAAAACTCCTGGTGCTGCACCTTTTCACCCTTGAGGCAAATGCTGTTTTAGGGTTAGTGCTAGACATGAAGCAGGAGAAGCATCTTCCTTCCTTTCTTTGAATAAGGTTAGTTTTCTTTTTCAGTACATCAAGACAGTCTCCACACAAAACCATATCTCAGGAAGAGTTCCCCAAAGATTTGGGCTATATGGCTACTTGCATGAGAGTGATTTTCCTGTCAAGATTGCAGATGCAGAAAACACAATGATACCCAAGAAACTGATGGTGCTAATGTACCCAGTTTCTGTAGTGCCCCATTTTACTATTACCCTGCATCAAAAAGGGCTCTCTTCATGGATAAATCAGGTTTACAGCATCCTAGAGGTATTCTTCTTGCTACCCCAAGGATCTGAGATGTTCACTACAAACTCTTCAGACTGAACTTGGCAAGCCTGTGTGGGAGACCTAAGGCTGAGAGTCCAAGGGACATGGGACAAGGCCTTCAAGAGAAGAACATTAACATAAAGGAAATGAGGGTAGTGACTCTATTCATGTGGGCAGTGGCATTCAAGCCCATTTGGCAACAGGGAACCTTGCTCATCCAAATAGACAAACACCACAGTAAAATAAGGACTGTAAGAGATACTGTTCATTTAGTGTTAACTGGATGCTTAACACTAAGATGTCATAAATGTCCCTTGGCACCTTTTACAACTCTTTTAACTTTAACTAGACATCACTGGCTGATCATTTGGTTTTAAACACATTGCAGTTATGTGCTGTCAAAAAAAAAAAAAAAAAAAAAAAACAGGGTGAGCATTTCAATGTGTTTCTCTGAGTGACTAAGATTAAGGTCTGTTTTTCATTATCACCTTAAAAGCTAGCCTCTGTGTTTCAAAGCATGCTCATTTAAAATATTATAACAGGAAATGGAGCACACTGATTATGCTCTGAAACCAGGAATAAGCCAACCTTGTTATGCACCTCTGTAACATCAAAGACATGCATAGCTCATTTTGTTGTGCACTGCTTAAAGATGTTATGCTCTAGTCTTGTGCTAGAACATAGACAGTGTCCACCACAGAATGGTGGAAAAAAGGTTAAAGCAGTTTTCAAAGTTATAAAACACTTTTTACTTCCACAAAAAAGGCAGACTGGAGTGTTTAACAGCTTTTAAATGTTACTCCAACAGAGGTACAGTTAGCTTCTGGACACTGTGTAGCATTGCAAGTGTTTTACAGTTATCAAGTCTGTAAACTCTCTATGCTCTTATACTTTTTTCGAGTAGCTAGTACAACATTGAAGCAGTTAAAACTTATACTATGAATACTTATAATTGGGTTTGCCTGATCATAACTGACTAGTTATATGTTCTTGACATAGATGCTCAGTTTCACCTCTTGAGTGTTGTTCTTGAGGTGAATCTCTTAACACCCGTTTCTCAAACACACAAGTTTGTTATGAAGGGAGAGTCCTGATCATAATCCTCTGTGTTGTATAATGGCTATATAGTTGGTGCTAGCACTTTTCATGACTTGCATACTGGAGTTTAACAGTATGACTGCATAATTCAAGTTTTGCACACTGTAGGCTGTATACTGTGACTGGAAGGTTGTGTTTTTAGAAAATTCTTCATTAAGCAGAATTGCTGAAGTGATGTAGAAATGTAATTGTGATAAGGGCACCTGATGTAGATGATTTTGTATTATTAACATGGTGTTCATTACCTGATAAAATCAGGTAGTTAGTACTCCATATTGTGGGTGCAGCAACCTTGGTTCAAGTCCAAGTAATTCACAGAGCAAATAATTATATCTTCCTCTTTCCTTCTTGAGGCTACTTGGCACTTATATGATGGTTTTAAATATGGGTTATTGTCTAGGCTTCTGATGGTCTGCAGATTGATTACTTATTACTTGTCTATGAACCTATAACTTTGTGTTGTTTAAGTAATGTTCATCACCCAATAAGATCAACCGAAATAAGTGTCACCTACCATTTGGGAAGGGGCATTGTTGCAGTTGGTGAGTTGTCTATTCCATAATATATTCAGATCATGAGCTTTGGACTTCTGAAGTTTTGTAACTTTGAAAGGTCTGAGGTCTTCCTGACCATATTTCATTAGTTATGCATAGAGAAAACAAAAAAGGAGGAATTTTATTGTTCATGTAAGTTTCCTTTTCAACCTAGGTAGTAATTAGGCAGCACCTGTAACTCTCATCTTTCCTGTTAATTTGTTTTCTTTCTTCATGTTTGTTTTTCATTACACAAGTACAAAACCCTTGTCAGGATCAGCATATTGAATTTAGATGCAGGTAAGTTGGTACTGCTTTCTCACCAGTTACTTTTATCTGATGTACTTAGAGTGTATTACCCCTAAATTTATCACTTATGTGCTTGTAGACCAGATATTGTAAGTGGTATGTGGAACAGGAATGCAAAGGTGCTTCTTTCTCTTCTGTGTATAGTATTGTAAATATATTAAAATCAGAAAGATGAGATATTAAGACTATATTGCTCATGTAATTTGAGTTTTGAGTTACAAAGCAAAGTAATGTAGGAAGGTGTGAACTTCAAACACTTTCTAGTCAACTGTTACTGCTGCTGTTAGGCTGAAGTTCTGAACATTCTTATTGTCTTTTCTTGTTTTTATTTTAGACAGTAAAGCAGCTGCAGCAGAGACTAGCTGAGCTTAAAAAGACCCTTCAAAAGGAACTGGTAAGATGCTTTTCAAATTTGGTACTGCATAAATATCACACAGCACAGACAAAACAGCTTGTATATTGGTATATATGCCATTTTCATTGTGTTGGATTGGATGGATCCCACACCTGCATCTGTTAATTATGTTGCAGATGCATACCTGTTAGAAGCTGAAAGAGGTTTACTCAGTGGTTTTATTTATTTACCTGTTTGTTTTCATCAATCATTTTATTGAATATTTGCATAAAAAGGTGAAAGCAATCCTGAACAATTTGCAGATCATGCATTCCCAACCTGCTTTAGTGGGTCAGACTTTGGTATCATTATACTTGAAGTACTTTATGATTAAAGGTGCTAATCCCAATGTAGATGCATGCTGTGATACCATGTCATTATAAGAACATGCCTGGTCTGTCAACCCACCAGTTATTTATCTGCTCCTCACACTTTATATTGATGCATCTTGGTGTTAAGTTCTCATGCTGAGAAAATAAGTAGGTTAGCCCATAAGGCAAAACAGAGTAAATAAGTAAAAATGGTATAGTCATGTGCCAGAGTGTTAGAAAATAAATGGTAACTACAAAATGAAGAAAAATCAGTTCAGTCTTGTTGACGCTTGCTAATACATTCAACTGTCAAATGTGAGATCAAAGCTGGTGGCCAACTGCATCAGATAGCAAGCGACTAGAGACAACTGGAAAACAAATGAAGCAACAAGCTAGCCATAATCATACCAGATGCGCCCACGGTGAAATGAAGAACAGCTCACACTGTATTGTTTACAGCTGACATCCTCACTGACATCAGTCTCCAGTTGTCTGACACTGACAGCTGCCTGTATTGCATAAGATAGCATTTACCATAAATAATAAAATGCAGCACCACTGCTGCTCTCTATTCACCCTAAACAGTAGATGTCAGTAGTCTGCTTTCAATCCCAAGTGACCACTAGTTCTGTCTCTATTTATGTCCAGACTGGTTACTAGTATCATCTAGCCAACCCAAATGAAAGAAATGAGAATCGTCTGTGCTGATCATGAAAATTGTTAATATCTGTTGCTGCTGGGCAACTGCCTGCTTCCAGCAAAGGAGCCATGGGATGACAACAACCCATGTTTTTTAAAATTCTGCTAGCCTCTACCTTTGTGTACCTAGTTCAGACCTTGAGAAGAAAACATCAGTAATAGTAGTAGTGGCAACAGAAGTAATGACAGCAGTAAACATCTAGACAGTTGGCCAGTGTTACAGTAACGAACAAAAGAAAAGAAGGGCACACTTCAACTGACATGAAAAGGGTAATCCAAACAGGACAGCCAAATGTGAAAGAAAGAAAGAAATGTAGGCAAAGCAGAGAATGGACACTCTAGTTAGGCAGCCAGTCACCTCAATCTTGCCCTTCAAACTCATCAACCAAATAATCAGATCTTATCCCCTGCCAGTAACTCTGTGTTGCACAAATCTTTAAGAAGGGTCTTGATTGCTGAATAGCCATGAAAAAGCCCGCCTTTGTCTATCTCCTACAGATGCTAGAGCAGTGGTCACTTTCAGCAAAGCAAAAGGTTCATTCAGTGCTAGCTTTGATAGTGGAAACACACATTTATTTTCAGTAAAGTCAACCAATTGTTCCAAGTACTTTATGGGTGACTCCAGGAACAGGATAAAGTCTCCATCTGCAACTTGTTGCATGAAGTGCTGTGCAGGGACGGCATAACTTCTCTAAAATCTTTTTCATCAAAGAAGGCGTCTTTAAATTTAGCACTTGAAGCTTATTTTCAAGATAGGCCATGACAGAAAAGATTTCCATAGCAGTCAGTGATGTCTTGGTCAGTATGCGTATATGTCCTCTAAATTCAGCTAGAACTGCTTTAAGGAAAGGGGAGATGATACTGCAAGTGTTGACAGTGTCCCTTCTCCAAGTTCATTGTCTGCAAAATACTGCCATATATGATATGGGGTCTCACCCCCTCACCCCCGAGAGAAGAACCAAGACTGCTGAACTGACTTTTTACTATTCTGTCAGTGGCAGGAAGAACTTGCTACAGAGCTGGTTGCCTCAGAAGAGGTTTAAATTCCATGCTACAGGATTCAAAGAAATCTTTCAAATTTTGGGTTCTTGAAATGGAGCCAGAAAATAACAAAATTTTAAAACATATATCTTCACCTCATTTGTGAGCTGTGCTGCAGCTTTTTTAGCTGCTTTGTGAATGATATGAGCACAGTGTTTGGCTTTCTGGAGTGTTGGGCACTTAATCTTGTGATCTTGCAATTGTTCACACTTACATATAAGCTCTGTATGCCAATGCAGAAGTAAGAAGTTTGTTTGTGTCTTTCGGCTTTTCCCGGTTAGGGGTCGCCACAGCGGAACTCCGGTCCGCTAATGATTGGTAGTTAATTGTTACGTAGTAAAGAAATAAAGTCCAAACCACCACACTGGTAATAAAATCAATTCTTTTTACTTCCAACCACAACAGATGAGTGCTTTTGTCTAATAGATAGACTTCATCAGATGAAAGCACTGATATCATGATACACTTATATATAAAATCACAAACAATTAAGAATCCATTAATTATGATTTAAAGGCATACAGGTTCAAAAACCAAATATTCAATTTTAAAAAAACTTCCCAGCTTTCAAGACTTTAATAAACACATATATATTCTATATACAAACTTTATAATATAATTATTCAACTGATAAAATTCAAGTAGTAAAAATGTGCAACAATTTTAAAAAAATATGTAAAAATGTATAATCTTTTGGTTTATTATATACTTTCAGCTTTTTTATTTAGCACAGATTTTATACTGATATAGTCATTTAAACCTGGTGGTGAGTTTGAATTCAGCCTGAGCTGCCATATCAGCTCTTTGTATAGTAGATGGTTCTTAAGGTCCCCCCCTCCCTTGTGCAAACCATACCTAACTGTGTCAATAATACCAAACTTGAAACTGGATACACCTGAACATGCAGTGCTGTGTTTATATAGAGCATTGGTCTCCCTATGAGTTCTAATTTCATATAGGTGTTCATAAATTCTGTCCTTGAAGGGTCTCTCGGTTTTACCAATATAATATGCCATACATGTAGTACAGATAGCAATATATACTAACATGTTGGATCTACAATTCCCCTTAACAAGCTTCACCACACTTTTGAGACTATTATTAAGTCTAATGGTATCCTCGGTCCATATAAAAGAACACACACTACATGCCCGGCAAGGTGCAGTTTTTTTATATGGTAATTTCCCTCTTTCTCCTTGTTCCAAGAGTTTCTTAAAGTTGTTTCCTACCCTATATGTAAAATTGGGTTCTTTGCCTACCCTCATGTAAACATCCTTATTGGTTTTCATAAGGTTCCAGTTGTTTCTAACTATGTGTGTAAAAGTGTCTGAAAAAGTACTATATTCAACAATACAGGCTGTGTTATATTTAGTTTTGCTGTCCTGTGTATTATAGTCCTTAGTAAGTGAGTGACCTAAAAGTGCTTTATACTTCTTACCCCATTCATTCTTCACTTCTTTCAAAATCCCAGAAACTAATTCCATGGGGTATTCCCTTTCTACAAAGCATTTACTAAGAAATGTAAATTCTTTTTCTAAATCCTGAGGATCTGATGTCATTCTGACTATTCTTACAGCCTGTCCCTTGATCAGACTTTTCTTCTAAGTAAAAGGATGGTGACTACTAAAATGCAAATAACTGTTGCACCATGTAGATTTCCTAAAAATATTAGACTTGAAACCTTCCTTTGTTTTAGAAATAGTCACATCCAAATAATCAATACTTTTATCATTCATAGTATAAGTGAATTTCAGAAAGCTAGTGCTGGACTCCAAATAACCCATAAAATGATGTAGTTCATCCTTAGTACCATCCCACAACACAAAAATATCATCCAAAAATCTTAGATAAAGTCTAATGTTGTGGTAAAATGGTGAAGGGAAAATAGTCCTGTTCTCCCATTCCAGCAAAACGAGATTGGCATAGGTGGGACGCAAGCTGCCCCCATCGCAACCCCACTAATCTGCTGGAAGAATTCTCCCTGAAACTGGATGTAGTTGGAGTCCAAAATAACCTCCATCAGTTCTGCCACTAAAAGAATACTGTCAGTGGATAGTTTTGAATATTTATATAAATTGTCACAAAAATATTCGTGTCCTTCCTTCCTAGGAATACAAGTAAACAATTCCTTTACATCAATGGTGAGGAATAATATTCCTTCACTCCATAATTGTCCAGTGATCTTACTCAAAAATTCCCACAAGTCTCTCAGGAGGTGTGGGGTGTCAAGAACAACCTCCTTAATTTTTCTATCCACAAAAACAGCCAAAGGATGCATTTTAGAATTTTTTGCAGCCACAATCGGCCTCAAAGAGGGATTAACCAAAGACTTATGTACCTTTGGTATACCAAAGAAACTTGGAATGTTAGGGTGTGTCTGCTTCAAAAAATTGTAAGATGTTCTTCGTTCCCCATTGCTGCAGTCCTTACTATTGGGTATAGTCCGCGTCCAGTCGGCCCGAATACCAGAGTATAAGGCTGACGTCGGTCAGGGCGCATTAGACTGACGTCAGTACGTCAGGGTACTAATGCGCATGACCGACGTCATATCCTCAGTCTTTTTTGCCGCATGGTCCGATGCAGAAGCAGTTTTGCGAGTGCAGGTTGGCGTTCTGAAATATTTCCGAAACCGGAGTTTCAGACCGAAACAGAGTTGGCTAAGTACCCCGTTGGGGAACATTTTGTTTTTTTCTTGCCTCAGTATTTAACCGGATGTCAGAAAAAGTGAATAACTGTATTTCTTGTGGGAAACAGATACCTCATAGGGATTACCATACCTTGTGTATACCTTGTTTAGGGCCTGAGCACGTCGTTGTTGGTTGCCGCTCTTGTGCTAGGTTTAACAAACGCACTATTAAGAGGAGGTTAGACTGTGCCAGGTTAGTGTTTGGGAAGCGTTGCAATTATAAAATGCCGACGGATGCTCCGACGCCCGCATCTTCCAAGAAGCGCAAGGACAAAACAGCGAAGCCTAGGGTTGATGAACCGGCAGTCCCGGACGTCGGTTCTTTAGAAGGCTCAGTGGAGCCAGAGGTTTTGCCAGGAGTTTCCATGGAGTCTCAGGCAGAAAATTTACTGTTACAGGATGTGCCTTCTCAGGAGGTAGGCCAGGCTGAGGGGGCTTCTCAGGTAACTGTTCTTCCCTCTCTTCCCAAGGTAGTTAGAGCCTCTCCTTCTGTTGCCAAAACTTCTTTGAGAGGTAGGCCTAGTTCAGCTTCAGTGGGGGCTTCTCCTAGCATTTCGGGTTCTGTACCTAAGAAACATATGCTTAAAATGGCAGAAGATTTGATTACTATGATTAGAGGTTCTATGCCCCGCCTGATAAGAGGCCTAGGGTGGAACCGAGTTTGATAGTTTTGAACAGTGTTCAGAGGCTTCAGAGTCTTCTGCAGAAGACTTGCAGGAGTATCCTACTTATTCTGATTCTGATGTGGATGATTCCACTCCTACAGCTTCTCCTCCTGAGGATTTCTCATTTTCAGAGACTCTGCATTCCATGAGGGAGCACTTTAAATGGGAAGGCCAGGATTACTCTGATTCCAGGAAAAGGCTTAGGGAATTCTTGTTTTACCCCAGCATAGGCCCTTAGCTATTCCTCCTGTGTTGAATGTGGTGGAAGATGTTTTTGCAGAGGCTTCACTGAACCCTGACTCTTTGCCTCCTGCTCCTGTTAAGCCTGATAGGTATTATAGGGTGCCCGAAGCTCATAAGTATTTGTTTAAGAGTCCAAGGGCGGACCCAGAAACTATTTCTCAAGGGCCTAAAGGTGTTAAGGCCTCTGTGGTTAAAAATCCTGTTCCCACTGATAAAGAGGCAAGGGCTTTGGATAGGTGGGGAAAGAAAGTGTATACTTCTTCCACTCTAGCCATGAGAGCGTTGAATTGTCAGTTTCACATGCTAAAATATCAGAATTATCTCCTTTCACAATTAAAATCTAAGGTGGATGCTTTGGCTGAAGGTATTGAGTGTAAAGATTTGCTGGATTTGGTTCATGTGTCTGAACAAGTGGGTAAGCATTCTTTGCAATGTGGTTTTGATGCTGTACAGGCCTCCTCGAGGGTGGCTGCTACTAGTTCTGTTCTTCGCAGGCATGCCTGGTTGAAGGATCAGAATTTAGCTGAGCATGTTAAGACAAGGATTTTGGATGCTCCTTTACAGTCTGATGTGTTGTTTGGATCGCCTGTGGAAGCAGTTTTAAAGAAAATGGAAGACAAAGCTAAGTCTATGCAAACTGTTAAAGATTTTTGCAGGTGCAGCCACCGAAGTTTAGTAGAAATTGGCCTGCTAAGGGGTGGACATATCCTGCTTATGATTCCCAGTCTAGGGGTAGGTCTAGACGTGGTAGGGGCAGGGCTCAAGGTTCTTTTAGGCCTAGAACAGGAGTTCACCTGCTCAGACTTCTGGTGAGGGCAGGGGTCAGTCCTTTCGTAAACAGACCCAATGACCTGTCTTTTCAGCTGCCAGTAGATTCTCGTCTGGCAGCTCCTTTGGGAGGAAGACTGTCTCTTTTCAAAGAAAATTGGGATTTAATTACTCAAGACAAATGGGTGTTGGATATCATTCACCACGGTTACAGATTTTATTTCCATACAATGCCCCCTTTCAAAGGCATGCCAGACGTTCCTCCTCCACAAAGAAAGGAGGCTCACAAGCAAGTTTCTCAGTTACTCCGGATCAGGCCATTCAGCCAGTCCCTGTATCAGAAAGGGGCCTAGGATTTTATTCTCGCCTGTTCCTAGTACCAAAGAAGGGGAACACGTGGAGACCAATTTTGGATTTATCTCTCCTCAACACTTTTCTGGACATTCCCAAGTTCAAGATGTTGACGTTACAACAGCTTTTACCTCTGCTGGGCAAAGATCACTGGATGGTAACTTTAGATCTCAAGGAAGCTTACCTTCATGTGCCTATAAGACTAAGTTGCAGGAAGTATCTGCGGTTTCGAGCTGGAAATTCTCATTATCAGTTCTCTGCATTGCCCTTTGGCTTATCTACTGCGCCCAGAGTATTCACAAAGGTTCTGGCTCCAGTGATAGCTTGCTTCAGGCTTCAAGGAATTCAAATCTATCCTTACTTGGACGACTGCCTGATTCTGGCTCAAGAAAAGGAAGACCTCCTACAGCATCTGGAATATGTTATAGCAGTGCTAAGATGCCTAGGGTATTCTGTGAACGAAATAAAGTCCAGTCTAGTACCCTCTCAAGACATGTGCTTTCTGGGTGTGAGACTGAATACAGGAGCCCAGATGGCCTTTTTAACCCCGGACAAACAAAAGAGTCTGTCACTTTACTTCCATCAACTATCTCATCAGTCCGTGCTGACTGCAAGGACAGTCCTTCAAGCATTAGGGTTCATGGCATCTTGTATTCTGGTGCTTCCCAATGCCAAACTGCATATGAGGAAGCTACAATGGTATCTCAAAAATGTATGGACACAGCACTGCCAGGATTTGGACACTGTCATTCAAATAATACCTTGCCTTCAAAAAGAATTTTTGTGGTGGGCTCAGGAATGTCACCTAAACAAGGGACTCTCTGTGACCCGGCCAGAGGCGAGTCAGATTTTAACGACAGATGCCTCGGACATTGCTTGGGGAGCTCATCTAAATGGAAAGTGGATACAAGACAAGTGGCCTGCCAGACTACAGCATCTACATATCAACATGAAGGAGATGTTAGCAGTCCAGTTTGCATTAATGGCTTTCAAGGAGTTACTTCTTCCAGGGCAGGTGTTGATTCTAACAGACAACACAACTGTCATGTGGTACATCAACAAACAAGGGGGAACACATTCTTATCCTCTATGCAGGCACGCAATGATTTTATGGGAGACTGCGCTAAGCTTGCAACTAACTCTTCAGGCAAGGTTTCTGCCAGGAGCACAGAACTCCTTAGCAGATGTGTTAAGCAGACAAATCATGGATCCCCACGAGTGGAAACTGGATCTTCATGTATTTCAAAAATTGACAGTGTCATGGGGGACTCCAGACATAGATCTGTTCGCTTCTCCACTAAACCACCAGCTGCCACAGTATTGCACAAAGGGGTTTCATCACACAGCTTGGAAAGTGGATGCTCTGTCTTTCAGTTGGAAAAACCTTCATGTGTATGCCTTTCCTCCTCTGCCTCTTCTTCCAAAGGTACTATTAAAGGTCAGACAAGACAGGCCAAGGATGATTTTGATAGCTCCAGATTGGCCTCGCAACACTGGTACCCACTACTACGGAGTCTGGTAAGGAAGCCTCCATGGCCTTTACCTCTGATTCCTCATCTGTTATCTCAGAAGGATGGTCATCTGCTCAATGTCAAGCTTCACTCTCTTCATCTAACAGCCTGGCATATTCTGTGTTGAAACACAGCAGGTCTCAACTTCCTCAACAAGTTTTAAATGTGATTATGGAAGCTAGACGACCTAGTACAAGGAAAGTGTACGCAGAAAAATGGAAGAGATTTTTATTTTGGAGTACAGCAAAGAATTTGCAGGTTTCTGAGCCTAATTTGAGTGTGGCTCTTCAATATCTTACTGAGTTATTGGACAAAGGTTTGTCCTTCTCTTCCATTAAGATTCATGCTGCAGCAATTTCAGCTCACTATGATTGTGACCCACCATTGTTTTCGCACCCTTTGTTCAAGCAGTTTCTTAGAGGGGCAAAGAATATAAGACCCCCACGTAGAGCTCCTACTCCTGCTTGGGATCTCAATTTTGTGTTGGAAAAACTTACTCTACAACCTTTTGAGCCTGCGGCTACTGCTGAATTGAAATACTTATCCTGGAAGACTGCTTTTCTGTTGGCTATTACTTCTGCAAGAAGGGTGTCTGAGTTGCAGGCCCTTATGGCAGTAGAGCCATTTTTGATTTTCCATAAGGATAGGGTATCATTACGTACTAATCCTTCCTTTATGCCTAAGGTGGTTTCTAGTGTGGCTTTAAACCACACTATTCATTTGCCTACTTTTTATGCAGACCCCCAAAATAAAGGGGAAAAGATTTTGCACACTTTAGATGTACACAGGCAATTGCGTTATTATTTAAGCAGGACTAAGGATTTCAGGCAGTCTCAGCAGTTGTTTGTTTCTTTTGCTTTGAGTTCACAGGGCAAGCCTGTGTCAAAACAAACTATTTCTAGGTGGATTGGCTTTTGCATTGCATTTTGTTATTCCCATCATGGCAAGGAGATTCCAGCTGGGATTAGGCCTCATTCCACTAGGGCTACTGCCACTTCAACAGCATTTCTAAGGGGGGTGGCAACTAAGGATATTTTGGAAGCAGCTACTTGGAGTTCAGTGCATACTTTCTCTAAGCATTATCACCTTCCTATCTACTCTAAGTCTAGGGCTGGTTTTGCCACAGCTGTTTTGCAAGGCATGTTGTCAGCTCCTGCTTCTTTATGATTTGCCAGCCTCCCTTACCTCTGCTTTGGGATTCTACCCAATAGTAAGGACTGCAGCAATGGGGAGCGAAGAACATAGTACAGTTTTGTACCTACCATAAATGTAGATGTTCGAGGATCCCCATTGCTGCAGTCCAATTTACCCTCCCTCCTTCCCCTCTGTGTTTAGGGGTGGTTGTGTAGGTGAGGTTACATGCTTATATTTTTGTATATATTCTTGTATATATTGTACATATTTTTGGTGCAGGTATTTTGGGCCTTGTCTTTTTAGGGTCTTCTGACATCTGGGGCAAGAAAAGACTGAGGATATGACGTCGGTCATGCGCATTAGTACCCTGACGTACTGACGTCAGTCTAATGCGCCCTGACCAACGTCAGCCTTATACTCTGGTATTCGGGCCGACTGGACGCGGACTATACCCAATAGTAAGGACTGCAGCAATGGGGATCCTCGAACATCTACATTTATGGTAGGTACAAAACTGTACTTTTTTAAATCTATTATTTTCCCTACAAGATATTCCTCGAGAAGTGAATCAATCCTACCATAGGCTATATTAATTTGATTAATCGACACCAAAGAATAAGTGGTACTGTCCATTAAGATGTTAGTAATAGCATTATTGTAGTCCTCCACATTAAAAATGACTACACCCCCACCCTTATCTGGTTTCATAATTCGTAACTCATTCTGCCTCTGCAGGTCCTGTAACAAAGTATTTTCTTCCACTGTCAGGTTAGAAATAAACCCTGTTTCCTTACTACCATATTTTTCATACACTTCTTCAGTTACCATCTTTTCAAATAATAAAAGGGTGGGGTGCAATGGAGGGTTGAATACACTATGTCTCACAAGGACACCTTCTTTGTTGTAACTATTGACCTGAGAATCCAGTCCTTGATTAAGTAAAATATCTAAATTAAGCTTTCTCAAATATAGTTTTAAATCCACTAACAGTTTAACTAGATCCCCTTGTATGTTTTTGCAAACTTGAAACCCTTGGAAAACAAATTAAAATGTAATTTAGTCAATTTATAATTAGTATAGTTGAATATTTTGAAACCTTTATATTCAAAAAGTTTATCCAAATTATCAACATTTTGTATTATCTGGTCACTTTCCCTTGATTCTTCCAGCTGTAGTGTCTGTCTGTATATCCTGGGTCCGGTGGAAACCTGCTCTTGTTTGCTAACCTTTCTGACCTCCTGGGTTGAAAAAAATGCTGTTCACCCTCACCCCCAAAAGAATCCAGTTCGTCTAAACCACCATGCCTAATAACATCCCTGTTACCATGGTCAACTAGAATTCTATGTTGCTCAGACACTGGGTGAATATCACTGTGTTCTTTCTCATGGTTTTCATAAAATTTATACCCTGGTCCTCTTTTGTAATTTCCAGAAGGCCCCACATAAACCTTCCCTGTCTCATATTGCCTTTTGTCCCTCAAAAACTTCTTTTGTTTAGTGACATGAATATCCTGAATTTTTTTATCAACCTTATAAAGAACGTTCTCATATAAATTCTCATATTCACAAAACAATATATCGCTTGTAATATTAGTGTTCAGTTTACTAAGTTCCTCAGCCAAAATTAATAGCATTTCTTCATTACACTTTGTAATACATTCAAGTAAACCAAGACCACAGGAGTCAAAAAAACAATGACATTTCTTAATATTAACTTCATTATAGTCAATACCAAAAGGGTATTTGAAGAGCCTTAGCCCTTGTGGTACAATTTTATTAACCAAGCAACTTTTCAAATAACTGTTATCTAACTGCAAACGTTTGTATTTAAACAGTTTTTTGTCAAAAGCATAAATCATTTCTTTCAACGTAGGTACATTAACATTTTTAACCACTGTGTCATAACCATGTTTGCCATAGTCCATTTCACCACTAAAGTGGTAAGTCTTTTCAAAAACTTTGTTGAAGTTCAGGTTTTGCCCTGACAATATGTTTTTATCTTTGACTAAACACTTTACACATCTAGTCAGTTGTGCCTGCTTACCCGAACATTTACAAGTTTTAGAAACAGTACCTGATGTTAAAGAAGTGTTCCCCTCTGATACAGTTCCTTCCTTGGCCCCTCGTGGGTTTTCCAACTGAAAAAGGTCACTGTTTTCACCTCTTGTATGCTTGTTTTCTTTGCCACATCCTTTTTCACCTCTTAGCTGCCCTCCACTACTACTCACAAACAATGGGTGTGGAGATGACAAAAAGGAAAAACCTGCCTCTTCTCCTGCACACGTTTCCTCATTTGGTGGAGCTCCAGCACCACCTGCTGGTTCCAACACACAACCTTCAACGAAGGTACACCCATTCACGCATGTCTCCACACAGAAGATGCTCTAGCTGTGAATCGAACCGTACAGCGTCTTACTGTGAGGTGACAATGCTCCCGCAGCACCACCACCGCGGATCCCCAATGCAGAAGTAAGAAGTACTTTTCTAAAATACCTGAAATTGGCCGTGTTGTTGTTGTACTAATTTATGCAGGCGGATCCCCAATGCAGAAGTAAGAAGTACTTTTCTAAAATACCTGAAATTGGCCGTGTTGTTGTTGTACTAATTTATCCAGTCTCTGATTTCTGCCTTTTCATGCCATAGATGTTCTTCGTGTTTCACTGTTGCAGTCAGTACATTTGGGTTATCTGCTAGCAGTAGCCCTCAGTCAGCCTGATTAGCAAAGTATTGGGTCCTGCGTCGGTTGCTGTCTCTTCTTCCGTGATGTCAGGTCGTCAGAGGTATAAAACATGCAGCCGACGCCTAACATCAGTCTTTCTTGCCGTGCGGTGCCCGAAGCAGAAGCAGTTCGCAAGTGCCGGTCGGCCGACTCCTGAAATTTTCGTTTTTGAGTTTCAGAACCGAAGTCTTTAACTAAAGCTAAGTACCCTGTTGGGGAAACTTTTTCTTGCTCCTTACCGATGTCAGTAAAAGTTAATAATTGCATTTCTTGTGGAAAGCAAATACCTCACATAGATTTTCATTTGTACTGTATTCTTTGCCTAGACCCTGACCACGACGTACATTGCTGTTGGTTTTGTGCCTTATTTAATCAACGCACCATCCATCATCGGTATATTTTCGCTTCTAAACATTTCGGTTCCCAGTTCAATTATCCAGAAATGTTGTCTGTTAGCCATCCGACTACCGGTATTCCAAAAAAATGCAAAGATAAAGACAGAGACAGGCCACCTAGGTCCAAAGCTGCCAACAATGCTTCTCCTAAGCCAGTTGCAGTTCGCCTTTACTCAGTGAGGTGCTTTCGTAGCCCCTGATACCTGCTACTTCTGATTCGCAGGTCTCTACTGAGACTGTTCGGAGTCTGGTATGCCGCGAGATGCTTCAACTGTGGAACCTGCGGATGTCTCTACCTTGGATGGGTCCGGAGCCACTGACTTCTCAGGTTGAATTCAGGCCTATGGACTTGTATATTAAACTGATGCCTCCTTCTTCTTTAAGGCCTAAATCTCGAACCATGCCTAAGAAACCGACGCCCAGGCCGCATGCTCAGGCCTCTTTGCCTAAAAAACAAATGATAAGAATGGCTGAAAATCTTATAACTCTAATCAGGGGAAGCCAAACACCCCCTTCTAAGAGACCTAGGACTGAATTTGTTTATGAATCTTCTGAGCAGGATTCTGATTTTTCTGATGATCTGGATTTACCCTTATCTACTTATGAGGATTCTGATCGATATTACAGGGTTCCTGATTCTCACAAGTTCCTTTTTAAAAATCCTGTTGTGGATCCAGAGACTATTTCACAGGAACCCAAGGGCATTAAGGCTTCTACTGCTAAAAATCCTACCCCTTCTGATCAGGGGTGTAGCTAGGATTTTCAAATTTGTACTGACAGCTCTCAAACTGCTACCCCCCTCCCCAGCCAAGCTATGGCCATTCTCGTAATTCACGGTTCGCTCTTTTAGTGTCGATGAAGAGGCATTCGCTGTGATGCCTCTTCAGTAATATAATATAAATTCACTCAAACTCGGTTCCTTGAATTGAAAATTAACCTGAAATGTCAGTTCTTTGAAAAATGGAGCATGGTAGTTGGGGTAGAGACTTTATGCTTTTGTTTTCTGTAACTAAGGTACAGGTTTTGAGCTTGAGTAAATTACTAACAACCTGCTACCACTAACTAGGATGTTTCATTCACACACACCCCTACCTACCTCTTAGTGCAAGAAATATGGACAAAGCCTAAAATAAACAGGGACAGATATTAAATGATGTTCTCGTGAACTTAGAAAGTTGCTAGAATAACAGGATTTGTGCTAGTATGAATTTTTCTAAAGGACATTAAGTCTGAAGCTCAAATGTCTGTCATTATTTAGCAACTTCAGCCTTCAATGATTTTCTAGAAAATCACAAAATATATGAGGAACAGACAAAAAATATGGGGCAAAAATCTGGACATTCTGCAAAATGTGGACAGTTGAGAGGTATGCTACCTACCACACACACACACACACACACACACACACACACACACACAACACCTCTCAACCTCTTACAGCAACAAACTCATAAATAAAACTGAGGCAAAGGCCCAAAAATAAGGACTTTTTTAAAATATTGCTCTTATAAACTTAGAAAGATAATAGAATAGTAGTAGGTCTTGCATCAGTACGAATTTTCTGAAAGGTATGAAATCTGAAACTGAAATGTCTGCATTATTTTCTAACTTCAGTCTTTAACAATTTGCCACTAATTTGCCAGAAAACTGCAATTTTATGAAAAATGGACCAAAAATGTGATGCAAAATATAAAATTGCCAGACAATACAGCTGGGAACCTGTCAAAGGAGGGACACCATTTTAATATGAGCACAGTTAACTTAGAGCAGCTGACAAAATTAGAGAATCTACATGCATTTCTGAAATAAAAGTAATGTATAACTCTGATCATTACAGTTATTTATAAAAGTAAAGTAAACCCTCTGTTTTCTTCCAAAATTGCTATTTTGTGGAGGGATCATTAGGGAAGAGCAACATTTTGAGCCAAAATCAGGGACAGTTGAGGTTTGGCTATGCCTAATTCTATAAAGCAATTTATTTGCATGTACATCTCAACCTGTTAATGCAATAAATCTGGACAAGGCCAAATATATTGAGGGAACATATAAACAGTACTAAAATTGCTCTTGTATAAACTGGGACAGTTGATAGAACAGATCTTATTTTAGCATGCATTTTTCTGAAGGTTATAAAGTCTGAAACTAGTGTCATTATTTAGTGACTTAATTCCTAAATCATTTGCCAGAAAACCACAAATTGAGGAACAAACCAAAAATAAGAAGCAAAAATCTATTCATTCTCTGCAAATCTGGTCCGTTGGGAGGTGTAGCTCAGGTGGGGCTGTCTAAGTTCGACGCCCTTTTCCCTCACAAAACCATGGTCGAATGGAGCCTCCCCCTGCAGCCATTCCAATGATCCATTACTTTGCTATTTCACTCCATTTACCATAAACACTAATGTGCATACTGATTTACTTCTATGATGATTTGAACTTCATTTGAAAGTTTTATTTTGCATTTTACAGCACAAACACTAAGACATCTGCTAAACAAACTTGGCATTAAAACTTCTTTGCCCTTGAAACTCACATTCATTGAAACAACATTAAAACCCACATTCAAAGAAAAATACATTTACCCGTGGCAGATAAAAATTAATTCTGGGTGCTTTTAAATCATAGGCCCCTTGCATATGAAACATACATGTGCTCTTTGATACACCTTCCTATTGCTTTGAACATTTTTCCAGTAAACAATGAAACAAAACTGCCCAATTCAGAACATTTCCATCATAAAAGTCTAGTCAAACTTTTATAGTCCACCATTGTCAGTAAATAATATGCACAATCTCTGAAGTAGTAAAAAAGTAATCTAAATAATTCCACGTTAAATAAATCTAACTAATTTAGAGGTTGCTGCTAGCAGTCACCTTTATATTTCATGACTTCACCGAAAAATAAAGTGTCTGATGTCCCTGAGGAATAAATTGCCTAAATTATATTAATAATAAGCTAGTAATATTGCAATAGGAAATGGATGGCAAACTGATAACAGGCTCATAGTTAGTGTCTTAACTTTCAGTACAGCAGCATTCACCCCTTATGGGAGTAGAACCAACAACCTTCTGCATTAAAAGCAAGTACACAACATTTTGTGCTACTAGCAATGTGAGCCGACTTAGCATAATCAGCACTAAACTTCTCTTCCCCTGCAGCTCTCAGCTCCTTGTAAAATCTACGCAATACTCAACTACATCTCAACTTCGCAGCACAAGAAGTCTGGAAAAAGCCAAATTTATTGGGGTGGGTCAAAAGGGCAAAAAAAGGAACACATTAAACATTGCTTGTATAATCTTGGAAAGCTGCTAGAATAAAATGCTGTGTTACCATCATACATTTTACTGCCAAGGTTACTGTGCAAAATAGTCAGAACATACCACTATGCCAAATCACCTGCTTTGTGAAAGAGAGGAAGACTGAAACTTAAATGGCTATCATTTAATGAATTCAGTTCTCACCATAGCTGTCAACCTCTTAGCACAAAACACCTGGACAAACCCAGTAATGAGGGAATACAGCCCTCAAACATATTCAGTGAATTCAGTTCTTGCCATAGCTGTCAACCTTAGCACAAAAAACATGGACAAAGCCAATAACAGGGTATTACAGTCCCAAAAATAAGGACAAATTTCAAATAGTTATAAACTTAAAAAAATTGCTATAAAAAAGGTTATGTTAGTATATATTTATTGCTAGAATAAAACATTGTTTTACTATGTCACAAACACAGGGATAAGATGCAGACTCCACACAGAAGGCACCCCAGCCAAGAATCAAACCAGAAAACCTATAGCTGTGAGGCAACAATGCTGCCACTGCACCATCAAATATGTAAGGAAGTAAACATTCAGAAACCTGAAGTCTAAATTTAAATGCCTGTCAATTTGTTAATCAGGACAGTCTGACTTGGAACAAAAAAAAAAAAAAACAATTCTCAGCAGAGGCCCAGGAAAAAGTAATGCAGACAGGTCTTTGTAACATGGGAGGACACAAAAGCAAACCCACACAAACACAGGGAGAAGATACAGACCCCCCCCCCACAAAGAAGGCACCCCAGCCAAGAACCAAACCCAAGAACCTACAGCTGTGAGACATCAATGCTACGTTGCTACCACTGCACCATCAAATTTCAAGCATTGCAATATTTAAAAACCACAGATACGATACAGATATTGATCAGATCAAATATGAGGCACAAATCTGCAATTGTTTTACAAATGGTGGTGGGTAGGGAATTCAGGTCTTTAACACCTGCATACAAGGTACGGGGTTCAAGCCTGAGGTATTCCCTACCACACCACCATGACTAATCACCAGTACATCCCACCTGGGGCATTTTCACACACACACACACACACACACACACACACACACACACACACACACACACACACACACACACACACACACACACACACACACACACACACACACACACCACTCCTCTTCTGGTCTTCCGAAACTCACCAGCCCTTCTAAATAGTCTCCAAAACAATCCTCTCCCGCTCTGGTCTTCCAAACCTTCTAAATAGTCTCCAAAGCAATCCTCTCCCACTCTGGTCTTCCAAACCTTCTAAATAGTCTCCAAAACACTCCTCTCCTCCTCGTGTAATGGCTAAATAGTCCATAACGCTAATCCTTTCCCGCACGTGTAACGGCTGGAAATACATGCGCACATGCGCGGTGAGCTCTCAGCTGACTGGCTGACGTCATCGTGCAGTAAAGCGCGAAAAACAAACATTTAAATTGCTACCCCCCTTCTAAATAAGTTGTACTGAAATCAGTACAGTGCGTATGCCTCCCAACGTCCCTGCTTCTGATAGAGATTCCAGGGCGCTGGGTAAGAAGGTTTACACTTCTGCAACCTTGGCCATTAGGGCCTTAAACTGTCAGTTTCATATCAATCAAAAAGAAGTGTTAGCTGTACAGAATGCTCTGACAGCCTTCAAGGACCACATTCTTCCAGGACAACTAATGGTAAAGACGGACAACACTACTGTTATGTGGTACATAAACAAGCAGGGGGGAACACATTCTTACCCCCTCTGCAGACTAGCCATAGCATTGTGGAACACAGCCTTGAGCTACCAAGTGAATCTACAAACTCAATGCCTGCCAGGAAAACTAAATACACTGGCAGATGGACTAAGCAGAAACCTCATGGACCCACACGAGTGGAGACTGGAACCAAGTATTTTCAACATGTTGACAAGCAAATGGGGGGGAGCCCAGATATAGACCTGTTTGCCTCCCCCAGAACTATCAGTTGGACAAATTTTGCACAAGGATTCCCCACAAACAAGCTTGGGAAGTTGGATGCTCTCTCCTTCAGCTGGAAAAACCTATCAGTTTATGCCTTTCCTCCTCTGCCTCTGCTCTCCAAAGTGCTACTAAAGATCAAACAGGACAAGCCAAGGACGATTTTGATTGCACCAGACTGGCCATGCCAACACTGGTACCTCCTCTTGCGCAGTGTGTCACGGTTGGCCCCATGGCACTTGCCTCAGACTCCTTCCCTGTTGTCTCAGCAGGAGAACCAGATTCTGCACCCTCAGCTTCAAACACTGAACCTAGCAGCCTGGCTAATTACATAATCTCTCCTTTACCATCCCTCAGTAAACCAGTGATGGATATCATTTTAGAGGCAAGGAGGCCTAGTACTAGAAAATCTTATGCTGCAAAATGGAAAAGATTCTGTGCCTGGAACCAGTCTCAAGGAATGAGCACAGCAGTGCCCAATTTACCTCAGATTTTACAATACTTAACTGAGATGCTTCACAAAGGCTTATCCTTTTCCTCCATCAGAATTCACGGCTCAGACATTTTAGCTCATTATAACACAGAACATCCCCTCTTCTCTCATCCACTGCTCAATCAGTTCCTCAGAGGGGCCAAAAATTTAAGGCCACCCAGGAGAGCTCCAACTCCAGCCTGGGAACTTAACTTTGTCTTGGAGAAATTCACTCTTCCTCCTTTTGAGCCAGCTGCTACTGCAGATTTAAAATTCCATTCTTGGAAATCAGCTTTGCTTTTAACAATCACTTCAGCAAGAAGGGATTCTGAATTACAGGCCCTTATGGCAGTGGAGCCTTTCATCATCTTTCATGCGGACAGGGTGTCCCTCAGAACCAATCCCTCCTTCATGCCCAAGGTGGTATCCAGTGTGGCTCTTAATCAGTCCATTCATTTGCCAATCTTCTTTTCTAATCCACAGAACAAAGGGGAATGGACATTGCACTCCTTAGATGTGCACAGACAACTGAGATTCTACTTGGACAGGACTAAACATCAAAGGAAATATGAACAACTGCTAGTGGCATTTGCTACAGGGACAGAGGGGAAGGCTGTTTCAAAGCAAACCATTTCTAAATGAATAGGCCATTGCATTAATTTCTGCTATAAGCACCATGGAAAACCTGTCCCACAGGGCATCAGACCCCATTCAGTCAGGGCTGCATCTACCTCTACAGCCTTTCTCAGAGACGTCCCTACCAGGGACATCCTAGAAGCTGCTACCTGGAGTTCTGTACATACTTTCACAAAGCATTATCATTTGCCAATTTTCTCTAAATCCAGAGCTGGCTTTGCCACTGCAGTCTTGCAGGGCCTTGTAGCTGGTCCTAATGCTATTTAAATTCCTCCTCCCAACTTTAGCTTTGGGAATCTACCCAAATGTGATGACTGCAACAGTGAAACACAAAGAACATAGTACAGTTGTGTACACTTACCATAAATGTAGATGTTCGAGTGTATTTACTGTTGCAGTCCTGGTTATCCTCCCTCCAGCCCCCTGACTTCTTTTGGCTATACCTCTACTCTCCTTTACTATGCTTAAAAGCTTTTTGGGTGTATTTGTTTTTTGTTGGAGGTATAACTTTATATATATTTTTTTAATTGCTTCCCATTAGGGGGGCACCTGACATCTGGGGCAAGAAAAACGAATGTAATGGCGTTGGCTGCATGTTTTATACCCCTGATGACCTGACGTCATGGAAGGAGACAGCAACCGACACAGGACCCAAGACTTTGTTAATCAAGCCGACTGAGGGCTACTGCAAGCAGATAACCCAAATGTAATGACTGCAGCAAGTGAGTACACTCTTAATATCTACATTTATGGTAAGTGTACACAACTGTACTTTCTCCAACCCCTTTATCTTTCTTTAGTCATCTGGAGCTCGTACTCTATTTCTTCCATATGAGCTCAAGTTTTCTTCGTAAATGAAGATGAAAACCTTAATGGGTTGCTCTTGTATAAATAATGCTGTACCTTGTACTTTTAAATTTCTTCTCTCTCTCTCTCTCACACACACACACACACACACACACACACACACACACACACACACACACACACACACACACTTACTCACTTGTGTATTGAACAAGGTGAGATGCCAATATGTAATCTGCTTGTGTTCCATTACAGTTTAGGACTGTAACACTGAAAGATCATAGCACTGCATGATGCTTAGTGTAACAGGAGTGTTGTTTGGAACTAAGTTTAGAAGTCATACCCATCTTATTTTTCTCTTTTCGGCTTTTTCAGTTAAGGAATCCTGTTAGGGGTTAATTAAATAATTAAGACTTTTTATGGTTTGGCATATTTGTGCCCCCCCCCCACCCACCCACACACAGAGACAGAAGCGCACATAAAAAAGAGACACTCGTCACTGAAAAGCTACAGCTTGCAGTTGCTCTTAGTTGAGTACAGCCAGTTAGAAAGTATGTGGTGGTACATTACTCCCTCAGCTGCCAGCATACAAGAATTCCTTCACCCTAGCTGAATCTAATTAATAAAATAAAAAAGTCTGGAATAAATGATTCTTTTAAAAGTAACACTTTATCAGCAGTCTTCATCAGTACTGCTAGTGTGTGACAGAGGATCCAGGTAGCATTTCAGTTCATTCATTGTGCATGAGCACAGTGCCACAAATGGACCTCTCCGTGAAACAGTTTCAGAAGTGATAGTCAGCTGCATACTTGATTTGATGTAGCAGTGCTGCTAGATTTCTCTAAGACCTACGTGTTCATAACACCAAAGACAGCCCAATAGCTGACAGCTGTAAACAAATTAAACACTCTTGCACATGTGACTTTAAACTCTTCTGAAATTCTTCATTATTTTGCTCACCACACTAGCCGCCAGCAGCTCCATTCAGCCACGATGCCACTTCAGATCAGAACAGCACAACACAATAGCACTGTTACGATCGTGCGTCTACAGTTTCCTCTTTCTTGATCTTAGTAGCCCAAGTCATTGAAGCGCTAAGATTAAGGCAATCTACCTTTTCAAGAAGAAAATTTTTCTGACAAAAATATCCAAAAATGCTACAAAGCAAACCACATGTGTTTTTAAATGAACATTTTTAGGTGGACTATTTCCCCTCCCCTGGCAGCAGCTTATATATTAGTTATAGTTTTCCTGACTTTGGTACCACGCCACTGAGGTTACAGGCAATCGGCACATTTCAAGATCAGATTGAGCAGAAAAACTCAGCCCACCAGTAGCTGGCTGGAACTGCAAGTACGCATGGAATTTGAAAGATGTCTGGGGAAAAAAGTAAAAAAAACAAACTGCGACTGTTCAGTTGCATCAGCACAACAGCAGCAAAATAGTCAAACTGGTACATTTCCTTTTCTGTTCAGAGTTGGTTCCTGCAGTGGAGTATGGTGTTTGAAACTGTGACTGTTCTATTCAAACCAAGACAGGTAGCAACCCTACTGTGGAGGCAGTCATTAAGGATGCCAGCTATGTAGCTTGAAAGCATCCATATTATACTGCTGTGTCCCCCAAGAAGCTGGGTGCTGTATAATTCCTGTGGCTGAATGGTGTTTGTCCCTCATCGGGCATCCCCTGGCTGACTGCTGTGTAATTTCATTTGCTCAACACAGAGCATTGACATCATAGCATTTTATCACTGTACTGTCAGACTGATAAGGCTGATCAGGGCTGATAAAGGTTTACTCCTGTGCTACATGCTTTTAGATATTCCCTTCTGTGTAATGGGTCAAACACTGAAGAAGCTTTTCTCTCTCCCTGAATATGGACTGAAGGAGGGAAGTAACTAAACACAGTCTGTGGATTCCAGAGTAGGCTTCAGTGTAGTCTGCTGCAGTTAACGTGGGTGCTATAGCTAGAACTATAGCTGAAGTATGTGCTTACTAGAATGGCTTGGCTAAAGTCATTCTTATGTAAGAAGGAGCTCATAAATTGCATCGGGAATCAGTCAACTGGTTGAATCCACTGCAACAGAAAGTCAATTTGGCAAAAAGAAATATATATATTTATGCTGAAACTTCAACTGTGGAGTTTACGTTTTCTCCACTGTTGTGACTTCAGAGTAGGTGTATACTTTCAGTGGGTGTAGGAAGGTACAACTGGGCAGTCCCCTGCAAATAAAAATGTCTGAGGTTTGACAAAAGTTGCTTTGACTTGCCTTATTTGCTGAGTTGAGTTTCTTTTAAACTGAATTCAGTCAATTGACACACTTTCATTGCATCTTGATTGCTCCTTAAAATGGAGTTGGTTGTCTTCAGCCAGCCCTCTCAAGATTTTGTGGATCATCTTGAGTAGAAGAAACAGGTCCTCATTGTTTCATAGGACCTTTGTAACCCTACTTCATCTCTCTCTCTCTTTTTTTTTTCCCCCCGAGGCTAGCCATCCAGAAGAGAACAGGAAACTTCTTTGCAGACAAGTCCTTGAAAGCATCATGTGGTCTTGCCCACATCACTTGTTGGTAAATCACTCCAGGACAAGCACACTTGTACAACAGTCACAGCCTAATTATGCTGTGACACTGCTCAAAGGGTGGTTTACTAAGTTTTCTTGGCTTGGACTGTCACCTGAAGGGGTCAGTAGGATCTCTACTTGGTCACAGTTGGGCATTCTTTGTGTTGGACTCTCCACCAGAAAAGAAGGCTCCTGTAAGATGCTGCACAAGCTCCTTATAGCTGTTATGAAACAGGGTGAGACTTTGTTGTTGAAGCAGTGGTAGAGGCCTTTCCTCTTCTGGATTGAGGTCAGTGGGTTGTTCTTTCACCTCTGTTTATGAAGGGTATGGGCAGCTTATGCCTGATCCTGGACCTTATCAGCTATAACAAACACATCTAGTACACCAGGTTATGGATAATGACTCTACAAGGGTCTTACTCCTACTGATATGGGACATTTGTATGGAGTTGCTGGATAAATCTGATGCCTCTGGTATATTGTTGTCTAGGGTCCACACAATAGATTCCTGTGCTGAGGGTGAGCATCATTTCCATTGCAGAGTGGTGCTGTTTGAGCTTTAATCTGCACTTAGTATGTTCATGAGGTTGTTTGCTTTGATGGCCAGAAGGATGACCTTGTGTTTTGTATATCGCTGTAGAAGAAGCCATGAAGTCTTTTACTATTCTTGATAGGAAAAAAAAAGATCAAACAGTAGAGCTTGGATAAAACTGTTAGCCGTTGCTGCCATCACAGAAAGAATTTATCATTTGTCACACACTTGCTCTGTACAAGAGCCTAAAGTCCTGCATAGAGTATAGATGTATATATAACAAAGCTGTAAAATAGAACTATAAACAATGAATTTGGTGAGCTGCATGATTCATTAATAAAAACAGAATAATCAGCATGAAAAGGGGGCTGGCTAATTTGAGAAACCATTGCACTGCCTCTTCAGACTGTTAAGTTAATTAACTTGTAAGAAAGAAATCAAAATTTTGGATCTAAAGCTGTCAGTTTTTGTGCTGAATTTATTTGAAGTACAAGAATTCCATGGCTAATGGATTTGAGCTGTTTCCACTGAGATTTGAGTAGCTATAGTTTTAAGTCCAGAAACTCTTGAGAGATGAATTCCTTCATTTCTGTAGATACATTTCTTAATTTCTGGCCATATTTCACTACTCCCCTACATTTTCTCATGTCAGGGGGATTAATACATAATGTATCAGTGCAGGAAATGTGGTCTAATTTCAGTGAGCCAAGCAACAAAAAATAAACTCCTGCAAGTATGGCAGGTGCAAGGCCCCAAACTAATCCACTTGTAGCAAAAAACAACAGGCCAGCACTCAGAGGAAAAGGTGTTCTGCAGCAAAAGCTGTTTTATTCAAGCATATACACAGACCGGTTTCGACCCAGTTATTAAGCCTTCCTCATGTCTGAGGAAGTCCAGTATTTAGACCATTTTTGTGCAGGTCCAACACTCTGCAAGTTTACCTGCCCACCACTCAAGGGAATTCATTGCTGATGAAATCTTCTCCCTTCATCGAGAGAGTAGAATGGGCTGTGTAACTGCTCTTTATAGAGTGAGGTAAAATGTTTCAGTTTGCATTCCATCCATTCCTCCTCATCCCTTATTTTTTTCTGGTAGAGTTAAGCATGGGGGAATGGGGGAAAATCAGGACTAAATTTATGGTTGCCCAAATACTCCTGTTGCCAGCTTATTTTAATCTTGAGCTTTTCTAAGATGACTCTACCTCCATCCAAAAGTGTGGCTGCTGTAGCATTTCCTCTTTTGCCATTGGATCTCCTCACAAAGATCGTGGAGTTCTTTGAGGTGTCTAGAAAGTAGTCCATTTTGATTAATTGCAAGGGTAAGTGGAAAAGTGTATCTATTTTAGACTTAAACATATTTTGTTCCTCCTTGATCTTTAAAACTAAGCTTGCTTGACTTGTATTAAACTTTTTAGTGATCTAGACCTCCATAATAACAATCCACTGGGTGTTAATCTACCATCTGTTTACCCAATTCATGATTCTACCTACTAGTTTATTCACATAATATTTATCTCATACTTCCTTACTACTGAGTAATTACTCCACCTTGGTAGGAAGACTTTTGAGTCCTGGTTCTGCTGCAGTATTCCTACTGCTAGGTATTTTAATCTTAATCCTGCCCATCTTTTCTCTTAACTTTGACTCAAACACAAAATGCCATATTTGTTACTTTGAAGTAGTGCACATAGATATCTGCACCAAATTTTGTTACAGCTTCCTATCCTGTATGTAGCCACTTCATTTCAATTCCTCATCAGTGGTCAATGATAGTTGGATAGCTCACTTTCAGTTCTCTTAATGCTGCATTGTTATGTAAAACTGTAAAAAAGCCCAGCCTCAGAGATTCCTTTCAATATGACCACTTGAGCTGCAGCACGGAATACTGTTGCTAACTATCATCATCTTGTATCGTTTTGCCTGTTTTGCACACCAAGCATCAAACCTCGCCAGTTCTACACTAGCCCAGTTCTGTGGGGGTGGAGACCATCAACCCCCTCAGATCTACAGGGGAAATGTGGTGTGGTGAGACATCATTTCAGCAGACATCAAAGGTTCCCTTGTTGACATCTCGGTGATGACAAAATATATCTCATCATAACTAACTATAGGATCCCCATTCCCATTTTTCTCTTGGTCCATATCATCCTACCTGTTCATTATGGAATCCATATGCATTCAGTCAAACACCATTCTCCTAGGGGATTTTGGCTACTCATCTATCAAATGAGACACTTGGACATGTCCCAAAATGTATGCCCAGAGATTTCTGGACTTCATAAGTACAAAACTCACTGGACAAGTTAATCTACACCTCAACTAGGGAAGACAAAATCCTGGATTTGGTACTCATTAATATATGTCAGCTCTTTTCCCTACCAGTTGTAACCTCCACCCTAGTCAAATTGGACCATAGATCAGTCACATTCCCCGAAAGACTGAAGCAGGAATCATCCTCTAATAAGTCCGTATTTAGAGATTATGCTAAAACTAATCTACTTGAAACTGAGTGAATACCTTGCTAAATTCAGCATTCCCTTCCACCGTAATGACCTCTTTGTGAATGCAGAATCCTTCACCACCAAATTCCATGCACATGTATATAGCTTCATTGATGCCTCAATCTCCCTCCAAAGTAAATACAATGCCAAATTCAAAAATAAACCCCTATGATGGAACCCCAATATAAACAAGCTGTACAGTAAAAGGAAAAGTCTTGTTACACACAAAAATAAACATAACTCTACAAATGATAAAAACTGTCTTGCTATACTTAATAGAAACTCTGGTCCCTGATTAAATCAGCCAAAGCCGTATACAAAGTAAAAATAGCCTCCTAGGAAAAAGACGATCATAAAGCCTTCTTCAGCTATGTTAAAAACCTCAGAAGCAGTGCTCAAAACTGTAAAGAGCTAATAGTAAACACCATCACATACTTTGAACCATAGGATGTAGCCAGTCTACTAGTACATCAGTGTAACTCCAGCTTTACTCCCCCTCCTGCTTACTGTGTCAAAACAGATCTTTATCCACTCATCGCAAATCCCCCAGTAACAAGTCCTCAAAGCACTCTCCAAAGCCAAGAACAGTAATTTTATGGTTTTGGATAACAGTACCAGGTCGCCTACTGCTTAGCCTGAAACAGGACCTGTCAAACTCCTTACAGTGGCTATTTAGTATCATCCCCCAAACACTGTTTGTGTCAGACAAGTAGAGGACTGCAACAGTCATTTGCTCTGCATAACGATCAAGCCTCAGCAGACCCAAGAAATTGTAAACCAATAAGCCTGACCAGCCTTATTTATAAGGCTATGACAAGGATCATTATGGAATTAATAAACAAGGACATAGGCAATCTGCAAACTCTCAACCTGAGCCACTTTGGTTTTGTTAAGGGCAGATCCTGCCTATTTAATCTGTAAAACGTCCTCAGAAAGGTTACAGAAGCAATAGATGAAAAATCTGTACGTCCCACATACCTAGACCTCGCAAAAGCATTCAGCACCATCTCTGTCAGGTATAGTTGATAAACTCATCCAGATAAATGTAAATCAATTTGTAACTCATTGGATAGCAAACTATCTCACAAACAGAGCCCAGAAAATTAGGGTGGGGGGCTGTAACTCCTCCAAAAGACCTGTCACTAGCGGTGTAGCTCAGAGTTTGGTCCTCCGGCCACTGCTTTTTGGAATTTACTTCTCAGAGGTCAGAGCCAATGTTAATGGCTTATAGATGACCAGATGTGTAGATGTCTGCAAAACTGATGCCAACATAAACTTCTAGAAGACACTAAGATCCTTCAGGAGGACTTATCCCAAAAAAATAGTGCCAAAACTATGGCTTAAAACTAAGCTTCAAAATATGTGCAACAGAAACCTTCAGCAAGCACAATGTCCCCAACAACTGTCACATCGATGACACACACCTGAAACTTTATCTAGTAGTTAGTGATCTGGGAACCTATGTTGACAATGAGTTGCCCTTCAATTATCGTGTATGCACTATTGTAAGAAAGTCATTTTTCATTGTGTAGTTTATTTGTATGGGTATGATTTCTAGAACCAGAGAGTGAATTATTACACTTTATTCCACACTTACTAGCCCAGAGATTGAATGTAATGCCCCATTTAGTATGTACCAGACCAAACACCTGGCACAACCTGAAAAACCATGAGGATCTAAATCACAAAAGCTACACTGACCATCTCAAAGCCAAGGATCAATCTCTGCCTCTCTTATAGAGCCTCTGCTGGACCCTATCCTTTCAGACCTAGTACACATCTGCAAGTCCTTTAGTGGCAGATATACCCACTAAACTCTTAATCTCTTCTGCAACTTACTTTACAACATGCTGAAGGGGTAGATATGTTCCACAGAGAATACCACTTCACTCAAATCATTTTCCTCCCCACATAAAGCAAAATGTCTCTTACTCTGTTCAAGCATAATGTGGAAGAATAGATGGGAAACCACAAGTTCCCCTTAGATTAGCACCTTGTTCCTTATGGATAAGGGGTAATGTGTAAATGTCTGGCCAACCCTAGTTATTCATACTCAAAATAGAGTACTGTGGGTTAAAGTACACATGGCTCTGGGTTAATTACACTTGTACTATGGCTAATAAACGTCTTGAGAGTTCATGGCTTATGTTCTGAAGATCTTCTGGTCAATGGCCTAGTAAATACCTATAAACTTACTAGTCTAACCCCTTCTCCTTGTGGTAGCATGCCCATCTGTGTCACTGCAAGGGTGGCCTTTCCTTCCCCATGTCTGCACACTAGAGTTCCTTTGCATGAGAGACAGGAAGCTTAGACAGCCACAGCACATAACCCTTCCCCGACAGACTACTGCTTTTGGTGCTGTGTGTGTGACCTGCATAGCAGTACACCAGTGTGGCAGAGATGGTCAGCCAGGAGCCACCACCCTTCTTCCTAGGATAGGCAGTGGCCATCCGCCCCTGACAGCCCATTAGTTACCCTAGCCAGTAATCAAGTTTAGGTCACCTGGATTATGGTCAGGACTTAATAACTGTATGGCGCCTGATGGGCTCGTATCATCTTAAAAAAAAGTGAAAAAAAAAATCATTATTAGAATTCCATTTCTACTATATGAGCATGTTGGCTGTAATCAGCAGTGTTTTCCTGGAAAAGATTTTAGTTTCAAGTGTTATTTATTTGCTTTATATGGAGCTGAAAGATTATTTTGACATTTTTGGGGAACATTTTTGTTCTGATGTTTTACTCATTTGTTTATACTGCTTATTAGCTTTGTTAGCTGTGTCAAGCTTTTCTCCATAGACCATCACAGAATATGTGCCTCAAGACAGTTGGGCAATCTGCATAGTAAAACATGAACTTAAGTAAAATAACATATAAAATACTTTGCTTATGTCAGGCATCTCTGAATACTATAATTGCAAGGAAGCAGTACTTTGAAACACTTTAAAAGTTGAACCTTTGCTACTGGTCTCTAGTGAAAAACTTCACAGGCAGCATATTCTTACATTCTCTGTTTGAAGTGGCTGGTTCATTAGATCTGATGTTTTTATTCTAAAAGATGACCTTTGCAGTGGCTGTCAGATCTGTAGGTTTCAGGTTGTTATGACTAAAACACCCTATCCCTTTTCATAAGGACTGGGCTTTGTCAGGTTGTACTCCTGCTTCATCCCAAAGGCAGTTTGAGTTGACTTTCAGCCAGTCCATTCACTTCCTGAAATTCATTTGAAGTGAGAAAGTGGGGGAATGTATTTTTTCTGCTCTTTTTATACATGATTATCTTTTTTCCTTTAAGGCCTATAGGCATAGGAAGTTGGATCATTTGTTTGCTCCTGGCTTACATGATTTTGTTTTTGTAAAACGGGTCCTCTTTGTGTAGATTGTCAGATTTTGCTTTTGGAAACTGGTCCGATTTCTATAGGTTGTCAGCTGTTCCTTTTTTGTCACCGAAAGGTTTAAATAGGCCCTTGACCAATTCATTGTCAGGAGATTACACCACAAGGTGGCTGCTTATGCTGTTGTTTTAGTAATGTAGTCTTGGCAGAAATTTGTGCCACAGCTACCTGGTTGTTGGTGAATGCCTTGTATACCTTTTAAAAGTTGTAGAGTTTGGGCCCCTCATCTAGGAGTAGAACATATTTTCGAAAGACTATCCTGCAGGGAATTCTCCCTTAAAGTTTACCTTTTTTTTTTTTTGAGTAACTTTGCCCAGTTTTGGTTTTTAGGGCAGTGAGTTTGATTTCACTTAAGTGTTCTATGTAGATGCCTCCCCTTGAAGTTTATATATAGCATATATGTGAGAAGTCTTGTGTGGTTTTCAGGAGGGCATTATGCTGTGTGCCCATTATTCCTTCCTGTTCAGTTCCTTGTGTCTAAGTTATTTCATCTTTGACACTGCAGCATCAAGACCTTCTCAAAGTAAATTTTACTGTTATAACTTTTCCAGTTAACTTGTTTTCTTGCCAGATTAGCCCTTTGGTTAAGTTGGGGAGGGGGGTACAAAGCTGTTGTTTGTCATTTGGCATCTTAGGTAGTCCACCAATCAGCACTTCCACAACTAAAGTCAAGGAAAAAAAACAACCTCTGGAGTTGAAGACTAAAAAATACTCTGTGCTGTAGCAAGGAATTATACTTGGTTCTTTTTACAGTTCATAACACCCACTCAAAGTAAATCACTTAAGCAGCCACAATTTTGTATCACTGTAGTTTACTCTAACGCTGCACTTGTGTCCAAATGCATAAGCCTCACTGACTTGAGTGGACTGATTGCTACCTTTTCTACAGTGCGAGTTGCACCCCCTAAAAATTTGTGGGTCTATCTTCACACATTGAAGAAAAACTTCATTGAACAGCTGCTCCACAAACAGTAATCCGTGAATGTCGCTTTCATTGAAGAGTGAAATCATCTTAAAAAAATTATTGAAAGGTAATAGTTGGCCAACAACAAGGAGGCACTGTATAAGGTAAACGAAAGAAAACTTTTTAAAATTTGCCCTTTTCCCCACTGTAGTGTGATCTTGGAGTTGGTGTATATAGTTGGGGGGGTGCAGCCCCTCACATTGAGGGGTGTGGAGTCACAGCCCCCTTTCTTCATGGGTTATTTCCTTGTTGTTGGCCAACTATTACCTTTCGATGTTTTTTTTTTTTTTACAATGATTTCACTCTTTGATGAAAGCAATGTTCTAGGATTACTGTTTGTGGAATAGCCATTCGATGAAGTTTCTCTTCAATGTGTGAACATAGACCAAAAATTTGTACCTGGGCACTTTGTCCACCCCTAGCTTTGACCATGATCTAAGATCTGGAGATCCTGGGATGATGCACCCACTAACCTTGGCACAGAAGTACTTTGCATGAGCAAAATTGGTTGTGCCCACCTTGAGTGCAGGAGCTCAAGATTTTAATAGCTATGAGGCAGAGCACAGTGAGATTATATCCACATTATGTATTGTGTATATGGGCCCTTCTTGAAAAAAAAGTATATGGTAGCTGCATAAGCATTTGATATTTATAACATTAGAGATAATGATCAGCAGACAGTTTAAGCAGAGTATGAAACTGAGACTGTAAGGTATGACGTAAATAAAAATGCTGGTGTTGTAATTTGGTTTACTAGGAACTGCAGATAAAATGTTAAGGACAACATAATTAGCCTGTGTGTTGGTGCAAGCCGCACCCACCTTCCACTTTCACTACTGGATACTGTCCTCTTATCTACAATAGAAATGTGTCCACTTAAAAGCTGTACAGGTAGAAAGTTCAAAACAAGAGATTCCTGAGAATTTTCACTTGCTGCTATACAATGACAAGTCAAGGGCCATCTTCAGATAAGTAATAAATAAATACAGCATGTATGTACAAGTCTTAAACTTTTTCAAGTATATCAAGAGCTGGAGAAACGTAAACTGACTCACTAATATAAAAATCAGTAGTCCATGTACTTTTTCTCCGTTTAGCCTGGCTTTAAGAGTACAAACCAGTGTTTGCATGTGAGAGCACCAAATATGTTGTAATAATAGAAGGTAACTCTTATCTTGTATAACTTTTAAACAGGAATCTTTGGGTGAAAATTCTATTAGGCATCACTTGAACAGTGATAATGGTTTTGGATTTACATAGTAAGTGTGTGAGGCTCACATTTGTAAGGTTAGAAAAAATAAATAAAAGCAAAACTTTTGAAATCCTTTGCACTCACCCACAAACTGGTTAACCATCCTCTAAAGGTTCCATCCCTCCAGTATCTACTCCAACTCTATCTCACCACCAGACCCCTACGATCCAGCAACAAAAATCAATTACAGGTTACTAGAGCCAGTAACACTGCTGAAGAAGCACTATTCTCCAGCACTATAGCCAAATTATGGGACACCCTCTCCCCCACAATAACCTGTCTACCATCATGCACCCACTTCAAAGCTTTACTTAAAGCGCACGTAAAAACATGCTGGCTATGCCCTTGTAACTCTCCCCTCTAACTTCTCCCACTCCATCTACCCTCTATCACCCCACAGACTACCTTTGATTACAGCAAGCTCTGATAATTCCATGCCTATCTACTTATTATATGGCCGTAACTTCTTATTGTAACAAATGTTAATATCTGCTATGACTTTGTGGATAGAACAGATGCTAGTTATCTACTGAATGTACTATGTTCTTCATCTGTAACTATGTTTGTAATATTTTAATGCTAGGATTCTTCATCTGTAACTATGTCTGTAATATTTTAATTTGTGGGGCTTTTCTCCCCGGACCTCTGCTGAAAATGGACCTGCGTCCAGTCGGACATTCCCGGTCAACAAATGTAAATAAAATAATAATAAATAATATGCATATGAGATGCATTTTGGCCATATCGAAAATTTCTAAGGACATCAGTAATCCTGCTGAAAGTCATAAATCTACCTGCTCATCAGAAATAACAAAGGATGCTACTTAGTTATTTTGTCCACAAGAAGGCAAGCAGTCACTTTAAAGGTATAGGGAGGTATCCAACTGGGTGAGTGGTCTCAGCTGTTTTTAACTATAAAAAATAATTGAAGTGAAAATGGCAGAAGGAATTTTATTTCAGTTAAGATATGAGAGTTAACCAGGGCTAATAAGGATTTAAATTCTAAAGTTATCTGTAACATTCCCCTTCTAGACCATCCAGATGTCAGCCTTCAGATTAAAATTCCGGATTATTAGTGTGTTTCACACATTATGTAGTAAATGTACAGTGGAAAAAAAACATTGAAACTTGTCAGAGTGCTGTAGTTTACATTAATACTGGAAAAACTGATAAATCACCAAAGGTTATATGCAAGATGGAAAGTGAGTTTTCAGGGACCTGGACATCCACAACTCATGTAACCGCTTAGGATAAGAGTCTCCAGTCTTGCAGTTTCAGAAGGAAAAGGAATGAAAACCAAGACGAATGTCACCAGGTCCTAGGAGCATTCACTAGTCCCAGGGAGGTAGAGTGCAAGGGCCTGCCTGGCCTTTTTCAGACCAGAAATTATTTTATGTGGGTGTCACTTCGGCTTCTCAGGCAAGTTGTACAAGATTAGATAAAATAATACCAAGCTTTGAAGGTGATACTTGGCCAAACTGATAGCCATTGCAGTCTGGCCTAATGTGTTGTTAACAGTTTGTACCTGTCAGTAGTCAGGCCTGAGAACTCTATACCAGCTGAAGTCAGACTTTGTCTGAAGGTTGCTTATTTGGGTAGGAATTTGTGTTATCATAATTAATGAGATCAGTGATGAGAAAACAGATGATGGCATAATAGATAAGGTTGTTGTCAACAGAAATGCATTGGTTTGCAACTGGGAGATAATGAACTGGTTTAGGAGCATGGAGAATAAGTTCCTTGTTAATTGGGAGGCAGAGCTGGCTAGAGAATAGAATCCCCTTTTTGAAATCTGTTGAATACCTGAAATTGCCTTAGGTTAATACATTGTTTGTGTTTTGTAGCTAAGGAGCCAGGATATTGTACTCTGAGGTTTGTATCTTCCAGAGTTTTGCTATGCCACTTGAGATTATTAATTTTTTCTTTACCAGACTGTTTGCAGTATGACTGCCCAAGGATGAAGCAGTACTTTTCTGATTTTTCCAAAAAACAACTATATTGCCAGCTGTCTCATAGATAAGATGCAGATAATCAAAATAGGGAAAGTTACCGCCACAAAGACACAAGTCACCTATGGAGTTCCCCCAGGGTTCTGTGCTGAGACATCTTTTCTGAAGTAAAAGCCAGTGCCAAAAGGATCTGGCTGACCAAGTGAGCAGATGACATTGAATCACCAAATGACTTGGCCCCAAACAAATAAACTGTGCCAAAATCCTGAATCTGAAACTAAATGCCAAAAATATCATTATTATATCCTTTGAGAAGTCATCTACCCCAGGGAACTACTACATTGACAATACACTCCTAAAAGTTGACCTAGTTGATCAGGATTTAGGAACCTATGTGGAGAGTGACCTAACATTTGACTGGCATGTGTCCATTGTTGTAAGAAAATCTTTTTATATTGTACAATTTATAAACAGAGGGATTATGTCTAGATCTAGGGATGTCATTGTCCCCCTTGACTCGTTCCTTATTAGGCCACTCATTGACTGTAATACCCCCTTTGGCACATCCTGTTCAGACACATGCAACAACTGGAATGCCCACAGAGGTATCTTACTAAAAGGGTACAAGGCCTAAACAACATGTCCTACATGGACCGACTCAAAGCCCTGTCACTGAACTCTGTATCCTATGGAATGCTAAGATGTGACCTGTGTCTGGCATATAAGACATCTTCAGACCCATTACTGATGGATTTACTTCACAACAACAAGTCAAATGGCATCAGAAATACTCTGTTTAGAGATCTAAATCTCTTCTGCAACATTAACCAATTGGTTTGGAGGGACAGGTATATTTCCACAGAGGATACCACTGCTATGGAACAGACCCCCCCCCCCCTCCATGTGAAATATTTCATTCCTGTACATTTTCAACCTCAGCTTAGATCTATGGATAGGAAACAGAAAATTTACCCCAGGATTGCCCACTGTACTACTAATGGACAACCCCAATTCATAAATGCTTTAAACCATGCATGGGTCCCCTCAAATTATCTATGGTATAATCCCGGTTAATTCTCATTAGCCATAATGTATAATTATCAACCATGGGATGGGTAAGGCCAATCTGTAACCAAATGGGATAAGTTATTTCTAACACAACATGGGAAATTTGCTAGGTGTAAATGGCCTACAAGGGTAGCCAGCCTAGTACTTACCTATGAACATATATTTTTAGATCTTTGTCTTTGTTTCATCTTAAATTATTCTGCAAGTATTTTAGTACTTAAATGTAATTTACTATTCGTTTTTTTAGAGCACATTAGTTGAAAACCATTTGCTGTACAATACACTATTCCAAATCACGAACCTCAAAGTATTCTTGTGTTTGCGTTATTAAAGTGATTTATCTTGATGATGAGTTAGAACACTACTTGGATGTCAAATCGAACATGCTGGATTAAATGTCATACATGTTGAACAGTAGCCAGAAATAATTCTGAAAAGAATTTGTATATATCCATGGAATTAAAGATGCATTTTCCATAGAAAAACCCACCCATTCCTTAGACCTCTGTGTATCTAAATAAAATAGTATTGCACATGTGATTTCTTGGTCAAGTAATTGGAAGCATTTGATCCACTCTTTGCATTATAGTTTGCAAGATTTGTGAGGTTTTGCTAAGAAAGTGCCCTCCTGAGTTCAGTCACTTCATCTAGAAAAATATTCTTGCTTTTTCCATTAAGCTAAAGGAACTTTCCCAACCCTTCTTTTTCTAGTCAAAATTAATAATCAAGCAGGTGGAGGGACAGAGTGACCAACAAATAATTCTGCTGCCATTCATGCTGAGAAGTATAAATTCATTTCCTTAGAATCACTAAAAGTGTCTTGTAGAATGTTCAGGCCCTTCCTTATTAAAATGGCTATGCCTTTAGAGGAAGGGATGTATTTCTTTGAGAAGTTCTCATACCCAGAATTGTTCAACAAACTAATTTCAAAGTAAGGTAGTTCTCTGGAAAAAGTAAGGGCAGTATTTTTGACAGCTGACTCCATATGTAGAGTCCCTTATTTGTACACAGCAGACTTTAAGTATTGCATGTGATTGTCTACCGAGGACCACTTGGTAAATCTTTAGATAGCTGCATGTCTGTTTGTGCCCCCATCAAATAGCCCTGGAGTCAGGTCAGTGTATAAACCAAATGTTGTAGTGTCGTGATTTCCATTCTAAGTCAGAATATTGGTGAAAGTTGCATGTCTGCATATCTTGGATGCTCCCAGTTCCCAAATTATATGTAGGATTAAAGGAAGGGAGTTTTATCACTTTACAAATAATCTTATCTCTGCCTTGTCTGCAAATCTGAAGGCCCTGCTAGAAGGTAAGACTCCTTAGCTTACTAACAATCAAGTTGTCGGAATAGTTCAACCTCAAACAAACATGCAGAACATTATGGGTTTAAGTGTACTAATGTGAATATATGCATGTAGCCATAATGAAACATGAACAGGGTTCTTTAGTAAACACAAATGTAGAATTCCAGTCACTCTTACAGCTGGGGGATTGTCTCAGCAAGAAGACAGAAAACAGGAGCTGTCATTAGTAACAGTGGCCATGCTCTCACTGGAATTAATGTCCACAAGTAGGAGAAAGCTGAGGAAGACCAGGCAGTAGTAAGTTCCCCCTCTTGTTTTTGTAGGAATCCACTCAGCAAGCACTACCTGTGACAGATGTTAATCGTTTTCATTCTAGTGAAGTAGTTATTCTGACTTTTTTGCTGCTGTAGAGTATGTTTTAATGTAATTCATCCATTTTATACCTTCAGTGCAAACTTCATCATTTTAGTATTGGGTCTCTTTTAAAGGGGTAGTTTTTGGAGTTATTTTTGTAGGCAGCATTGTCAGTCACAAGACTACAGTGAGTGTTTGCCAGAGTATCAGCTGTAACATTTTCCACGTCTCAGAACTGATTTTGGAAAGGCAGTATGTCTTTTGCAGAACTGCTATTAAAAAGTTGTTTCTGAATAATTCTATGGTATTTTCTAAATAGTAGACAAGTACCATTCTTTACTTATGTATATTCTACAAAATGCTGATTTCCTCATTGACAGGTGATTTAATATTAGTTGCAATTTTCAAGTCACAGAGGTTGTTTGACCCTTAAAGATTATCTGAGTTCGGTATCAGGGTGTTTCTGTCATTTTTCTTTTTTTTTTTTGGCCTGCCACTTAAACTCATTGTATTCAAATTTTACTTGAAACTAGCAGCTGTTGTACTTTGCAAAGATCACTTTTAAAGGTAATGTTTCTCAGATTCCAGGCTTCTTTAAATATTTAATATTAGTATGCGTTTTTATGGCTATTCACAAATCATTTGGCAAGCTTAAAATTAAAGCAAAATATGTAAATGGGCGTGCTTTTGTTGAAGGTTGAACGTCGAGCTGGCACCTCTGCGTTCGTCAAAATCTACTGCCAATCATTAGCGGACTGGAGTTCCGCTATGGCGACTCCTAACCGGGAAAAGCTGAAAGACAACAACAACATGTGGAAGCTTTCTGCCTTTTCAGAAGTAAACCATTTTTAACTTTTGGCTTTCAAGAGATTTGATATTGCATTTTCTGTATATGTGCCTCTTCTGAGTTTTCAGCATGTTTGTTTAATTTGTTAACCCTTTATTGAACTGATTCTTGAACTAGTTTCAGTACGTCCTGTGCCAAAGGTAGTTATCAGAATTGTTTTGCTCCCAGTACTGTCTCCCGACCTGACATCCCAACAAAAGAAAATAAAACTTTTCTAGATCTTCTCATTCATGAAGAGGGAAATAAAACTATTTTCTTCATTTAAACTACTGTTGCAAGCAACTGCTACGAACTGCTATGAACTATACCATACCCAGAGCTCTTTGTTTTTTATTTTTTTTTACTGCAGATTCAATACGGCATTCATTATGCCAGTATACACTGAAGAGTGATAAGGGTTGGACCTCCTAACAGTTTGCACCTGGAGTGGCAACCCCCTTTGTCCCACTGTACCTACACTACGGGGCAGTTATAAACAAAAAACGTTAAATGTATAACAATTTTAACATATTTCTAGTAGACATAGTATTTCACAGCAAAAATGAACACAGTAAGTCGAACCTATTTCATCATTTCTGTATATTTTGCACACATTACATATTCTTCAGTAAAGTAACAGTTTTTAAGAAATATGTATAGATCATATCTCAAACTTCTTTTATGCAGCAGTTATATTTTGAAGGCCACTGATATATGTTTTGGTCTTTGAGCCTGTAATCCTAACATGAGTCTTTAAAACATTGATATCTATTCATTTATGATAGTTTTTTATTAAAAGCAGCAGCACAAGTAATATTTTTGTCCTCTTACAATATGCTTCAGCAAACTGGTGTACTGCCTTTGAGAAGGCTTTTATCCACATAAAGCCAGAGTAAATAAATATAGGTCTGATTACATGTTTCTTGCATCATTAGAGTGAGCTGTTTTATTTTTTATTATTTTTATGGCTAAAGATGGGTAGTAGCAATCGTTTAGAAGCTTAAAGTTGTTGATTTTAATAAGAAGTGAGCTTTGCTGTTAAAGGCACCCATTTGACTTTTACTTTTTAAGATTCAGTGATGTTCTTTGGCAGGCACAAATAAGATAATTGCTTTTTGAGACTGTTCAATATGGGATGATTTATTACACTAAAGGGAAGTTAATCTCATGATCAAAAGTTGATCTCTGAGGACTCCCTTTTATTTGACTATGTAAAGGCCACATGTGTATGCTTACATTGCTGGCAGCTTTTCTAATTGAGTCTACCATTCTGACTACTGCTTCTGGGTTAAAAAAACATTTTTTGGGATGATTCATTGCAGTTGTCTAAAATTAGCTGTCTTCTAGAGCCTTTCTTCAGTTCATTTGTTCCACGTTAACCTGATATGTCTGACATGCCCCTTTGGGCCACAGCCCCAAACAGTAAAATTCCTAGTTGTTTGTCTTTTCGGCTTTTCCCGGTAAGGGGTCCCCACAGCGGAACTCCAGTCTGCTAATGATTGGCAGTAGATTTTTATGGTGTCGAGTTGCCAGCCTGACGCCCAACCTTCCGCGAAGGCACGTCCATTCACGCATGTCTTTCGGAGGCCACTCGACCGAGGGGAGGACATGGAGACTCCACACAGAAGGCACTCTCCGCACACTAGCTGAGAATCAAACGGGAGAACCTCTTGCTGTGAGGCAACAACGCAACCGCTGTACCACCGCGGCTTAGTGAAATTCCTAGTATTCAAGGAAAATGTGCAGAGGAGATGATATCTTTGTATGACACCATTCTGACAGCTACAGAGAACTTTATAACTGTTTGAATAGTACCATGCCATGATACTCTATAGATTAGATTGTAGTACAAGGAGAGAAGTCATTGGTTCAGTTGTTAAGACGTAGTAGAGTGTAAATAAAATTGTTTTTGACTAATGAGCAATGTTAAATCAAAGATAGGACTAAGAAGGAATAGAGTAGCTGATTGTGATACTTGGATTTGCATGCTTACCAATGGCAAGTTATTTAATACTGAATGTAAGCACTGATTGACATGAGGCTGCTCTATTAGTATTATATAAACATAAAGGTACACATGGATTGCTTGATAGCACTTTTATTGTGTACAGAATGGTCGAAACAAAATGAGCTAAACAACTTTCAGTGAACTTTGGAGGTATTTTTTTGCAGGGGTGCAAGCTCCCTTGCACCCCCCCCATATGGGGGGGCACCTTGATCCCCAGAATTTTAAATATACCTATGCATACTGAACTATGTTGTACACAAGGAGCCCATTTCCAAAAGACTTGTTCTCAGTATAAGTAGCCACTTACACTAAGAGCAGGTCTTTTGGCGTCCCCCCCCCCCCCCAGAGTAAGCCTGTTTATAGATGGGCCTTACACTAAAGTAAGTCACTACATTGCGAACAAGTCTTTCATAATCAGGGCCAACTTACACTGAGAGCAATCTGGCTGAGGATGTTCAAACAAAGAAAGTGAGTACTTTTAAAGTCCTTCTTTACATTGAGATTACAAATCTAAATTTTTTCTCAAAGATGTGAACTCAAGGTCAGATATACTGGAGTTCACCTCTGTTCATTGCTATCGGGTGATACCTTAATATTTCTTTACAACTGCTTAAAAGCAATATTAGTAGAAAAAAATTACATTGGAGCAATAGCTTCAAAGGGAACAGTGCTGTTGAGAGGTTATATCGCTTGCTGGAGTGGGTGATATGCCCTCAACTGATGCCCATTGCTGGCTGAACCCTGGATATGCAACTGGACATGCTCAGAGAGAGAGAGGGATGAAAAAAGCAAAAAACTAACCACCATACCTCTCAACTGTATAGATGTTCGCAGAATGTCCAAATTTTTGCCTCATATTTTTGGTGTGTTCCTCCTAAAATCTGTTCCTTTTTGGCAAATAGCTGAGTATTGAAGTCATTAACTAATGGCAAACATTTGAGTTCAATACTCCTCATCCTTTAGAAAATTCATGCTAATGTAAAACCTATTATTCTATCAACTTTCTATGAGCAATATTTAAAATCTGTCCCTGTTTGTCCCCCCCATCATTTTAGACTTTGTCCAGATTTTTTAAGAGGTTGAGAGGTATGCTAACCACCCTAGTGGCTGCTTAAATGATGGTACCTCAGTTGGCTGTCACTTTTGTGTATGGGTAATGAATGGGCCATTTGACTGAGAGAGAGGGCCTAATGACATACCTCTCAAGTGTCCCTAATTTGGCCCCATATTTTGCTCCATTCCTAAAATTGCATTTTTTTTTCAGAACAAGTGATGGATTGCAGTTAGTAGATAATAATCCTCATCAGTAAATACTAATAATTAAAGTTGTGGACTTCCTTTACTTCAGAATATACAAAGAAATCCATTTAATCTTTTTTAGTTAATAGTACCAGTATTTAATGAAAATTCTGTCATCACTTGCAGTTTAACTCAATTGCAAGGGTTATTTTCTCCCTATAATATGTTTTTTGTACTTTATAAAACTTTAATTTACTTTCCTTGGAATTAAATCCCCCCTACCGTTTTTTGTAAGCATCACCTATCACATGCTTTGACAGAGGACTTTGTCTCCACCTGGATGTCATACCACTGACACAGGGATAGCTGTAGTTATTTCCTGTCAGATGCTGCCCACAAGCTGATGTCAGCAAGTGCTAGAGACTGTCTAGACTAATGTGATCCTATTGCCTACTGTCAGGCAGATTTTAGTTTGAAAGTTCATTCAGCTTTCTTTGGCTTGAGGGGGAGGGTTGGCTCCAGTGCAAGAAATTCCCTCTCTGTTCTTTTATTTACAGCCTTTTGCTGACAGGGGACGTCTGTCACATGAGGTTATGTGAAGTGTCAGTTACAGATTGTATTTTTTTAAACAAAGTGGTTCATTCTTTTACTTCACAAATAAATGCAGTTGTGTGTTTTCTGTTACAACTGTTCTGAATTGCTGCTGATGGAATACATTATGTATGATCTGCAGGAGTGTTGTTCACTTGTGCAACTGCTAATTGAGGTGCTTTTGACATAATGTCCTTTTCACTTTGTTTTCATGGTGGGTACCCTTACTAAGTTTGTTGCCCTGGAAAGGGGCAGAACAATGATGGAAGATGTCCTTAAATGGGTAGTACAGGAAACATTACTGCTGACTGAGGAATAATCAGAATGTTAAAAAAAAAAAAAAAAAAACTCACAGTAAAACTAACTGAAGAAGAGAATGCTGGCGATATTTTGATGTAGAATTGCAGAACAGTGCTGTATTTTAATGGAAAAAGACAGAGAGTCAGTTATAAAAGCGAAATACCTTTGCCATATTCAGGCAAAATATCACATAGTTTACCATTGCAGGCACTGGGGAATAGCATTATCATCTTCATGTCCCTCCTTTCCTGTAGCTGTGATCACTCTCGTGTGATTCAGCAAGATTTCAGTTATAGTTTTGACACCTCAGGAAGAGAGAGAGAGTGTGTGTGTGTGTGTGTGTGTGTGTGTGTGTGTGTGTGTGTGTGTGTGTGTGTGTGTGTGGGGGTGGGTGTTGGGGGGTCTGTCAGTAGGTAAAAGCTTTTAACTCTCAAAAAAAGCCTGCTGTTTAGCAACTTTCATGGGCTAGAGCACTGTAAATGCTAAGAATAGCAGAAAACAGGCTCTGAGAGAAACACAAGGGTCTATGTATAAAATTACTGGGGCTTGCAGTCCTGGCATTGTCTTTCAGTGCAATGCCAAAACAACACAACTTCCTTACAAGTCTAGCATGACTCGTTCAAACTGAAGTTTAAATGGCTTCTGGAAAAAATAAACAAATGCAAGAAAACTAAATAATGTTGATATAGCAGGCCTCATGATTGCCATTTTGTGGAAAAACATTAAGATTTCGTAAGGAGGAGTATTTTTTTTGTGCATTGAATTAGTTCAGAAAACAAAGATACAGTGAAGTAGCATTTTTTTTAGTTCTAAGGTGGAGTTTTAATTTAAAAAGTATCCCAGTTGTTAGAGCAACAGCTACAGTTTAAGTGCAGGCAGTTAATATTGCACAGAATTTTGAAGACTGATCACAAATGCCTCATCAGATATGACAGTTTGGAGAGAGAACTAAATTATTAAGCTTCCCCAGTCTGACTGTGCTGATATCACTGTTCTCTTCCCACGTCCCCTGAGCCCAGAAAAAAATTAAAAATATAATTGGCTGAGTTATTGACCAATCAATGTTCCTATGTCCCTTCCTTTATAAGCAAGAAATTTAAAAGACAATACTGTCGAGCTGCTGACTGGCTTCAAAGCACACACACATTTAAAAATTAATAAAATTGATACATTTTTTATCAGTTTTTATAAAAATTTTATTAATTGTTGGTGAGTGGTGAAATCAGGACATTTAACATCTAAGACTTTCTTCTGGCCCAATATCAGGACTGTTCCACAGGAATCAGAATAGGTGGCAACTCTTAACAGCTGCCTTAATTGTCTATTGAGCAAAAGGGGTTCAGTCTCCCAAGGATAGACTGGGAAAATAAGCATGCTAACAACAATCACTGTAAACTATTATTGGACATCATTAATTTGAATCATTTAAAGCATATTATTCATTGTCTAACCAGGGATAATAACAATCTTGGTATTGTAACAAATGTTGCCTCTAGTTTTTCCTCCGTCTACTAAACACTGATGCCGGTACTGTCAGATTTAATTTAAAAACTAGTACCTACAAATTTGGAAATGTTCCTCACTCTTGACAGTGGTATATGTAGATATACACAGATAACACTTGCTCCTCCCTAATACAGGGAGGAATGTACAAATAACCCATATCTGGATGACCTCTTCAGGCTCCCTCTCTAAATCCAGGCGTTTGCAGGATCTGCACTTCACTATGCTTCATCTGCGCAGTCTGGAATTGACAATCTCAAGAAGGCAAGCCTGACACTTTCTCAAGACCACAATTTTCTAGGCTGCAAAATCCAAGCCTTCCAATGTGGGCTTTTTTTCCTTTTCTCAAAGTTATGTCTCTGACAACTGCTTCCCCTTTTTCTCATTCCTGCAAGGGAATTTCTCAGAGTCCTAATGTCCATGGCAGCTACCATTCCCGTGCTTTCCTTTGACAGGCTTTATATGATGAAACTTAAAGTGGTCCCTAAAGACAGTTTGGCTCCAGCATTGTCACCCTCTGGAATTTCCAGTTCCCTTACTTCCTTGTCTCAAACTTGAATTTCACTGCTGGATTCAGCAGGTCTCAATTTGTGACTTCCTTTTCAGATTCCTACCCCTCCTCAGTAGCTATTCACAGACTCTTCCAATATGGGATGGGAAGCCTCTTTCAACAATTTGGTGGCTCAGGGTCTGTAGCCCCTTCATCAGAGGTCAGACTACATCAACATAAAAGAAATGAGTGTGCTTATTCTTGCTGTTCAATCTTCCATTCTCTGTGGTCTCCAGGAACTTTAAAGATCTTTACAGACAACATCACAGTCATATGGTACATCAAAAAAGGGGAGCACAAGATCTTATCTTCTTAGCCAGCTCGCAGGCCTGAAGCGCTAATAGGTAATCTGCCATCGGGTAATCCTTTAAGTGGTCTACATCCATTTAGCACAAAACTTTGTGGCAGACTCCCTGAGCAGGTCCAGAGCACAGCCACCCAAATGGATGCTTACAGAGAGGTGTTTCTGGACATAATGCATTGGTTGGGTATGTCTCAAGTGGATCTTTTTGCTTTCCCTTTGAACAGGCAACTTCCTTGCTTCTGGTCCCAAGTCCTCTCTCTTGGAAGGTGGACACCATGTCCCTTTCTTGAAAGAGAATTTTCATACATGCTTATCCTCCTCAAACTGTACTTCTCAGAGTCCTGCACAAGGTCACGAAGGACTTCCCAAGAATCTTGTTGGTGACCCACCCCCTTTTGACCCAGACAGCACTGGTTCCCCCTTCTCTTTCATCTGGCCAGGGACAGTCAACACTGTCTCTGACTCACCTGCACTTGTCTACTCTTCAAATGATATCTTGGGTGAGAGGATTTTGATCCCATTTAGACACCACTATTCTGAGGATGTGCTTAGGGATCTACAGGAGGCCAGGAAACCCACTACCAAAAAATCCTATATGATTAAATGGAAAATATTTTTTGCTCGTGTTTCAAGCATTTCCAGGATCCCTTCTCAGTAGGGGTCCCTTTGGTCCTTTCTTACTTGTGTGAACTGCTCCATGCTGGCTTAGCATATTCTTCTGTTAAAGCACCCTTGTTAGCAATCTGTGCTTGTCTGCCCTTAAACCCACCTTTGTCCTCATATTTTGACGTTGGACAATTCTTTTAAGGTGTCCTTCATATTGGGCCTCCAAGAAAACCTATTCCCCTCCCCCTGGGACCTTAATTTTGTCCTTGGCAAGCTGACTCAGGCTCCTTTTAAGCCTGCCTCCTCTGTTTCTTTGCAGCACTGCACCTGGAAGGCTGTTTTGTTGGTTGCTGTTACTTCAGCCAAGAGAGTTTTTGAACTTCAGGCTGTGATGACGATTCCTCCCCTTTATGATTTTTTGTAAGTACAAGGGTGTCTTTGTGTACTAATCCTTCTTTTATGCCTAAGGTGGTCAGTGAGTTGTCTCTTAGTCTAGTGTCTCCTTTTTTCCTTCTTTGCAATCTGAGAAGGTTCTTCACACCTTGGATATACAGAGACAGCTCAGATATTTGGATAAGACTAAAGCTATGAGCAGCTTTTAGTTTCTTTTCATACCAGGACATTGGGTTTGGCAGTTTCTAAGCAAACTCTGTCTTCCTGGATTTATAAAGCCATTTCTTTTTGTTATCCTTTTCACGAAAAACAGTTTTCTACTTCAGTTCAAGCTCATTCTACAAGAGTGGTTGCCTCTTCAGGAGCTTTTTTCAAAGGTTTTGATACTAGAGCAGTCCTGGAAGATGCCATTTAACACTTTACATTACAAGTTGGATGTAATTTCTAGAGCCAGGGCTATCTTTCACGAGTTTGTGGAGGGATGCTATGTGCCTTCTTCCTCCTCCCATTCTTTTCAGTAGGTTTGGTAATCTCTCACACGTTATGAATACTGCAACAGTGAAAAGGACATGGTACAGTTGTTTTTGCTTAGAGCCTACTTACGATCACAAAACTTGCAGTATGTGTTGGGCTTTTGACCCTAAGACTTTACAAAGTCATCTTTCTTCTCTTGCTATTTACTTGGAAAATCAGCGTCTGAAACTTTTAGCAAAAGACACTATAGCGGGAACTTCTAGGCCTGATGTTGAGTCTTCACTGAAGAAAAAGGTCAAAAACCGAGGTTGGACTCTTCCGTTATACCTCCTACATCATATGTTTCTCTCCAGGCTGAAGAAGGCCTGGAGGTTCAGCCAGTTTGAGGGTTAGATTCCTTGACTGGAGCCATTTCAGAGGCTGCTATGGATCCAGCAACAGGTACAACCTCTGAGGCATTGCAGATAACATGTTCATGTCAGATGGTCAGGGGAACCAAGACTACTTATTACAAAAGTCTAGGGCGGTTCCACAAATTCTGGTGAGGGAGTAGCTTCTGATGACTTTTATTGAAAGTAAGCCGACATCAGGTCCTTCCACATTTCATAAGGTGGACGTCCATGTAAAAAAAGAAGAAAAAAACAAAGCATGTTTCTTCACCCATGGACCCTTAAAGTGAGTGGCAGAACTTTACTCAGGACTTATTCAGTGCCCTTATGGCTTTAAAGCCTCTTTTGGGTGTCTCTGTCCTTGCTCCTGTTTGGACATCTTCCCCTCAAAAGGGAGTTGGGGATCAGAATTCTTCTGATGATGAGATTTCTTCAGATGACAAATTCTTGGCCTATTCCACCCAGATTCCTTCCCCTCTAGAGTATGCATCTCCTGAAGAGGAATCTACTAGTCTGGAATCTCGTACTGAAGAGATTACTTTTGGAGATACAGTTGCTAAGATGAGAAAGTATTTTAAGTGGGATTGCTCCCAAGTTACTGATGTGCAAAAGAGATATTATGAGCTCCTACAAATAGTCTCCTTTACCATTTGCTGTTCCTCCAGGTATTTTTGCTTTACTGGATGCTTTCTCTTCAGCATCTCAGGTTCTGGATTCTCAGCCCCCTGCTCCTAAGTAGCGTGACCATTTTTACAAAGGTGCCTGAAGGTTGCGAATGTCTTTACCAATGTCCATCTACTGACCCTCCAGTGATTTCTGTGGCTTCAGATAAGCCTTCTAGATTACTGCCCACCGCTAAACTTCTTCCCTCAGAAAAGGAAAGCAGGACTATGGAAAGACTTGGAAAGAAGGCCTATACTTCTGCCACCCTTGCTTTTTGTGCTATTAATTACCAAACTTAAATGACAAGATATATTTTGGCTCTCCCTTCCCAGGCTACTCAAGCTATTTCGGACCTTCCAGATTCTCAGGGGAAAACTTCAGCTTTGTCTTTGCTATGGGCTTCCTCTCAGGTAGCTTGCCATTCTATCAAGTGCAGCAATGATGCAGCAGAATTTTCATCTAAGGTTGCTGCCTCAGCATCTGTACTTAGGAGGTATTCTTGAATATGGCTTCAACCTCTGCCATTTGAAAGATACTTCTATTGTGTAACAATGGTTTGTTTGGTGTTGCTACTGCTGATGTAAGTCCTTGCAGGAGAAAGGCAAGGAGTTACAGGACTTAAAACATTTTGGCTTCACCTGTGCCTAAGTTCCAAAGGAATCAACCTTCCAAACCAGCTTTTGTTTGAAGACATGCCTGTCCTCCCCCTAAAAGTAAGTAAACAGGTAGGAGGGCTCCTCCGCATAAGACTACTGGTCAGAAACAGCTCTTTCCTGATAATCCAGGTAGTATCTGACTATCACATTTATCACAGCCTCATTCTTCTTTCCCTTCATCTTTCTCTGTCTGTTCCACTTTGGGCTAACATAACACAAGACTCATGTTTTTTTTTTTCCATAATTCAGCAAGGGTGTTTCATGGTTTGGAAATCCCATCCTTCCTTCATGGGCATTCCTCAGCTGCCTTGGAAACAACTACGTTGATTCCAAGAGGTACTTCAAAAACTGTTATATCGGGGAACTGTTCAACAGGTTCCATAGGATCAAAAGGGGAAAAGGGTTTTACTCAAGAATGTTTCTAGTGCCTAGAAAGGAGAGTCCTTAGAGACCCATTCTGGATCTTTCACACCTAAATACCTTTCTGAAAATTTCTTCCTTTTACATGTTGTATCTTCAAACCTTGTTCCCTTTATTTCTTCTTCAGACTTTCATGGCTTCTCTGGATATCGAGGATGCCTACCTTCACATTCTTATTCGTCCCCTTTTCACGAAATGTTTACATTTCTCTGTTGCTTCCTGGCATTTTCAGATCTCTGGTTTGCCCTTTGACCTCTCTACTGCCCTAAGGGTCTTCACCAAATGCCTACCTCCTATTGTGATTGCTTTTTGCAGACTTCAAGGCATCCAAGTATTTCCTTACATGGATGATCTCCTCTTTCAAGCATGCTCACCAGAGATTTTACAGCAAAATCTTCACTTTGCCATTACTCTTTTGCAAAGTCTGGGGTTCACAATAAACTTCAAAAAGTATTCTCTAACGTCTTCTCAAGATCGTGTTTTCCTAGGGTGCAGGATTCAGACAGTACCTTTGCTGACATCCCTGCCTCCACCCAAGGCCTCGACTTTTGTTTCCGCCTTTCAAACTCTTCTTCCTCTGACCTCTGTCACAGTCAGAGAGTTTCTGAGACTTCTGGGATTTATGCCATCCAGCATCCCTATGTTACCGCTAGCCAAACTCCACATGAGGACATTTGATTAGTTCCTGAAATCAGTCTGGCAATAACATGTGTATCCCCTAGAATTTACATTTCCTCTTCTTCCCTGTCTAAAGAGAGAACTTCATTTGTGGATTCAGCAGTTGTCTCTGAACTCAAGCCTTCCCTTCCATCCACCTCTTCCATCTCAGGAACTATCCACAGATACCTCAGAGCTAGGGTCAGGAGCAGTTTCTGGGACAATAAAAGTGCTGGGGGGGGGGGTCTGGTCTCCTGTTCGGAAGAAGGCGCGCATCAACATCAAAGAGATGTGAATGCTTCTGATGGCACTTCAGGCCTTCCATCCTCTTTTCTCACCAGGGCCTCTCAAAGTGTTTACAAACAACACCACAGTCCTGTGGTATGCAAACAATTGGGAGGGTTGGGTACAAAATCTTGCCTTCTGTGCAGGTTTGCATTCATGGTATGGGAGCTTGGGGTTCAGTATCATGCAACTCTTCAGGTGGTTTATATTCTCAGGTCAAAACTTTGTTGCAGACACTCTGAGCAGGTCCTTGATTCAATCCCACAAATGGATGCATCACAGAGATCTGCTTTTGGGCATTGTCCACAAGTGGGGTACTCCTCAAATAGATATATTTGCCTCCCTCTGAAATGACAGTTTTGGGCCAGAGTCCCAGGTCCTGTGGTTTGGAAGGTGGACGCTCTCTCATTTTCTTGGAAGGGGATGTTTCGTTATGTATTCCCCCTTCCTCTCATTCTAAAAGTTCTATTCAAGATTCAACAGGACAAAATCTTGCTGGTGGCTCCCTTTTGACCAAGACAGCATTGGTTCTCTCCTTTTCTGCATTTAGCCAAGGGCAGTTATCACAAGTTACCTCACAGGGTGGACCTACTCACACAAGACAAAGGATCCTTATTCCTTCCCCACCTGTCCACTCTTCAGCTGACTATGTGGGGTGATAGGATTCTGATTCCTTACAGACACCTTTTGTCTGAGGACGTGCTTAGGGTTCTGCAGGAGGCGAGGAAACCCAATACTAGGAAATATTCATACCCAAATGGAAGAGGTTTCCTGCCTGGTGTCTTTCACTTAACCTGGACCTACTTTCAGTGGATGTTCCTGTGGTTCTCTCCTACTTGTGTGACTTGCTCAATGCCTGGTTGGGTTACTCCTCTGTTAAGTCCCACCTATTGGCTATCTCTTCTTGTCTGCATTTAACTCCTCCTTTAGCTTCTAAGATTGAGGCAAAACAATTTCTAAAAGGTGTCCTTCATATCAGACCTCCAAGGAAGCCCATTCCTTCTCCCTGGAATCTTAATTTTGTTTTGGAAAAATTGACTCTGGCTGTTTTTGAGCCTGCGGCTTCAGCTTCCTTGCAACACTGTTCATGATGGACTGTTTTGTTGTTAGCTCTTACTTCAGCCAGACATGTGTCTGAGCTTTAAGACTTTATGATTTGTCATTTTTTGTTTTTTCATAAAGATAGGGTGTCCTTGCATACGAATCCTTCTTTTATGCCCAAGGTGGTGAATGAGTTGTCACTTAATCTACTCATTTGCTTACTTTTTTCACTTCTCCACAATCTGTTATCAAGAAGGTATTACACACCTTGGATGTGCATAGACAACTCAAATTTTATTTTGGTAAGACTAAGGTTATCAGGAAATCTGATCAGCTTTTGGTTTCTTTTTAATCTCAAGTCTTTGGGTCTGGCTGTTTCCAAGCAGCTAATTTCTCATTGGATTTCTAAAGCTATTTCATTTCATAGGTTGGTACTAGGCTATCGGCCCTTGGGCCTATACAAGCCTAGCCATAAAATTCCCTGGCTATTTCTTCCCACAATATTTACTTCCCTGGAACCTTGTCTAGCAGGGTGACTGACGTGATCCCCGGGGTGAATATCCTATCTCCCATCCAATCGTCAAGGTTCCTTTTGAAGAGGTCCAAAGAGGCATTCTGCCTGACATGTATGGGCAGTCTATTCCAGAGTCTGGGGAGTCTCTGGGTCAGGAACCTATCCCTCCAGCATGTTTTGTTCATTGTGATGACAAGGTTTAGATCCCAGGAGTGTGTAGCTCTGAGGGATTGGGATTTCTTTAAGTGTGGCATGTCCAACAGCTCTGGGTTTGACATGGCCATGTATGTTAAGCAGAGGTTGCCTCTGAGTAGATGATATGTGACAGAGTATAGCTGGAGTTTTTTTAGATGGTCAGCATAGGGCATCTGCTTTAGGCCTGTGATTCTTTTAGTGAGGTATTTCTGCGGCCTTTCCAGTTATTGCAGATGTCTTGAGAGGTGCATACCAAACTGGGCATTGTATTCTATAATGGGTCTAATGAGGAATGAGTACAGTGGGACAATGACCTCCTTTTTTCTGGATGAAAAGCCCTTCGTGATGAGGTGTGCCACATAGAAGGATTTCCTGACTGTTGTGGCAATGTGGTTATTGAAGGTGAGACGACTGTCCACCTGTGTCCCTAAGTCTCTTATCACACTTTGTGTTTAGTGTACTGCCACCTATGTGGTAATTCATGGGTAAATGTTTTTTTCCCAAAGGGGGGATAACTATACATTTCTTGGCATTGAGCTTGAGCCCATAGCGCTGGCACCATGCATCTGTTTCTGTAAGGCCCTTGTGTAGAATATCCACATCATTTGGGGATTCAATAATGGCTCCCAGTTTGCAGTCATCTGTGAACTTTGTTAGCCAGAGTCCTTTAATGTTGGCCTGTACTTCAGAGAAGTAGATGCCAAACAACAGCGGTCCCAGAATTGAACCCTGAGGTACTCCACTTGTCACTTGTCTGGAGCTGGATTTTGGAGTCAGCTCGTTTTACATTTTGGGTTCTGTCAGTAAGCCAGTTGGCAACACATCGAGTGATGTAGGGATTAATACCCAGCTTAGTAAGTTTATCTATGATTCCAGAGTGGGGGATAGTGTTGAAGGCCTTGGCAAGGTCCAGATAGGCTGTGTGGACCGCCTTAGCCTCATCCACAGCTTTGGAGACTGATTCGAAGACTTCAATCAGGTTCAGGAGACAAGATTGGCCCTTCACAAACTCAAACTGGTTGTGGTCCAGTGTTTGAAGGTTTTGTTAAGTTTCTCACGGAAAAGGCCCTGCCTTCTGTTAAGGCTTATTCCACTAGGCTGTGGCTTCTTCTGGTGTTTTTTCAATGTTTGGACACTAATTCCATTCTTGAGGCAGCTACTGCATAGTTTCACCAAACACTACACATTGGATGGAAGTGCCAGAGCTAGAGCTGGTTTTCTAGTGCTATCCATCATGGCCTTCTAGAGAACTCTGCTGGTCCTTCCTCCTTCCAAGCTTCTCCCTGAGCACTCTCCCTCATGTTAGGAAAACTACAAAAGTAGAGTAGAAGGACATAGCATAGTTGTGTAAAATCTTACCATAACAATAGATGTCCTTATCTTTACTCTTGCAGTATTCAGTCCCTCCCTCCTATCCCCTGGTATTTTTGTGCTTTCTGGATGGACTGTTTGCCTCTTATTTTTACTTTAGGCTGGCATTCCAGCTGGGGCATTCGGGTCTGGAAGTTGCTTTTATGCCCTATGTATGCGAGGAGCATACTTACAACCTGTGGCGTAAAAGGCTTTGGTATACTGTCTAGATGTCGGTCCACTGTTAGGAATACTGCAGCAATGAAGAGAAGGACGTCTATTGTTATGGCAAGACTTTACACAACTATACTTTCCCTAGACAAATGCTGGTATGCTTTTTGAAATATGCTGCTAAACAATCTTAAAAAATATATGGGTTTTGGGGAAATGGAGTTCCTTTGAGGGTAACAAGGTTTTTGTGGAACAAGATTATTCTGTAGTCACCAGAGATCGAAGGGCAAAATATAGGCCAACCATCAAAATCTAAAGAGCTAAAAGCTGAAAGTTAAAAAATCTTGTATCTGAATGAAGTAATATTGTGAGGAGGTTCAGTTACGTTTACTGTGGCAGATCGTGCACTGACCACACTGAAGCAATCCACAGCAGTGGCAACCCAGAAAGAATATATATATATATATATATATATATATATATATATCTGTATATCTATATATAAGAAAGCCGTGGTGGTACAGCGGTAGCATTGTTGCCTCACAGCAAGAGGTTCTCCTACTCGATTCTCGGCCGGAGTGCCTTCTGTGTGTAGTCTGCATGTCCTCCCCACGGTCGAGTGGCCTCCAAAAGACATGCGTGAAATAGGCGTGCCTTCGCTGAAGGTTGGGTGTCGGGCTGGCAACTTGGCACCATAAAAATCGACTTCCAATCATTAGCGGACCGGAGTTCCGCTGTGGCGACCCCTAACCAGGAAAAGCCGAAAAGACAAATATATATATATATATATATATATATATATATATATATATATATATATATATATATATATATATTTCCCCTTTATAATCTCAAAATACTGAAATCTCGAATTTCAGTATCTTGAAACCATAAAGGTGTATCCACAAAACACTGACAGCCCAAAACCACGAAATTTGAAATACCGAACACACAGCATACACCACACATATACCACAATAGCCACAGTACAAAACAAAAAAACATAACACCACACATCTATAAAGCTGCACCTCCCCATCCCCTCACTTATATATACTAACTCTGAGATCGCACAAACAGAAACAGAAAGTAAGCTTACAACCGGACATTCTAGAGTCCCTCACACGCGTGCACACACACACTACACATATAGAAACACCCACACATCCAACGCTTACACTGAGTTTCACCTACCTACCCTAACCCACACGTACAACTTACAGACACACTCACATACACTCAAACTCCCACCCAAAACCCTTACAAAACACTCACTCACCTTAAATTCCACCTAAATCCACACATGACACCATACACCATCCACAAAAGACACTGCACGTAACGTAGCATAAAGCCATAACCATGAAATCAAGATGTTCGAATTCGCAATTATGCACTTTCGCTGTTTTAAAAATTCGCCTTTATGGTCTCGATACTGAAATATGAGATTTCAGTATTTCGCGATTATAAATGGTGAAAAAGATTTGGGACAGACAGGAAGAAGGTAAGAGGAAACGAGGATGTCCAGCAAAGAAGTGGATGGATTGTGTGAAAGAAGATCTGTGACAGTCGGGCATTAGTGTTGAAGGTAGAATTGTGGCACTGAATTGAGAGAAATGGTGACAGTTAACACTATACCCCGACTCCATGCAGAAAATGAAAAAAAGGGGGATGATGTTGATGAGATATATTATTGGACATAAGCTAACAGTCAAACAGTCAACATTTATCTCCCACCAGGACCACCACCTTAAAGTATTAACTAATTTAGTCAGAGAGTGGGTCCCAAACTATGAAGATTTGGTGAGTTAGGGAGGTAATTGGAATTTGACAGTTTTGATTAATGCAGTATCTTTACGTATGGATAAAGTATTTGCTAGGTACATATGTATTTTGGGATGATAGATATGCATCATTACAGATAACCACTATACTTTGTTCTTTCATGACCAGAATTTTATTAGAACTCAAGGTTGCCCCATTAGTCCTTTCTGATCCTGCACCTGTCTGGGTACACTTTAAAATTAATAAGACTTGTTGCCTTAAAACATTCGAGGGTCAACATATTGATATGTAAAGAATAGTCTTTTAAAAGATTACTTATTTGAAGACTGCAGCTAACTAGTCAGGGTTCATCAACAGTACAGATTATAATCGAGTTTCTGTTGACTGGGATGCCTTTAAGCTTTTGATGGATGGGTCCATTATATCATTTATGGACACAGTATGGGCCAGTTATAAGGTAAAGTTAGACGGTATTCGGAAAGATTTATTAGTAGTGCAAACCTTGGCAGTTTGTGGTGACCCTGCATTGATAGGATGCAGAGGATTAAAGAGAAATTAAATATCTGACTTATAAGGCAGAGATGGCACAAAGGGGCTTTTAAGCTATGGGTATTCAAATTTACTCCTGCCAATAATAAATATTTGGCCATGCAACTGCAAAAGCAAAAAGCGGACAGATTTGTCCAGCAGGTGAAAGACCTTTATTCACTTCATATGGTTAAAACTCTGCAAGATATTATGGCATTTTGTAATCGTTATGACTCTAGGTTATACTCAAACTCTGAGGATGCAGTTTCACCTATTAATAATTTCAGGACATTTTTGAATTATTTGTAACTTCCACCTTTTTGCTAAGAAATGAGAAAAATTACCTATCTCCATAGCAACATCTGAGGTTACCGACTGTCTAAGTTCATTATTTAATGGGAAAACATCAGGCCAAGATGGTATCCCAGTGGAAATTTATGAGAGATATGGAACAGAATTTGGCCAGATTGCTAGTGTTAGCTTTTAAGGTTGTAGAATATGAATCCCCTCTAGCTATCTGGAAATAAGTGATTATAGATAGTCCACTGTAAGCATGGGAAATATGCTTTTCTTCCCTTCTCTAACAGACCAGTATGCGCAATAAATCATGACTACAAGGTGTTTATGACATTACTGACTAAAAGGGTTACCAAAATCGTGACAAGACTAATATATCCTGACTAGACAGGATTCATTAGTGTGAGGACCACTTTTGATTACCTTATCAGAGTGATCATATACATCAGTCCCTGGAAAGTCACTTCTGCTAATGAGTCTATACTTAGAGAGGGCGTTTGTTAGAGTAAGGGAGTTTTTTTTCTGGGAAGTTGTGTTAAGGGACTCAATTTTGGTAAAATGTAGATCATGGCCCTGACCGATAGCATAGAGGTTAAGGTGCAGGATTACCAAATGGTAGACCTATGTTCAAAACCTAGTTGCTCCGCAGCAGTGTATGTGTGAGGAATAAAGGCCTGGCAATCTGCTTCCATAATATGCCATGAGAACCCTATGGGACCTACCCATAGAGTTGCCATGAGATGATTTTTACTTGAGTGCATCTATTTTTTTTACTTAACTAATAGATCATGGGAGTGTATACATAAGTTGGTGCATTACACTGATGATTTACTAGTCTTTCTGATAAAGCCAGAAGAAGAGCAACTGCCTTTTTGTTTAATGAGCTGAGAGCCTTCGGATTCCATTCTGGTTCTTTAGGTTATATGGGCAGAACTAAAGATGCAATGTTGTCTTATCTCACCTTCATTCTTAACTGGTTGGGTTCTGAACCAATCCTTGGTTCCGACTTGGCTTTATACAAAAGCTTGAGGTCTTCCACTAGCTCGTGGCTGTAACCCTATCCCATCATGCTCTAGGAGAGCTCCTCAGATCTTGTTTGATGCTAAACAAGATTGGGTGCTTCCATACTGGCTCTTGCTAAGTGGAAATTTCTTTACATGTTTATTGCATAATTGTTATTCTGCTACTCTGCATATAACTTCTAGAGTTTATTAGATACTTTATTTAGTGTTAGAGTGTTCGCTGTGGTTGTTTTTTTGCTTTTGGCCGTTGTTTTTCCTCTAAGCCTTTTCCCTTCCCTATCCTGGATTAAATTTTACTCCCTTAAGTCCATTTTAGTTAGAGAGCTTCTTTGGTTTAATATTATTATTAACAGACTCGTTTAAATTAGAGAGTTTTTTATGAAGGGTGATTCTTTCTTTTCCCCCCTTTATATGACAGCTCATTTAAATTAGAGGGCTGCTGCTGCCCGTTTTAGTTAGAGGGCTCATTTTTCTCCTCTTCTAACTTTAGGCAGCTTCGTTTAAGTTAGAGAACTGCACCCTTTAGGTTCATAGGTTCATAGGTTGGTACTAGGCTATCAGCCCTAGGGCCTATACAAGCCTAGCCATAACAATTCCCTGGCTATTTCTTCCCACATTATTTACTTTCCTGGACCCCTGTCTAGCAGGGCGACTGACGTGATCCCTGGGGTGAATTTCCTTTTTCCCATCCAATCGTCAAGGTTCCTCTTGAAGAGGTCCAAAGAGGCACTCTGCTTTACATGTATGGGCAATCTATTCCAGAGTCTGGGGAGTTTCTGGGTCAGGAACCTATCCCTCCAGCATGTTTTGTTTATTGTGATGACAAGGTTTAGATCCCTGGAGCGTGTAGCTCTGAGGGATTGGGATTTCTTTAAGTGTAGCATGTCCAATAGCTCTGGGTTTGACATAGCCTTGTATGTTAAGCAGAGATCGCCTCTGAGTAGACGATATGCGACAGAGTATAGCTGGAGTTGTTTAAGGCGGTCAGCGTAGGGCATCTGCTTTAGGCCTGTGATTCTTTTAGTGAGGTATTTCTGAGGCCGTTCCAGTTGTTGCAGATGTCTTGAGAGGTACATACCAAATGGGGCGTTGTATTCTATAATGGGTCTAATGAGGGATGAGTACAGTGGGACAATGACCTCCTTTTTTCTGGATGAAAAGCCCTTCGTGATGAGGTGTGCCACATAGAAGGATTTCCTGATTGTTGTGGCGATGTGGTTATCGAAGGTGAGACTACTGTCCACCTGTGTCCCTAAGTCCCTTATCACACTTTCTGTGTTTAGTGTACTGCCACCTATATGGTAATTCATGGATACATGTTTTTTCCCAAAGGGGATAACAATACATTTCTTGGCATTGAGCTTGAGCCCATGGCACTGGCACCAAGCATCTGTTTCTGTAAGGCCCTTTTTTAGAGTATCCACATCATTTGGGGATTCAATAATGGCTCCCAGTTTGCAGTCATCTGCAAACTTTGTTAGCCAGAGTCCCTTAGTGTTGACCTGTACTTCAGAGAAGTAGATGCCAAACAAGAGCGGCCCCAGGACTGAACCCTGAGGTACTCCACTTGTCACTTGTCTGGAGCTGGATTTGGAGTCGGCTACTTTTACAGTGTGGGTTCTATCAGTAAGCCATTTAGCAACCCATTGGGTGACATAGGGATTAATGCCCAACTTAGTAAGTTTATCTATGATTCCAGAGTGGGGGATGGTGTCAAAGGCCTTGGCAAGGTCTAGATAGGCTGTATGGACCACCTTACCCTTGTCCATGGCTCTGGAGACTGATTCAAAGAAGTCAATCAGGTTCAGGAGACAAGATCGGCCCTTCACAAACCCAAACTAGGTGGGGTCCAGTGTTTGAAGGTTGCCAATGTCTTTGTTTATAAGTTCCATGATAATACGCTCCATGGCCTTGCAGATAAGGCTTGTCAGACTGATGGGATGGTAGTTTCCGGGATCCAAGGTGGATCCCCTTGTGGATTGGGATAACTGTAGCTCTGCGCCACTCAGTGGGCATGAAACCTGAGGTGAGGCTATGATTAAACATGACACTTAGGTGAGGTGCCAGTTCATATTGTAGTTCATGTAGTACACAGCCTGGGATGTCATCTGGTCCCATGGATGCTGTATTCTTGGCTTTAGAGAGTGCGTTTTGTACCTGTGTGGCCATTATTACTGGAATTTGGCAATCTTCCAGTATTGAGATGGGCCATTTAGAGGTGAGAGGGGGGTGAAGTTGGCACTGAATCGATCTGCCAGGATATTGGCAATATCCTTCGGATCAGTATATTTAATGCCATTCTGTTTTAGCTCAGAGCAGATCTGAGCATTGCCATTTAGATTCTTGACATAGTTATAGAATGCTTTGTGGTTGTCTTTGGAATCTTTGGCAATTTTATTTTCATAACTAGCTTTGGAGGATTTTATGAGGCATCTCAGTTTCTTACTGAGGCTAGTAAGGGAGTTTTTTGCATCCTGGGATTTTCCTCTTTTCTGTAAAATTTTCTTCCTTTTGTTGTAAAGTTTGTTTATGGCAGGGGACCACCAGATTGGCTTCCTTTTTTTGGATGAGAGCATTTTGGTTCTATTTGGGATGGCATGATTCATGCATGAGTGGATGTGCTCGTACAGTGCCTTAGTGTAGGATTCAGCAGTTGAACTTTCAGTTCCCGTCTGCATGGGTGTCAGGAAGTTTGTCACTTCTGACTTGAGTAGCATGAAGTTGGCTTTGGAGAAGTTTTTTATGGTGGTTTCTGTACTGGGGGGTGGGGGTGGGATGTGGATGTTAAGGGTGATTAGCTTATGGTCAGACCTGACTAACGAGGGGGTGACCATAGGTATGGGACATTGATTTCCCATGTTGGTAATGACCAGGTCTAGGATATTGGAGCCCCTGGTGGGACTATGGATTAGTTGATCCAGGGCGTTGGAATTTATGAATTCCAGCAACCGTTGCGCAAAGGTGTTGGGACATGAGTAGTTTTCCCAGTTAATGGCAGGGTAGTTAAAATCACCCAGTATTAGGGTGTTTGGTTCTATCTTAATATTTTCCAGTATGTTTAGAAAGGTGTAGTGAGAATCTTGGGGTATGGTGGGGGATCTGTAGCAAGCTACAATTTGGATTGCAGTCTTACCTAGTGTTAGTTGCACTTGGAGAATTTCAGACACATTGTGTTGGCCAACTAGCCTGGTGGTGTGAATATCCTTGGTGAATATTGACACTCCTCATTTCTGCTGAGTGTCATTATCTTTTTGTTGTGTTTAAAAAAAATATATATAGTACTAGCCCTACTTTATATTGGTTGTGGTGGTTAGCTGTTGTTGTTGTTATTATATACAAACATGTCTAAGGAACTCAAAGAAGCTAAACCCTCTGGGTACAAAAAATGTGGAAAGTGTAACCAGAAAATGTCACTCACTGATGGTTACACTATTTGTGTATAGTGCCTTGGGACAGTTCATTTACAGGAATCCTGCACCATTTGTCACTCATTCAGCCACAGATTCCTGCTTGAGAGGAAAAACAAGCTTATTTTAAGAGACTTGTTAAAGACTCCCTTCACTGAAGCTCTTGAAGAAGGTCAGGGCACTTCTAAATCAACCAAATCTCCTTCTACTAAGTCAGAGAAGTCAAGAAAGAGGTCATCCTCTTCTAGTGGCCAATCGGAGCCACTCAAAAAATTGGCAAAAGTAACATCTCTGGAGCCAAAGACTGCTGGGCCCGAAAAATCTCCTTCGCCGGCTCCTTCTGTGTCTGTGCCGATAGAGTTTCAGTTACAGAGCCGTTCCCTGGAATTGGAGCCGGTTTCTCCTACCTTGAGATCCCCTTTGCAGAAATCAGCTAGATCTCCTGCTCCCTCCTCTTGGTCCTCCAGGAGCCTTTCTGATGATGATGTGGATGGAGTGGTGCGAAGGCTTTTGAGGACACCGGTGCTTGCCAAACTGTTGTCGGCTCCAACCCTGAGGGATTTGGAGCCGACCATGTCTACCCCTTCACCTTCGATTCCTCTTCCTGTCTGATCTGCGTCTTCGGAGCCAGACTGTCTCAAACTGATTGTAGTGGAACTGCCAGAGGCAAGACCTACCCCAGGGTTTTCACTTCTGATTACCGCTCCAACATCCTGGGTTCCATCTGAACTTGAGGAGTCTAGGAGCCAACACTCTTCAATCAGGTCCAGGGAGGGAAGTCGGGTCGGACAGTTGTCTGATCCGAACTTGCCTTTTGGGGCTTCGGCGCGGGTGAACTCAGCTCGTACATCTGCCACAGAGCTAACCCCCTCAGTTCCGGGGATGCCCTCTGGTTCCTCCGAGCTAGGAGTTTCTTCAGATTGGAGGCGGGGGGCGTTTGAGGTGATAGTGCTGTCTCCACAGACAGGTCCACTCTCAGGTCGAGACATTCTTCTGCCAAAGGCACACATGTCTGCCCCAGTATCCCTGCTTCCACAGAGACGTGGAGACCCCAAGCCTTTGGATGCCCCATTGGGTGAAACCATCTCTTCTGAAACCTCTCCAGAATATCCTTTTGAGGAGGTCCCTTGGAAGACACTATGCAAGAGGAAGCATTTAGACTCCCCAGAGGAGTCCATTACATCAGATACAGATCTCAATGAGTCAGGAGGGCCCCCATGGTTGCCCTCTGAGGATGTCTCCTTTGCAGACATCTTGGAAATACTTAAGCAGAGAGGCAGCTGGAAGCCCATCAATTCTTCTGAGGAGTCTGTATAACTCAAGGCTTTTGGGTCTCACCCTTCCACCACTTGTGTGTCTTTGCCTTTCGATGAACTTATTGACTTAGTTTGTTGAAAGGCGTGGGAGTCTCCAGACTCAGTGGAACCCATTCCTCAGAGGCCAGATAAGTTCATTACTTCACCTACGGATAAGGACTTTCTTACGAAGGGAGTCCCAATAGTTGCTGTGGTGGTGGCGGTGATGGCCACAAAAAAGGAGCTTTCAGAGACGTCCTCTTCTGTCCATCTGCTGAACAAGGAGTCTCATACGATGGACAGGTACAGAAAAAGCACACCTTTTCTTCAGCAACACTTGCACTCGGATCACTGAATTATCTTATCCATTTTACCAGACTTCAAAGAGATCTCCTGAAGGAGCTAGGGGATGCTCTCCAAGGTTCTGTAGCTGAATGGGTATCAGAAAAAGTTTCCTCTCAGCTCTCCACCTTAAATTCAGTAGTCAACTCCTCCATGTGGCTTATCTCTTATGGAGTGGATGAAGCGAGTAGGGCAGCGGGTTCAGGAATTTCTTTAAGGAGACATTCCTGGATGCATTTGTGTGACTTTGAGGAGCCCTGTAAGTTTTTTTTTTTTTATTAACACCCCTTTCGACGTCTCGTCCCTGTTCGGGCCAAAAGTTAGAGATAAACAAAAAGAAGCACTGCAGGGACAGTCAAGATCCAAACACAAATTTAATATAGGGTTCACACAAAATCAAGATACAACACTAACGCTTAACTTTATCACCGCATTTTCATCATATAACTTCAACAGATGTGAGCGTATCAATTATCAAAGAGCTTAAATACATAAAATCACTCCACCCCCAAGAAACATGACCAATCAATTCATTACAAGTTTCACACAATAATAGTGCAACACAAACCTAAAATATACTAAAGAACTACATCAATATAAAAAGCATGTATATAATAATAATAAATAACTTTATAAAAACCAAAAGTGTTTAAAATCAAGATTATTAAATGTACTGCCTAAGAGAGTCACTGACCAGGTGTGAACAAGAAGGGAAGACTCTCTTGGCCATAGGAGTTCATTTTTCCACTCATACCAGACCTTATCCAAAAGGTCAAAAGGGGGGAAAGATGTGGTACCGAAATTCCCAGAGAGCTTTCCTTTACACATGTGGTGATCCTTCCACCAGGGGCAGAGGGGGAAACAGTAATGGAAGACACCTCTCTGGAGGCAGTCTGGGGTTACTTATCTTTGTTCCCAAAAGCCTGGCTAAAAATAATGAAAAACAAGTAGGTACAAAGTATTGTGTATCGTATCCAGAGGTTACTCTATACTCTTTTCCTTTCCCATACCAAATGTAAAAAATATCCCAGACTTTCTACCCAGTCAGAGGGAACAGGCAACTCTAGAAATTCAAACATTGCTAGAAAAAAGTCATCCAGACAGTCCCTGCAGACCAAATAGGATCCAGAACGTACTCGAGATACTTTTTACTTCCAAAAAAAAACCTGGGACTGGAGACCTATCCTGGATCTCAGCAAATTGAATATGTCTGTAAGAACATCAAAGTTCCGGATGGTAACACTGCAGTTGATACTCCCTTTTCTGGGACAAGATTACTGGATGTGCTCTGTAGACCTCCAGTTGAGTACTGCCACATAAAAATGGACAGCTGATCTAGAAATCATTTGCACTTTCAGCTGAGAGCCAGTCATTACCAGTTTTGAGCTCTGCCTTTTGGTCTCACTACAGCCCCCACAGTGTTCACCGAGTGTGTGGCAGTGGTCATGGCTCACTTGAGATGCCTAGGATTCTGAGTGTTTCTGTATTTAGACGACTGGCTCCTAACCGCCACCACTGATTATCTACTCATAAAAGCGAGACACACCACCTTGCAGCTATGCTCTCACCTAGAATAAAGATAAATTATGAAAAGTCTGCCTTGTTGCCATCTAAACGTATCATTTTTATTGGGGCAGATCTAGATACAACCAAAATGATGGCAAAACTTCCTCCCAAAAGAGTTCATGTCCTATGACATGAGGTCCAAACCCTACTTTCCAAGAGGAAAGTACAAGCGAGAACAGTCCTGCAGATTTTGGGAACTGTGGCAGCTGCAATAAACTTGATTTCAGTAGCACTCTTGTATGTGAGAATCCTTCAATGGCTGCTTTTCACTCAGTAGTCCATGCAGGAACTACCCATGTCTCACCAAATTATTATACCAGAATCTTCCAAGAAAGACCTTTGGTGACTCCACTCTACTCATGTCACTTTAGGTCAACCCTTTGTTCTCCCACAACTGTTTTCTGCTTCTCATCTGTCCTGAAACTGGCTATAAAACTAGTCTAACAGCTTAGTGTTATCTGAGAGCTTCAAGGCTTGCTGATTTAAAAATAGTTTGTTGTAAATTCCTTTATACACTGTTGGAAACTGCAGGTGTATTATCCCTAAATAATCTGGGAATATATCGCTGATTGATAAGTATATTTTCTTTGCATTTTTAACCTTTCAGAGTTCTACATTGTAGTAATTTGGCCTGACTGAACTATTTTATAGCCTGACTGAAATATTTATATATTTTCTGGCAATGTTTTTGGCTTCTCATATGTCCTAAAACTGGTTTTTCCCCTCCCCACACCCTATTCTTGTGGTGGTGTTATAGTTGGTGGCTTGGCAGTTGCCTGCCCCTACTGTAAATTTGATCTGGTACACCCCTCCTATTCTAGTGTTCACTCTACTTAATCCAGAGAGAACATTTGGGAAGGCCAACCCACTTACGTTCTTAACCTTGAATTATTTTCTGCCCCTCCTTCCTCTCTCCTTGCACTTTACTAACTAAAAAAAAAAAATTTACTGTATTTGTGTTTCTTCCTACTTCATTACATTATTTTGATTTGCCTCTTCTTAAAAGTACTCAATTGTATTTATTCTGCTGCATTTATCACTGCTTGGTAGTAGCCTGACTAAATTGTAACTGTTATTCTAAGGCTTTTAGTTAAGCACTTGGGCTTCAGACCAGTTGTTTTACATTAAGAAAGTTTGTGGTCTGCACTGTTGTGGCAGGACAGGTAGCTTACATCCTTCTAAGTTGGGAATTGCTGATTGAAGGCCCAGTGTCTGTTGTTCTAAAAGTGTATTGTTCTAGTTTAAGCACTTTGGCTTCAGGTCAGTTATTTAATGTTAAGAAGGTTTGTGGTCTGCACTCTTGTGGGAGGAGAGGCTAGATTCTACCCTTCTGAGCTGTGAATTTCTGGTTAAAGGCTTATTTTGCTTGCTTATTTGAACTTATTTCTGAAATTGGTACGCTTGTTTGCTGTAGCATAGACTAGATTCAGACCTGCTAAATCTAGTTTTACTTGTATAACTTGAGCACTAATCCAGGCCATCTTTTTTCGGAGAAGGTTCCCCTGCACCCTAGTGGCAGGAGTGTGCATTTAGAACTTGACTGTTCTAAGACTGCTGGAACCGGGCTCAGTTTTAGTTTTTATTGGTTAATTGGCTAATTTGTTTGCTCGTTTCCCACCTTTCCTAGCTAGTATAGTCCAGATCCCAGGCTTTGCTGGTTTCAGGACTTTATTTTCTGTGTTCAGAGCTATCCAGATCTTGCTGTGGTAAAGGGAAGTCCTACAGCTTACCAGTGGGAGTGGTGAGCATTGTACTGCCTATCTAACACTAGAGGAGTGGTTTCCAGCTCTGAAATTGTAATTTTATTAGGCTTTTTGGGCTGATTTCTATCCCTTTCAACTTTCTGGCTTAAAAACGCGTGTGTTTGCACATTTTTCACATTGTGCAGCACAGTGGGGCTACTGTTAAACTATTTCAGGTGCCAGAACGTCTGCTCTTCAAATTTTCCTTTAGAACTAGCTGGTTTCTCAGTAGTAGCACTAAAATCTGAGCCACTGTGACTAGCACTTGCTCTAGAACCTGCTGGAAAGCACTAGGAAGCCTTAAACTGACACAAGCACTCAACTCTCCTTGTTAATAAGGAGTTAATCGTAGGCACTAAACAGCCTATAATTGCAAAGTACCTTGCAAAGGTAAGGGAAAACAGCTCTTGTACTTTACAAAAAAAAACACCTAAACAGGCATGTCCAAGGCTCAGCTTCCGGTGATTTCTCCTGTCCACCTGGTGAATCTGGGCATACTGGGGCAATGCAGAAACTGTCTCATGTACACAGACAACCCTCTCCTCCTACCACCCAACACTACAACCTGTGAGAGATGCACTTACATAGCCAAACTGGAAGCAAAGCTCTCTCTAGCCAAGACTGTACTAGACAGTCAAGAGAAGAAGGTTAACACCTGCACCACACCTCAAGCAACACATAGCCCTTCTAAACCCACACCATAGGTTCATAGGTTCATAGGTTTATACTAGGCTATCTGCCCTAAGGCATTTATAAGCCTAGCCCAAATTATTGTGGCTTACGCCACCCCTTATATGAAAAAATACTGTGCCCATTAGTTTGTTGTGCCTTTGTCCAGCAGTGACACAGAGATGATTCCTGGGGTAAACCTACGATCTCCCATCCACAGGTCTAGATTTCTCTTGAACAGAGTCAGCGAGGTGCTCTGCCTCACATGGACCGGGATTTTATTCCACAGCATAGGGAGTCTCTGAGTGATAAATCTATCCCTCCAGCACGTCCTATTTATATCCGTGCTAAGGTTTAAGTCGCTTGCTCTAGTGGTTTTGGTGGATTTGGATTTTTGAGGTGGAGCATGTCCATTAATTCCGGGTTGGACATGGCCTTGTATGTCAGGCACATGTCACCTCTGAGCAGACGGTATGCGACTGAATAGAGCTGGAGTTTCTTCAATCTGGCAGCATATGACAGATTTTGGAGTCCCTTTATCCTTTTGGTGAGGAACTTTTGGGGTCTCTCCAATTGCTGCAGATGTCGGGTGAGATACATCCCGAATGGGGCATTGTACTCGATCATTGGTCTGATAAGTGAAGAGTACAGGGAACAATGACCTCACTAGATCTGGATGTGAATCCCTTCATGATCAGGTGGGCAATGTAGAAGGTCTTTCTAACCACTTTAGCAATGTGAGTGTCAAAAGAAAGGCCACTGTCAACCTGGGTCCCCAGGTCCCTGATAACCTCTTCTGTGCTTAGTGGATTGCCACCTATATGGTAGCTTGGGGTTACCTTGTTTTTCCCGAAGGGTATGACTATACATTTTTGGCGTTTAACTTCAGGCCATGGCTCTGGCACCAGCTATCTGTTTCCGTGAGTCCCTTCTGAAGGATATCCGTGTCCGATGCACTTTCCACTATGGCGCCAGTTTGCAGTCGTCTGCAAACTTTGTCAGCCAAAGTCCTCCCATGTTGGCCTGTACTTCTGAGAAGTAGATGCCAAACAATAGGGGCCAAGGACCGAGCCCTGTGGGACACCACTTGTGACCGGCTTGGAGTCTGACACAGCGCCAGCAACTCTAACCCTGTGGGTTCTGTCCTTAAGCCAGTTTGCAACCCATCTTGTGACATATGGGTTTACATTTAAGCTGGTAAGTTTTTCTACAATACCCGAGTGGGGTATTGTGTCGAAAGCCTTTGCAAGGTCAAGGTAGGCTGTATGGACTGCCTTTCCTCATCAATGGCCTTGGTGACTGTTTCAAGAAGTCAACCAAGTTCAAAAGGCATGATCTTCCCTTGACAAAGCCAAACTGGGTCGGGTCCAATGTCTGCAAGTCCCTATATCTTTGTTTATGAGCTCCATTATGATCCTCTCCATAGCTTTGCAGACTAGACTTGTTAAGCTTATGGGCGGTAATTACCAGGGTCCGTGAGGCACCGCCTTTGTGGAGTGGGACCACAGTTGCCGCTCCACTCCTTGGGCACGTATCCTGTGGTAAGGCTGAGATTAAACAGCTGCCTTATGTGCGGGTTTAATTCCTCATTTAGCTCGTGTAGCACACAGCCGGGGACACCATCCGGTCCCATTGATGCTGTGTTTTTAGCTTTAGAGAGAGCAGCTTTCACCTGCGCATTTGAGATGTCCGGGAGGCTACACTCGGCTGGGATAGTTATCTCTCCTTTAGGGGGGGGGGGTGAAGTTTGCACTGAACCTGTCTGCCAGTATGTTGGCAATGTCTGTGGGTTCAGTGATTTTTGTATCATTTTGGACTAATTCTGAGCATATCTGGGAGTTTCCACCCAGGTTCCTAACATAGCTGAAAAAGGCCTTATGATTGTCCTTTGAATCCATGGCAATTTTTCTCTCAAAATTGGCCTTAGTTGATTTTATGAGTGCTCGTATTTTTTTACTAATAATGATCAGGGGTGACTTCCCTTTTATGGATTTTGTTCTATCATGTAATAGCTTTCTCCTCTTATTGTAAAGTTTGTTAATGGCTGGGGTCCACCAGACTGGACGTTTGCCCTTTGTGGAAAGAGTCTTGGTTTTATTTGGGATTGCCTGATCCATGCAGTCCTGGAGGTGTTCATAGAAGGCATTTGTAAGGGCTTCCAGCTTGGGTTGTGGTTTCCTCTGGCTCAGGGGCCTTGAAGGATACCACACCAGTCTTGAGTAGTGTGAAGTTTGCTTTAGAGAAGTTCTTCACTATGGTCTTTTTGCTTGGGGTGGGGCGGATGTGGATTTCCAGTGAGATTAGTTTATGATCAGATCTCACCAATGAGGGATATACTTCGGTGTGGAGCATTTTGTCCCCATGTTTGTGACAATGAGATCTAGTATATTTTCTCCTCTCGTGGGAACAGTGACTAGCTGTTCCATGGCATTTGAATTTATGAACTCCAGGAACCGTTGGGCAGAAAGTTAGGGCTTGAGTAATGTTCCCAGTCTATATTCGGGTAGTTGAAGTCACCCAATATGATGGTGTTTGGAGATACATTTATACCCTCCAGTGTCTTCAGGAAGGCTGTGTGGGGTTCCTGAGTTTGAGAGGGTGGCCTGTAGCATGCTACAATTTGTAGAGCAGTTTTGCCTATGGTTAGTTGCACCTGGATGGTTTCCAAGCTTGTGCGTTGCCACCAACCTGGAGGTGTGAGTATCCTTTATGAATATGGATACACCCTCCTTTTGTGGTGTGGTCCGGGTTTTGGGGCGGAACGCATGATATGAGGTAAAACCTAATAGTGCCGGGTGCTCTCAGGAGCCTTGAACCAGGTTTCAGTTACAGCACAGACATCGATGTTCTCCATACTGAGAAGGGCCTCGAGTCGTGCATTTTGAGATTTAGACTTCTGGCATTGAGCAGCATTACCCTCAGTTTCTTCCCATTTTGTTTTCTAGGGTGGTAGGTTTAGAATTTGAGCCTTGCCTAAAAAGGCACTATGGGGTGGCAAGAGCCTTAGCCAATATCCGGAATCCCAGGGTGACAGGTGCAAGCCGTCCCATGCGAAGCAGCGTGGCTTGTCAAGCATGTCATCCCAGGCAGACAGACACTGGATCCCCTTTGAATGACACCAGACATTAAGCCAATTGTTAAAGCTGATCATCTTGTCTCTATATTGTGGCATCATTCTTGGTGAAGGAAGGATACTGCTCAGGGTTAGGGTCATACCTGCCTGGGCTACATAATCAGAGAGCTCCTCTATGTCTCTTTTCATGTAGTCCAGGGAGGTACGTCTCAGGTCGTTCACACCAGCATGGACAATGACTGTGTCATATTTGTACTTGCCATGGAGTGACCCGAGTGCTTGTGTTATGTGGCGGATTCTAGCGCCCGATAGGCAGCTTACTGTGACCCTCTCCTTGTTCAGCCTGGTGAGTGGGACGTCAGTGTGTCTGACTATGGAGTCACCTATGACAAGTATGTTTGGTGTTGTATTTGGCCTTAAGGGCTGCGACTGCTTTGCACACTGCTTTTGTGGTTTATGTGTTGCTTGTGGGGTGTCTTGAGGTAGCAGTTGTTTGGGTGTCTGCTTTGGAGGCCTCTGCTGTTTAGGTAAATTTTACTCAGAGCCTCCGAGTATGTCTTTGTGTGTTTATGTGTTTGATTCAGTGGAGTGGTAGCATTATGTGAGGCTGGTTTTGTGGTGTGTGTAGTTGCCTTCTCCTCCTGTCTGGTCTTGCCAGTCCTGAGTTGAGAGAGCTCAGCCTCCAGTTTGGCTAAATAGCTGCATCTCTCGCAAGTATTTGTGTTATGTGGGAGGAGGAGAGGGTTGTCTGTGTACATGAGGCAGTTATAACATTGCCTCAAGATTCCCAGATTCACCAGCTGGACCGGAGAGGAGATTGACAACTGACCTTTGGACATGCTAGAATAATATTGGGAAATCCTTAATTGAAAACAAGGGCCAGTGGGGAGTGAGGGTGTAGTGCTTTTAATTTTTAGTGCTGACTTATATAATTGCTTTAGTGAGCAAGTGCCAGGTAACTTGAGTGCAATGTGTTACAAGTAACTAAATGCAAAAACGACAAACAGTAACTTTCTTTCAAGTGAAACAAGGAAATAAGTACAGTAAACAACATAGCAACACTAAACCCACATATACGGAAGCCCTTAACATTAACCTGCCCAAGCAACAAGGACCTCCGAAGCTGAAACACAAATAAACACCAGTCACAACCAAAGTGACACATAGCTCACAACACCAATAAGGCAAGACAATGTACCCAGCACTTTAGTCATAGGTGACTCTATAGTCAGGCACACTGATGTCCCACTCACCAGGCTGAACAAGGAGAAAATTACAGTCAGCTGCCTGTCGGGTGCCAGGATCCGCCATATAATGCTTGCACTCAAGTCACTCCACAAAAAGTACAAATATGACTCTGTCATTGTCCATGTTGGAGTAAATGATTTGAGACATACCTCTCTGTACTACATGAAAAGAGACATGGAAGAGCTCTCGGATCATGTGGCCCAGTCAGGTATGACCCTAGCCCTGAGTAGCATCCTGCCTTCGCCCAGAATGATACCACAGTATAAGGACAAAATAATTGACTTCAACAATTGGCTAAGCTTCTGGTGTCATTCAAAGGGGATCCAGTATCTGTCTGCCTGGGACGACATGATCGACAAACCACGATGCTTTGCCAGAGATGGTCTGCACCTGTCACCCCTGGGATTCAGGTTACTGGCTAAAGCTCTTGCCACCCCTATAGTGCCTTTTTAGGCAAGGTTCAAAGGACAAAACCACCACCGTAACAGATACAAGCATGCAAAATCTGAAGGTAATGCTACTCAGTGCTAGAAATCTAAATCTCAAAATGTACTCTGTCGAGGCACTCCTAAAAATGGAGAACATTGATATCTGTGCAGTAACTGAGACCTGGTTCAAGGCTCCAGAGAGCACCCATGCAATACCAGGCTGCAACTCTTACCACACTTTTCGGCCACCAAACCTAGACCGAAACACTAAAGGTGGAGGAGTGTCCATATTCACACCTCCAGGCTAGTTGCCCAACACAATGCATCTGAAATTCTCCAGGTGCAACTAACACTAGGTAAGACTGCAATCCAAATTGTAGCTTGCTACAGTTCCCCACCATGCCCCAAGATTCTCACTACACCTTTCTAAAGATACTGGAAAATATTAAGGTACAACCAAACACCCTAATACTGGGTGATTTTAACTACCCTGCCATTAACTGGGAAAACTACTCAGGTGCCAACACCTTTTCACAACGGTTCTTGAAATTCATAAATTCCAATGCCCTGGATCAGCTAATCCATTGTCCCACCAGTGGCTTCAATATCCTAGACCTGGCCATTACCAACATGGGAGATAGATGCTCCACACCAGTGGTTACCCACTCATTGGTCAGATCTGACCATAAGCAAATCACCCTTGGCATCCACATCCCACCCCTACCCCCTAGTATGGAAACCTCCGTACAAAACTTCTCCAAAGCCAACTTCATGCTACTCAAGTCAGAAGTGACAAACTTCATGACACCCATGCAGACGGCAGCTGAAGGTTCGACTGCTGAATCCTACACTAAGGCACTGTACATGCACTTCCACTTGTGCATGAATCGTGCCATCCCAAATAGAACCAAGACGCTCTCCTCCAAAAAAAGGAAGCCAATCTGGTGGTGGTCTGCCATAAACAAACTATACAACAGAAGGAAGAAACTGTTGCAGAAAAGAGGAAAATCTCAGGATGCAAAAAACTCCCTTACCAGACTCAGTAAGAAGCTGAGGTCCCTCATAAAATCCTCCAAAGCTAGTTACGAAAATAAAATTGCCAAAGATTCTAAAGACAACCACAAGGCATTCTATAGTTATGTCAAGAATCTAAATGGCAATGCTCAGATCTGCTCTGAGCTACAACAGAATGGCATTAAATATACTGATCCCAAGGATATTGCCAATCTACTGGCAGATTGATTTAGTGCAAACTTCACCCCCTAAAGGGCCCATTTCAATACCAAAAGATTGCCAACTTCCGGTAATCACGGCCACACAGGTAGAAACCGCACTCTCCAAAGCTAAGAATACAGCATCCATGGGACCAGACAGCATCCCGGGCTGTGTACTACATGAACTACAAAATGAGCTGGCACCTCACCTAAGTGTCATGTTTAATCATAGCCTCACCTTAGGCTTCGTGCCCACAGAATGGTGCACAGCTACAGTTATCCCACTCCACAAGGGGGGATCCACCTTGGATCCTGGGAATTACCTTCCCATCAGTGTGACAAGCCTGATCTGCAAGGGCATGGGATGCATTATCATGGACTTATAAACAAAGACACTGGCAACCTTCAAACACTGGACCCCACCCAGTTTGGGTTCGTGAAGGGCCGATCTTGTCTCCTGAAGCTGATTGACTTCTTCGAATCAGTCTCCTGAGCTGTGGACGAGGGTAAGGCGGTCCACACAGCCTATCTGGACCTTGCCAAGGCCTTCAACACCATCCCCCACTCTGGGATAATAGTTAAACTTACTAAGCTGGGCATAAATCCCTACATCACTTGATGGGTTGCCAACTGGCTTACTGACAGAACTCAGACTTGTAAAAGTAACTGTCTCCAAATCCAGCTCTAGACAAGTGACAAGTGGAGTACCTCAGGGTTCAGTCCTGGGACTACTCTTGTTTGGCATCTACTTCTCTGAAGTACAGGCCAGCACTAAGAGACTCTGGCTAACAAAGTTTGCAGATGACTGCAAACTGGGAGCCATTATTGAATCCTCAAATGATGTGGATAGTCTACAAAAGGGCCTTACAGAAACAGATGCTTGGTGTCAGAGCCATGGGCTCAAGCTTAATGCCAAGAAATGTATAGTTATCCCCTTTGGGGAAAAAAAACATGTACCCATGAATTACCACATAGGTGGCAGTGCACTAAACACTGAAAGTGTGATGAGAGACTTAGAGACACAGGTGGACGGTGGTCTCACCTTCGATAACCACATTGCCACAACAGTCAGGAAATCCTTCTATGTGGCACACCTCATCACTAAGGGATTTGCATCCAGAAAAAAGGAGGCCATTGTCCCACTGTACTCATCTCTCATTAGACTAATTCTAGAGTACAATGCCCCATTTGGTATGTACCTCACAAGACATCTGCAACAGTTGGAAAGGCCGCAGAAATACCTCACTAAAAGAATCACAGGCCTAAAGCAGATGCCCTATGCTGACCATCTAAAAAAAACTCCAGCTATAGTCTGTGGCATATCGTCTACTCAGAGGCGATCTCTGCTTAACATACAGGGCCATGTCAAACCCTGAGCTGTTGGACATGCTCCACTTAAAGAAATCTCAATCCCTCAGGGCCACATGCTCCAGGAATCTAAACCTTGTCATCACAATGAACAAAACATGCTGGAGGGATAGGTTCCTGACCCAGAGACTCCCCATACTCTGGAATAGACTGCCCATACATGTCAAGCAGAGCACCTCCTTGGCCCTCTTCAAAAGGAACCTTGACGATTGGATGGGAGATAGGAAATTCACCCCAGGGATCACGTCAGTCACCCTGCTAGACAGGGTTCCAGGGAAGTAAATATTGTGGGAAGAAATATCCAGGGAATTGTTATGGCTAGGCTTGTATAAGCCATAGGGCCTAGTACCAACCTATGAACCTTTGGCTGTAGTGACCACAGACGCTTCCCAGGTAGGGTGGGGCATTATCTGTGAAGGACAGTCCAAGGCACCTGACAAGATCATGAGGCTCATTTGCACATCAATGTCCTAGAAATTAGAGCAGTGCTCCTCGCATTGCAAGCACTTCAGGATTCTCTTCTGCTGGGAACTATTGCAATACAGACAGACAACATGTCAGTCATGTGATACATAAACAAGGAGGAACCAGATCTTACCCCTTTGTCAGGAAGCCCTGAGAGTATAGCAGTGGACAACCACCTCCCAACACTTTTGCCAGCAATGCACATCCAAGTAAACCAGTGTGATAGCAGACAAACTCAGCAGGGCAATTCTGATTCCTCACAAGTGGTTCTTAAAACCAAAAGTAGCGGAGAAGATCTTCTGCAAATGGGGCCAGCTTTGTTGTGACCTTTTTGCCACAACGATGAATGTCAAATGCAGCAGCTACTTTGCCCTAATCCCCCCTCCAAGGGAGTCACCAAGGGATGCACTTATTCATGATTGGACCTCGGGTCTCCTCTACGCCTTTACTCCCTTTCCGTTGATATCCAAAGTTCTTCAGAAAGCCAGTTCCTTGGGAAGCAATTTGATGCTCATCGCCCCATACTAGCCTCATCAAATTTGGTTCCCCTTCTTTGGTCTCACCTCTAGGAGGAGCCGTGGAATCTGGACCCAGTTCTGGACCTTCTGAATGTGTGTCAGGGACCATCCACCCCTCCCTTCCAACTCTCAAATTGACAGCTTGACTGCTGTGATTCCAAATATAGCCAGGCTCCCTAGCCTTTCTTCATCAGTGAAACATATCTTGATCTCGTCTCATAAGGCTTCAACGAGAAAGTTGTATTTATGCAAATGGAAGAAATTTTCTTCATGGGCTCTGAATAACCACATTGATCCTTTTTCTGCCCCTATAGTTTCCATTCTTGAATTTTTGACAAGGCTTTTCAATGAAGGTGCCGCTGCAGCTACCATTTGGATTCAACTAGCAGTGATATTTAATTTTCATATAGGTGAATCAGGACCTAATGTGATGTCACACAGACTTTGCAAGGCCTTTCTTAAGGGCACTGTCTTATTAAGACCACCCATTAAAGCCCCTCCAGCACCATGGGACCTGGACTTTATCGTATCTCATTTCACTCTTCCCCCTTTTGAACCTGTATCATCCTGTGATCTAAAGTTTTTAACCTGGAAAACTATCTTATTAATAGCCATCACTTCTGTTAGAAGAGTTTCTGAGCTACAAGCGTTGTCAATAAAGTCCCCCTACATGCTGTTTCACAGAGACAGAGTATCTCTATGAATAAATCCATCCTTTCTACCCAAAATATATTCAGAATCGAATTTGAATCAATGCATAGACCTGCCAGGTTTTTTTGCAAACTATGGCAACAAGGCAGAGTACATGCTACACCAGCTTGATGTACATAGACAATTATGTTTTTACTTACATAGGACAAAGTATTACTGAAAATTTGACCACTTATTTGTATCCTTTTCAGACATCAAGAAAGCCACTTCTGTATCAAAAATCACTCTTTCAAAATGGATATCCGATTGTATTACCTTTACTTACAAATTTCAAAACAAAGAGCTTCCCATCAAAGTAAAGTCATTCTACGAGGGCTATATCAACCTCTTCTGCCTTCTGGGCCAGACTTCCAATTGATACCATTTGTGCAGCAACAACATGGGCAAGGCCTCATACCTTTATCACCCATTACAAAGTAGATTTGGCCTCCAGGAACAGGGCCTCCTTCGGGTTCACTGTCCTGAAGAATATTCTCCCTTGAGCCACCCAGGAAAGATGGTGCTAGGGACGCTGTCTCAACCAGTTAAGAGTGAAGGTGAGATAAGACATCACATAAAGAAGTTATGTACTCATCATAACGTTCCATGTTTGTTGTCCATCTCGCCTTCATTCTTACATCCCACCCTCCTTCCCCCAACCTTTAGCTCCTGGAGGACAGAGCTGTTTTCATTTGGGTATAATGGTTCTCCAACCTTCTTCACTGCTCTGTAACTGTTATTACTTCTATTGGTACCTGTTGTTATATCAACAAACACGATCTGAGGAGCTCTCCTAGAGCATGATGGGATAGGGTTACAGCCACAAGCTAGTGAAAGACCTTGAGCTTTTGCATAAGGCTGAGTCAGAAGCAAGGATCGGTTGTGAACCCAACCAGTTAAGAATGAAGGCAAGATGGACAACACACATGGAAAATTTATGGTGAGTACATAACTTTTTATTAAAATAAACTGAGCCTTTCTTTGCAAAATATAAATAACTTCTCCTTGGATTTTGATGGAGAAGTATGTTATTTGGGAGTACAATTGAGGGACTCCTCTGCTACACTTTTGTGCAATTACAGGGACATTTTCTTGAATGTTAAGACTTGCTGCTTTCTATGGACATGATACAAATGGTACATGGAATTTCATGGTATATCTTAACTTTATTCCTAATGTGGCACAAACTCTTCATTCTGTCCTTCCCACACACAAACACTTTGTTGGGTCAAAACGAGATTGTCTCTGGCACTTCATTTAGGCTGGAGAAAATGCATTGAAATGGGAACAAATTACTCTGCTATTCTGTCCAAATTATGATGTACCTTCCAGACCTGGAGATGTACACCTGGGCTTTTTGTAGACCTGATTGCTTCAAACAGAGTATTTGGACTGAGATGATAGAAAAGCAGATCAGCAGTAAGATGGGGCTTTATGATAAGTTGTTTAAGAAACAATCCGAGTTAAACCACTCACCAAAAATAACAGCATCGCTGATAAGAGACAGAACAGAAGGGTTTTAAGATGATGAATGCAACAGCCTGGTTGGAGGACAAACACTCTGTAAAAAGACAGATTGGTGTGGTGTGGCTTACAGAAGTGGTCTGAGTCCTGGGAACAGCTTCATGTGGGCTCCAGTGATTGACTTGGAGAGAGTTTCAAGTGTAGTAGTCCACTCAACAATGACAAATTCCCATTGTATTAAAAACTGCTTACAAGAGACCCAAACAGTAAGTTGTACATTGTTAATAATGTGGTCAAGTTGAATTGCCTGGTTGATTGATACCAGGGGAAATATTGAGCCAGTTAAGGGTACAACTGGAAAAAATAACAAACTGCGTGTAACACCAAGAAGTATCTTCTTAACAAATATAGACTTGTGTGGGAACTCGATTTAAATTTCAAAACCAACCTTATAGATTGGGAAAAGCTTATTGCTGCCCATGATGTACAACACACCCACTTGGGTTTAGTTTTTTGAATGGCAGTGCCAATTTAAGTAGTTTTGCATACCTACGAAACTGTTAGGATGTTACAAAGAACACCCTCAAGTTGCTAGCTGACTGACTTCACACCTTTTGGAAGTGTGCTACATTAGGGGATTTTCAGACTATCCTTCAGCACATCTGTGTTCTCATATGGCTTAGAAAGGTAGATGTCCTTCCATATCACTGTTGCAGTATTCTTTACAAAAGGGATCACCTGCCATGGGTAGCCCTGCCATCCAGCCAGTATATCAAAGCCTTAGATTTTATAGATGTCATATGTCACATGTATACTCCCCGCTCAAGGTGTAGGGCATAAAGGTGATGCATGGACATACATACCTCAGAACTTCTTTGCCACCAGCCTGAACACCATCATTGATAGTCTGTCTGAATGCTCCTCTTGATAATAAGAACCTTTTTGGTTCTGCTGTTGTTGAATGTTTTAAGTGCCTCCAGGATAAAGACAAGGTCTTGCAGGATCTGACACACATTTTTGTGTCTTCTATCCCTAAGTTACAGAGGAATTATCCCTCCAAATCTGCTTTTGTACACAGACAACCTTGCTCTCTTTCTAAAGGTAAAAAGGACAGTATGCCTGTACCTCCTCTTAAGTCTCCTAATTCTCAGGAGCCTCCTTTTCAAGACAATTAGAAAAATTAAGTGAAATAAAGGGGAAAAGATGAATTGCGTAGCTGCATTACCTTCGAGCACTCTATGCAATTTAAATGTTTTCTTAATCTTTTCATTTATTAGTTATTTGTTATTGATCAAAGTCATTATTTGCTGTTATGCCATGTTGCTGTGTGGTTTATCTTCCTTTTGTATAGCATACTACTACTTAAATTGAATGCATTTTGGAAAAAAAAATAATGTACAACAGGAAAAAGATTTTCAAACGTCTTACAGAAATATCTTGCTATACTGATCATATTGGTGAGGTAAGACTTTTGAAACTAGAGAAGCATTTAAAACAGAACAACAAGATGAACTTCAGTTGTGTCAGGAAAGTAAATTTAACTGTATCAGAAACATGAGGGGGAAAACAGCAGTGAATGCCGTGCAGTATCATCTGATTCTTGGTTGTAAGGTTATAACTCTGACAGTCAAACTTTGCACCAGCTTTCAAAGTCTGAGACTAAATATTAAACTCCTGTTCACTAATTATGCCACCATTTGCGTAACAGATGAAATACATACTACAATATTAAAAATAAAATTGGGAACATTGGAGCCATGGAACCCGATAGTATAACCAACAGTTTCCTACATAATGCACAAAATAATGTAAAACTCATGCCTAGTATTTCTGATAAATTTGTTATGACTGACCAGGTTCAGAAGTCTCCAAGTAGAGACGCACAGACTTCTCAGTGAATCGATCCAGAGGTACCAAAAAGACACCAAAAGTCTTAAAAACTTGATTTATTTAGTGCTTTTGTTTCTCTCCAATAGAAACTTCATCAGAATACAAAAAACATTACACCCCAGCCTCACTTTAAAATCCCTCCAAATTACAAATTAACCAATCATCACTGCAATAAAATGCTTAAAGGCTGTTTAAAGAAATACTTAAAAGCTATTTAAAAAAATAGACACTAAAACAATGTTTTACATTTCTAAATGTTTCAACTTTAACAGTTAATAGAGCAGATTTAATTGATACCTGACATTCTTATAGCATTTAATTTCAACTGCCATTTTAACAAAAACCTCTCTGATCTTTCACAACTTGTTCAAGAACAAAAAACTTGAAAGACTGTAATGGTCGTTCAATAATATTCTGTGCTAAAGCATTTTTAACATCTTGGTTTCTAATATTTAAAGCATGTTCATACACTCTTTCTTTTAGCTTCCTGCTAGTTTTACCTACATAGAATGCATCACACTCTATGCAGGAAGCAAGGTAAACCACATTAGATCTGTCGCATGTGTAATCATTCCGTAGTCTAATTGCTACCATTTATTAAAACCTCATAACCAGTTAAAATAGACGGACATTGGGAGAATCGGTCACACTTAACCATGCCTTTCCTCGCTTTATTTATCATTGCTGTACTCTCCAGTAAATTCTTAAAAGATTTATCCTTCCTAAAAACAAACTTAGGGCATTCACCTACAACTTCACCCACTCTATTATCACATTTTAAAATAGCCCAAATTTTACTAAGATTATTCACCACCATTTGACTATCTACTGTATAGGTGGTGATAAAACACTGTCCAATATTTATTTCTGATTTTTTACTTATATCATTAGTCACCCTTCCACCTATAACTAGGGAATCAAACCCATCAACATTTACCAATTCATCACAAATCTCCTGGGGGGATAATAGTGATTTATAAATACCATATAATCTTTTAAAAAACACCTCTTCCCTAATGTTATTGAGAAATGCTACTGGATAACCTCTGTTTAAGAACATCTCCAGAACTGTTGCCACTTCTTTTAAAAACAATGTGGAAATTGTTTTGGTGTCTATTTTTTAAACAGCTTTTAAGTATTTATTTAGACAGCCTTTAAGCATTTTATTGCAGTGATGATTGGTTAATTTGGAGGGATTTTAAAGTGAGGCTGGGGTGTAATGGTTTTTGTATTCTGATGAAGTTTCTATTGGAGAGAAATGAAAGCGCTAAATAAATTAAATTTTTAAGACATTTGGTGTCTTTTTGGTACCTCTGGATCGATTCACTGAGAAGTATGTGTGTCTCTGCTTAGTGGTTTCAGTGTCTTTTGCATTACAGGTTTGCATTACAGGTTCAGAAGTCTGGTTTTAAGCTGTAGGTTTCCCTTACTTGTTTTGCTCTGATCTGTTGCTGGTTATAGTGCTTCCATCAGGGCTATTCAACTGACCCATTCTTTCCCCTGGGATGAGGGCACCTCAGTCTGTTTGCTTCCCTGGAGGCTAAGGATGTGCAAATTGAAGGTGGTGCCATCATCCAGTCAGAAACCAGGGTTTTCTGTTGTATGGCCTTAACCCCTTGTACCTGCACAGTATGTATTCTTTCTGGAGGATGTGCAGCGGGTGTAACACAGGACTGTCACTCACTTCCATGGGTGATATAAGCTAACAGACAACCATTCTTCCTGGAACAAGGGAAATGGTGCAGTTTGTATGCCCTGAAGATGTACCCCTACCCCACATCTCTCAAGAACAGTGAGCAGTAATAGCTTCTTTGGCCCTCTTACCAGACAGTGGAGGTTCCAACAGGTACCTTTGTAGCTAATCAAACTTGGTTCACTTGAGTGAATCATGGCTTTATCCCTTATGTCAATGAAACCAGCTAGGGGTCCTATTAAAGAGCAGAATCTGACACAACATTAACTGCCTCCTCAGCCTCTGTTCTATTATTTGGATACTTATAGAGTGGGTAACTGAGCTTTTTCAAAAAAAATGGTAACCTTACAATAATAGAATAAGAGATCTAATGAGAAGAGGTCAGTTTTCTTTAACCAACCAGTGTAATCCCACAAACAGTAGGCCCACATGGCGGAGAAGAATTTTCCGGGTTGGCAGAAACCCTCCTGTCCATCATGAAGCATTCTTGATGCATTCTGTAGTTCTTTGCTGTACTTTGAAAATGATTCAGAAGGAAATTGCTCAGTCTTCCCTTTTGGAAAATTGGCCGGTGAGTGAGTACTCACTGTTTTCCATTTGTATTTCCTTTCTCACATTCATTCACGACAAACTGACTATCATTATTTCTGTCAGAAAGCTGAAGTCTTTTTCTACTTTCCATGCCATTGTACCTAGATCCACAGTTTGACAACATCCAAACTTTTACCTTGAAAGTGTGCCTGTGGTCCAAGCTATCCATCCTGCTAACGTGTACTTCTTGATATGTTTTAGCAAGGGCCACAGTACCTTTCTGTACTCAGTTTGTCTCACTTTCACTCTGGTTACATAGAAGGGATATTTTGAAAAACTCTGATCATACCTCTGTTTGTCTCAGGCCCAATCTGCTTCATAGTCTTATTTTATTTATTTTATTTTATCTTATTTTCTGCCTATGTTGACTGGGAAAGTCCAACAGGGTGTAACCCATTTTCAGAGGTGGAGCGGGGAGAAAAGCTCTATTACATAAAGTTTAAATTAACAGTTTTCTTTTTAAGAACAATGTTATTTTCCATGTAGATGTACAGAATAAGTAATATTTACTGATATATAATAATAATAAGTAGTCGATAATAATTAGTATAATATTCTAAGTAAAGGCAGCCATATTTACTTTCACGACTGCCTATTAAAAATCAGATTAGAAAGTCCTCTATAGCACAGTGAACTTTAGCTCTGTTGAAGTCCTTGTAAATAAATGAATGTATTTCAGATGAATAAAGCTAATTTTGAAATGAAAAGGATTCTATAGAGCGTTATTTAAAGCTGAATTGTAGCTGAAGCTCTGAAATTTTCATTTAATCCTAACATCTGTCTGTATTTACATTATCCCTGGGGTACTGGTACCCCTAGCCAACCTCAAGTAGGGCAGGAAAGGTCACTCTCAGTGGATTTACTTGGCAATTTGAAGTTAAGACTTAAGTTTCAAAAACTGATTGTTCTCCTCCTCCTCCACCAGCTTGGGTTAGTTGTCTGCACCTACGTGGTCATGCAGGCCTCTACTTCTGACTCTCTGGAGTTGGTGAACATTGCAAGTGTAATGATTATTGAGTCTAGTACTGATGGAGTCTTTACTGTATGTCTTCAGTCTAACTACAGGTTTGTTACTCTAAGGTAGTTACACTCATTATTTTCACCTGTTACGGACAATGGCAAGCTGGCTGAGGCCATTTTAAATGATCCTTGGAATAGGTTTGGATGTCTCTCCCCTATCTTCTGTAGTGTGGGGTGCCATGGATCTTTGCATACAGATGCCTTTTCTCTAGCGTCAGTATACCTGTACTGATTTACCCCCATGACTGGTACCTCTGTTTTTTTTTCATTTGGCATCAGTGATTCAGCTGCTAATGCTCCTTGAATTGATATTGGCATTAAGCTATCCAGCTTCTGGCACCATTTACCTAGTTTCAGTTTTGCCCATGCCAGTAATGTCATAGATCCCTTTTCTGACAATGACAGCCTTTTTGGGGACTGGTTCTACCATTGGTTTTGTCAGGATTGCAGAATCTGCAGTTTACAGAATGCATTTTCTCGTTGGCTCCAGCCATTCCAGAATTGATGCCCTTGATGTCAGAGGCATGGTTTTACCTATTCAGCCAGTCAAGGGGCATTCATACTCATAGGTTCATAGGTGTATACTGGGCTAATGACCAATGGGGCCTTTATGAGCCTAGTAAACATCCAGATTGTATCTTGCATGTTTGTGCCTTAGATGTTATTTTAAGGGGTACCGTATATGTAAGCTTACGTCCATTAGACACAAGGTGCTGGACCCAAGGTGTATTTCCAATTTCCCATCCACTGGTCCAGGTCCCTCTTGAATAGGGTTAGGGAAGAGCTCTGCTTCACATAGACGGGAAGCCTGTTCTAGAGATGGGGAATTCTTTGAGACGTACCTCTTCCTCCAATGTGTCCTATTTATGTTGCAAGCATAGTTTAAATTCCTAGATCAAGTAATTCTGATGCTATTCATTATGTAGATATTCAAATTGTCCATCAGAGTGGGATCCAAGGATGTCTTGTGTGCCAGGAAAGATCACGTCTCAACAATGTATAAGAAACAGAGTATAGAAATAGGGCTTTGAGGCAATCTGCATAGGACATGCTGTTTTATACCCATATTCTTATTCTGAGGAAATTCTGCGGACATTCCAATCACTGCATGTGCCTAGTCAGGTAAATAGTGAAGGGGGTATTGTACTCAATGATGGGGTTGATGAGGACCAAATAAAGTGGGATGATAACTTCGACTTAGCTGTCATGCCATTGCTTGTAAGTTGCGTAACAGAATGATTTCCTTGCTACCTTAGGCAAGTTTTTTTTTTAAACACCTTTATTGAATTATCATCACTTGTAACATAAATTTGCATTTATATAAATGCAATCAAACTGTATTAACAAGGTCACATTTGCAAACATTATACTTCACATATATTGCCATATATCATATAACCTAAACAGCATTACATAAATTATTCAATTCCTGTACCTCTCTTTTTTTAAAACAAGAAACATCTTTATTAAACCATCACTTATAACATAGGCAATCATACATTTGTATAAATTAAAACAATCTACACCGACACAATCCTAGTTGCAGACATTGTACATTACTTATAATCTACCCAATTGTTGTCAATCAAACATTACATAGCTCATTTAAGTCCTGCCTTCTTTTAAACCTCATTCTTCCCCTGCATGTATTATTCCTACAATTCCAGTTTTTTCCTATGCACTTTGCTCCTACCTTTTTCTAAAGATCTTAGTTCTAGTTGCTTTATTTCTGTTACTATATTCACTACTTTTAGTATAGTTGGTTTAGATTTTGATTTCCATTTTCTAGTAATTGCTTTTTTGGCAGCCACCATAATTAAACACAGCAAGGCCTTACCATGTGTAGGCAATTCGGGTTCTGTATCACAGCTCAGAAAAATCATCTTCTCTCGTCTCACCAATCTGCCCACCCAGGATCTCTGACAGTGCATCCTGCAGGGAATACTTAGTTTGCCAACTCACCACACTCCCAGAAAATATGTTCCAAATTATTTGTTTCTTCCCTGTCACACCTCCAACATTTGCTGTCTGCCTGTGGAAAAGTTCTCTGCAGTCTACTTGGGGTATAAAAATATCTATGTAAAAATTTCCAAGCAAAAATCCTTAATCTTCTAGATTTTGTTGCATATTTGGAAGGCATACATATATCTTCCCATTGTTTCTTTGTGAATCCAATCTCTCTTCCTAATCCTTTCTAACCTCTTCTCACTGATTCTTGTAGTTATCATGCAGTATTTTATATGCTGTACTAATTATTCCTTTTTTAATGGCAGCTTCTGTTTCTACTAAAAACTTTACCAGTGCTGGACTTTCGTTTAGGACCCCCTCCCCCCATTTCTTTCTCTTTGCCTATACTCTGATCTCAGTCCTTGATATGGAAGGCAATTTCTAACCTGCAGTCCCAATAAATTCTTAGCTTCTTCCCATCCTGTAATCTTCCCCCCTCTAGTTATTTGCTCACAGTAAGTTGGTTCCTTTGCCAGTTTTCTTCAATAAATTCCAGCCCCCTCTTGCCTATTGTCTGTATCCCTAATTGCAGTCATCCCTATCGGCAGAATCTCCTTTCTCCATTCCCATATTGGCTTAGTTCTTAGTATACTTTCTGCTACTTTATACATATAGTATTCTGTATGATTAATGTTATTCTTCTTAAAGGTCTGCATCCAAAATCCCAGTCTTTCCTTGTTTCTTGAGCCCCCCCCCCCCGGTTCAGCATCATCACTTTCCACTTTGAATTATAGGTTTCTGCTTGTGCTATGTATAGGAGTCTTAAGTGTGTAGTACCTGAGACACATGTTGGTTGAAAGCCAGGTTACATTCTACATGCTTACACAAATCCCTGACTACTAGTTCTGTTCCTAGGGGTGTGCTGTTGATGAGGTAATTTCCTAAGGTGGCCGACCCCCAGATGGTACTATAACATATTTCTTAGCATTGAGTTTGAAGTTGTGGTTTTGGCACCAGTCATTTGTCTGTGTTAGTCTTTCCTGTAGGATGCTAGTGTCTTGGGGGAATTCTGTGACTGTTCCAGGTTTGCAATCATCTGCAAACTTGGTTAGCCAGAGGCACTTGACATTGGCCTTGAATTCTGAGAAATAGATGCCAAAAAGGAGCCGACCTATCTCAGAGCCTTTAGGAATTCCACTAGCAACTGGCCTCTTTGTGGAGGTGGTCTCCCCTATCCTAACTTCTAGGGTCCTATCTGAGAGCCAGTTGGCAGTCCAGTGCATAACACTGGGGTTTATGCCTATATCCATAAGTTTGTTTATAATGCTGGAGTAGCATATTTTATCAAATGCCTTAGCCAGGTCAAGGTAGGCAGTATGCACTGTTTTGCCCTCATCCATAACCTTGGTGACCATCTCAAAGAAGTCCACCAGGCTGAGTAGGCATGAGCTGCCTTGATGAAACCAAACTGGGTTGGATCCAGTGCTTGAAGGTTTTCTATGCCCTTATTAATCATTTCCATAATAACTCTTTCCATGTCTTTGCGTATGAGACTAGTTAGACTTATGAGTCTGTAGTTCCTGGGGGGGTCCCTTGATGGCCTGCTGTTCGGAGAAATGACCATTGCAGTTTTTCATTCATGTGGTGCAAAGCCTGTATGGAGGCTATGTTTAAACAGTGTCTCCAGTGGTCCTGCTAGGTCATGTTTCAGGCTATTTAAGAGGCATTGGGTGATGTTATTGGTAACCATTGATGTAGTGTTTTGGCCTTAGAGCATCGAGGACCTGCTCACTAGTGATAGTTGGGGGGGGGGGTTGTTTGATGATGGTATTTCCTGGGGGGGTGGCTGAGGGAGATGGGGGGTAGAACTGGAGCTGAATTTGTCGGCCAGCAGATTTGCTATATCATCCAGCTCCATGTAGGTGCCTTCACTTACAATCACTACTGTATGTTACCACTGAGGTTTCAGACATAGTTAAAAAAAGCCTTGTGGTTGTCCTTTCCCTGGGAGGCTATCTTTACCTCAAATGTGGCTGTAATAGACTTAATTTGTCTTTTTGTTTGTTTAGATTAATGAAAGTTCTTTATCTCGCTGCGCGTAGCACTTTCTATCTTGGGTATGATTTTTTTCTTGTTGTATAACCTGTTTGGATTCCACTAAGGTGGTTTGATTTTTGAGTTAGTTCTGGGCTTATTTCTAGTAGATGTTGCTGTCTCTATGCATTTATTAACGTGATTTAATGGGGTTTCTATGAACAATTCTGCACAGGCAGCTGTGTTCTCTGGGTTGAGGGGGGGCTTGAAATTTTGACAGGCTATCATTTAGTATAGAATGTTTGCCTTAGAATAGTTCCTCAACATATTACCGGTTAGCCAGGTTCACAGAACTGATTTTTATTAAGGAGGGGAGACAGCTTTGTGGTCTGACATTTTGAGAGGACACTACATGGGGGGTGGGGGGTGTACAGCATTTCCCCATGTTTGTGAATACCAGGTCAAGTATGTTTGCACTTCTGATGGGTGTATAGACTAATATTTGGTCCAAGGTGTTTGCATTTGCATAGTCCATGAACCTCTGGACCTGTAAGTGTGATACACAAGTATCCCAGTTTATAATGGGGTAGTTGAAGTCACCCATGAATAAGGTATTTGGTTGAATGGTGAAGGGTGTCCAATAAGTAAAAAGTATAAGTTATTTTTCTTGAGTCATAGAGGGTGAGGTATAACTTGCAAGGATATGCTATGGGAGTTTGTCTTTGAAATCTGGAAATGGAGAAGCTCTAGTATGTCATCCTGCTTGGCTAGTCTTGAGGTGAGTTTGTTGTTGATATAGATATACACCTCCACCTTTAGTCCCTGCCTGTTTAGTAACTGGCCTGAATGTGTGTGGGAGACATTGCAGCCCTGCATTGCCAGGGTGCTCTCCATGACTTTAAATCATGTTTCAGCAACTGCAAAGATATCCATGTTCTCTGTGGTGAGGAGAGCCTGGAGGAAGTGGAGGTTCCTGTTTAGGCTGTTGGCATTGAGCAGTAACTTTAGATTTCCTTGGGTTGGTTTTGCTGTTTCAGAATATTTGTCAGCTTGCCATTGCCTAAAAAATGCTATGAGGGTGGACTATGTTTTAGCCAGTATTGAAAAGCCGAGAGAGAACAAATGTGCAGATCATCCTTGACAAAGCAGTGTGGTCTATTGACCATATCATCCCATGCTGACAAATATTGTATCCCCTTGGAATGACACCAGAAACTAAGCTAATTATTGAAGTCAGTTATCTTTTGTTCACATTGTGGCATCTTTCTCGGTGAAGGCAGAATGCTGCTGAATGCTAGGCACATACCAGCCTGGGACATATAGTCCAAGAGCATCATAATGTGTGTCTTCTTATAGTCCAGGGAGATATGTCTCAGGTCCATTTACACCCACATGGACTATGACTGAGTCATATTGGTACTTGTGGTTTGTTGACTTGAAAGCATGGGCGATTTGGTGAATCCTGGCCCCTGATAGACAACTGACCATAATTTTCTCCTTATTCAGCCTGGTGAGTGGGATGTCTGTCTCACAATGGAGTCTCCTAAGATTAAAATATTAGGCATTGTTTTGCCTTGCCTTTTGGGCTTTGTTGTTGAGGCTGTACCGGGTGTGGCTGTATGTGTTGGGTGTTGTTTAGGTGGAGGGCTGTTTGGGTTGCTGAGGATTATTTTTGTAGGATGAATGTCTAAGAGGTCTTTTGAATTTAGGAAAGTTGCTTTTAAGTACCTCTGCATATGCTGGTCTGTGTTAGGTCACGACTGTATGTGGTGGCTGTAATGCTTATGTTACTGACAACCTGATTATTATTTTGAGTGCTTCTGTGTGATAGGCTTGCCTCCAGTGACACTGTAATTACATCTCTCACATATTGAATCCGTTTTTCTAAGGATTAGTTGGTTCTCAGTGAAGATGAGACCATTCCTACATTTTTATACAACCGAGTACTGGGTAAATCTACAGAGGAAGTTTTATAGGGAAATTTAGTTTCTAAGTGCCTGCATGTATCCAAGACAATGCTGAATGCCTCAGTGTGATGAGCAATGGAATTTATAGACTCGAAGAAAAGTGACTAAACCTACTAAAAAGCCCTCTGGCTAATGAAATGATATTACTTTAAGCCTCCCTGTTAGTTTCCCAACTCAAACAGACCTGGCTACCTTCCTTCTGCCACTAGAATTGCAGTCCCAGTCTTCTTCAGGTAAAAACACACACTATTAGCCAAACGTGAAAAGGTACTAGAAACAAATCAAACAGCTAGCTACAGCAAGTAATTACTAAGGCAGACATGCCACGAAGAAGCCATGAATAACACACACTTTAAGGCTATTTCAAAACACTCTAGCCGCAGCTAGACTAAGGAAAAGCAAATATACTTTACAGTGAAAATGTAGAAAAATGAAATAAATTCGTTTGAAAATACAGATGCAGTGTACAGAAATAGCTTAGAAAGGTGCAATATTTCAATTTAAGGTATTTATGTTAGCCTGGATAGCATGTGATGCCGCAGTGGTATGGCCGTAGCATTGTTACCTCACAGCAAGAGGTTCTCCTGTTCGATTCTCAGCGTGGCTTGGGAGTGCCTTCTGTGTGGAGTCTGCATGTCCTCCCCGCGGTTGGGTAGCGTTCAAAAGACATGCGTGCGTAAATGGGCACGCCTTTGTTGAAGGTTGGGCATCGAGCTGGCACCTCGGCGTTTCGTAAAAATCTACTGCAAATCATTAGTGGACCGGAGTTCTGCTGTGGCAACCCCTTACCGGAAAAAAGCCGAAAGACAAACAACATCTTAGCTTGAATAGCACCAGATGCAAGCCAAACACCCTGATAGCATGGGTGTTAGATGCCAGTTTATATGACTTCTGTGGAAATGAACAAACTCACCAAATTTATAGACTCAAAGAAAAGTGACTAAACCAGATAAAAGCCCAATGGGCAATGAAACAATTCCACTTTATCTCCCTGTGTGTTTCTTTAATGAAGTAGACCAGGCTATCTTTCTACTGCCACAAGAACTGCAGTCCCAGTCTTAATGTAAAAATATATCTTAGTTAGCCAACAGTGAAAAGGAATCATAAAAAATCAAACAACTAAGTACAAGTAAGTAAGGCAGTTCAAATCTAGACAAGCTACCAATGAGGAACACAAACTTTAAGGATGTATCAAAGCACTCTGTAATAGTCTAAAGAGATGGCCTTCCCAGTTTCATCTGTCTGTACCCAGTAAATGAACAGAGGAGATAAGAATGGGAGGAGCTTATAGGACCAGGTATAGAGAAGATGAGACTGGGAGGACCTTTCAAGGCCAGATATTTAATAGGTGTGGGCAGCTCAAGAAACCTCTAGGTTTAAAAGCACAACAGGAAAAGGGTGGGTGTGAAGCAATACAACTGATTTAAATAGTAAAGCAGGTGCATTAGTTTCCTTGATGCAAAGTGTAATCTGAATGCTTTGTTTCCAAGCTTCCAAGAGTCCCAAGACCAAGATGGCTGACTGCCTGTGTGAAGTAAAATACTAGGGGGCTGGGTTTAAGTACCACAAGGTCTATTTAAAACTCACACAGCTGGACAAAGCGGGCTTTTTGTTCTAAGTTTGAAAAGTGACTAAAACACAGAACTAGATGACCACTGCTGGTAATACTGTTAGGAGCTCAGAAAAATAATGATGGATACTGTTTGAAAAGTGAATAAAACACAGAACTAGATATATACAGGTCAGGCACATTTTTATCAACCAGAGGAGAAGTTGTGGACGGTAATTAATAAAAAAAGTTGAGGATTTTTTTGTGGGAGGGGAAGTGGGCAAGGATCAAGTGGACTAAGCTGATTTTTCCAGTAAAACAAGGTGGTTTAGAATTACATGATTTGAAGGGATATTTTAGAACTACACAGTTGTGTGCCTCTGTCTTAAATGATAATTCAATAAAGGTGTTAACGCAGAACTAGATAAAAAATGCTGGTAATCCACTTAGGAGTGCAGAAAATATTAAATATGAAATTAATTTATAGCTTTAGATTCAGAGGAAAGAGAGTAAAAAATGAAATAAAATGAGAGCCCACTCAGAAGTGATTTAAACATCTAGGCACAGCACAGAAACCACTTGAAAAGCACTGTAGACTGTAAAGCACTTCAACTTTACAATTGCCTTCAATTAATACTTTTAACTTCAGATTCAGAACAGACACAAATAGGATTTAGAGGAAAATCAACAGCAAACCAGTAAATAATCCAGTGCAGCTCCAGGTAGTGGCCAGTTAAAAAAAACTCCAGCGCAAATATGAACAAGTTAAAAAAACTTTTAATTCAGGTGAATAGATAAAGTAAAATAAAATACATTGCAGCGTAAACCACTAAGCGCTTTCACCTGGAAAGAAGTCAAGCATTTCCAGGTGAAAGCGCTTAGTGGTTTACGCTGCAATGTATTTTATTTTACTTTATCTATTCACCTGAATTAAAAGTTTTTTAACTTGTTCATATTTGCGCTGGAGTTTTTTTAACTGGCCACTACTTGGAGCTGCACTGGATTATTTACAAACCGGATTTACACAAAACTGTTTAAATGGCGAGGTAACTGCAGTATTTAAAATGTAATTTAAATGCACTTCCCTCAATGCAAAATGTTGTCCAAATGCTTTATTTCCAAGCTTCTTTTAAAGAAACGTGTCAGCAGCAAGATCAGGACTTCTCAGATTTCCATTAGCCAGAACTGTGCTGAAGAGAAAAAAAATATGCAAAGTATCCAATGCCACCACTGGATTCCCTGATCTCAGATCAGGCACCTGCTAGTTTAAAAAAAACTTCTGCTCTGAATTGTGGTGTGAGAAGTCCAGGGAATACATCAGAATTCATGGGAAGAGAATGTCGTTTCTGCAAATAGTATACAGAACACAACTGGTTCTATTAGCTAGAAGTCATGCGCTTGAGAGCTCAGTTTAGCAATTTAAAAAGGATATGGTAAACCTTATTGGTTTTAGTAAATATTCTGTTTTACAGTTAATATAAATCCTTGCCAAAAAACAACAAATGAAGATGGAAAAAGATTATTCACGTTTCCGAGGTCATATAAAAAACGAACATTTAGGTTTTCGAGGTCATATGAAAAAAGTTTATTCATTCAGGCAGATAAGATCTTTACTGAATATTAAAAAGATGATTGTGGGAACATACATAGATCAGTACAAGCTGATAAACTCGTATGAACAAACTTTCAGTACAGATCAGTACAAGGATATTTTATGATTAAATAGTTCTAATGCAAGTTAACATATCATCTTTAAGAAAAAGAAATTGCCCTCTTGTGATTGGTAACAACGTGTATTAGCCTGCCAGTCAGTATTGGAATGGCCTGATTGATCAACAAATGTTTCATGTCACCAGTGGGGTTGAAAAATTACAGTAGTGTGTGATAGGTAATTCTGGAGGCTGAGTAGCCTGTCGGGGAATTAAAACATGATTGGTAATAGCCTTTTGCAATCATCCAGTGGGGTTATGTCATTCAGGCTGTGTATGATAGGATACCTTAAAGCCTGTATAGCCAATCCAAGGAGTGGAGCCTGATTGGTTTATCGCAGATGGGATGACCAATCCGATGTATTGGTGCCTGTGCTGTTTTAAATATTAGTGTAGAAAATAGCGAATATGTCTTTCTTTAAAAAATGTCTGTATTACAAAAAATGTATCTTTAGGAAAAAGTCAAAAACAGTCACGGTCATTCTGTGAATTAATAAGGAAACGTGCACTTTCACCATAGCTTTGTCAGATCTGCCTAAAGAAGGAAGGGAGTCCATGGGCCTTTAGATGATGTAAAGAAAAATGAATACCATGATACTACAAATCAAAATAAGGAGGATAGTGACTTAATAAAACTAACTTAAATTATAACAATTGGACAGTGGCGGAGTGTACAACCAGGGAGAGGTCCAAGCCATTTTGACAATGAGACCTAGTATGTGTGGAGGGTGCTGTGAAATGTCAAGCCAATGTTACAGACCCTGCCGAAATGTCAATAAAGCCAAAAACTGAGTTTGAAATGAAAATGGTTGTTGATTAAACTAGAAAGGAAAATGCCCCATGAATATGTGTGTAAAATTGTGGTGATGTACGTGTACATTTGTGGGTAATGTGGTTGGATTTAGGGCTCGGGATTCAATGAGAGAACGAATGGTCTTGAGGGGAGGCATGGGAGGACACTAGGGAAAGAAAATTGGCCGGCGAACAGTGGAGTCAGAGGCAGACCAATAAGCTGTTATCCATGCTAATCCTCTGACCAACAGGGGGATGAGGACTCTTCCTGCCTGAAGAAAAACTCGATCCTATAGGGGAGTTAGGATCAGGTGCCATCAGCATGGCATGAAGTGAAGGAAGACCAGTGAGTAAGAAAAAAGGTTGGGCCAACAGGGAGAAAGAGGCTATTGTGGAGAGACCAAAGAAGGTCAATGGGCCGGCAAAAAAAAAAAAAATTCTAAAAATAGTGGGGACCATTAATAAGGGGGGGGTGTATAGGGGTGGAGAGATGACTGTAGGGGCTAAACGTAAGTGTATAAACCAATGGGGACCCAAGTTTAGTCACCCGCCAAAATAAACTTGGCCTACAGTGTCAAGGGGTGTGTCCAAGTATCTTTACCACATTATAGGAGAGAAGGACCATTAGGGGTGGGGAGCTGTGGGAGGGAGACCAGTGGCAATCAGAGGTTGGAATCGTGGCCTTGCTTGGTGGGGGGAAGTAATCCTCTGGGGGGGGGGGGGACAATATACAGTCATGAGATAATGTCAACTTGGAAGACCATAACCAGAGAGACAGGTTCTTCCCTACAAAGATGCCCGACTCCTTGCCCACACCATCCATCTGTTTCATAACAGGGTGTGTCTGCTCATTATTTTGCATTCTCTAAGCATTACAGTGAACTTTGCAAAGTCTCATCTTCTTCCACTTCCAAACTCTGCACTCTTCAGGTTGTTCTGTTAACACAGCCCTCTGCTTGAGCCTTCCATCCACAGAACATATTACAGTTGCATCAGTGGGTGGTGTCATGTATTTACTTAGCACATTATCCTGTAAATGCATTGCAGATAAACTCATTCAAGTTGTGGAGTTTAATAGGAAAAACAGCTAGTTGAAGAGGAGAGCTTGGACAACATGAACAGGTTACCTATTTTAGCTTACTAATGTGTGCAGTGAAGTCCTTCATGACTTGTTTTTGGGCCGACTACTATTTGATATCCTTCCATATCACTGTTGCAATATTCTTTACAATAGGGATACCCGCCAATGGTAGCCCAACATCCAGCCAGTATACCAAAGCCTTTAGGTTGTAGTAGGTACACCGTACATCACCCATGCTCCTCGTGCATGGCATGGGACATAAAAGTGAAGTATGGACATACCATCCCCATAACTTCTTTGCTGCCAGTCCAAATGCCATCTTCGATCGTTGGTCTGAACACTCATTCATCTGCTGGTTACCAAGATCTTATCTCCTTCTTTTTGATTGTCAGTTTCATGTCATCCATAAAGGGGAAGTGCCAGTGCAGGATACAGATTCCCCTTAAGGATCATCACGAGCAGCGTTTGTTTTGCTTTGGTGCTTCTCAAGACCATACATCTTTTGCCATTTGTCAGGCATTTGTTCCAAAAACCTTGCATAGTCGTCTCTCTTCTTTAGCGATTTATTTAGAAAACCAGTGTCTTGAGTTGTTGGCTAAAGATCCTATGTAGTTATCTTTCTGGTCCAAGGGTCCACCATTCACGAAGAAGACCAAGATAGCTCTGTCGGATTCTTCTGCTGTACCGCATCCATCTGATGTTTCTCTTGAGCTTAGTGATTCTCAGAGGACCATCCAGTTTTTCAGGTGGATTCCTCTGTCATATCCACTTTGGAGGCTGGCATGGATCCGGCTTCTCACATGTCCATGGAGGCCTTACAGACATCCGCGTTGGATGTTCACGGGGAACCATGACTGATTATTTTTGAAGGGGCTAGGTGTGTTGCTCAAATCTTGGTGTGAAAGGGGATACCTGCTATGCTTATAGAGTGCCGTCAGGGGTCAGAGGCACCTATGATCTTTGGAGCTGTCATCCCCTCAAAGAAGTAGATAACTAAGCACCTTTCTCCTGCTCTCCAAGATCCTCAGAGTGAATGGCAAAATTTCGCTCAAAGTCTATTTAATGCTGTTATGGCTCTGAAGCCTCTACAGGGGGTCTTAGTGCCTGCTCCTCCTTGGTCTTCTATCCCTCTTAAGAGGCCTAGGGAGCAGGTTTCATCTGATGAGGATATGTATTCTGATGAAGACTCCTTGACCTGTTCTTCACAGATTCCCTATACTTTGGATTATGGCTCTGAGGAAGAGGAATCTATTAGTCCTGAGTCTCATTTTGAGGAGATTTCTTTTGGTGACAGTTTCCCATATGATGGAGTTTGTGGGATTGTACACATGTCTGTGATGTTCAAAAGAGGTACTGTAAGCTTCTTCAGATGGATTCTCCTTGGTCCTCTGCTGTCCCTCCTGTTCTTGCTGACTTATTGGATGTTTTTTCCACAGCTTCTCAGGCTCCTGACTCCCTATCCCCTGCTCCTAAGAAACCTGATAGGTTTTATAAGGTGCCTGAGGTTTGCATATTTTCAATATAATTGCCCCTCTGATGACCCTTCAGTTGCTTCTGATAAGCCATCTAAACTTTTGCCTTCTGCATAGTTGCTTCCCTCTGACAAGGACAGCAGAACTGTGGAGAGCTTGTGTAAGAAAGTGTTATACTTGTACTACCTTGGCCTTTAGAGCTGTAAACTACCAGATCCATATGACCAAGTATATTTTAGCTCTTCTGTCTCAGGCCTGTCGAGTTATTTCAGATTTTCTTGACTCTGAGGGGAAGGCTTCAGCTCTTTCTGTACTAAGGACATCTCAGGTTGCTCGCCATTTTATTAAATGCAGCTATGATGCTGGTGATGCCTTGTCTAGAGCTGCTGCTTTTCGTTCTGCGTCGAGGAGGTATTCCTGGCTTCGACTTCAACCTTTGCGTGATGATTTTAAGGCTAAGTTGATGGAAGCTGTTCTAGATAACAAACATCATTTTGGTGCTGCTGCTGCTGCTGAATTGTTTAAGTCCCTTCAGAAAAAGGGTAATGCTTTATAGAACTTAAAACATATTTTTGTTTCACCTGTTTCCCAAGTTTCAAAGAAATTACCCTAATAAACTTGCCTTTGTCTGCAGACAGTCTCCCCCTCCCCCCAAAGGTAAAAAGGGTGGTAGAAGGGCTACTCCTGCTAAGTCTACTCTAGGTCCTTCAGCTCAGAACCCTCCTTTTCCTGACAAACCAGTTGCTTTCTAACTGTCCTTGCCTTCTCAGTCACATTTGTCTCACTTTCCATCTTTCCCTGTTCCTTCCTATTTGGTTAAAGATCATTCAGGATTCCTGGGTTCTATCCATTATCTGCCAAGGGTATTTTATGGCTTGGAACCCCCCCCCCCTTTTCTGGGCATTCCTCATCCTCCTCAGGAACAGCTGTCCTTTTTTCCAGAGGTGCTTCAGGGCCTGTTGTCTCAAGGAACAATTCAGGAAGTTCCAACTTTTCAAAGGAGGAATGGGTTTTACTCCTGAATGTTTTTGATCCCTAGGAAAGAAGGCACCTGGAAGACCCATTCTGGATCTGTCTCAACTAAACACCTTTTTGAATGTTTTTTTTTTCCTTCTGGATGCTGTCCCTTCAAACTTTTTCCTCGTCTTACATAGGCTTTTCTAGTTTCTCTGAATCTCAAGGATTTCTATCTCCATATTTATTTATATTTATTTAACATTTTTAACCGGGTTAGTCCAACTGGGACAAAGCCTTTTTTCAGTGGTGACCCTGGGAGAAAAGCTCCACAATAAACATTCAATAATTAGACATAACGTAAATAAAAAAATTACAAAGACATAAACAATAGAAGTTAACATTACTGGTGCTTTGAATAAGTATTGTAGCATAAAAAATACAGATAGACTTTAAGTCTTAGAAAAACTAAAAAAACAGTGCAAATAAAATTGGCTAAGAAAAGTATAATAAACAAAAAATAATGAAATAATTTATAAGTTATGGAAAATAAACAGAAACGGAGAGGAGAGAAGGAAAGAGTGGTATAGTTGCCATAAAAAGAAATAAGGAGAAAGGTATGGTTTCACAGATATAGAAGTAAGAAAAAGAGAGTAGTTTAATTAAAGAGAAAATTTAGTATGGAGGAAGATAGCACAGACATAGTTTATTTTCCTTGAAAAAATTTACTGACTTTCTAAATAGGGATTTGGATCTGATATATCAGATGTCAAGAAGTAGTTTATCCCAATTCATCCTCTTTTCAGGAAGTTTTTACTTTTCTCTGTTGCTTCCTTGCATTTTCAGTTCTTGCTTTGCTATTTGGCCTCTCTTGTCCCAGGTGTCTTCACCAAATGCCTTGCTGCTATGATTGATTTTGCAGGATAAGGGGAATACAGATCTTTCCTTACCTGGACGACCTGCTCATTCAGAACTCTTCTCCAGAAATTTTACTTCAGCATCTTCATTTTGCTATATGTCGCCTAGGGTTGCAATGAATTTCCAAATGTCTTTCCAGAATTCTTCTCTGGATCATGTTTTTCTAGGGTGCAGGCTTCGGACTCTTCTACTGCTGGCATCTTTGCACCCCCCCCCAAAGCTTTAGCTCTGATTGCATTCTTTCTATCCCTTCTTCTGGTCTCCATTATGGCCAGGGAGTTTCTAAGGGCTCTGGGTTACATGGCTTCCAGCATTCCTATGCTTCCTCTGGCCAAGCTTCATATGAGAAAGCTCCAGTTGTCCCTAAAGTCAGTCTGGCTTCAACTTTCTCATCCTGTGGATTTTTCTAATTCCTCTTCTCCCCTGTCTCAAGCTAGAATTTCAGTGGTGGATGTATCAGTTGTCTGTCAATCCAGGGCTTCCTTTTCAATCTCCAGTCTCCTCTCAGGAACTCTTTACAGATGCCTCAGACATGGGATGGGGACCTCCTTTGGTCCTCTGAAAGTGCAGGGCCTTTGGTCTCTTCAGCAAAAGGACCACATCAGTATCAGAGGTGAGAGCCCTTCTCCTGGTTCTTCAGGCTTTTCACTTTCTTTTCCTTCCAGGGCCCCTCAAAGTCTTTGCAGACAATACCACAGTGATGTGGTATATCAACAAGTAAGGGAAGACAGGATGTTTACTCCTGTGCAGACTGGCTCTTCAGGTTTGAGATCTAGCTGTCCAGTGTCAAGTGACCGTTCAGGCAGTTTACATTCCTTCAGTTCAGAACCTTGTGGCAGATTCTCGGAGCAGGTCCATAACACAATCTCATGTGTGGATGCTTACAGAGATGTGTTTCTGGACATTGTCTACCAGTGGGGTGCTCTTCAAGTGGATATTTTTGCCTCCCCTCTGTACAGACAACTTTCTTTATTTTGCACCAGAGTCCCATGCTCCCTGGCTTGAAACGTGGACACCCTCTTTTTCTTGGAAGAGGATGTTTCTTTATGCCTTCCCTCCCCTTCCACTCATACCAAAGGTCTTGTTCAGGATAGAACAGGATGCCCCCAGAATCTTGTTGGTGACTCCTTTTTGGCCCAGACAGCATTGGTTCCCTTTTTGTCTGCATTTGTCCAAGGGTAGTCCTTACAAGTTAACTGACAGGGTGGACCCCCTCACACAAGACAAGGGTCATCTCATCCATCCCCCACCTGTCCACTCTTCAACTGATATTATGGGTGATAGGGTATTGATCAGTTTTAGACACCTTTTTTCCTGAGGACATGCTTTGGGTCCTGTAGGAGGCCAGGAAACCTGCTACCAGAAGATCTTATTTATCCAAATGGAAGATATTTTCTGTTTGGTGTCTTTCTCATAACCTGGAGCCATGTACTGTGGAAGTCCCTTTGATTCACTCTTTTATGTGAATTGCTCCATGCTGGATTGATATGTCAGCTATTTCTGCTTGTCTGTCTTTGATTCTCCCTTTGGCTTATAGGTTTGAAGTCATTTTCTTAAAGACATCCTTCATATTAGACCTCCCAGAAAGCTATTCCTCCTTTCTGGGACTTAAATTTTGTTTTGAAAAATCTGACTCTGGCTCCTTTTGAGCTTGTAGCTTTCAGCTTCTTTACAACATTGTTCTTAGAAGGCTGTTCTTCTTGTCATCTTTACCTCAGCCAGACTGGTGTCTGAGCCGCCAGCCCTTCTGGATGTTCCTCCTGTTTTAGTTTTTCATAAAAACAGTGTCCCTTCGTACTAATCCTTCTTTTATGCCCAAGGTGGTTAATGAGTTGTCTCTTAATCAGTCTGTTCATTTGCCCACTTTTTTCCCTTCTCCACAACCTTCTAGTGAGAAGGTTCTTCACACACAGACAACTCTGATATTATTCGGATAAAACTAAAGCCATTTGTAAATCTGAGCAGCTTTTGATTTGCTTTTATCCTAGATCTTTAGGTTTGGCTGTTTGCAAGCAAATTGTTTCTTCCTGGATATCTAAAGCCATTTCCTTTTGTTATTCCTTTCTTGGGAAAAGTTGTCTTTATTCTGTTAAGGCTCATTCTGCCAGAGCTGTGGCTTCTTCTGGAGCTTTTTCAGGGGGTTGGACACAAATTCTATTCTTGAGGCTACTACTTGGACTTCTGTGCATACCTTTACCAAGCACTATAAATTGGATGTTGTTGCTATGGCAAGAGCTGGTTTTGCCAGGGCTATCCCACATGGTTTCCTTGAGGGCTCTGCAGGTCTTATCTCCTCCCAACTTTCTTCCTGAGCTTTTGTACTCTCCCTATTGTAAAGAATACTGTAAAAGTGATAGGAAGTACATGGTACAGTTGTGTAAAATCTTACCATAACAGTCTATGTCCTTCTGTTCACAGTTGCAGTATTCTATCCCTCCCTTCTCCCCCTGTTCCTTTTCTCCTACTTGATGTACTTGTTACCTCTTCGTGTTCTTAGACTGTCATTCCTAAAGGGATTTTTCAGTACCGAGAATGGTACGTTTGTATGCCCTACACCGTGCATGGGGAGCATATGTGTGACATACGGTGTACCTATTACAATCTAAGGGCTTTGGTATATTGGCCGGATGTCAGGCTGCCCTTGTCAGGGGATCCCTTTTGTAAAGAATACTGCAGCAGTGAAGAGAAGGACATCTTCTGTTATGGTAAGATTTTACACAACTGTACTTTGTTTTTATCAGGCACAACTACAGGTGGTGAACTTTGATAATCAAATTATGCCGACAACTGCAAGCTGGACAGTATAACTGGCTCCTCAAGTGTTACAAACCTACTTGGACAGATTAAAGAACAGTCGGTCCTTGGTGCAGTAACATTAGTGTCACTGTCAGTATCACTAAATGTAGTATTGTCAAATTGGGGGGTGTATAGTTTGATCATTAAAGTTAATTGAGAGAGAAAAGTGACAAGCAAAATTAAAAAAAAAAGTCAAAATTATTAAGACAGTACATTTATTTTTGATTAGTGTTTTGCAACCAAAGTCAGAAATGTTTAATCTTTTAGCACTAGTACTCAAAGGTATAAGCAGTAAATCACAGGAAGTAATTTTACCCCTTTACACATCTTATCAAGCAAAATATAATGCTGCTTGCTACAACCTTAAAAACAAGCCATGTTGTTGTTTGTCTTTTGTCTTTTCCTGGTTAGGGTCGCCACAGTGGAACTCCGGTCCGCTACTGATTGGCAGTTGGTTTTTATGGTGTCGAGTTGCCAGCCCGACACCCAACCTTCAACGAAGGCATACCCATTCACCGCATGTCTTTCGAATGCCCACTTGACCGCGGGGAGGACATGCAGACTCCACACAGAAGGCACTCCCAACCCAATCCGATAATCGAACGGGAGAAGCTCTTGCTGTGAGGCAACAACGCTACCACTGCACCATCGCATAAGTTTAAAAACAAGCCATGTGAATGAATTAAAGATCAGACATTCTTTATAAGAAAAATAGAGAGAGGTGTTGGAAAATGAGCTACACTGATACCCTATAGGTGCTACCTTTGTTGCCTCTGTTCTAAACAGTTGTACTTTGTATAGAAATCCTTTGTTGGAAAACTTGTTTTTAGAAGGCACAAAGAGCAGAACCAACCTAAGATATACAGTAAGACACTGCTTAATAAACATATTCATTACCCAACAACTGCAAAAACTTTTGCAGTAAAGTCAAGCCACCTAAATTCCTGTTCGGGAACAGTGTTAGGAGGTACATGGCCACATTTATTCAAGTCTTTATTGTACTGCTTTTTGAGGTAGGTGCTTATTGCTGTAAAAGTTTGATTGCAGACTTGGCATAAAGGACAGACTTATACTAGTGATTTAGTCTTGCAGGAATTCTTTCTGCTGTTTGGAGCTGTTTGCTGATTTATTGTTGACTAATACCTGCTTGAGGTTACAGCTGTAAGAAACAAACTGGCCAAAAGTCTCAATCTGATTAAAAAAAAAAAAGACATTTTTTTTTTGCAGTGAGGCAAGGTCTTTGCCCCCACCCACACCCTTTTACATATTTGTACTAATTCCATGGTTGCACAGCTGTAGAGAAAATTGAAAAGCCCAAAAAGCTTTCAGTAGGAAACTGCAACTGGCAAGTTGCTACTCCTTTAGAAATTCTTGACAAGTTGCAGCCCTATTGTATGTGCAATGGCAAGTTCCTTCTTGCCTTAATCGGGTGAAAGGATCCTGAGAACATGAATGGTTGTGTTTTTGCCTGGATATGTTATAGTACTAATTACAGTAGTTTGCGTCTGGAAAATTCTCAGTTCAAGACTGTTGTGTTACGGCAATCAGGTTAGTTTGCGCATTTTTAAAATTACAGGTTCGGATGCTCAATATAGAGGCCAAGCAGATGTGGTAGGTCCCCTCTGCTGTAGTAGAGCTGCTTTCTGTTGCTTCAGTGAAACAGTGAGATATCCTTCACGTACTCTGGAACCTGCTGCAAGAATGTCTGTGCCCTACTTGGACAGATTAAAGAACAGTCGGTCCTTGGTGCAGTAACATTAGTGTCACTGTCAGTATCACTAAATGTAGTATTGTCAAATTGGGGGGTGTATAGTTTGATCATTAAAGTTAATTGAGAGAGAAAAGTGACAAGCAAAATTAAAAAAAAAAGTCAAAATCATTAAGACAGTACATTTATTTTTGATTAGTGTTTTGCAACCAAAGTCAGAAATGTTTAATCTTTTAGCACTAGTACTCAAAGGTATAAGCAGTAAATCACAGGAAGTAATTTTACCCCTTTACACATCTTATCAAGCAAAATATAATGCTGCTTGCTACAACCTTAAAAACAAGCCATGTTGTTGTTTGTCTTTTGTCTTTTCCTGGTTAGGGGTCGCCACAGTGGAACTCCGGTCCGCTACTGATTGGCAGTTGGTTTTTATGGTGTCGAGTTGCCAGCCCGACACCCAACCTTCAACGAAGGCATACCCATTCACCGCATGTCTTTCGAACGCCCACTTGACCGCGGGGAGGACATGCAGACTCCACACAGAAGGCACTCCCAACCCAATCCGATAATCGAACGGGAGAAGCTCTTGCTGTGAGGCAACAACGCTACCACTGCACCATCGCAGAAGTTTAAAAACAAGCCATGTGAATGAATTAAAGATCAGACATTCTTTATAAGAAAAATAGAGAGAGGTGTTGGAAAATGAGCTACACTGATACCCTATAGGTGCTACCTTTGTTGCCTCTGTTCTAAACAGTTGTACTTTGTATAGAAATCCTTTGTTGGAAAACTTGTTTTTAGAAGGCACAAAGAGCAGAACCAACCTAAGATATACAGTAAGACACTGCTTAATAAACATATTCATTACCCAACAACTGCAAAAACTTTTGCAGTAAAGTCAAGCCACCTAAATTCCTGTTCGGGAACAGTGTTAGGAGGTACATGGCCACATTTATTCAAGTCTTTATTGTACTGCTTTTTGAGGTAGGTGCTTATTGCTGTAAAAGTTTGATTGCAGACTTGGCATAAAGGACAGACTTATACTAGTGATTTAGTCTTGCAGGAATTCTTTCTGCTGTTTGGAGCTGTTTGCTGATTTATTGTTGACTAATACCTGCTTGAGGTTACAGCTGTAAGAAACAAACTGGCCAAAAGTCTCAATCTGATTAAAAAAAAGACATTTTTTTGCAGTGAGGCAAGGTCTTTGCCCCCACCCACACCCTTTTACATATTTGTACTAATTCCATGGTTGCACAGCTGTAGAGAAAATTGAAAAGCCCAAAAAGCTTTCAGTAGGAAACTGCAACTGGCAAGTTGCTACTCCTTTAGAAATTCTTGACAAGTTGCAGCCCTATTGTATGTGCAATGGCAAGTTCCTTCTTGCCTTAATCGGGTGAAAGGATCCTGAGAACATGAATGGTTGTGTTTTTGCCTGGATATGTTATAGTACTAATTACAGTAGTTTGCGTCTGGAAAATTCTCAGTTCAAGACTGTTGTGTTACGGCAATCAGGTTAGTTTGCGCATTTTTAAAATTACAGGTTCGGATGCTCAATATAGAGGCCAATCAGATGTGGTAGGTCCCCTCTGCTGTAGTAGAGCTGCTTTCTGTTGCTTCAGTGAAACAGTGAGATATCCTTCACGTACTCTGGAACCTGCTGCAAGAATGTCTGTGCCCTACAAGACTTAATTTACGAAAATAACCTATCTCATTTTGTGTGCTGGGGTGAGTTGAGACAAAACCTTGTAGTATTGCATCCTGTAACTACCATGATCATCAAAAATGTTGTACATTTTTAATAGATGCCGTAGTCTGTGTACAAAGATCACGCAAAATTTTCTGTGTTCATAGGTGGTTACTAGGCATGCAGTCCAGCAGATTGCTGAAGAGCCTTGCCCAAGAGCACTGCCTTAAATTACTTGGTTAGAGTCACACAGCAGGCAAATGGAGGTTGAGACAATCAATCCTTGGATTACAAGCAGCAGCTTGTTAACCGTAGATTTCCTTAATCCTCTGTGCTAATTAAAATACTTCTTTTATTGAAACATGCACTTTTTTCTGTCTGTAACCACAGAAGAAAGAGAAAACCCTTCCACCTCTCCATGTGACTTATAGTAGTACTTTGTCACTGACTCATTATTTTTTTTATTTTTATTTTTTATTTTTGTGCTTAGAGCAGTTTCTCTGAGAGCTCCCCACCTCGTGTTCATGATTTACCACTTTGCCCTCTATTTTTTTCAGCTTTTTTATGAAATTTCCAACAGTCAAGTAAACTGATTACTTATTGTAGTAGTAACAAATGGAACTGATATTTGCATATCTGCATGGGTATCAAAAGAATATGAGGTGCAGTTTACTATATGGTGTTGATGCCCAGCTTGAACATGAACAATGCCACAAATCGTTGACACTCAGGTGCTGCAGTTTGAGATCTAGAGTGTTTGCAGATTTTATAAAAAACATACATAGAATATTCACACTTCTTTAACTACACCCAAAACACAGTAATTAGAGGTGACTTGCAGGGCTTTTCTGGAAGGCTGACAACTGGAGAGTTTTTTTTTACTTTCATACTTTTTCTGCTTTCACCTGTTAGCCATCAGGCTTGCCCCTGATGGACACTTATTCATTCCTCAGTGGTAGGAATTCCCCAGATGTATTGGAGCAAAAGCTGTCTATTGGGGGCTGTTACACAGGTGTAGGCATCAAGGTTGCTTCCGCTCCGGCTAGCACACCGGATATGAGGACTTTTTTTTTTTTTTTTTTTTAACTGTAAATGGCTTAATCCAATTTGTTTGCCCATGCATGCTTCTCCATATGTACCAAGAGGTGCCATCATTGGCTTAGCTGCCATGCTCACATCTTCTCTGCAATGCTCCTCACATTCTAACACATACCTCTCCTCCAAGGGAGGCTGTGTCACCTGAGCAATATTGTAATCTGTCCATGACCATCCCATCTCCCCTAAGAATGGGCATGCCAATTCTTCTAGCCTCTGACATCAAGCTTTTCAGCTAATTGGACCCTGGCTGCCTGGGCCATTGTCAGGGCTTTATCTCTCTCTATGCTTCCAGTGCAGGCTAATGAACTGTATTCTAAATGATAATTTGTTTTTATTGGGCAAGATTATTGATATGTAACAGTTTGGAAATATGTGCCACAAATATATGATAATTCTGTTTGAAACTAGGATTTTATAATAGGTTTGAACTTACAACTTTAAGCATCAGATGTTATGTAGTCCAATCTCTCCTACGTTCTTACCTGTGGGTTCGGAGCTGAATGTCGGCTCTGACTCGGCCATACTTTTTAGCTCAAAGTCTTTCTATTGGCTGGGCTAAGATGGTATCCCATGCTGCACTGCTCTCTAGCCCCAGATCTCGTTTGCTGCTCGTGTAGCTCGGACGTGGTCTCACTCTTGGCTGTGACTAAGTACCCTTTTTCTTATATCAGAGAAGTTTTTGCATAAAAGCTATTTTAATAGCTATTGTGTGTGTTCTTGACTGTATTGTGGAAAAGTCGTTTTTTCTTGATTGCGTATTCTGTGGTATCCCACTAGCTGTTTCCAATGGGCTAGGCCCGTTTCAGTTAGAGGACCTAGTCTGTCCCCTTGCTTTCCTTGTGTGCTAAAGTCTTCCCATGGACTAAAACCATTTAAATTAGAGGAATTAGTCCTCCCCCCTTGTATTGTGTCTAAGGATCGTTTGAGTTAGAGATTTTTGTAGTGTTCTGTCTGTTGTTTGGCTTGTTCCTGTGCTTGTGACTGTCGGTCTGTTGGTCTATTTTTTAGTTAGTTACTTGTTGTTGGTTAACTATGTCCAAAGATACTAAGGAGCATAAGCCCTCAGGCTTCAAGAAGTGCTCCAAGTGCAGTTATAAAATGTCCATTACTGATGGACACTCTGTGTGTACTGTCTGGGAGCCATTCATCTCCAGGAATCGTGTAGTTTTTGTCATGCCTTTAGCCCGCGTGTTCTTCAGGAAAGGAAGAACAAATTGATTTTGAAGGGACTTCTGAAACCCTCCGAGGAGGGTCTGGAGAGTGCTTCCAGCTCTAAGGCTAAATCTTCAAAAGCAAAAAAGTGATCTCCGGCTCTATAAGTCAACTCGGAGCCACCGGAGAAAATAGCAAAGACTTCATCGACATCCTCGGCTCTGTTGTCCTTGGGGCCGCGGGAAGTGTCCGTGGTTATGGAACCTTCTTCGGCTCCAGTTTTCTTGGAGCCTGTTCGGAGCCGGTCGCCTAGCATTAGGCCAGTATCCCCTCCTCGCAGGTCCCCTTCAGAGAGGAGGTCTCGATCTCCTTCCCTATCCTCCAAATCTTCCAGGACCTTATCAGATGTTGACGTCAATAGAGTGGTGCAGAGACTTCTTCAGTCACCGATACTGGCTAAATTGCTCTCTGCTCCAACCCAGTCGGCTCCGGAGCCGGTCGCTCAATCTGCATCGATACTTCCTCCTCTGAGCACATCTCAGCTTTCAGAGCCGGAGTGCTTGGCTCCGTGTGATATTTCTAGGTCGGTTCCGACAGCCCCTACTGGTTTATTGGTTCCGATGTCAGCTCCGACCCTGTCGGCACCATCCACGGGATTTAGGATTCTATGGTTGGACCCGAGGGAGAGGCTTCAGGACACCACTCAGCGCTTCGGTGCGGGGAAGCCTGACTCCTGTCTCTGCTTCGGAGGCTGATCATTCTTTGGATCCGGTAGGACCAGCCTTCGAGGCCATGCAGAGCGAGCTGGACAGGTTGTCAGCGGCATCATACGGGTCGGTCATTCTGTCCCCTACAACACCGGTGCAGGTCTCTGATCGCCATCTATCTCAGGACAGCAGAGCCCCAAGGCCTCAGGGTACCCCCACAAGTGGTCCCCATTTTTCTGAGGACCCCTCAGAGTTTTTGCCTGAGGAGCCACCCAGAAAGAAAATGTGCAAGAGGAAGCACATAGATTCTCACATCAGACACAGACCTCGAGGAATCGGAGGGGTCCCCTAAGTCATCCTGTGAGGATGTTTCTTTCTCTGACATCCTAGAGATTTTGAAGCAAAGGGGTGACTGGCCATCCAAAGCCCCCTCCGAGGAGGAGTCTGTCTTCCTGAAGGCCTTTGGTACTCAGCCCTCCACCTCCTGGGTATCTCCACCCTTCGACGAGCTTCAGAATTTGGTTTGTTGAAGGGTATGTGAAACCCCTGACTGTGGAACCAGTCTCCAGGAGACCCAATAAATTTTTGTCTGCTCCTCTTGATAAGAAATTTCTATCCAAGGGAGTCCCTGTGGATGCCATGGTGGTGCCAGCTGCCACCCAGAAGGAATTAGCTGAGACTTCTTCCACTGTCCATCCCCCTAACAAGGAGTCTAGGACTATGGACCAGTACGGGAAGCATACGGTTTCTTCAGCGACCTTTACCTTATGGTCACTGAATTACTTATCACACTTTACACGGCTCCAGAGAGATCTCCTCAAGGAGCTTGGAGATACTCTCACTGGTAACGTTTCTGAGGCGGTGGCCCAGAAGGTCAACACTCAAGATGTCTACCCTCAGTTCTGTTGCAAACTCCTCCATGAGGCTAATCTCCTATGCAGCCGAGGGAGCGAGTAGGGCAGCAAGCTCAGGAGTTGCTCTTAGGAGGCAGGCCTGGATGCACCTTTGTCATTTCGCAGAGGCCTTCAAGTCTTCATTCACGATGCCCGTTTGATGGTTCCTCTTTGTTCGGAACCAAGGTGAAAGACACTCTCACTAGGTGCGAGCAGGAGGGAAAAACTGTCTGCCGTAGGAGTCCGTTTTTCCCTTCCCTCTAGGCCTTATCCCAAGGCCCAGAGGGGTGGCAAAATGTGGTTCAAGAAATCACAGAGGTTTTTTTCCCGGTGCACAAGGTGAGCCCCCCTCCAGAGGCAGGGGAGGGGGTGGTTATTCAGGGAGATGCCGCCCTAGGGGCAGAGGAGAGCCTCGCAACTCGGGAGACCATGATTCTTTTTGTGGTTCTCCCTACTGCCGCTCCTGATGGGAGGGCCCGACTGTGCATTTCCGGAGCCAGTCGGGGGTCGAATCTCATTATACCCAGAGGCCTGGCAAGATATCACCCAGGACCAATGGGTCCTACAAATAATTTCCGGAGGATATGTCATTCCCTTCTCATCAAATCCCCCTCCAATCAAGAAAATCCCGGATGTTCCACCCAGTCAAAGGGATTATGCAGCTTCAGAAGTTTCAAAGCTGCTAGAAAAAGGAGCCATCCAACATGTCCCCTCAGACCAGATCGGATTAGGGACTTACTCCAGATTCTTTTTGGTGCCGAAAAGGACAGGGGACCTGAGACCCATTTTGGATCTCAGCCGATTGAACACCCATGTGCAAATGTCCAAGTTCCGAATGGTCACATTGCAGTCTATTCTCCCATTGTTGGGAAAAGAAGTGTGGATATGCTCCATTGACCTCAAGGATACTTACTACCACATAAAGATGGACAGGGCATCCAGAAGTCACCTACGCTTCCGGCTGGGAGCCAGTCACTTTCAGTTTCGAGCCCTGCCCTTTGATCTCACCACAGCCCCCAGGATGTTTACCAAATGCATGGCAGTAGTGACTGCTCACTTGAGACATCAGGGATTCCAAGTGTTACCGTACCTGGATGACTGGCTCCTTACTGCCACCACCAGGCATCTACAACTTCAGACCAGGGATGCTATTGTCAACCTATGTCAACAGTTGGGCATCACATTGAACTGGGAAAAATCTGCCTTGTTGCCCTCACAGCGTGTCACTTTTATAGGCACCAAATTAGACACCGTTCTCATGCGGGCGTTTCTACCACAGGAAAGAATCAGAGTCCTACAACAACAGGTTTATGCCTTGCTCCCTCTGAGAAGAGTGAAGGCAAGATGGGTCCTCCTATTGTTGGGGACAATGGCTGCTACAATTATGTTAGTCCCTCTGGCAAGGTTACATATGAGGCTCCTTCAGTGGCTACTCTTTGCCCAGTGGTCTCTTCAACGTCTTCCACTTTCTCACCCTATTCTACTCACAGACAGGTGCAAACAGGATCTCAGTTGGTGGCTTCGCACCGACAACCTCAGTGCGGGAAAGCCCTTTGTTCCTGTGACCCTGGTTGCCACGGTGACCACAGATGCCTTCCAGATGGGGTGGGGGGCATTATCTAGGCAGGACAGTCCAAGGCAGATGGCAAGAGCACGAGATGCATCTGCATATCAATGTCCTGGAGATGAGAGCTGTGCTACTAGTGTTGCAAGCACTTCAGAGTTTTGTTCCTCTTGGGACTATTGCAATCCACTCGGACAATATGTCAGTGGTGTGGTATCTGAACAAGCAGGGAGGAACCAAGTCATATCCCCTTTGCAGAGAAGCCATGCGAGTTTGGGCAGTGGGCAGTGTCTTCCCAACGTTTTCTGGTAGCAACACACATTCTGGGGAAGTCCAGTGTGATCGCAGACAGGCTAAGCAGAGCTATTCTGATGCCTTACGAGTGGTCCCTGAACTGTCAAGTTGCGGAGCAGATCTTCCGCAGGTGGGGTCAGCCTTGCTGCAACCTTTTTGCCAACCCCCTCAATGCCAAATGCAGCAGCTACTTCACCCTGATTCCCCCTTAGGGGGGAGTTACCCAGAACGCTCTAGTCCACGATTGGCCCTCCGGTCTACTATATGCCTTCCCTCCAGTTCCCTTGCTGTCAAAGGTTATTCAGAAAGCGCAATCCTTGGGAAGCAAAATGATTCTGATTGCCCCACACTGGCCTCGTCAAATTTGGTTCCCTTTTCACCATCCCTATCTCATGGATGCTCCTTGGATTCTGGACCCACAACCAGACTTACTGACTCACATGTCAGGGCAGCTCCATCCCTCTCTTTGGACTCTCCAGTTGACAGCCTGGCTACTCCACTTCCGTCATTAGTTAGGCTTCACCAATTTTCGCCGGAGGTGGTTCATATTTTATCTTCCTCTCATACGCCTTCGACCAGGAAGATTTATTACAGCAAATGGCAGAGGTTTTCAATCTGGGTGCATGCCAAAAGGATTGACCCTTACACAGCTCCAATTTCATCTGTATTGGAGTTCCTGTCTATGCTTTTTAACCAGGGTTCAGCGGCCGCAACCATTAAAGTCCATTTGGCAGCGATTTCTACCTTTCATGTCGCAGACGAACCTAGTCTAATGGCACATAGACTCTGTAAGGCTTTCCTGAAGGGCACTTTACTTCGTCCTCTGATCTCGGAACCTGTTATGCCTTGGGACATAAACTTTGTTCTGCAGGGTCTTACTTCACCCCCCTTTGAGCCTGCAGCCACTTGCAATTTAAAATTCTTAACTTGGAAGACTTTTGGTAGCCATCACATCAGCCAGACGTGTTTCGGAGCTTCAAGCTTTATCAATCAAACCCCCTTATTTGATTTTTCATAAGGAGAGTGTTTCTCTCAGACCGAACCCCTCCTTTCTTCCCAAAGTAGCGTCAGTTAGTAACCTTAACCAATCTATTGAATTGCCAGTGTTTTTTCCTCAGTTCTCAAACAAGGCAGAATTCTAATTTCATCAATTGGATGTGCACAGACAATTACGTTTTTATTTGCACAGAACGAAATATCTCAGAAAATCTGATCAGTTGTTTGTTTCATTTTCGGAAAACAGAATTGGGTCTCCTGTTTCCAAAGTCACGTTGTCCAGGTGGATTTCCAGTTGTATTTCTTTCATTTATACTTCAGGGGGAAAAGATTTATCATTCCGGGTGAAGGCTCACTCTACCTGGTCTGTATCTACATCTACAGCTTTTCAGGCCAGATTGTCTATGGATGATATTTGTGCTGCTGCTACTTGGGCATCTCCTCACACCTTTGTTACTCATTACAAGTCAGATGTGGTATCTAGGGGCAGGTCTTCCTTTGGTTCCGCAGTGCTCAGGAGTATTTTCCACTGAGCCTCCCAGGATTTAGGTGCTGAGGACGCTGTCCCACGGGTAAGAATGTAGGCGAGATTGGACTACATAACATTAAGAAGTTATGTACTCACCATAATGTTCGATGTATGTAGTCCATCTCGCCTCACATTCTTACTTACCGCCTCCTTACCCCGTCCTGGAGGATCTGGAGGTTAGGCCTGGTTTCAGAGTTTTCTTCATTCTTGGTTTGTTTTTCCTTTCCTTAGGTGTTGTTATGCATGGAGAATGAGTGCTGGTGCTTGCAGCAAACTAGATCTGAGGGTAGAGAGCAGTGCAGCATGGGATACCATCTTTGCCCAGCCAATAGAAAGACTTTGAGCTAAAAAGTATGGCCGTGTCGGAGCCGACATTCGACTCCGAACCCACGGGTAAGAATGTGAGGCGAGATGGACTACATACATCGAACGTTATGGTGAGTACATAACTTCTTGTTTCTTTTGAATAACCTCACTGTTTTAAGCTTTCCGGCTGCACTGACAGTGTGTGTGAAATACTTGTTTTTCTTTATGGGTTGGAAAAATATTTTGATAAAAATCTTTGACGACCTTCCAAAGACTTTTAGGCATGAAAGGCTGTAATTAGTGCTGCATAATACACAAAATTTAAAGGAAGCTACTCAGTGTGTTTTCACCATAAGTTAATTTTTATGAGAGGAGGTTTTGCATCAGATAATCGCCTTCTCACCTAAGAAAGTACAACTTCTGTTTTTCTTCTAATAGTAGTTACTTTAGTTCATGGTCATGCAAAGGCAGAGATCTTGTTTGAGAACCTAACAACTGTATCTATTTCCATTCATTTTTCATATCTGAACTGCCTTAGGTGCTCATCTTTTAGCAATGATGTATGGTAAATTTTCCCTATACAGCAGGTTTAGAATAACAGGAGGAGTCATGATGGCTACTTTGTTTGTAGAAGTTTAGATACTCAGATCTGCAGATGCTGTAGAAGCAGGCAGCTGGAAAGTACTACCGTAATTCAGATGATTTGATGGCTGGGGTGTCCTTACAGGTGAAGCCATCTATAAGAACTCCTATCTCAAAAATCTTGCATTGTGGTAAGTACTTCATATAAGCATTCACCTTTTTTTGTGGATATACGTAATAGTACTGAAGATCTGGAATCCTCTTAGATTGTAAGGTTGAGGGGGATGCAGGGCATGGACTAAATGAGTCTGTTCCTTTAAAACTTAAATTAAAGCTGAGACCCCAAAAGAGATAGTTTTAACAATATAATATTATAAGTAAGATATACAGCTTGTTTCATTGTTTTTATAAATATATATATTTTGTGTTTTAAAATGTTAATTATGTGTTTTTAAATGTACTATGTCTTTTTTAGTTTAAATATATGTCATGTGATTTTCAGTTTGTATAAAGGGTGTGTACGTGTTAGTGCTTTTTGATACACCTGATGAAGACTATTTGGTGAAAGCGCTTGTGTTACTGTTTGTGCACTGAAGTAAAAGTTTTTAAACTGGATGTAGCAGACATTTCTGTGTCTTCCTCTACTCATTGTTCATTGGATTTTGTACTTCAGACACAGTGTGTGAGCCATTTCTTTGTGGCAGTGCTTTTACTAGTTTTTCTGCTTGTGTTTGCTTATACTGCCACAAGGCTCTCTTATATGGCTGATGAAATTACTGAGGTTGATTCTGTCATCCCTATTTCTGACAGTAAAAGAATGGACAATTTTTTACTGGACATTACTAGGGCAACTAATCCTTTGGTTGGTTGCAGAATGGAGATTGGAAATGACCCTAAGAATGTTGCTAATGGTTCAGTAGGTGTTATAGCCTTAAAGACTGGACTTTTTACGCTAGAAAAGGATTTGTACAAATTAAAGAGATGTCAGTATCAGCAATTTCATTTGGAGGACTGCCTAGCTGAGCAGATAATACCTTGGGGCCTACGTATTTTAAAAATGCCTTCAGATATCAGTGGTGACAAATTACTTTTGTTGGAATGGCAGAAAATTAACATACAGGCAAGTTTTAGTTATTTAAAGTTGTTGGTGCAATCAGCTGATAGAGAAATCTCTGAACTTGTTGATGCAGCCAATGCAAAATATTCGGAGCTTATAACTACTTATCCTGAAACCATCTCAGATCATTATGTCCAAGAAATATTTGATTCCCTTTTGGTGTATGAATCCAAACTACAAAAAGGGAAGATCAGTAAAATCTGCCGTGATCGAACCGATTTTCGGCTGGAGAATGTATTCACTTGGCCGCGTGAAGATCTCCACAATAATTCTGGCAATAATGGACAACAGCATAATACTGCTGTTCCTCCATCAGATGGCAGTATTACATCGTCTGTTACTTATCGTGATGTGGTGGCTCAATGGTCGGAAGAAGGGCAAAGTTCATCTACGTTTATCAGTGAAGAAGCTCCTGTTAAAGATTTAGGAGCTCATAAAAAAGTTATTGTTACAACTGCACAGGTGCATCAATCCAGTAAATTGCCTGTTGTTAATGGTAACACTACTGTGGACAAATTTTTTCATCTAAATACTCACTACGATCTTCTTTTTCCGCTTCCAGTAAAGGAGCAAGAGTTGTCAGTATTTGAAAGAACATCAACACGGATGGAGTCGGAGCCGCAACAAACGGAAATTAGAAGGTACTGTGAATTCACAAAATACAATAAAGAAAGCGTTTATGAAAGCCAGGAAGGACTAGTTATGAATCTATCTAATGTAACTTTAACGGAACATGAGCTGAATGTTTTAAGTAAAGGCTTATCGTTTATTCCAATCAGTAAATCTAATTTTACTGATGTTATTTTTGATGTAAAACTGTTCGCCAAAAATCTGAAGCTTATGTTTAATGATTCAATGGACACTTCTGTTTGTGCAGATAACATGTTTTCTAAACCTAGTTCATTTATACCTAAAACGAATCCGCTAATTGCTGCTTTTGAAAAACTCTGCATACAAGATATCTATGACATGAAAGTAAAAAATGTTAATAATTATCAATGGTATAAAAGACGTCAGAATTTGTCTAAAGAAGAGTTTGATGGCTTGAGAGGGTTAGAAAATAATACCAGTATCACAATTAGGCCTGCAGATAAGGGTGGACCTATAGTGATACTTGATAGAGTATGGTATGATCAAAAAAATTATAGTTATGCTGAATGATGCTTCTTTTTATGAGAAACTATCTCGTACACAGGCTGATACTATTATTTTTGATGTGCAAGTATTAATCAAATGTTTGTTTGAGATGAATTTATTTGACAGCAGTCTCTGAGTATTTTTGTAACAGTAAGCCAACTATTCCCATCATACAGGGTCTCCCAAAAATACATAAGAGCGGGGTTAGATCCACCATTAAGACCCATTGTGTCTGGAAGGAACTGGTGCACTGAGTCATTATCAGTTTATACAGAGAAACTTTTGTGACCAGGTTTTGATAAGTTGACATGTGCTCAGAGACGCTGAACAATTTCTTAGAGACCTACATGAATATACTGCAACCAATAATAATGGGAACTTAATATTTGTTACTATGGACCTAGTTTCTTTATTTACAATTATTCCAAATTCAGATGGCATCAATAGTACGATACAATTCTTAAAGGAGCGCATGGATTATAGTCCTAGTAAAATTCAGCTGCTGGGGAAACTTCTTGAAATAGTACTTGAGCATAACATTTTTGTTTTTGGAGAACAGGTATATAAACAGTGCAATGGCGTGGCTATGGGCACTTCGTGTGCCAATAGCTACACCAATGCGGTAATGGCCATATGGGAATTTGAACATATTCTACGGGGGCCATTTAGGGAGCATATTCTGTTCTTCCGTAGGTTTGTGGATGACCTCTTTATCTTATGGAATGGGGAACAGCATGTTCTTGGTGCATTCATGGGTTATGTGAATACTACTGCACATTATTTGAGATTTATCATTCACAGACTTCAGTGGATTTTTTGGATGTATCAGTAATAAAAGATGGGAATGGAGTTATATATACTAATGTATTCAGAAATGTTGCCTCTAATCAGGTGTATAGGGCTTCTAGGTTAAATGCAAGGGATACTGATTTTTCAGCTGAGGTTGATACTGCCATTAGGAACTTGAGGGAGAGAGGCTATGAGGATCATATACTTCAAAGTAGTATGGTTAATGTCACTAATAAAAGACAAAATGAAGCCAGACCATATTTTTCATCTGGTAGTAGTGAGTATGTTAGGAGACAGAAGATCCAATGATACAAATTTGAGGTTTAAGGTGACATACTACTGATATTAGTAATTATACTGAAATCTTTAAAAAAACACTGGAAAGTTCTTACTACAGACAGAGAAATGTCCAGATTTATCGATTTTGAACCTAGATTCTTGTTTAAGAACAGTAAGTCATTGAAACGTAGGTTATCCTATCCTAAGTATACACAGCATAATTACTGTTCACATGGGGCTAGACCTTGTGGACATTGTAATTGGTGCACATACATTGACACTAGCTCTAGTTTTGAACATCCTGATTATGGTACATTATATACTTTTAAAATAAATGCTACATGTGATACTTCACACATAGTATATTTGGCTCACTTTATGAAATGTAGAATGTTCTACATTGGTAAAACTGATCGTCCTTTTAGAGAATGCATCAGGGAGCATGTTTACCATGTTAACAAGGGCAATAGTATTAATGCACTTGCCAAACATGTATTGAACATACTCCACTCACAGTTTTCAGTTTTTAGTAGTTGCTAGATTTTATGAGAATGTGAGACAAGGGGATATGCATAATAGAACTGAAGATCTGGAATCCACTTGGATTGTAAGGTTGAGGGGGGATGCAGGGCATGGACTGAATGAGTCTGTTCTTTTAAAACCTAAATTAAAGCTGAGACCCCTAAAGAGATAGTTTTAGTAATATAATATTATAAGTAAGATATACAGCTTGTTTCATTGTTTTTATAAATATATATATATATATATATATATATATTGTGTTTTAAAATGTTCATTGTGTTTTTAAATGTACTATTTCTTTTTTAGTTTAAATATGTCATGTGATTTTCAGTTTGTATAAAGGGTGTGTACTTTAGTGCTTTTTGATGCACCTGATGATGCCTATTTGGTGAAAGCGCTTGTGTTACTGTTTGTGCACTGAAGTAAAAGTTTTTAAACTGGATGTAGCAGCTATTTCTGTGTCTTCCTCTACTCATTGACCATTTTTTGTGTGTTTTTAAATTTTTTTTGGGGGGGGGTGGATCTTTACAAATGTGATGTTATCTAAGACTCCCTGGTATATTGCTTACCTGATTAATACACAGAAGTTGAAATTGTCAGAGGTTAATTTTCAAGCCCCATGTACCACAAAGTATCTGGAGATTACACCCTTAAAATTTAGACAGGCAGGCCCATTCATTCATTAAAATCATCACAAGTAATAGAATTTGAGAGTGGAATAGCATTAAATGATTTGCATTATAGTTAAATTCAATGAAACCTAAAAACAAGTGGACAAGGCAGAGTGTACTATGTGCGCCAAACAGAATCCAATAACAACCCAGCTCACTTTGTTGTGTTTTAAGTTCTGTTGATTGTCATATTGTAGTTTGTCTTTTAAGTAATTAATATGTCACTTTGTACTTGTTTGCCTTTGTAGAGATTAAAACCTGAAGCTGAACTAGGAGATGGCAAGGACAAGATACCTGAAATGCCAAGTGTGTTAACTGCCGCTACTGTGGTTACTAATAGTTCAGATTTAAATGACTTGCGGGAGATTAACTTTGATTACCTGAAGCATGTTGTCTTAAAGTTTATGTCTGCTCGTGAGTCTGAGGTGAGTTATCTATAGTTTTTGTTAACTGTGTGTCCATTTCATGAGAAGATATTGTGGCTTTTTAGTAGCTTAATGAAGCTTCCATGCTGAAGACTTGGCCTTAAAATGCACCCAAAACTTCTCTCTGTACTTGGCTGGCTCAGAGGTTAAATTGGAAAGGATTACTAAGTAAATCCTTGAATTTTACATTGAAGTGATTCTTGCATGAAACACCTGCTGTAGGTCGTGCAGGGCTGCAGTGTTAATCTCCATTTTTCAGCAGTCTCCCCTGGTGTTATACCAGTAGTTCTGACATCATATATTCTTGCATCAGTTGCAAAATGGATTGACCCTCATGTGCCCTTTTTTCCTGGTCACTAAAGCATCAGTTAGATGTGTAGAGCTTGTTCTGTAATTTGTTTCTCTCTTTTGATGAAGTAAGTTTTTTGGTGTTTATATGTTGAACTTTATCTTGATGCCGTCATTTTTGTCCTCCTATGCTATGTAGTTGCCATGTCATTTTGATTACAAAATCCCGAAAGAGTGATTTCATTGTCTCTCTTTCATTGTGTCTGATTCTCCTGTTAAGACAGTTGACCATTTTGTCTGAAGTATGATCTTGCCACACAACATTGTATACTAAACTTTTCCAGCTTCCTTTTGGTAAAACTGCCCAGCGTGGAGCAAAAAATGTAATCATTCTCTTTCAAAATATGCTTACTTCATGACATAGGTGTCTGATTTATGTTTTTCAGATAGCATGTTCATAGCACATGCATTTTGACTTTATAAGTGGGGCATGTCAGCTGACACAGATTTCCAGCATGCATAGCATACCTCTCAACTATCTAGATTTTTGCAGAATGTCCAGATTTTTGACTCTAATATTTGGCCTGTTATTCATAAAATGTGAGGTTTTCTGGCAAATCACGGAGTATTGAAGTCACTAACTAATGATATACATCTGGCCCCAGTTGCTGCTTCACTGCCAGCTACCCTAATAATTCAATGGCTCACCTAAGGAACCCATCAGCAAGTGTCATCCAACCAACCCAAGGACGATATACTTAAGCAGTGTATGTTATTTTAACGCTTGTATGCTATTCTGTGCATCTCTCTATCTAGGCGTGCACACTACTCGATGTTGAAATTTAGTTCCCCTACCCTATCAGCACCAGTGAGTAAATAACAGACCCAAGGTAATTTAATCCCTTCCACGAATAACCCAAGTAGTTGTTTTTTCCCATATTTCTCTCCACTGCCATTGTTACTCTCAGACCCTCCTGCAAATTGGCTTTAAACCCCAAAATTACAGTGGGCCTTTCCCCTTAGAAGGAACCCACTTGTAGTTATATAAAGATAATCTTGGCTGACTGATAGGTTTTGGCACCTTCTCTGCTCACTCTCGGCTCTGGTTCAACCCACTCCATTCGCCCTAGCTACGCTTGGGCTCACTTCACTCCCCTACCCTACCCCCATTCCCACACCCCCCTTCATTACATTTATTTCTCTCCCCCTAATACACCCACACCAATTTCTGCCTGTCCCATTCATCCTGTCACTTCCCAGCCAGTCACATCACTCCATCAATCAACCTATCCAAAGCAACACACTTAATCCATACCACCCCTTTTTAAATACCTACACATATTTCACCTACATGCTATGTATACCCCCCATGAGAAATCTATCCCTACTCTCCACTCTCATAACCTTACTGGCATTTACCATCTCAATGACACACTTCCATAACCTCCACATAACAGTCTATTACTCCACAACTACTCTAGCAACAGCAAATCCCACTCACCCAACACAGCAAGTTGTAATATCACCTTTTCTATTTCATGTCTCTACTCCTCAACATATTTCACATAAGATAATTAACACTCACTCTTCCACAAACTACAACTTCAAATTGCTACGACTACTAGCTAAACTAAAGATCTTCCACCACCCCCTTTACAACTCCATCCTATTAGGGGGTGATATTCAACCTAATCCTGGTCACCTTCTCTCTGCCCCCCCACTAGTCCCCATATACAAGCATCTCTCTTCCTGGCCACTAACTGCTCCCAATACAAAACTACCAACCTCACAATACTAAACTTTTACCTCAGAAGTCTACTAAACAAAACAACTGAATTCCATGCTACATTCGCCCACTATTCACCACATGTAGCTATCCTAACCGAAACCTGGCTTAAGCCACAGATCCAAGATCAGGAAATATTGCCTCCAGGTTTCAATATATTCAAGCAGGATAGAACTATTAAATGTGGTGGTGGTGTAGCTGTACTTTACAAAAATCACCTCAAACTCAAGCACCTCAACTTACGACCTCCAGTAATGGCAAATATGGAAGCCCTAATTACCCGTCTACAACTTAACCCTCATAAATTTATCAACATAATAGCCATCTACCTACCTCCAGGTAACAACCCCTCTACCATAGAGTTTTTAAGTTGGACTGCCTCTACTCTTAGACAAGAAACAATTATAATGGGTGACTTCAGTTTAGACTGGAATACTATCAGCTCCAAAAATCCCTCAAATCATATTAACCTGTGTGGTTTCTCACAGTTAATCCTCCAGACAACCAGGGTTGACAAACACATCAATAAAGAGTCAGTACTTGATTGGGTGCTCATCAGCTCTAACCCTGACCCATACATAGCAGGCTGTCTACCCGCCACCCTAAGCAACCACACACCAACCTTCCTCGTTAAAAAAAGCATTCCACTCCCCCCCCCCCCCCCAGAGTAGCCATATATAAAGTCATCCATAACAAATCTAATTTCACCCCAGATACTTTCACCACTCTCCTCCAACAAGTTGACTGGACCCCCCCCCTTAAAATCTTCAACTTGACCTAGCAGTTCATTACTTTAATGACCAATTCCTCTTTTGCTTAAACTCACTAGCCCCACTAAGAAAACTATGTACAAAAGTACAACACACATACTGGCTGTCATCAGAGTCCAGAAAACTAGTCAAAGACAGGGACCGGGAATGGTATAAATTCCAATTCTCCAAAACTTCTGATTCCCTTCTAAAGTACAAACAACTTCGCAACTTAGCAAAAAAATAAATGAAGCACGATAAAAAAACAGCAGTATACTTCAATCCAAATAAGTTCCACAAAAGTCCCAGAAAGTACTGGAGCTCAGTCAACCAAGTTCTTAAACCTGGCCAAATCCACCCTCGCTGAGCCCAAATACTTCAACTGACAATATAGCCACTAATTCAACAATCACTTTGTAAATTCTATACTACAACTAGTCAAGGACAATAATAGCAGCCAATTATCACTACTTCTCAGTTTCGAAAATAACCCAGACTTCTTCAAACTCCAGCCCTTACCAGCCCACTACATCAGAAACCTCCTAGCCAAACTTAAAATCTCTAGTCCTGGCCCTGACCTACTGCCCAGTGAATACCTGAGACTTGCTGCTGATCCCAGTGCTTACTCTATTTCTGTACTGTTGAATCGATCACCGAGCAATATGTACCATCACTGTGGAAAGTATCCCATGTCATCCCTCTCCATAAAGGAGGTGCCTCAATAGACTTTACAAACTGTAGGACCATTGCCCTGTTTTCCCCAATAGCTAAAATACTTGAAAAATGCATCCATTCCCAGTTACTTAACCATCTCCTAAAAAATAACCTACTCTCCCCCACCCAACACGGATTCAGCCCTAAACATAGTACAAAAACTGCCCTGATTATGTCCAACATAGGAAATCTGGTCACTCACATCCTCTATATTCCTCGACTTATCCAAGGCCTTTCTATACAGTCTTCCATAAACAACTCATCCACGAAGTAATCTTCTGTAACCTCTCTCACTCTACCATCTCCTGGTTCATTAGCTATCTATCTAAAAGGCAATATTAGGCCCCCTCCTGTTTACTATTTTCACAAATAAGTTACACACAGCCACACATCATGCTAACATTATCCAATATGCAGATGATTCCTCCCTAATATGCTTTGCTCCTACACTACCTTCACTACTAAAAAAAAACTCAGCAATCCTTCCTGGATTTTGAAAGCTTCGTCAACCCATCTCAACTTATACTAAATCCATCCAAAACAAAACTTATGATCTTCTCCAGTGGCAGAAAATCTCCTGACCTCAACTCCTTCACCATTTTTTTCATCTAACACCACCTGTATTAGGCTCATTGAATCAACTAAACTACTAGGTGTCTCCATAAACAAGGACCTTAAATTTGATAAACACCTTGACTTGGTAATCAAGAAAGTGCACTTTAAACTAGGCTCCCTTTATAGGATAAAGCCCTTTCTTACAGAATCCACCCATCATGCCATCAGCAGAACCCACCTCCTATCTAGTCTCCTATATGCCTCATCCATTTGTACCAATCTAAGAAAATCCGACTTGGCTAAACTTGAATCCTGCTATCACAAAATAGCCAGATTCGTCACTAACCATCTAACTAGGAACCGTCACTGCACCTCTCTTCACCAACTTAATTGTGTAGAACTATCCAACCAACTAACCTATAACCAATTAGTACTAACTCACTCTACCCTCCTTCACCTTGAAAAACTGCCCATCCATTAGCAATATCATCCAACCCTACTCAAGTAGCAGGTCCCTAAAGTCATCTAATAAAACGCTCCTGAAGGTCAGTAGGTCTAAAAACACATATGGAGACTCCCTTTTCTCTCATAAAATTGCTAAGACTTGGAACAGTATACCACAATACATTCTCAATACTGTAAGCACTTCGGTATTTAAAGTACTACTAAGGGAACACCTCAAACAAACATGGCTGTGCTCCTGCAGTAAACCCGATTAATCATTGTGTAAACATCCATACAAGACTGCCGTCCACCAGAGCCTTTACCTCTTCCTCTTTTTCTTCCCTCCCTTGTCCCCTGCCAGTCACTAAATTTAAAAAAACCCTGCCTAACTACTACCTTCCCACTCCTACTCACTCCTGCTTCTTATCTTTAATCTCAAATCTAACCTCATGTTCTCTTCTGCTTTCATATCATAATCTTAACCCATCATGATGTTCTCCAGCTACAGATTTTATTTCCTAAGAACTCTGACTGTACATTTAACATTTCTTACATTCTTTAATGTCAAACCTATTGTCTGTAAGTCTAGCCTGTAATATTCTACATATCAGTTGTCATTATATGTCTGTGACCAATTACCTAGGTATATTAGTACCATGTAAAAGACTGTAAATGGTTGTAATGCTTTGTAAATATCTGGCAAATGTTTATATCTGTGAAGCTTTTCTCCCTGGGCCTCTGCTGAAAAAGGGTCTGCTTAAATCCAGTTGGACTTTCCTGGTAAACAAATGGAAAATAAAAAAATAAATAAATTTGAGTTTCAGACTTTGTATCCTCCAGAGAAGCCATGCAAACACAAATTCAGTTATTCTAGCACTTTTCTAAGCTTTTAAGAGCAATATTTAAAATATGTTCTTATTTTTGGATATTTGTCCCCTATTAATTTAGTCTTTGTCCAGATTTCTTGCCCTAAGTGGGGCAAGAGGTATAGTTTAGTTCTTCAAACCACCCGAGTGTAAAGATCTCATCTGAAGTTGTAAGACTGCCCTTCCTTTAGTCTAAAGTGTTTTCTTTTGACCATTTCTAAATTTCTGTGGCAGTATGCAGAAGTGTTATTTTACTGTGTTTATTAGCGGACTGTTGAAATTTTTTTCTCGATTTTCTGGCATGACTTACTATTGAGGGTTACAGCAGTATGTGGCAAAATTATGAAATTTGAATGATTTATGTTGTATAAATGATCTCACTGCCATGCTTTACTGTCTTAGTCAGAGTAAACAGGTTGTTTGTTGGCTTGAAATGATGGGCCCTTTATTCTCCATCCACACTAGAATATCAAATACATAAACCTCACATTACAGAACATTAGGAAAGTAGTGATGGTGCTGCAAAAAAATTGACATTGGTAAAATGAAATGAGCAATTAAGGGGAGGGTGCATTCCCAAAGTGAAGAGGTTTGTCTGTCATTCTCCCTTCCGACTTATTCATTCCTGTAGCACACAGCCATGGAGAAAGTGCAATCACTCCAGGAGTGAGAGACTGTTCCCACTTAATATCTGCAACATTCCACTGTTAATATCCACATAGCTGGATCATATCTGCATTTGAAAGACTATATCAGATAAAAGCTTCCAGGCCTATACTTAGTTGCCACAGACTACAGAGGAGTCAGACTGCAAACAAAGTTGCACAACACAAAGTTAACTTGTAAAATAGTAGAAATAACTTTAATATTTGTAGTAGATGTTTCTTGCAATTGAGAACAGGCAGTGTGAACAATCATGTTCTTGTTCATTCTTAGCAGATGTCATTTATGTGAAGGCATTAAGGAAACATACTGTCACTAGTTTGTAAGTAATTTTTTAAAGTGAATTTCTGTGCTAGAGCTGTGTTGCTGTGGTTTGGTTATTCTTATGTTTCTTTACTAAGTATATGTTATAAATTCTTGCTGGACAGGGAATCTTAAGTTCACTGTAGGTCTAGTGTGGAAGTGCGAGTTCAGGAATGTGACTGCCATTTTCCATATCGAGCAGAAAAAGGCATTTGCATACTCAAACATTTTTCTATGGGCAGTATTTCTCCTTTGTAGGGAGTTTTGCATTTTGTATCTCCTTACTTAGTATTATTAAACTTTAAAATTGCTGTACCTTGAAGAAAAGATAATATCTGTTGTCAGTTTTCATTCTATCCTCAACTGTTGGGTTTGGATCTGATCCTCAGATCTGATTCGGCCGGTACTATAGCTCATGGTCACCAAAAAGCTCTTGAGTCCCTCCCTTACCCGTAATGTACAAACCCCTAACATACCTCAGATCTCTCTTGCTGCTTTCTTGAATAGACGTGGTCAGCTTGAGCTCTTGAGTGATTTCTTCAGTCTACAGTAAGTGTTTCTACTTTTTTTTATAAATCTATTAGTAGTCATTCTCCCTTCCCATTGCACTTTGTGTAGTTCTTGTATACCATAGTTGGTATCCATTGAACTCCTTTTTCATCTTATTACACTTTCATGTATTTCTCGATACCATAGCTGGTATCTTTTCCCTTTCCTTCTATTCATCTCTGTGAAAAAAATAAATAAAAAGCTTTCCTTAATGTTATTTGTTTATTTCTATCATTGTTGCAAGATGTCTAATAAAGGCCCTTTGGGTTTTAAAAAAATTCTAGAAATGCAGGCACAGATTGCCCTTGTCCGATGCCTATATGTATATATTGTTTGGAAACAGACCACCTCCAAATTGCACCATTTGCAAGAATTTTAATCCATGTGCAGTTGTGGACAAGAAAAACAAGTCGATGTTGAAGGGTTTGCTTCCTCCTTTCTCTGAAGCTATTTCTGGGGCTCAGTCCCCCAAAATGAAATCTAAGGAGCCTTCCACCAAGTCTCCTATAGGATCATAGGAAGTAACTAGGCTATTGGCCCTGAGGCCCTTTCAAGCCTAGCCAAGAATTTAGCCCATGTTCCAACAAGTCAGCACCCTATGCCACTGTCCAGCAGGGACATAGGTGGAATCCCAGAGGTGAATTTTCTGTTCCCTATCCAGTTATCCAGGTTGCATTTAAGGTTTAATGAGGTACTCTGCTTTACGTGGAGAGGGAGTCTATTCCACAAAAGGGGGAATCTCTGGGACACAAATGTGTCCCGCCAACAAGTCCTGTTGATGTCTCAGACCAGGTTGAGGTCTCGCGTGTGGGTTACTCGAGTGGAGCTTGACCTGTGGGTATGCAGCAGTCCCATCAGGCCGGGGTCTGAGATTTCTTTGTATGTCAGACAGAAATCACCTCTGAGGAGTCTGTAGGGGACTGAGTAGAGGGACAGGGCTTTTAGCCTATCTGTGTTGGGTAGATGCTTAAGGGCATGGATTCTCTGGGTGAGGAATCTCTGTGGTCTCTCCAGCTGCTGCATGTGCTTTGTAAGGTACATGCTGAAAGGGGCATTGCATTCAATAATCAGTCTTATAAGGGAAGAATACAGGGATGTTATGACCACCTTGTGCCTGGATGAGATACCCGTACTACTCTCTAAGTCTTCTAATTCATCGAATCCATCTTCTTTGGAGCCACCTAAAAAGAAGCCCAAGTCCAATCTGAAGGCCACAGCGACCTGACCACCATCGGATCCAACTAAACCATCCTTGGATCCAATCTCTTTGGATCCAAAAGTGTTACTTAGGACTTAGCTACTCACCTACTTTAAATCTGATACCTTCAAGAGTACCTTCCCCCATCTGGGAAAGATGACGCTCTAGGTCACCTTCCCTTATCTCATCTCTTTCTTCCAGGAGTTTGACCGAAGCAGACCTGGACAGAAAGATGAGGAGATTCCTCTCAGCACAGATAACAGATGGGTGTTCTCCCGGTTCCTACCCCTTCAGGCCAGGAAGCCCATCCCTCCACCACACCACCTATGGTGGCTCGTTCTCTGACCTGCGCGATCATTTCGGAGCCCCTGGATCCAAGATTTCAGAGTCCATCTGGTTCAGATACGAAGATAATTTTATCTTTGGATCTAAAGCTGTCTCTGAGTGCACCAGCTCTGAAGTTTTTGGAGCTGATTGACTCTCTGAGCCAAGGCGCCAGTGTCACATGCGAGGAGTTGGAGTCAACTCTGACGTTTTTGGAGCTGTCTCTGCCCCTTGAACCCTCTGCATTGGATAGCTTGGCTCCAATTTCTGCCTCAGGTAGATTGCCTTCAGGGCAGAAGGAACCAATGGGCTAGAAGCCTGGTTTCTTGGCTCCATTGTCTTCCTTATCCCCAGAGCATTCTGCTTTTGAGGCAGTGAAGAGAATGTTCTCTGCTCTGGCAGGACTAGAAGATCCTACTCCATCAGATCTTCCCTCTGGATCCCTGATGCATCTGTGCCATGAGCCACATCATTCTTACATCATGGGGACAGCCAGCTCAATCTCCAGCCCATGCATCAGGGTTTTTTGATCTCTTCCAATACTTTATTGGAGCATCCCACCGAGGCAGTCCCTAGGAAGAGGAATTGCAAGAGAAGGCATTTGGACTCCCCGCAGGAGTCCGTCACCAAGGATACTGGTTTTGATGAAGGAGAAAATGGTCCTGAAGATCACCCTCTGAAGATGTTTCATTCTGAGGCATCTTTGAGATCCTTAAACAGGTAGTTGGTTCTCTGATAACCCTTCACCAGAAGAATCAATATTCCTGGGAGCCTTTGGAGCTGGCTGTATACCTCCTGGGTTACTCCGCCTGCCGAGGAGCTCATTGACTTGGTTTCTAGGCAGACATGGAAGGAGCCTGACTCATTTGAGCCAGTCTCCAAGAGATCAGATCAGATTCTGGCTCCACCTGTAGGTAGGAAGTTTGGAGTAAAGGGGTGCCCATAGATTCTGTTGTAGCAGTGGCAGCCACCAAGAAGGAACTTGATGAGCAAAGTTCCTTTGTCCATCCCCCTAACAGGGAGTCTAGGGTGTTAGATTTGGGAAGTATGTGTATGGTTCAGTGACCTTTGCCCTTAGGTCTTTGAGCTACTTGGTACACTTTGAGACTACAAAGGATTTGATCAAGGAACTTTCAAAATCCCTTTCAGGGACCACTACTGCTGAGGTTCAGTCTTCTTAGGCCTGTCAGTTGGCTACCCTTCAATCTATTTCAAGTTTGTCAATGAGGCTTATCTGACATGCAGCTGAACGTGCCTCAAGTGTGGGGGGGGGGGTTCAGGCATTTCCATCAGGAGACATGCTTGGATGCACTTGTGTTATTTTGTGGAGCCTTTCAAGTCATCATTCATTAGTGCACCCTTTGATGGCAGTTCTTTGTTTGGCCCAAACATGAAGGACACACTTTCCAGGTGTGAAAAAGATGGAAAGGCCCTCTCTGGAGTGGGCATATGTTTTTTGAACCCTCAAAGATTGTTTTCTAGGAATCCATGAGGTTGTCAGAAAATGTGGTTCAGGAAGTTCCAAGGTCCTTTCTAAGATACATGTGAAGATAGTTCCCCCAAAGGAAGAGGGGGGAACTCAAATGGATGACAACACCCATGCCGCAGAGGAGGCCCACAGAACCAAGGGTACAGATTTCTTTCTCCGATAGACCCTCTCAACACTCCTTAAAGGAGGCCCAATTGTTCACCCTCTGGAGGCAACTGTGAGTTGATTATCTCTGCACCAGAGATCCTGGCTAGATGTAAAAGTTACTTGGGTGCAGAGGATTATTTCCAGAGTTTACATAATTTACTTTTCCCTTCCATCTTCATCTGTGTGCAAGTTTCCTGATGATCCCCCCCAGTCAGAGGAAAGTAGCAGCACTAGAAATACTAAAGCTGCTAGAAAAAAGGGTCATCCAAAAGGATCCCACCAGACCTGATAGTCTGGAACTTACTCAAGATTCTTTTTAGTGCCAAAAAAAAAGAGTTGAAGGCCAATTTTGGATCTCAGCAACTTGAACGAGTTAGTTTGACACACACAGTTTCAGATGGTCATGGTCCAGTCCATTCTGCCCTTTGTGGGCAAGGACAACTGGATGTGCTCAATAGAACTTCAGGATGCATGCTATCACATAAAAATTAACAGATAGTCCAAGAGGTATTTACACTTTCAGCTGGGAGCCAGTCGTCATCAGTTCGGAGCACTGCCCTTTGGCCTTAAAACAGACCCCGGTGTGTTCCCCAAATGCATGGTATTGGTAGTAGCTCACTTCAGATTGCAGGGATTCCAAGTGTTTCCATACTTAGATGACTAACTAACCAAATAAGAGTGACTGTACACACCAAACACTAAACAACCAAGAAGCAGTGTAGCACACACTCAAATTCACCACAGATCCAATGACACTTTTTATGCAGCTGGAAAAATAGACAAACATTTAATAAAATAACAACCTAAAAACTAGTATAGCAAAGAGATTTAGTGCTTTCATCCACCATAAACGTGGACTTCATCAGAATGCCATACTTCTCCTTTATTTCATTAAAATGCCCATTACAAAAAAGGCTCCTTTGGATTTGAACCAATGGAGAATTACAATTGGGTCACAAAATTTAAAGGTACACATAGCATTTAATACAGTTCAACACTCACATCTATAAAGAAAATTAGTCACAGTAACCCTTCTCTATGCTTATTGTGGGCTTATTTCATTTCTTACATTAAGAAATTAATATATACTTATGAAATGTAACTGTTTTGTGCATGTTTAAATATTCAGTTACATACTTTTCATTCGCAACAAGTTCATATTCTTGCTAATAATACAGGTCCTATAAGGTATGTGATCGTTGAGTCCCAGGGGGGTAGTAGCATCAAGCAATAGTTGTCGCTTCATTTCTTTTTCTGCAAATAAGATCTTAATATCTCCCCCTCTTGGATTGGGTTTCACCTTTTGCAATATACCAAACTTAAAAGTTTTTACAATTCCTACTACTGTCTAAATGTCTGTATAATACATTGTTCTTCTCTTTCCTACCAATATTGTACAAGTAGCCATATATTCTATTTTTTAGACATCTGTCGGTCTTTCCAACGTAGAAACCTGGACATTCTAAACATTTAGGTAAATATATAATATGTTTGGTGTTGCAATTCCCACTTCTAAATATTACTTTCGTCCTATTAAAATTCTCAAAGACTAGACTACCGACATCTAAAATCGCATGACACTGCTTGCATCTTCCACATTTGGTGGGGTTTGTCTTTTTTTGTTCATCCATCAGGTGTCAAAGGGTGCTCAAGTTTATTTTTTATGTTTAATCCTGTTTTATATACAAACGTAGGTGTCTCTCCTAGCATGTCAGCCAACCCATCCTCTGATTTTAATATGTTCCAATTAGATGCCATTATGTTTTTTATATGCCAAGCATATTGGTTGTATTCTATAATAAATGCCCTGTTATTATTTAATATTCCCTTCATTACTTCACATTAAATTTATCTTGGAATTGTTCAATCCTAAAATGGGTTTGTATTTTTTACCCCATTCACTCTTTACATAACCTGTTAACCTGTAATGTCAGATATAAGGCCATTGGGATATCCTCTATCTCTAAATAAACTTCCAATATATTCTATTTCTAATACCATTTAATCATAAAGGGAGGTCATCCTGGCGGCCCTAATACACTGTCCTTTCAGTATACTCCTCATCTGATTTCTGGGATGATTGCTTGAATATTCCAGATAGGAATTGCTAAACATCTCCTTCCTATGTATTTGAGACTTAAAACCTGTGGGTGTATGGGAAACAAAAGTATCTAAATAAGCAATTCCTACTTGGTTGCTATTGTGAGTGAATTGGTGAAAGCCACTTGTATTGTTTAGATATTGTACAAACCTCGCTATCTGAACAAGGGGGGTCCATCTCACAAAATAAAAATATCATCCAGAAATCTGGTGTAACATTTGACATACTTGAAGTACTCACTGTTAAAGACATGTTGTTCTTCCCAATCAAGCAGTACTAAGTTCCCAAAGATGGGGGCACAAGCTGCCCCCATCGCTACACCCTTAGTCTGCCTGTAATGCTCCCTCGAAGTAAATGAAGTTATTTTCTAATACAATGGACATACATTCAACAATAAGTTGAACCCTGTCCCATTCAGTCGCTGAATATTTCCTGATGCTGTTGGTAAACATCTCTAGACCTTCCTCCTTCAGAATGCATGAAAATAAGTCAATAGTGAGAAATACTAGTTCCCCCATCTTTGCAAACTTAGTACTGCTTGATTGGGAAGAACAACATGTCTTTAACAGTGAGTACTTCAAGTATGTCAAATGTTGCACCAGATTTCTGGATGATATTTTTATTTTGTGGGATGGACCTCTTGATGAGATAGCCAGGTTTGTACAATATCTAAACAATACAAGTAGCTTTCTAAAATTCACTCACAATAGCAACCAAGTAGGAACTGCTTATTTAGATACTTTCGTTTCCCATACACCCACAGGTTTTAAGTCTCGAATACATAGGAAGGAGATGTTTAGCAATTCCTACCTAGAATATTCAAGCAATCATCACAGAAATCAGATGAGGAGTATACTGAAAGGACAATGTATTAGGGCCACCAGTATGACCTCCCTTTATGATGAAATGGTATTAGAAATAGAATATATTGGAAGTTTATTTAGGGATAGGGGATATACCAATGGCCTTATGTCTGACATTACAGGTTATGTAAAGAGTGAATGGGGTAAAAAATACAAACCCATTTTAGTATTGAACAATTCCCAGATAAATTTAATGCGAAGTAATGAAGGGAATATTAAATATAACAGGGCATTTATTATAGAATACAACCAATATGTTTGGCATATAAAAAACATAATGACATCTAACTGGAACATTTTAAAATCAGAGGATGGGTTGGTTGACATGCAAAGAGAGACACCTATGTTTGTATATAAAACAGGATTAAACATAAAAAATAAACTTGAGCATCCTTTGCCAGCTGATGGATGGACAAAAAAAGACAAACACACCACCAAATGTGGAAGATGCAAGCAGTGTCATGTGATTTTAGATGTCAGTAGTCTAGTCCTTGAGAATTTTAATAGGACGAAAGTAACATTTAGAAGTGGGAATTGCAACACCAAACATGTTATATATTTAGCTGAATGTTTAGAATGTCCAGGTTTCTACATCGGAAAGACCGACAGATGTCTAAAAAATAGAATATATGACCACTTGTACAATATTGGTAGGAAAGAGAAGAACGGTGCATTATGCAGACATTTAGACAGTAGTAGGAATTGTAAAAACGTTGTTTGGTATATTGCAACAGGTGAAGCCCAATCCAAGAGGGGGAGATATTAAAATCTTACTTGCAGAAAAAGAAGTGAAGTGGCAACTATTGCTTGATGCTACTACCCCCGGAACTCAATGATCACATGCCTATAGGACCTGTATTATTAGCAAGAATATGAACTTGTGAATGAAAAGTATGTAACTGAATATTTAAACATGCACAAAACAGTTACATTTCATAAGTGTATATTAATTTCTTAATGTAAGAATTGAAATAAGCCCATAATAAGCATAGAGAAGGGTTACTGTGACTAATTTTCTTTATAGATGTGAGTGTTGAACTGCATTAAATGTTGTGTACATTTAAATTTTTTGAACCAATTGTAATTCTCCATTGGTTCAAATCCAAAGGTGCCTTTTTTGTAATGGGTATTTTAATAAAATGAAGGAGAAGTATGGCACTCTGATGAAGTCCATGTTTATGGTGGATGAAAGCGCTAAGTCTCTTTGCTATACTAGTTTTTAGGATGTTATTTTATTAATTTTTTGTCTATTTTACCAGCTGCATGAAAAGTGTTGTTGGATCTGTGGTGGATTTGAGAGTGTGCTACAATACTTAGATGACTGTCGCATTACTGCCCCGATCAAGCATCTACTACTAAGAGCAAGAGATCAGGTGCAGACTTGTTCTCATCTGAGGATAACCATAAATTACAAGAAGTCTCTGTTACAACTGACTCAGACACTGGAATTCATAGGAGCTGTGTTTAACACTGTATCAGTGACAGCTTCTCCTCTTCTCTCAAGATTGCCGACCATCAGATTCCAGGTCAGGAAAATAATTTGCAGTACCAAAATTTCAGCTTGGTTGATCCTGAAAGCCTTGGGGTCAATGTCACTCACCATAAGTTTAGTTCCTCTAGCAAAATTTCATGTGAGAATTTTTCAGTGGATGCTAGCAACACAGTGGTAGATTCTTTATCAGTGCATGTCAGCAGAAATAAGAGTCACTCAGGCATGCAAGAGATAGCGGTGGTGGATTTGATCAGATCTGGTTCTTACAAGGCAATCGTTTCATGCACCCTTAGCCCAAGGCTGTAGTGACCATGGACGCTTCCCAGATTGAGGGGGGGGAGGAGACTTCCTGGGAAAACGTTCCAAGGCACTTTGTCCTCCAAACAGGCCAACACATGTATCAATGTTCTGGAAATGAGAGCTGTGCTGTTAGCATTGCAAGCATTTCAAGGCTCTCTCCCTTTTGGGACAATTGAGATCCAGACAGACAACATGTTAATAGTTTGGTACATCAACAGACAAGGGGGAACCAGGTCTTACCCCTTATTGGAAAAGCCCTGAGAGTGTGGCAGTCGGCGATTTCTTCCAACTGCTTTCTGATAGCAATGCATATTCCATGGAAGTCCAGCGTGATAGACAAACTGAGCAGGTCCATTCTGCTAGTCCATGAGTGGTCTCTCAACAGGAAAGTGACAGATATGATTTTCCATCCATGGAGCCAGCCTTGCTGAAATCTTTTTGCATCTTCTCTAAACAAGTGCAGCAGCTTGTGTGCCCTGATCCTTCCACTGGGGAAATCACTGAGGGATTCTCTACTCCATGATTGGCCCCTTGTTCTTCTCTATGCCTGCCCCCCCCCCCCAAATCCCCTAATTCCCAAATTCCTACAGAAAGCTGCTGGTTGAAGAGCAATGTCATCCTCATTGCACCTTACTGGCCTAGACATATTTGGTTCTCTTTCCGTTGGGCTCATCTACTTTATCCACCTTGTATTCTGGATCTGATTCCAGACCTCCTGTCTCACCCAACAGACATGATTCATCAGGATATCTCAAACCTCATGCTAACAGCGTGGTTTCTCCAATTCCTTTAATAGCCAGACAACTGATGCTCTCTTCCCTTGTTCAACATATACTTTTATCTTCCCATAAGGCTTCTACAAGAAAACTTGATAGAGAAGTAAATGGAAATGTTTCATGTTTTAGGCACAGCAGGAACACACTGACCCCTTCTCAGCCCCTGTACAAGTGTTCTTGAATTTTTGGCAACAAATTTTAATGAGGAAGCTAGCTCCTCAACAATTAGAGGTCAGTTAGCAGCAATCTCTAATTTCCATGTACTGAATTTGAGAATTCTTTATTAAAGCCTTTTTGAGAGGCACTCTCCTGCTGAGACCTCCATATAAAGATCCTACTCCACCATGGGATTTAAATTTGGTGCTGTAGTCCTTAATTCATTCCCCCTTTTAACCAGCAGCAAAATGTGACTTTAACTTCTTGACCTGGAAAATTATCTTTCTAGTGGCCATTATCTCTGCTGGAAGAATTTCAGAACTTGAAGCATTGTTCTCTAAATCTTCCTACTTGATTTTTCATAAGAATAGAGTAACATTACGTACCAATGCTTATTTTCTTCCTAAGATGGTGTTAGAATCCAGTTTTAACCAGTCCATTAATCTGCCAGTCTTCTTTCCTACATTTGCAGACAGAAGTGAATATGTTACATTTATTGGATGTCTACACAGGTTTATAGGTGTTTACCAGGCTAACGATCACAAGGGCCTTTTTATTTTGCATCCCAAATCTCGGACAAAGTCTGATACCTTTGATAAGTGTAAGCATGGGTCTGGAAGATGAACCATTTACAGGTTACCTGTTTGCATTAGAGACATAGGTACGAAACCAAGCATGAATTTCCAGTTTCCCATCCAATTGTCCAAGTTGCATTTGAACTGGATTAGGGAGGAACTCTGATTCACAAGGATGGGGAGCCTGTTCCATAGGCGGGGTAGTCTCTGTAATACATACCTATCTCTCCAGCAGGTCCTATTTATATCACAGGAAAGGTTTAAGTCTTTAGAACGAGTAATTCTGGTACTGTTTGTTTTGTGGATATGAGGAAGGCCATCAGCATGGGGTCTGACAATGTCCTGTATGCTAGGCATACATCTCCCGTCAAAAGTCTGTAGGAGACAGAATACAGGGATAGGGCCTTGATGCGGTCTGCATAGGATATATTACTTATGCCCTGTATTCTTTTAGTGAGGAACCTCACAAACAATTACATTTTTACCTACATAGAACTAAAGATGTAAGAAAGAGACAGATCAATTGTTTGTATCCTTTGCAGATTCTAAATTGGGGAGGTCAGTTGCAAAGGTAAATTTAGCCAATCAGATGGCTAATGGATTGCACATCATTTATCTAAAACAAATTGAGTTTGTCCTTATCAGAACCTCTAAGGGCTTATTCATGTAGATCCATGGCAACTTCTTCAGTATTCTTATCTAGGGCTTCCATGGATGACATATGTGCAGCTGCAAAGTGGTCAGTCTTCATACTTTTATTACTCATCACAAACTAGATCTGGTTTGGAGAGGAACAGCAGCCTTTGGCTCAACTGTGCTAAGGAATATCCTTTCTTAGAGTCCACCCAAGAATTTAGGTAGCCTGGGACTCTGTCCCAACAGTTGAGGATAGAATGAAAATTGACAAAATCAGATAAAAACGTTACGCACTTACAATGATGTTCCATTTGTGTTGTCCATTTTCATTCTTCCTTAACTCCCCACCCACCAACCCCCAACCTTTTTCACAATGAATTTCTGGAAGAACAAGAGATAAGGACACCACTGTCCTTCATGTTGAGCTTCAGGTATGGCTTATTCTGTTAAGATGTTTATAGTAGTTTTTTCTACTTTATGTAAAACAGCAAACAATATATGAGGTATGTTAGAGGTTGGTGCATTATGGGTAACGGAGGGACGCAAGAGCTGTTTGGTGACCAGAAGCTGTAGTAACGGCAGAGTTGGATCTGAACCCAGCAGTTGAGAAAGAATGAAAATGTACAACACAGATGGAATTTTATGGTAAGTACACAGCTTTTTTTTTCGTAAGTCTAGTGCAACTTCTGTTTCCACAATATGAGAGGCGTTGTTCAACTGTGTAGCAGAATAATGCTGTATTCCCTTTTTTGTGAGAACCTGTGAGTTTTTCTGAGCTGTTGACAAAAAGTTATTCTTTCTCTCTGCACTAATTTTGTTCTGTCTAGTAGACTAAATGTGATTATTTTGTTTGGGTAACCCATATTTTAGAAACCTAGGAGGAAACTCCCAGATATGCTCAGAATTAGTTCAAAATGATGTGAAGATTACTGAACCTACACACATTGCCAACATACTGGCTGACAGGTTCAGTGCAAACTTCTCCCCTCCCCAAAAGGAGAGATATCTATACCAGAGGATTGTAGCCCCCCAAACATCTCCAACGCCCAGGTGAGAACTGCTCTCTCCAAAGCAAAAAACACAGCATCCATGGGACCGGATGGTGTCCCCGGCTGTGTGCTCCATGAACTCAATGAGGAATTAAACCCGCAGTTAGGACAGCTGTTTAATCTTAGCCTCACCTCAGGATACGTACCCAAGGAGTGGCGACGGCGACTGTGGTCCCACTTCACAAGGGCGGTGCCTCCACCGACCCTGGAAATTACCGTCCCATTAGCTTGACAAGCCTTATCTGCAAAGCCATGGAGAGGATCATAATGGAACTCATAAATAAAGACATAGGGAACTTGCAGACTTTGGATCCAACCCAGTTTGGCTTTGTCAAAGGCAGATCATGCCTTTTAAACTTGGTTGACTTTTTCGAGACAGTCACCAAGGCCATTGATGAGGGAAAGGCAGTCCATACAGCCTACCTTGACCTGGCAAAGGCCTTCGACACAATACCCCACTCAGGTATCATCAAAAAACTCATCAGCTTGAATGTAAACCCATACATCACAAGATGGGTTGCAAACTGGCTAAGTGACAGAACCCACAGGGTCAGAGTTGCTGGAGCCATGTCAGACTCAAAGCCTGTCACAAGTGGTGTCCCACAGGGCTCAGTCCTGGGTCCACTCTTGTTCGGCATCTACTTTTCTGAAGTACAAGCAAACACAGGAGGGTTATGGCTGACAAAGTTTGCAGATGACTGCAAACTGGGCGCCATAGTCGAAAACACATCTGACACAGATATCCTTCAGAAGGGCCTCACAGAAATGGATAACTGGTGCCAGAGCCATGGCCTAAAGTTAAATGCCAAGAAATGCATAATCATACCCTTCCGGAAAAACAAGGTTACCCCTAGCTACCATATAGGTGGCAATCCACTGAGCACAGAAGAAGTCATCAGGGATCTGGGGACCCAGGTTGACAGTAGCCTTCGCTTGACACTCATGTTGCTAAAGTAGTTAGGAAAACCTTCTACATTGCCCACCTGATCATGAAGGGATTCACATCTAGATCAAGGGAGGTCATTGCCCCCCTGTACTCATCACTCATTAGACCTATGATTGAGTACAATGCCCCATTCGGAATGTATCTGACCAGACACCTGCAGCAGCTGGAAAGGCCCCAAAGGTTCCTCACCAAAAGGATAAAGGGTCTCAAAAATATGTCTTGTGCTGCCCGACTGAAAGAACTCCAGCTCTATTCAGTCTCATACCGCTTGCTCAGAGGTGACCTGTGCCTGACATATAAGGCCATGTCAAACCCTGATTTGATGAATATGCTTCACCTCAAAAATCTAGATCCCTCAGAACCACAAGGGGGAGACTTAAACCTTGACACGGTTATTAATAGAACATGCTGGAGGGACAGATTCATCACCCAGAGACTCCCTATGCTGTGGAACAAAATCCCGGTACATGTGAGGCAGAGCACCTCGCTGGCCTTGTTCAAGAGGAATCTTGACCAATGGATGGGGGATCGCAGATATACCCCAGGGATTACTTCAGTGTCACTGCTTGACAGAGGCACAGCAAAATAATAGGCATAGTTTTATTCAAACTAAAGGGGTGGCGAAAGCCAAATAACTATGGGCTAGGCTTATAAATGCCCTTGGGCAGATAGCCTAGTATGAACCTATGAACCTAAGTAAAGTTGTATGTCAGATGTCAATCCTCTGGGTCTACAATTGGTTCATCACACACACAGCCTTAAGAGCAAAAAAAAAAGTTTTTTTTTAATATTGGTGGGGGAAAACACATTCACAAAAACATGAGAGATCAAGAGACTCAAAAAGTAAGTTATTAAGCCATCTATAAATCTAGGATCTGGACTGAGACCAGATACTTAGATGCAGTTTCTCTGATTTATATTTTAATAAACAGTTGAACAATGAATGGCATCAACATGTAATACTTGCATGGAATTCCATGAAAGTCCTTCCTTCCATGTGAAGAAAATTTGTGGTATTTTTATTCAGAGTTTAGTGTCTCAGTTCTTTGTGGTTCCCCAAAATATGTACAAGTACTGTTCCACAAGTCGTCAAACGAAAAACTCGTCAGTATAAATTGCATCGAGGAAGTAACCAATGGAAAATAATTTGCATACATTAGAGCCGAGGCTGCAAAGCAAATATACAATGATGATCTTGCAATGAAACCATTCACAGAAAATCTTTAAGAAAATAGTATTTATGCACTCAACTAATAGATAAAAACAGCCTTGATGAATTAAGAACTCATCCCCTCCTCATAAAGCATTGATTGAAAGTCCAACAACTAATAGATAAAAACGGCCTTGAATAAATAAGAACTCACACCTCTCCCACCCCTCCCCTCCATTAAATAGCAGAGTATTCATTGAAAGTCCAGTCAGTAGAAATAATCAAGTAATAACAGATAAAAGCATCCTTGATTACTTAAGAACTCATATCTATCCACTCCCATAAAACAGCCAACAAAGTCCCTGTCTGCCTTGTATATCAACAACAAATGCACAATAACCAGTATTGGCAGCAATGGCAGGGAGGATACCCCACAACATTTTGCCTCTCTTTCATTCATTGCAAATCAGGCACTTCAAATTGGAATCGGAGACAAATCCAAAAATAAGCAGTACTGTTAACTTGTGTCCTTGACGGAATAAGAGAATGTGAATTAATATACATTTTTCTGAAGTAAAGAAATATATTATAATTCTAGTTATTGTCATTATTATTAAGGGCAATTTACCACCTGTTTCTCCAAAAAAAGGTAGTTTGGCTGTAAACAGAGCCAAACTGCATTTATGTATTGCATTTTCATCTGAAACACCAGTCCTACCACCAGTTCTGTCCACCTCACTGTTGATAAACAGATTCCGATCTGGATTTACCTAGAGGTAAACAAATCCAGAAATAAGAATCAGACAGGCACTATTCAGGGGCACTTAAAGTATTAGTACTGTGTTAACTTGAGTCATTTTTTTAAACAAGAAGCATCTTTATTAAATTATCATACATGACATAGGCAATCAAACATTTATATAAATGAAAACAATCCCTAATGACATAACTTTAGTTGCAAACATTTATATCACAAAGTATATTAACATAATTGTAATTGCAAACATACATCACTTATCTATCCAGTCATTGTCAGTAAAACATTACATAAGGCTCATTTAAATCCTGTCTTCTTTTAATCCTCGTTCCTCCACTGCATGTATTTTTCCACAATTCCAATTTTTGTTATGTAATTTACTCCTACCCTTTTCTAAAGTTCCCAGTTCCAGTTGCTTTATCTGTTACTATATTCAGTACTTCTAGTAAAGTTGGTTTAGACATTGATTTCCATTTTTTAGTAATTGCTTTTTTGGCAGACACCATAATTAGACTCAGCAAGGCCTTACTTACGTGTAGGCAATTCGGATTCTGTATCATAGCTAAAAAATCATTTCCTTAGTTACACCAATTTTCTTACCCAGTATCATTGACAGAGCAGACTGCAAGGAATCTTTAAAGTCTGCCATCTCATTACAGCCCCAGAAAATATGTTCCTAGATGCATCTTCCTTCCCCATTATATCTCCAACATTGATGTCTACCTGAGAAAAATTCTTTGAAGTCTACTTAGGGTATAAAAATACCTATGTAAACACTTCCAAGCAAAGATCTTAAATCTTCTAGACTTTGTTGCATATTTGGGAGACACACATATAGCCCCCCCTATATTTTCTTTGTGAATTTCTTCCCACTTCTTTCTAACCTCCTCTGATTGATTCTTACAGTTATCATGCAATATTTTATATTCTCTACTAATTATTCCTTTTTAATAGCAGCTTCAGTTCTAGATTCTATTAAAAACTCTACCAGTGCTGGTCTTTTTGTTTTAGCTTTATTAATTTTGTATTCTGAGAAGATTTGAAAATGCCTCAAAATGTTCCAGAGCACTGAAATGTCCTTTTCTGGTTTTATCGGGTGTAAAATAATCTCAGCTGCTGAATTTCTGAGTCTCTATTTTCTTTGCCAGCGGCTCTAAATATAGTGCAGATAACAAAGGGGAAAGAGACACCCCTACCTGATTCCTCCGCTCATACAGAAATTATCAGAGAGGAACCCACCCATTTTAATTTTCACCTCCAATCAATCATATATCCTCCTAATCAACCTTATAATTTTTATCAGGGAATGCAAATGCTTCCATTCCCCTGCTCATATAGTCCCAGCTTACTCTGTCAAATGCTTTCTGTGGATCAAAACCTACCAGCAAGAATGGCATTTTCTTACATTCAGCTTCCCTGTGGATCATTAATGTTCTGTTAATATTGTCAAATATTTGCATCCTCTCCACAAAACCACACCGATCCATGTCTGTCAGTTTTGGCATCCCCTTTGCCATTCATTTAGCCATTATAGACTTAAATACTTTATAATCATGGTTTGGGATTGAAATGGGTCTGTATGAAGCTGGGTCTGATGGGTCTTTACCCTATTTAGGTATTAAAGCCACCACCACTTTCTTCCAGGATGTTGGTGCTTCTCCTCCTCTTAAAGTACTGTTAAACAAAATATTCTAGATCTTCATCAGTTTCCCCCCTCATAGCTTCCAAACTTCCACAGGAATTCCATGTCTTCCTGGGGACTTTTCTGTTGATTGGTTATACATCAACGTTTTTATCTCATCTCCTCCTATCCTGTTAGTAATTGAGCCTCATCTGCCTCTAACCTTGACATATTTAATTCTTCCATAAGCATTTCCTTTTGTACCTTTTCTTGATCTCCATATTTCTCTGCTTTACACAGACTTTCATAACATTTCTGAAATATTTCTAGTACTTCTACAGGATCTCCTGTTATCTTCTTTATTATAGACAGCCTAAACTTAGTAACAGTCCTTTCTACTTTGTGTTGCTTGAATTGTTGTGCTAAAAGTTTTTTCTGCTCTGGCATTATTATATGGAAAAAAAAACAGTTGCTTAACAACAGTCTTTCTAAGCTTATGCATATTATTGAGATAATCCTTTATTTTCTGCTTAACATTCTGCACTTGCTCCTCTTATTCTTTGAGATTTCCCCTTATTCTGCAATACTTTAGCATTTGTCAGTCCCTCTAAATAATTCTTGTTGTTTGTTTCTGAATTTTATTTCTTTTAATGTCTGGTTATCCCCTGTTAAAGGCTTGTTTCTACTTGGATTATCTGCATTTGTACTCTGTATGTGGTACTGCTAAAGCAGATGTTCTTCATACTTTGCACTTCTGAGCTACATTCAGAGGAAACATCTGTGAAAACTCTGCAAGTTGGACCAGAAAGTTGTTTGTCTGCATTTGATAAATCTGATGGATGTAGAATACAATTGCACTAATAACTTCCTACTTGCATATCTGCTATTACAGTGAGTTGCTCATATCGTTTTATTTGTTTGCATTCTCCTTTTCTTTGCTTAAATCTTTCAAGTCCTAGATGAATACATTTTTAACAGTTTAAGGTATTTAAAAATGGTTCAAAATTTTAGAAGTTTCCATTTACTTGTTCAAATCTTCTCTTATTTGTTACTTTTGTATGGATGCAAATCTAGTAATAATTTGTATATATTAGTCATATTGATCACTGCTGCAATAGCCTTAGCTCTATGGGTTATGTACTGCATAGGCTATAACAGCTCTCTTCCAAAGATTTGGGGAACCTTCCATGTGCCCACACATCAGTCAGTTTAAGCTGAGCTGACTAAAAAGACAGCATTGGGCGCCAGGCCCTTCAGAGCTTTCTTACCACAAAAGAGTACTTTCCTTTGAACCTTTCAAGGATCAGCTGTGGGCTTGTGCTCCTCCTTTGCCGGCGCAGATAAGTTCCCTTTTGGTTCATAGGTAGATACTAGGCTATCAGCCCTGGGGCCTATACAAGCCTAGCCAAAAGGTACCCTGGCTTTTGCCACCCAAGAAAATTATTTTCCTGTGCCCCTGTCGAGCAGAGCCACAGAGGTGATCCCCGGGTGAATTTCCTATTTCCCATCCAATCATCAAGATTTTTCTTGAAGAGTGCTAATGAGGAGCTTTGTTTCATATAGATAGGTAGTTTATTCCAGAGTATGGGAAGTCTCTGGGACAGGAATCTATCCCTCCGGCATGTTCTGTTTATTGTGGTGACAAGGTTTAGGTCCCTAGAGCGTGTAGCTCAGAGGGATTGGGATTTCTATAAGTGGAGCATGTCCAACAGCTCTGGGTTTGACATAGCTTTGTATGTTAGGCAGAGATCACCTCTGAGTAGGCGATATGCGACGGAGTAAAGTTGGAGTTTTTTGAGACGGTCTGCGTAGGGCATCTGTTTGAGGCTGGTAATCCTCTTTGTGAGGTATTTCTGCAGCCTTTCCAGTTGTTGTAGATGTTTTGTGAGGTACATACCAAAAGGGGTGTTGTACACTATAATGAGTCTAATGAGTGATGAGTAGAGGGGAACAATGACCTCTTTTTTTCTGGATGAGAATCCTTTTGTGATGAGGTGTGCCATGTAGAAGGATTTCCTGACTACTGTGGCAATTTGATTATCGAAGGAGAGACTACTGTCCACCTGTGTCCCAAGGTCTCTTGTCACACTTTCGGTGTTAAGTATACTACCGTCTATGTTGTAGCTCATGGGTACAGAGTTTTTACCAAAGGGGATGACAGTGCACTTTTTGGCATTGAACTTGAGGCCATGGCTTTGACACCAGGCATCTGTCTCAGTGAGGCCCTTTTGTAGGATGTCCACATCGTTAGGAGTTTCAGTTATGGCTCCTAGTTTGCAGTCATCTGCGAACTTCGTTAGCCAAAGACCTTCTATTTTAACCTGTACTTCAGAGAAGTAGATATCAAACAGGAGAGGACCCAGGACTGAACCCTGTGATACTCGACTTGTCACTGGTCTGAAGTCAGATTTGGAGTCTGCTACTTTCACAGTGTGGGTTCTGTCATTGAGCCAGTTGGCAACCCATCTTGTGACATAGGGATTTATACCTAGTTTAGTGAGTTTATCTATGATTCCAGAGTGGGGGATGGTGTCGAAAGCCTTGGCAAGATCTAGATAGGCTGTGTGAACCTCCTTACCCTTGTCTATGGCTTTGGTGACTGCTTTAAAGAAGTCTATCAGGTTTAGGAGACATGATCTGCCTTTTACAAACCCGAACTGGGTGGGATCCAGAGTTTGGAGATTACCAGTGTCTTTGTTTATAAGTTCTATGATGATACGTTCCATGGCTTTGCAGATCAGGCTCGTCAGTCTAATGGTTGTAGTTCCCAGGGTCCGTGGTGGCTCCCCCTTTGGGAAGAACTTTCCATTTTAAAAAATGCTTATTAATTCTTTGATGTTTAGGAAAGTTAATTTTAAGCTAGGAGTTTGTTTCAGTATACTGTCATGAGCCTGTATTGCATTTTATATGTGAGGGTACTTTTTTCCTGTCGGTTTAAAAGTTGTTTAAAGTGACTGAAAATAATTTTTTCTGTGGGGGGTGGTTGTTTTATTTTTGGGGGCTGGAAAAGTGTTTTAAAAGTGCTTTTCATTGTTTTTGCAAAAAAAAAAAAAGTGTCTTTACAGACATTTTTATTTTTTTTATCATTTATCATTTTTGCTGCTTGTTTTCCATGGAACAGAGGCACCATTTTTACTTTGACTTTGGAACATACTACCAGATCCTCAGTCGGTCTCTCTTACATCTACAAAACAAAAAACTTAAGCAAACCGATTTTGCCACCACACCAGGCTAGCAATTTACCTTAGTCATAAGTGGATGATTCTACTGGGGTGATTGATTGTTTCTCAGACCACTTTATGTCCTCAGCAGCTGTTGGAGTTCTCTCAGTGGGCAAGGGAGAGAAACTCAAGTTGATCCACAGAATCTGTAAGATTTTTCAGTCTTCCTCTTCCAAATTTTTTATGGGATTCTCAAATTCTTCTTCCAGTTTTGGCAAAAAAAGAAAATAATTATTTTCAACAAAATGCAGGTAAATGGACATTTAAGAAGAAATGGCAAGAAGGTTCCAAAAAGAATTAAAGAAGCTCCCAAAATCAAGAACAGTCCAACAAGTCAGAAGGGACTCTTCAAGGGAACTTGCCCCCCCCCCCCCACACACACACACACACACAGGCAGCCCCCTTTCCCTTCCAGAAACTCTGAATCTCCACTTTTATCTGTGGCAGCATATAGTTCCAGGTAAATGAGTTCTGCAGATCATTTAGCAAGGTTACAGATTGCAGTGGGAGGAAATTCTTCCTTTCCAACAGTAATTCCTCATCCACCGGTTCAGTTTTATTTCCACTTGTCCATCACATGCTGTCCCAATGAGTGATAGAACCAGTTTCTCCTTCACAGGTGGGGAACGGTTGTGAGCCTCTAAAGCAAGTCCTGACATGCAGAGATTGAAAGAACAGACTTACATATACTAAGTCCAAGATGCCATTTCTCAGAATGTTCCATTTTCGCTGAGGTGTGGCAATCTCAGAGTTAGTAAGCTCAGGGGGTGTGGGGAGGTTGTCCACCCCCCCCCCACAAAAAGACATTTTAAGAAGAACAATTTTGAGATTCACTCTCCTCTGTTTTTTCAGTCTTTTATTTCAGCATTTCGAGTGCTGACATTTAAATAGGGAGCCGTTTTATTCAAAGATGTTTTTAATGCCAAATAAAGAAGATGCTTGGAGACCAGTTTCGGATCTTTCTTTCCTAAACCGGTTTGTGATAGTGTCAAAGTTCAAAAAGATGTCACTTTACAATCTGTTACCCTTTCTTCCTCATTCAAGATTCCTAGTAACACCAGATTTAACAGATGCTTATCATATCCCAGTCTAACCAGACTTCAGGTGTTTAAGATTTTGTATGTTTGGATCTTGTTATCAGTTTTCTGCCTTAATCTTTGGACTATCCACTGCACAGAAAATGTTCGCAGCATGTCTAGCTCCACTTCTAGCTCATTGCAGGTTACATGTATCCACATTTTTCCATATTTAGATGACTTGCTTATCTTTACGGATTTTTTTTTTCAAAATGCCAGGAATCTGTCAGTTGGGTGTCCAGTCTTTTACACAAGCTGTGATTCCAAGAGAACATTCAAAAGTCTTTTTTCACTTCTCCATGTACAGGATTGTGTTTCTGAGGTGTCAACTCAACACTTCCATTCAAAGAACTTTTCTTTCATAGGAGAAATTAGATATATATCTAGATATGTTTTTAAGGTTTTCCTCTGACTTAGGTTACTGTGAGGGAATACCTCATGATTTTGGTTCTCCTGGTATAAGTGATTCTCATGGTACCCCTGGCAAGAATCCACATGAGACAGATATAGTGGTATCTGAAGTCTCTTTGGTCCCGACACCAGCATCCTTTGTCTTTTCAAATCACACTGCTGAGGTTTGACAGAAGAGCCATTTCTTGTTGAAGACAGTAAATATTGCTAAATCTGTCTCTCCCCTTTTACCTGTTCCAAATCAGTCAGTCACTTCACATGCATTGGGCTTTACTTGGAGATCAGTTTCATAAGGAATAAAAGTGCAAGGTGTGTGAAACCGCAAGGACAAAATTTATTTATTTTATTTGCATTTGTTTACCTGTAAGGTCTACTGGGCCAAGATGAGCCCATTTTCAGTTGAGTGGAGGCCCGGGGAGAAAAGCTCCACAATAACACTAATACAATACAATAGTATAGCAGCAGAAAAACACAATTCTTTGTAGCATTTAGAAACAATGGAACAATTACAGTACTATATAGGACTACAAGAGTAACAAATATGGGCAATTAATCATAGGTGCCAAGTATTAACAAGTAAATTAGCATGTCAGTAACCTAGTACTCATAACATAAGTATACATATAAGTAGGATATAAGTTCCAATATCTAATCTTGTCACTTCAATATTAAGTTCAGTAGATATTCCATAAAAGATGGTTTAAAGAAGTTGTTGTGAAACTAAACAATTAAGGTAGTAAGTTGCAGGTAGAAAGTTGTTGTTGTTTGTCTTTCAGCTTTTTCCTGGTAAGGGGTCACCACAGCGGAACTCCGGTCCGCTAATGATTGGCAGTAGATTTTTTATGAAACGCCGAGGTGCCAGCTCAACGCCCAACCTTTAACGAAGGCATGCCTATTTACGCACGCATGTCTTTCGAACGCTACCCAACCGCGGGGAGGACATGCAGACTCCACACAGAAGGCACTCCCAAGCCAAGCTGAGAATCGAACGGGAGAACCTCTTGCTGTGAGGTAACAAAGTAATAAGCATAAATAAAAAAAGAGATGATTTACCTAATCAAGGCACTCATCTCTCTGAAACATATTTGGTCCCTGGGACCTCTTCAAGCTGTTAGACAATACCACAGCCATGTTGTACATCAACAAGCAAGAGGAAACCAGGTCATACTCCCTACCAGGTCATACCCCCTTTCCAGACTTGCCATGTCAGCTCAGGATATAGTTTCACAGCACAGTCTCACTCAGCAGGTATCCTATATTCTGTCAAAGCAAACTTGTATGGCAGACACACTGAGCAGGACAGTGGCAGATCCTCATGAATGGAACTAGATCAGGAAGACTTCCAAGATTTGACCTACCTGTGGGGAGTTCTTCAGTTAGACCTTTTTGAACAATCAGCTGGCAAGATTTTGCTTCAGGACTCTATGCAGGAAGGCCTGGAAGAGAGATGCCTTTTCTTTTCCTTGGACAGGAGTGGTCCTGCATGCTTTTCACCCTTTCCACTGATATCCAGGGTAATTATAAAGATTCAGAAGGAATCCCCTAAGATCATTTTGGTGATGACTTTTTGGGCCAGGCAACAGTGGTTCTCTCTTCTTTTGGAAATGGCCAGATGCAGTTACCACAAGATTCCTCACAGAATGGATGTACTGGCATACAATCAGGGATGTTTAATACTCCCCACCCTCAGTGAACTTCAACTGACTACCTGGATGATAAGGTCTTAATTCCCTTCAAGCACCCATTTACTAAGGGCATACAGCAGGTACTACTAGAGGCAAAAAGCCTGCTATTAAAAAATTGTATATCAGTAAAGGAACAAAGTTTTCTAGTTGGTACCAGCAACATAACCAGCACCCAATCATAGCTAGCTGTTCCAGCACCCAGTCAAAACTAGTTGTTATCTGGTTTTACAATATTTGTGAGAGTTACTATCTTTGTGGCCTTTCTTACTCATCTGCCAAGGTCATTTTTTCACTGTTTCAGTATCTCTCTCCATGGATCCTCTTCTTTCAGTGCATTTTCATGCCAAAATGCTTTAGAAAGGGATTTTGCATAAGACGCCTCCAAGAAAACCAGTGGCCCCTCATTGGGATCTTAATTTTGTGTTGCTCCATTTGAACCAGCTAACCTGGTTGACTTGGGGGTCTTAACATGGAAAACAGTTTTACTGATTCTTCTTAACTCTGCAAGAAGGGTTTTTAGACCTCTTATGGTGGGTCAACCCTTCTCATTTTCCACAGAGACAGGGTTTCTTAGAGAACTAATCTTCCTGCTTAGGCCTAAAGTGGTATCTGAGTTTACATTAACCCAAACCATCCTTCTACAGATTTTCTTTCTTATACCTAAAAATATGGGTGAAAGGATACTCCAAACCTTGGATGTCTGCAGCAACTCTGTTACTATCATGACAGAATTGAATCTTTCAAATCTTTGGATCAGTTGTTTCTTGTGAAGGTAAGAGGAAGTGACAACCAATGTCAAAGCAGACTATTTTCAAATGGTTGTCTAAGTCTTTTACCTTTTGTTATACTCACCACAATATAACATTTCCAGGCAGGGTCAAGGCCCACTCTATCAAGGGCCTTAGCTTTATCTATGAAAGGAATGGATTGTAGTACATACTTTTACAAAGCATTATAAGCTTGATTCCTTCTCTAGGTGTAGATCAGGCTTTGCTAGGACCATTCTTCTGAGGCTCCTGTACCAGCTTCCTTTCACATCCCAAATGTAATGAACTAGAGTAATCTACCCATATAGCTAAGGGTATTGCAGCAGTAATCATTTTGGTGAACATTGTACAGGTGTGTAATAAACTTACCATAATAGTAGGTGTTCGAATTATCACTGCTGCAGTAACCGCTCCCTTCCTGCCTCCATCCCCTTTGTTTTCTGGTGTGCTGTTTATGCCATGGTATTGACATTTATTTTTGTTGTTCCTAGCATCATCCTTTCAGGGCTCAGTCTCCCTCTCGTGTTGGCATAAAAGCTTCAAAGAGCTGGGCGCCCAAACCTGTCCTTATAGTCAGCTCCACTCAAAGGAGTGTCCTGAATCTTTAGAATATGGCTGGCTGTTATATCCTATGCAGGATATAACCCATATTTAGAATATGGCTGGCTGTTATATCCTATGCAGGATATAACCCATATAGCTAAGGCTACTGCAGCATTGATTATTCAGACTTCTACTGTTATAAGTTTACTTTCACAACTGTACTTTACTACTGCTGTGCTGTCAGTTTGAAGATGCCAAAAATCTGAAGTGATTTTGTCCATCCTTTTCAACCATCAGCACTTAGCCACAGGCTCAAGTCAGCTTAGCACCAAAACTACATGTAAGGATCCAACTCCTACACCATTGTCCTATGCTGGAGGGGGTGGGAGGATGACATAATGGTTAAGGTGTTTACCTTAAAGACACAAGGTGCAGGGTTTGATTCTCACATGGGGTAACTGGCTAGGCTTCAAATGGCCCAAAAGGGCAGTTAGCCTAGTACTAATCTATGAACCTATGTATGCTGCCCTACTGCCTACAGATCTCTATTGTGCTCATTCAGCTTGCAGCACAGCTGTGGTTTGGATGAAATGTCACCCTTTTGTAAAAGATTAATTTTCTCAGAAGTTTGCTAAACAACACACAGTTCAAGGATTTGTGACTCAATTTAGGACATAGCTTTTCTTTCCCATCTATATGTTGATGTTTTGGATCTTAGCATTTCTCTCCTCATTTAGGTCTCTATGTAGATGACTTTCCAATGCTTCTCTATTAAATTGTGGTATTCTGGGTTATTTTTATGCAGTTTAGAAGGTATTTGAAATAACTTTTTCCCTTTTTCAGTCTTGTGTATCATAGCAGTTTTACTTTTAGTTTTTAGTCTTAATTTTTGTTACTGACTGCTTTTTATGTATGCTGATTTATTATATATATTTTTGTAATTTATATATTTATTGCTTGCATTGAACCCCCCCCCCCTTTTATAACGTGATTGATTGTGTTGTTTTTATTGGCTGGCTTTTGATATTTAAATGAGCTACAGCTTGGCTGTTTAACACTGAAGAAGAGTCTGTTGACTTGAAAGCTTTGTTTAACTTAGGAAATATGTGAAATATTCTTATAAGATTCTCCCTGCAGACAGGCACATTTTATATGTGGTTTGTTTGGGGCCCCAGCATTTGACTCAGGACTGTAAAATCTACAATGGATTTTTTAAGAGGACTTCAGGAAAAAGGAAATACTGAAAGGGCTGTTACCTAGGAAGGGAAGATGAGTGTTAATCCTATCAAAGTTATAATCATCCATGAATAAGTGCAAGTCCTACATAAGAAGGGAAGGAGCAGGTAGGAGCAAACTTATCAAAGAGTTTTCCTAGGTCCCATTCGGGAATTGAAGAGGACTTCTGCACTATTAGTGGATGCCCTCAGGAAGGTTAGGCAGAATGAAGATGAATCATCCCCAAATACCAATTGAGCAGCCAGGCTTGCTGTTTTGATTGTAGACAGACCTAGGTGTAGATATTCCAGGATTGATTGTCCCTCCATCTGGCCACATGAATGGCCATTTGGGGCAGGTAAGAGATGGTATTTCCAGATGCTGCAAAATTGTTTTCTTTGTCCCATCTTATGTCTCTTTCTTTTCATAACTTCCTACCCTATCAAAAGAGCGCTCTGGAGATAGAAAAGATATGTCTTCCAGGAAAGTGAACCATCCAAGAGGTCCCACAAGATGAGAAAAGACCTGGATTTTTTCAGATTTTTTTTTGTTATACAAAAAACAAAAGCCTTCAGGTCAGCACTAGACTTTGGCAGCCTAAATAAAGTAATCCCCAAAGCAATATTGTTGGATGGTCTCACTGAAAATTGTTGTTTTTTGTCTTATCAAGATAGATGGGATGTGCTCTCCATGCTCTGTACCTAGATGTGAAACCTGCCAAAGAATTGAGAAAGTCTGTGCACTTCCAGGTAGAAGCCATCCACTTTAACTTTTGGACCCTTCTATTTTGTCTCACCTCTGCCCCAGAGTGTCTACCAAATATATTGCCATGGTGGTGGCACAGCATACATTATGGGGAACACAAATATCCCCCTATTCACATGACTTGGCTGCCAGCCTTCCCAACTCCATAGAGTCTGGTAATAGGAAAGAAGGCCTTCCTTCACCTGTTTCTGTCCTTGTGCATTTTCATGGCCACTACAGAGTTGCAGATGGAGGTTTTTCAGTCAATTGATTATACAGGGTGTCATTTGGGCAATGCAAGTCTGCTTCGTGAAAGAATTATTTTCCTACAAAGAGCAGTGCCTCTTCTGTTGACTTCATCTTCTGACTCTGTGTGTGTTATCTGTTAAGTTTCTTAGCTTAACAGATTGGTGCAATATCTGTCAGAACTGAGCACATCTGCAGAAAGGTAGAAATGTACTTGTTTTTAAAAGACTCTGTGCTTTGTGTTTAGAACTACAGCAGTAGAATTCTAATTGGAAATATGGCTCAACTGGTTATCCAGATTTCTTTCATTACAAGGGAATTTGGCAGTAAAATGAAAGCATTGTACTTGAAATTTGACTTATTCTACACGGCAAGAGGATCAGTTAATAAATCTGAAGAAATTCAGTGTGGCACATTCCCTAATGCTGATGTGAAATAATCCATAAAGGATTCAACTTTTATTTTCACAATTAGAAGGACAGGGTTCATTCCAGTGGCTCTGCTCGACAGAGGCACTAGGAACTAAGGTTGGGTGGCACCATGCCAGGGTAATCCTTTGGGTTAGGCTTGTAAAGGCTCCAGGACCATTAGCTTAGTACACACCTATGAACCTAAAAGAGCATCACTTGGAAAACAAATCCGTAATTTTTGCCAGCACTAACAATTCAGTATTTATGAAAGATTGTTTCTTTAAAAGAGCAGAAGTTCCTGCAAAGACTGCAGCATGTTACTAAACTGAATGAAGCCAAACTCTGTGAATTTATTCATTTACTTGATTCTCAAATAGAAGAGTACTTTGCAGTATATGAAATGAGAAGTAAGCCGTAAAGGGAAACCAAAATTTGTGGATGAGTCCATAGCAAGGGAGACTTACTAGTATACAGTTAAAACTGATGAAAAGAATGTTTGCAAGGTAAGTGAGTACAATAATAAAGCAAAGTTGTGAAATAAAGGCAGGATGTGTTCTAAAACTAACAGGGAATTGAAAGAGGAACAAGTGAGAATGTGAATATCAGCTGGAGACCTTGGGGGGAAAAAAAACCATTGCAACACTCTAATTAGGACTTGCAGTAAAATACGATTGATTGTAAGCATAATGAGAAGCATTGTCCAGCTTTCAATCAATCTTGCAAAATGAGGCTGCCTTTCTATAATGTTTGAAAAGAAAAACTAGTCCGTTGAAAAGAATTTGAAGCTGTTGAACATAAATACAACAATTAACTGATTTTTCTGCTTGAGTGAAAAGACTCAATACTTTGAAATGCTAAAGTGCATCGGAGATGCTAAAGTGCATCAGAGATGGTAAAATGGATGTGCAAGGCAGACTATTGTAAATATTGTGAATTATCAGACTGAATGTGGCATCTTAACTACACAAAAGAGAAGAGTGCAGCATCTTGCTAGAGATACTTTTAAGTAACTGTGATTAGAAAAATATTAGTGTTGACTTATTCTGACCACAGAGTGCCACCATTAGGTCAAAATCTGCCGTCATTATACAAAACTATAACAATCATAATATAGTGGGTCATGTGACTTGTGAAAGCTAGAAATGGCAAAAACAAATTCACAATGTAAAAGCAAAGACTGCATGTGATGAGCCAGAGTCAGTGGCACATTTCTGACCATAGCAGGCCTTAACAGTGGTACATTGCACAAGTATGCTGACTTGATTATAGGCTTAGGAAGCTTGCAAGGTAAATACCAAATACAAACAAAATCTTATGAATTACTATATGCATATGTTGCCAGAAAAAAATAACTTGCCAGATGAGAAGTAAATTTGAACAGGAAATGAAGAGAATACAGACCTTAGATGCATTTAAAAAGAAAACACAGCAAACAAAATGGATGAACAGCATAATCAGTGCTGTAAGAAAAAAAAAAGACAAGATTCAGATTTGCATCATTGTACAAAGATCAGAACAAAGAAACTAAGAGAGTGTCTTATGTATTCCTTAGGGACAAAATAAATCCAAATACTAAATTATTTTCAATGCCCCACACAAACCAGTGTTTCTAGCAGGTAATGCTAGAGAAGGCAAGTTCCAAAATGTGTAAATTTAATATGCTACTTATGAGATAGACTTCCAAACAGTAATACATCAGCACTAAGGACATTCCTCAAAGCTGTCAGCTAAGTCATTGAAGGCATGGGAGGTATAGTAAATGAACAATTACTTACTGTGGGATCAAATCCAAAAATAGCATGGTAGGAGATATATCCTGTGACTAAACTGGCAGTACAACATAATTAAGTGTAAATGCAAATCAGACTGACAAGTCTGAAATACAGAGGACATGTTCTAATGTCAGAAGGTCTAAAACTTGATCCAGAGGAAGTGCAAGCACTTGTATAAATGCAGAAGCCACTAGACAAGCAGGCATTAAAAATGTTTCTATAATGTTGCAGCATCTTGCAAACCTTGTATCTAATATGTCTGGGGAAAATATGCATTTATGAAGATCATGAAAGAAAGCTGTAGCTTGAGAAGAGATGTTATGAATAAGAAAAGAGGTTTGAAATGCTCAGTAAAACACTTAAAGTTGTTCCAGTCTTAAAGTGCTATGATGTGGATTCCTCAGTTGTGTTACAAGTAGATGCTTGTCAGAATGGTATAGGAGCTGTGATTCTACAGGAGGAGGCACCATTTGCCTAGGGATCAAAGCATTTATAGATGCACAGAAGAAATATACTGAGGTGGAAGAACTGGAGATTCTCTGGGTAAAATTGTAGTTGCCAGTGACAGAAGGAAAAAATATCCTGTCAGATATTTAATTTGGTTGGTAGTCTTTAGGTAGTTCATTTTTGTTGAAGGAAGATTGTAATGCTACTCTTTCTGCTGTTCATGAATAAATCTGTCCTCCTACTGTTTGAAACGTTGATTATAATATAACTGGCAAAGCTTGACAATAAATTGATTTCAGCTTTTGATTATATTTTGTTTAGAGGTCAGTGTAGGTTTTGCTTCGTAGAGGAATGAAGAAGACTAAAAAGTTATTGCAAGGATGCATTTTGGTTTTGGGTTATCATGGGGTTCCCCCAGTGTAATGAAATTTAGTACTGTCATGGCATGTGTTATGTTTTTCCCTCTTAGTATGTTACTGTGATTTGGAATTTGCATCAAGAAACCCAAGTATAAATTGAAATAAATTATATTTTCCCTTCTGTGAAAATTCCAACTGAGGAAGACTATTTTTTTTATTTATTTTTATTTAACATTTGTTGACTGGGAAAGTCTGATTAGGACAGAGCCTATTTTCAGTGAAGGCCTGGGGAGAAATGCTCCAGAAGTATGTCTGGAATGTGGGAGGAAATCAGAGTACCCAGAGGAAACCAATGTGAAAACAGGAAGGACATACTGACTCCACGCACGAGGCACCTCAGCCGAGAATCAGACCGGAGAACCTCTTGCTATGAGGTGACATTAACCTCTGCATCACTGCGCCACCCTATGTTCCCCCTATTTACCTATTTATATGTGCTTGCAGTTTAATGTTTTACTTACGTTTTTGAAGAAAAAATGTGGAATCGTATTGGCTGATCAACATGGTATTGTTCTTTTGACCCCCTGATTGTAAGAATGAGATTGCTGTAAATCAGCAGGTCTTCTGTAGCATTCAGAATTACATAGATATAAAGATGAACTGTGGTATGTCAGAATGCTGGATGTATTATGGCATAGGAAATTATTCAACTGAATGGTTAATTCCAGTATTGCAACAGTTTAAATTTTTAGGTATTTATTTTTCTGTCAATTTTCATACTGCGATAGATATAACATATGTTTCCTTTAACTTAGCTGAGACAAGAGTTGAAAATAATTATGCAAAGTATGTTACACAATTGCATTCCATTAACGTGATAGAAATGTTTTTGTTACTCTTATTTTCCCCTCCAAAATTTGTTGACCTCCCCTCTTCTAAGTCTACATGTAGTATTCTGCCTCTTTCATGCATAAATGTTTAAGAAGAGATTTTTCTTTGCAGTATATTCCATTGGAGTGGCGGTTATTCATTTGCTGTTCCATTGATGTAATAATAAGATATTGTGGTCCCTTCTTCTTCCAAGACATTCAACATTTATTTCAGGAATGCTGTACCATGGAGTTACTTTAAAATCTGTCCTGTTATTTGGTTTCTTATACCTGATCATACCTCTCAACTGTCCCTTATTTTGACTTTAATTTTATCTCTGCCCCTCATAATACCTCCTTAAACGTATGACATTTGGAGAAAAAAGTGGTGAATTACTCTTAACAAATGACATCAATAACAGTTGTAGACTTCTACTTTAGAAAGTTAGATTAATTCATATTCACTTATTGTCTCCCCCCGGGATTCAAGAATGTTTATTTTTCATGCAGGAACAGTCTAACTGCTCCTGCATGGAAAATGGCCGCTTTGCGATCCACGTATGTGCCGTTTTCACATATATGAGTGGCCATATACTGTTCCAGCACAGAAAGCCATGCAGGATGCTAATGAGCTCATTTGCTGGTGAAAACCATGCAAATGAGCTGGATTAGTGATCCAGCAAAGTGGCATGTTCCATACTGGAATAGTGTAGCTTGCAGAAATGTTTTTGGTTACTAACCGAATACGTTTCTGCATTCTACACAATGGATGCATGTTAAAGCTCTAGAAAGCATGTATTTTTAGGTTATGCATGCCAGTGGCAAATATATGGCCATTGGCATGCGTAAACCATTTCAAAAATAAAAAAAAACAAAGTTTGTTATGTTGACTGAACTCTGCCATTGAGGGCAGGGGATGTGGTATGCTAGTGGGGGGGGGAAATGTAGGAATTGAGGAGGGAAACGTTAGTAGAACTGTTTTCTGCATCTTGCCATTGTAGTCAGTGGCATGCAGAAAGTAAACATAGGCAGGGAACAGTGGTTGCTAAAGGGGAAAGCTCGGGAACAGTGCAGTAATTAGGGCTTAAGGCAGTGGGGTATGTTAATTAAAGAACTTATACTGAATCACAAGTTGAACAGGAATATTTTTAAGTGTCAGACTGCACCTAACCGTGTAGGTGCTCTAACACCATTGTGTAGGCAGGAGGAGCAAGGAACATAAAAAGGGGTGTGTCATGCTTGCTGGAAGCACGTTGGAGCCCTGGTGGCTGGTGTCTGCTTAGCTAAGCATAGCTAGGAGAAAGGTTGTTTCTGAGGCTGTTTACTCATACTCCATGAAGTAAAGAGTGTGTGCACGTGCAGGGGAGGGACATGTCTTGCAGTTTACACTACCAGCAGGCTGAAAGAGAAAGGATAGAAGGAAAAGGAAGTACCAGAACAAGGGAAACGCTGTACAAATCAGCAATATGGGAGTCTGCAACCCACAACTGACCAATGAAAGCACTGAAATGATTCAGCTGACAGGTGGCTGCAGAGCTGAAGATGGGAGGACATGTAAAATAGAATTAAAGGGCAACAGCACAAAATAAAGGTGAAGTGAAGTAGAAATCACTACTATGGGAGTCTTGCAACTCAGAATGGGCCCTGGAAATATAATACAGCTGACAGGTAGCTGCAGAGCTGTAAATGGGAGAAGTTGCAAGTAAAAATCAATTAGAAAAAGGGCAACAGCAGAATAAAGGCATTCATCCACAAATCACCAGTAATGTTTCTAACACTCACAATGGCTAAATCCAAGCCATGAGCAAGGAAACTGGCAGCTGGAATGAATCAGAAACCGCCAATTTGACAAGCAGCAGCATATCACTATGAAGTATGGAAATATCCCCTCAATCTGCGTTTCCCCACAAACTCTGCACCTTTGGAGTGAACCTGGGAATTTTAACCGGCAAAATGCTAGGAGCTGCCATTGCTCTGCTGCATCAGTATGTGCTGGAGGCTGAGGGTGGTGAGGAGGATAAATCTGTCAACCACTGCAGACCCAGGAGGAGGAGGAGGACAGTGTTCAGACCCAGGGTGACCTATCAGGAGATACATGACCTGGAGATTGTACAGCGTTACAGGGTGGACAGGGACATACCTTAGCAAACTGTGGAGCTGTGCCAACTTCACCTCACATCCAGAATAAACAGAGGGGAACCCATCCCAGTGGATACTAAGGTATGTGTGTAGCCTTAAGAATACTAGCTACAGGTACTTTACAAAGACCTACTGGGGATATCACTGTGGTGTCACAGGCATCTGCATCCAGAGTACTCCATCAGTTCCTGGATGCCATGCTACCACATGTCCGTGAACACATCTACTTCCCCAACACCCTTGAGGAATTGACCAGCAATATGAGTCTCTTCCACCATGTAGCTGAATACCCGCAGGTACTGGATGCCATAGACTATATGCACATCCATATCAAAGCACCACCCGGTGAGCAGCGTAGGGTCTACATAAACCGCAAGGGCTCTTCATCAACTGCCAGGTCTTGTGCATTGCCCAGGGCATTATCATGAATGTGTGTGCTGGCAGCCCTGGAAACTATCATGACTCCCACATCTGGCATTCCTCACAGCTGTATCAGGGATTTGCCGGGGGGGGGGCATCCCATATGGCCATCTGGTGGGGGATGCTGGCTTTGCACTGGAGCTGTGGATGATGACACCCATCAGAAATGCACACACACCCATGCAAGAATGCCATAATGAGTCACACGCACAAACCAGGATCATTACAGAGCAGGTGTTTGAGATGCTCAAGTCACGGTTCCGCTGCCTGGACATATCTGGTAGAGCCTTGCAGTACTCTCCAGCCATATGTGCACACATGTTCATAGTATGTGCCATGCTACACAATATGATCCTGTGGAAACAGCTGCAACAGAAACAGGATGGGGAAGGGCCACACAGCCCCCGCCATTGCCAAGGTTCTCACAGGCACAGAGGGACTCAGATGAGGACCCCCCTGAGCCAGCCACTGTAGGCAGATGGCGGCGTATCCTGCATGCCCTGGCCTTGGCAAAGAGGCAATGCATAACACACACTGACACTATAGGCACCCAGGGAATTACACCTCTCTCCGACTCACACATACAGTCAAATGGATGCTAAACATGACACTACCTTTGCTTTACCATGTATAGGGAGTGTACTACATGCGTCTGACATAGTCAGCCCTCCAGCACTGTCCTCAGTACTGGCCCAGCAACAAGGTAAGTCACTCTTCCTATCAGTTAGTGAATGGAGTATTATGTTCTGATAGATTTATGTATGGTATGGATGCAAGTATGCAAGGGAATTGTGTGGCTGAATGGGATAGCAGCAGACGGCTATATGGGACAGTAGGAAATCCATAACAAATACTGGTGTCAACATATTAGGCAGTACTACACAAGGTGACAACTCCCACTGAAGTACATGTGGTGGCCCAGATAACTGTGGTTACACACATGGATGTCAGTGAGGGTCACATACCCACCACCAGCCTCACCCAGCAGGCCAGGTATAGATGATGATAAGGAAAGGCTGGGCTAAGGCCTCCAAATGATGGCAATGGTGACCAGCTCACCTCCAGACCTACACAGACAATACTACAACAGGTCTGGCAGTTGCATTTTAGTTCTGAAGGGTACGAAGTCTGAAACTGAAATTTATGCCATTACGTTCTAACATGCGTACTCTACTGATATGCCTCCTTTCTGCATGATAGGTCACAATACAATATGAAATGGAAGCCAACAGAGTAACTGAAATACCAGTACAGTCATTGCAAATGTTTACAGTCTTCAGGTGTGCATCCCCCAATTCCATGTAGAAATGCAGTAACATATAAGTTTGAGGAGTAATATCACTGGAGCACCGATTGCCAGAGCTGTCCCAATCTACAAGATAGATTGTGGCATGTGTACAATATGCAGAGGTCAGTTTGGTAAATTTGTTGTGTATTTAATATTGCCTGGAAGTGGTCCGCATGTAGGCCTGGATGGTTATGTGTCAGTGGCCTAGGTACAGTACTGTGGATGACAGGGCTGTGTTCCAAAAACTGCAGTGCCAACCACACTGGTTCACAGTTACACCCATGTCAGCAGTTGTACATACTCACTGTCCAGATGTCAATATCTGTCACTGTCAGTAAGCTGGATATGCCATGAATGGGGGGGGGGTCTCATACATAGAAACAGTACACAGGTGGAAGTACCCTATACAGAGTGCATATAAAATAACTGTCAACTGCACACAGCTTTGGAAGTATACATAGAGATTAGCATCACACTAGTCACCCCTCTAGTATGGAATACTGGTAGTCTGTCCAGTCATTGGCAGACCACAAAAGGCACAGTTATAAAGTAATGCAGGCTGCCCATGTCCACACACAAGGCAGCATAAGGGGACTGTCCCAGGTATATCTGTGAGTCAGGTGCCAGTAGCTTCCATATCACACATGCACTCAACTCACCCCACCAGCAGCCACAGGTTTATCACAGGTCACATCCTTGCTGTAGGGAATGAGTACAGCATGACCCCATCTCTGTATGGGAATATATACATGATGCTGCATGCTGAATAGGTGTTCCATGCAGGTGTGTCTCAGCTGTAAGCAGCAACCTGCCCACATCCGGACTCATGGATCAGTATGAATAGGAAGGATTGACAGGAACACCTCAACCACTTACCACTGTCACCCCAGGGTAATCCACTGGCTTGCAGCTTGGGAACGTATGAATGACAGAATGCACTGGCCTGCTACAGATGGCCTGCAGCACTCTCAAATGGCCTACAGTCCTCTAGCAAAGGCCCATGCCTCACCCATAGTGCCAGTGTATGGAATGTCACGGGTCCTAACAACCTAACCCAGTAAACAGAAAACAAATGCAAAGCCATGCTGACAAATGCCAGTAGCATGCCTCCCCCATGTTCTACTGCAAGAACTGTGGACCAGGCCATAAATACTACTGGGATAAAGGCCCACATATAGAGATACCTCTGTCATAGTCCTTTCATAATGTTAGGAAGAGGAGAGAATAACAGAGGGGGGAGTGTAGAAGCATGGATGTTATGGAGTTTGTGAAGTCTGAAACTCTGCCCATACTACCCCGACTGCAAACCCATGAATGAATAACCACACAACTGCTTGTAAACCACAATGTGAAGGTAAACTGACCAGATATACGAGTCCTGCCTCTGGATAACCTGTGTGTACATGTACAGCTGAGAGGTATGGTCCCAGCAGGATATGGCCATTCCGTTAAGTTGAGAAAAGCACAAGAAGGGGATTCCCAGCCAGCATACTACCAAGGTGCTGGAGCATTCACACAGAACCAGCAGTCTGTCGACTGTAACTACCCCTCCACAATGGCAGGAGTGTGCGAGAATATGTAGTCTGTGTCTCAGAATAATGGTCTCAGCTCCATTCATGTTGTTTTTCCCTGGTAAATAACTGTGAGCAAAAATGATATCTGTCAGTAGTTGATGACATGATCACAGTGTAAAACAGTACATATGTCAGAAAATCTGTGCTACAACCAACCATGTTACACAAGCAGCACAAACAGCAATATTTACACTATTCCCTGTATGTTACTGCCATTTTGTCTCCATATTGGCAACCTATCTACAAATATCCTGCAGAAACTGGTTACTAGGGGTAGCTGTAGCACACAAAACCTAGACTGGAGTACAACTCTCCCTGGAATGGATTCACACACAATGTAGAAGGTCATACTGGGCATGCTCCTACACTTAGAGAAATGAAGCACATGTCTGACAACACAGTGGACTATAGATATTTGTTATTCACAGATGTCTGTGCACACACACCAAATTGTATACCTTTTATACTTCACACACACACACACACACACACACACACACACACACACACACACACACACACACACATTGGATAGGAATACTCACACATATCTAAGGCTAACATAATGTCATATGTCAAAAGTACATACACAGAGACGTGGGGAAGAGAGACACAGTGACAGGAAGGATACCATTATGAGGCCTGTCCTACCCCAGTACACATCCCATTGGCCTATATCTCATGATGTGCTGATGTCATTCACTGTAGAAATTCCTTTTGTCAGCCCTCAGCCCTGTAGTGTCAGTGGTGCTTGTGATAACTGTAATACTATAGTACATATAAGTATTCATGAGCATTTGTAATCTCAGTCCTGTAAAATGTAAAGCTGTGTGTGTGTGTTTCTAGATGACTGAGTTTGAGGCCATTCGCACTCACTACACTCGCCTTACCCCTCCTTTAGCACGGCTGCTGATGTCACTCACCTGCAAAGATGCCTTTGGACAGCTCACCAACATATAAGGTCTGTGGCGCTTGTGATAACTGCGTAATACTATAGTGTTGTAAACTAGTTAGGTAGGAGTTCTAATCCTGATCCTGGCAACTGTGAAAATGTGTGTGTTTGTGTGTGAGTATGTGTGTCTTTGTAGAGACATGATTTTGAGTCCATTCTCGCTCACTACAGTTCCCTTACCCCTCCTTTAGCACTGCTGCTGATGTCATTCACCTTCAAAGATACCTTTGGACAGCTCTCCAACATATAAGCTCTGTGGCACTTGTGATAACTGCATGATACTGTAGTGCAAAACACTACTTAGGTAGAATTTCTTATCTCAGTTCTGGCAACAATTGTAAAAGTGTGTCTGTGTATGTGTGTGTGTGTGTGTGTGTGTATGTATGCATATCTGTATCTGTAGGTTGAAGTATTTTGTGTCCATACACAGCCAGTACATGTCAAAGTGTAATACTTTACAACGGCTGCTGATGTCACTCACCTTAGAGGTATGTTTGGATGTTGTTATACCCATAAGCTCTGTGGTGCATGCGATAAATGAGTAACACTGTAGTAGCAATACATAGATAGGTAGGGGTTCAAAACTCATTACTCGCAATTGTGTGTCTGTCATCAGTATCCTGTGTGGGTGTTGGTGTGATTGTGTAATAACAGGATCCATTGGGAGGTGGGTTTCGCTAAATTATTATATTGATGACCTGGCTTGGAACCATAGAGCCAGGGGGAGGGGGAGCCCCACCCACACTTTTACAGATGCCAGACCTGTCAGGGAAAAATTAATGAAGTGGAGTTTTCACGCTAACGTGGATTCACATGCAGAAGTTAAACTAACTAAACCAGCTGTTCTTGTTCTCTTATTGCTCTCTGTTAGAGGAGTTATGCTGCCGCTGTTTCGTTAGTGCAGCCAGAGTCATGCCGGTATGGAGAATTTTGTTCTTTTATTTGCAGGAGTTCTGCTGCTCGTGTATGTATGTGTGTGTGTGTGTGTGTGTGTGTGTGTGTGTGTGTGTGTGTGTGTGTGTGTGTGTGTAAAATGACCCAGTTAAGTATACCTGGTGGTTAGTGTTACTCAGGCTCAGACAAGAGCCTGAATTCTCTACCCATACCACCACTTGTGATTCAGGGAGTTGAGTCCATAACTCTCCATTGTTAAGATTTTCACAGAATATTTGGCTCATACTTTTGATTTGTTCCTCTTAAAATTTGTGTTTTTCTGGCAAATCTTTGAGAATTTAATTCACTAAATAATGATAGCTCTTTAAGTTTCAGTCTTCCTATCTTTCAGGAAACACATGGAAACACAAAACACTTTAGTTTAACAACTTTCCAAGATTATGCAAGCAATATTTAAAATATGTCCCTGGTTTTGTGCCTTTGCCCCCCAATAAATTTTGGCTTTTTCCAGATTTCTTGTGCTGCAAAATTGAGAGATTTAGTTGATCGTCAAGTGGATTTTACCAGGAGCTGAAAGCTTCGGGGGAAGAAAAGTTTAATGCTACTTATGCTAAGTTGTTTGCATTGTTAGTAGCACAACAGGTAGTGTACTTGCTTTTGATGCAGAAGGCTGTGGGTACTACTCCCACAGTATGCAGATAGATCACTGATACTGTACTGTGTTGTACTTTAATGGGAGTGGATACTGCAGTCCTATGAATGCCCTCCTTTGGAGGAGTTACCTAGTAACTATGAACCCGTTATGATTTTGCCATCCATTCCCTATTGCAAAATTACTAGCTTATCATTTTTTAATGTAGTACAGGCAATTTATTCTTCAAGGGCCACAGGTACTTTATTTGTAGATGAAACAATGAAATATAAAGTTGTTTGCTAGCAGCAACCTCTTCATTAGTTGCAGATCTTTTAAATGTGGAATTATTTAGATGCATACCTTTCAACCTCTTAGAATAAGAAATCAGGACAAAGCCATGAAAAAAAGTGGTACAAGTAGGGGCAATTTTTAAATATTCGTCTTACAAACTTAGAGAGTAGCTAGAATAATATGATTTGTATTAGCATGAATTTTCTGAAGGGTATGAAGTCTTAAACTCAAATGTCTTGTCATTATTTTCTAACTTCAATCTTTAATGATTTGCCACAATTTTATGAAAAAATGGACCAAAAATATAAATCAAATATCTGGACATTCTGCAAAAATCTGTACAGTTGAGAGGTATGTTTAGATGACTTACTTCTGCAGAGATTTTGCATATTTACTGATATTGGTGGATTGTAATGACAGAGGTTTGTGTGGCCATTTATGGTTGAAATTTTCTGAAATGGGTAGTTTTGTCATTATTGGTTCATACATTTTGTTTCATTGCTTACTAGAAGACTGTTTCAAACTAGAAATTTTAAACACATTCTAACAAGTGGTGCTATATTATACAAGCGATGTAATTTAATACAATCAGGTTAATACACTCAGGAAGGTGAATCAAAAAACGTATACATGTATGCTTGCTAACAGGATGCAGGAGATCAAAATAGAGGAAGAGACCAGTCACCAATGGTGTCCCCCATGGTTTGGTGCTGAGACTTTTTCTGTTTGGAAAATACATCTCAAAAGTAAAAGGAAATATCAAAAGGCTTTGTGCGACTAACTTTGAGATGATTGCAAGCTAGGAGCTGTGATTGAATCACCACATGACTTAGCCATCATGCAAGAAGGTTTGTCCCAAACAGTAACTGGTGCCAGAATCATGAATTGAAACTAAACTCCAAGAAATACATTATTGTATCCTTTGGGAAGTTATCTACTCCATGGAACTGCCAAACTGACATTGCCCCCTGAGAAATGATCCAGTTGTTTGGAATTTGGGAACTTGTGTGTACAGTGACCTAACTTTTGACCAACATGTGCCCAGAGTCATAAGAAAGTCTTTCTATATTACACAGCCTATAAACAAATTGATTGTGACTAGAGCTAGAGATGTTATTTTCCCCCTTTACAAAGCCCTCATTAGGTCAATTATTTTGTATAATGCCTACTTTGGCATGCATCTGTCCAGACCCATGCAACAATGGGAATACCCACAGAGATACCTTACTAAAAGGATACAAGTCCTAAACACTAGGTCTTGCGTGGACCAGCTCAAAGATTTATCACTATATTCAGTATCCTACAGAGTGCTTAGAGGTGACATGTCTGGCTTACAAGGCATCCTCTGACCTAATACAGATGGACCTACTGAACATCAGCAAGTCAAATGGCATCAGAAATACTCAGTCCAGGTATCTAAACTGAATGTTGTGAAGAGAGAGATAGATATATATCCAGAACAGACTATCCATTCAGGTAAAACAAAGCTCATCCCTGTCCATATTCAAATGCAACTTGGATCTAAGGATGGGTAATAGAAAATGTACTCCAGGATTGTCCCTTGTGCCACTAATGGATAAAGGCAGTTCTTAAATGCTGCATCCCTTACATGGATCCCCTCAAATATTCTATAGTGCAATCACATTTATTGTCACTAGGGCTAATATACAATTATCAGCCATGGGATAGGTAAGATCAATCAGGAAATGTTAATTCAAGCACCAAAATGGAAATTGGCTAAGCTTAAAATGTTCTCCAAGTGAACCTATGTTGTGGTAGTAAATAGTTTTAAAAAAATTGCACTTTTTAGATCACTAAGTGCCCCATCACCCACTGCCCCCCCCCCCCAGTTTTCAACAGCTTTTGGTGCCTCTGTGACCTGGTATATGTCACAGTGTCCACATTACAAGGCCAACAGTTGTCAAACACCGTAGAGGTAGGTGTAGACAATCTACAGCCCTAAATGTGTAGTGCCATGTGCAATGACTATGTGACAGTATGGAATAGTTAACAATATAGGCAACCCTTATAATATTCAGAGACCACTCTCCACCCAGGAATCATACACAAACACACTTGACTAGGCATCAACCACTATATCAGTAGTTCTCCTGCAAACCGCCTCACAGATAGTACCCACGGTGTCATTGCAGTGGACCCCATGTCAAACTGACAAACAGGCATGACTGGTGTCACACAGGGTACGGACATGTGTCCTCTCATGTTTGGGGTCTACCCTTATGAGGTGCAGGAGAACACAAATGCACTCTGGATGAAAATGTTAGCATACAACAGTAAGGTGGGTGGTAGCATTCCCAATCCATGTGATGTTGACACCATGCACAAAGGCCACTCTGACACCTGTGACTGTTGTCAGAACTCTGGACATTACCCCATGCCAAGAGATGTCGCCATTTCCTCTGGGAACACCATGGCACACATGAAGTCATACAATGGTGGCAGTCCACTGAACAGTGACGTAATTACAGAATGGGGAACACAGATTGACAGCACTGACATCAGAAAGTACACTGATGTGTTACATCTCCTGAGTGTGTGTTATCCAGTCAATAAAAGGACATGGTTACCCTGTACCATCCCTTCACCCCAATCACTGTGTACAGTGGCCTTTTTGCCATGTACTCCACTGGACACCTGCAATAACTGTAGAGTCTGCAAACATGCCACACAAAGAGAATACCATGCCTTATACAAATTCTCTGTATGGACAGATTCCACTAACTCCAGTGAATCCCTGTATCATACTGTCTACATAGGTGCAAACACTACCTCAAGTTACACAGCCATGTCACACCAAACTAGGTCAGGAATGCTACAGCTGAAGATAACAATCTGTCCACACAGCATTGCCCAGAGACCTCAAGCACAGTTCCACACTTCAAAGGATATGCTTGTGGGACAGGTGCACAACCCAGAAACTGTCCATGTTATGGAATATAAATCTTAAACATGTGAATCAGTGCACATCACTGGCCACTCACAAAAGAAATATTTAAGTAGTCAACCGAGGTCAAGGTTGTTGCATTCTCTACCGGCAGTCAGTATGAGCCAGTCCAGAGCATTGGAAATGATTAATCCCAGGAAGTGCTGGGCTACTTTCCCCAGGTGATGGAGGGATAGTTGAAGTTTCATACTATGTCAGTGTTACGTTGGACCATCATAGATGGTAGGGTGCTGAGGAATGTGCATTCACAGTCTAGAGACATAGATGTGGACCCATAGCAGGCTATGGTCTGGATTGCACTATTACCCCAAGCATTTATACCAGAAGTATCATCAATGCATTATGCGGGGATACTAGTCTGGAGGTGGTCTTATCCATAATGAATATGGAGACAACACCACTTGTGGAGGTGTGGTCCATTTTTGGGGTCTGACAGCTGTGGAATGCGTTATAGCCTGGTACTGCAGGGCTGCTGTCTGCTGCTGTGAACCACCCCTCCATTACAGCAGACATGTTAATGTCCTCCACTCTGAGTGCTTTGAGTGACTGCATCCTGACAGATGTCTATTGTTCAGCAGCATGACCCTCAGATTGCATACATGTCTAGCTGTCATGATGGTAATTATATTAGGAACACTGCCTGATAAGGCATTATAGGGGTGGCAAGACACTTAACCAGTACCTGGAAACCCAGCACTGACAGATGTAGGACATTTGTGGCAAGTCATTGAGTTCTGTCAATCATGTTATCCCAAGCAGAGAGATACTGGATCACCTGAGAATGACACAGAACACGCAAGCCAATGTTGCAGTCAATCATCTTTTAATAGTACTACAGCATTATTCTGGGTGATGGCGGTCTTCTGCTCAGGGCTACTGTCACACCTGCCTGGACCACATAATCAAAGAGTTCAACCGTGTCTCCTGTCATATAGTCCAGGGAGGGGTGTCCCAGGTCATTCACACCCACGTGGATATAGAGTGATACTCGTAGTTGTTGTGGAGTGCCATGACTGGCTGTGTCATGTGTTGTATGTTGGCATGTGATAGATATTTGGCTGTTACCTGCTCCATATTCAACTTATTGAGTGGGATATGTACATGACTCAGTATTCAGTTACCCATGAGCACTGTATTGTGCAAGGTGGTTAGCCTTAGGAGCTTAGGTTGAGTGACACACTGTGTAGGGTAAATGTGTCCCTTTGCATGTGCCATGTTGTGGTGTCTGAGTGGGCGTCTGTCTTGCTGGTCTGTGCTGTTTAGGTAAATGCCCATCGAGTGCCTCTGTCAAGGTGGGTGTGTGGCTTTTCACTGTATGTCATGGCTGTCAAAGTGGGTGTCATGGTGAGCTGTGTTCCACATGATGTGGTGCAGGTGTTGACCTTATCCTCTTGACCTGCTAGTCCAGTCTTTGCTGGAGAGTGCATATATCCACATTGGGTGATATATGGGTACTCCCACAGGTCTGAGTGTTTGGAGTTTAGAGAGGAGGGTTGTCTGTGTATATGAGGTAGTTGCAACAGTGCCTCAGAATGGACAAGTGCACCAGGGTAATGGGTGACAGCACAGAAAACTGTCCTGCAATCATGCTGGGAGAGGTGGACATGACTAGTAAGTACTGGGGCTACTTCTGTGATGAATGAGTACTGCTGACGGCTCTCAGGTGTGCCACACTTATTGATGTATTAACCTGGTGAAGTGCCAACCCATAATGCCATTTGAAGTGCAAGACCGAAAGAAGTATCACGATGTAAGGGTGGAACGGAAGGCAGACTTACTGCCACCTGTAATACTTTACCTCAGCTGTGCAGTTATCAGCACCATTGGCCATGTGAAAGTTCAGTAAGCTTTGTAGTGCATGCTGTAACTGTGTAACACTATAGTAGACATAACTAGATAGGCAGGAGTTCTAATCCCAGTACTGGCATGAGTGTGTGTGTGTGTGTGTGTGTGTGTGTGTGTGTGTGTGTGTGTGTGTGTGTGTGTGTGTGTGTGTGAGAGAGAGAGTCATGTACTGTGTGAGTGATACCATTTTGATTTGTGTACTGCCCTGTAATTGTCCCATCACCCTACTTTACTAGGCTTGCTGATGTCATTCACCTTAGAAGTTGCTTGGGATGAGGAAGCACCGTGGCGTGTCTGATAACTGCATAACACTGTAGTAGAGACAGGTAGGGGTTCTATTCTCAGTACTGGCAACTGTGTGTGTCCCCCTTTGGCCAAAGATCATAGCATCTTGATTGGTGTACCATCCATGCCTATTTACCACCTCCTGATGGCATTACCTTTTATAGTGTGGTAATGGCATCTGCCTCACATGCAGCATGTTACACCGTTGTGCAGGCCATTCCAGTCCTCTGTAGAGATATCTGTGGAATATCCAGATGTTTAGGTTCATAGGTGTGTACTAGGCTAATGACCCTGGAACCTTGACAAGACTAGCCAGTGGGTTACTTTGGCAGTGTGACACCTGACATTATTTCCCAGTACCTCTATGGAGAAAAACCACTGCAGTAATCCCTGGGGTGAATTCTCCATTTCCCATCCATTCAGTAAGATGCCTCTTGAAGAGGGCCAGTGAGGTGCTCTGTTTGACATGTATGGGACGTCTAGTCCATAGCATGGGCAGTCTCTGGGTTATGCACCCATCCCTCTGGCATGTTCTGTTAATTGTGGTAATGGGTTTGAGGTCTCTGGAACACGTGGTGCGGAGGGATTGGGATATCCTTGGATGTAGCATTTCTAACAGAGCTGGGTCAGACATGGCTTTGTAAGGCAAGCAGAGATTGCCTCTAAGTAGGCGATATGAGACAGAGAATAGTTGGAATGTTTTGAGTCTGTTCATATAGGAAAACTGTTTCAAGGCTAGGATCATCTTTGTGAGGTACGTTTGCGGCCTCTCCAGTTGTTGCAGGTGTCCATTGAAGTACATGCCAAATGGGTCATTGTACCCGATGATTGACCTAATGAGGGAAGGGTAGGGGAGACAGTGATTCCCTACTTCCTTGATGCAAAACCCTTAGTAATCAGATGTGTCACATAGAAGGACTGTCTGCCCACAGTGGCAATGTGGTGATCAAAAGAGAGGTTGCTGTCAACCTGTGTTCACAGATCTCTTATAATGCCTTCTATGTTCAGTGGACTACCATCGATGTGGTGATTTATGGGAACGGAGATGTTCCCAAAGGGGATGCTGACACATATTTGGCCATTGAGCTTTAGGCCATGCTTCTGACAGGATATGTTGGTCTCAGTGAGGCCTTTCTGCTGGATGTGAACATCACTTGGGTAGTTAATGCAACATGCAATCATCTGCAAACCTTGTCAACCCTTGTGATGGTCTGCACTTCAGAGAGGTAGATACCAAATAGGGGAGGGACCAGGACCGAACACTGTGGGACCCCACTTGTGACTGGTCATCGGTCTGACTTGGAGTCATCACACCTTGGGTCTGTCTGTGAGCCATTGTGCAACCCACCCAGTGATATAGGGGTTGATGCCTACCTTAGTGGATTTTCTATGATTCCAGAGTGGGGAATGGTATCAAAGGCCTTGGCCAGATCAAGGTAGGCTGTATGACCACCTTGACATCATCCACAGCTCTGGTGACTGACTCAAAGAAGGTGACCAGGTTGAGCAGGCATGATCTACCCTCCACAAAACCAAACTGTGTTGGATCCAGATTTTGGAGATCCCCTATATCCTTGTTTAGTAGGTCCATGATGATACGTTCCATAGCTTTGCATATCAGACTCATCAGGTTAATGGAATGATAGTTCCCAGGGTCTGTAGTCGTTCCTACTTTGTGGAGAGGGATGATTGTAGCAGTGCACCATTTGGTAGGGACAAAGCCTGAGGTGAGGCTCTGATTGAACAGGGCACACAGATGTGGTGCCAGGTTACTCTGTAGTCCATGTAGAACACAGCCAGGAATATTCCTAGGTCCCATAGAAGATGTATTCCTGGCCTTGGACAGTGCTATTTTAACCTGTGCAGCAGTAATACTGGGTGTCTGGCAATCTACTGGTATTGTGAGGTGAGGTGTTGGGGGGGGGGAGTGAGAGCGGTCAGGTTGGCACTGAATCTGTTGGTCAGTATATTGACAATATCTGTTGGCTTGGTATAGGAGGTACCATTGTGCAGTAGCTCAGAGAATATCTGGTTATTGGCTTGGGGATTATTCACATAACTATTGAAGGCCTTGTCTGTCTTTCATATCCACTGTAATTCTGTTTTCATAGCTAGCTTTAGAGGATTTTATGAGTGATCTCATCCTTTTGTTGAGGCCGATAAGAGAGTTGTTACAGTCTTGGGATTTCACCTTATTCCGCATCAGTTTATTTGTTCCGTTGTCGAGTTTGTGTATGGCAGGGGACCACCACATTGGCTTCCTGTTTTGGATGACAGCGTCTTGGTTCTATTGGTCATGGTGAGATCCATGCATATGTGTATGTGTTCATATAGTGCATTTATGTATGATCTGGTGGTCATACAACTATTTTACATTTGCATGGGTGCCGTGAACTTAGCCACCTCTATTTTAAGGAGCCCAAGGTTAGCTTTGGAGAAGTTTGTCATGGTGGTTACCTTTGCAGGGGGTGGGGGGTGGGGGGATATAGATTCCCAAGGTGATTAGTTTGTGGTTGGATCCATACCTCAGTATTTTGATGTGTGGACCAGACAAGGTCATATATGTCACCACGTACATCAGGGATAGTTGCATCCACCACCCTGAGTATTTGTGTGTTGTGGTGATCATTGTATGCCTGTGCATCCATGACTGCCTGGAACATGTGTCTGATGGCGCCTTCTGTGGCACTTGCAACAGTGGCGGCCTGATGAGCAGCGTTCCTGCTTCAAGCACCCCTGTCCATCCGCCTGTGTGGGACCTTGCCTGCACTCTGGCTATAATCAGCATTTACACTCATACCTGCCATAGTCACCACACTAGCCTGTTCAGTGCCATCACCTGTCCATCATCTGTGGCCACTGGTGATGGAGTATGTGTGGGCATTGTCACTGTGTGCACAAGAGTGGGATGCCAACTAATGGCATAGATTCAGCCCCTGACAACCCCACCTGTACCTCAGTATTTCTGTCATCATTGTCAGAGTCTGCAGAGATACTGACATTGTTTCATAAGGGGGGAACCCAGACCCCATCTCCACCTGTGAGAGGAAGACAACATATGTACATTAATACCTGCACTTTGATGTTGGCTGGTACACACACACACACACACACACACACACACACACACACACACACACACACACACACACACACACACACACACACACACACACACACACACTTACAGGTGAGGTGGCACAAATCTGTTAAACAGACCACACATTACCCACATGGTGACATGCATGACACACGGCTCTCAACATCATGCATTGCAGCCAGTTGTTTAACGTGCAACTGACAATATAGAGCTCTGGGATACTTGATTAGTGTTGGTATGTGATGGCCGTTCCCCAGAACAGACTGCAGCCATGTACACATCATTGCTGTTCACCTGTATAGCACAGTGGCAAGTATTACAGAACATACCTCACAACTGTACATATCCTCAGAGGGATGTGTAGAGGTCTGGCTCATGTGTCTGCTATATATCTCATAACCCATGTGTTTCTCTGTGACATACGTGGGGTGATCTGAGGAGTAACATCACTGATTAATGACATACATGTGCATGTCAGATCTGCAAATGAGCAGTGAATGTATGGTCACACAATCCCTGTTGCACCACCAGCCTTGTAAGCATACAGTGGATATAAGTGTACACAACCCTGTTAACATGCCATGTTCTTGTAATATAGATGATGAGACCACAATAATGCATTCAAATATGTCACGCACCTTCCATGTGACATATGACCTGTGCATTCCAATCTATAAACGTGTTACGTGTAAAATATGTTGACAGTGATATATACAATATGTTGATTGCATACATGTGCACACTCTTAAAATAAGTTGTTGAAGCACCTTGTAAGTGGCTTACAGCATTCACCCTTCTTGTGAAGGTGTCTATCAGCATGGCACATCTGACTTGGCATTATTTGGCCTCTCTTCCAAGCAAAGGTCACTCAACAAGCAAGGCAAACAGTGCAAGGGCAGCTCATGTGCACAGCCCTCATCAGGTCACACTGGGGTTTTCTATCTGGTGTAGGTCTAGGCTCTGGTTGGGCCAATCCATAGCCATGTTTGTGTTCAGGTGGAGTCATTCTTAAGTAGCTTTGGATGTATGCTGCAGTTCTTTGTCATGTTGAAAGCTGACACACCTCCTCATCCTCAGTGTTCTTGCAGATGCCAGATGGCTTTTGGGCAGAAGTGGGTGTTAGGAAATGTTCAGAATTCCCATCACCATGACTACAGACCCTGTTCTGTCTGTGGAAGGGCAGTCCCACAGCAGGCCACTGCCAACCAGTGTGATTCACCATGGGAATGTTGGTGTTCAGGTAATGAGAGGTGTTGCTTGTGCACCACACATACCTGTTCGTATTGTGGCTGTGGGGTCGATCCCTAGGCTCATTACACCATAACACATTTTCACACCTGATTTTGGGAGACATGATGTGCTGTATTGCAATATGTATCCACCTCTGGCTATTTTTGGTATGTGGAAATGCTTCCATCTTCTGACCTGACCCCGTAGGCCAGACGTATGCAGAATATGGAAGAGAGCTCTCTCAGGTAGTACAGAACACCAGTACTAGCAAGAGGTTCCTGCAACTCCCTCGGTGTTGCTGTATGTCCCCTGGCAACCTCCCTGGCCAGGTCTTGACATGTGTTGTCATCATTTTTGGAGGGACATCAGGTTCTTGTCAACAGCACTATCGTCCCATATTCACACCACCTTTTGACAACTGTCTCCACTATGTTCCATGGTGTATGTACTGCTGTGGTAATGTTGTTGTACCATACTCTTGACTGATAGCTTTCAAATATAAGATCCCTTTGCTGCTTTGTACGCTGTCTGCAAACCATGGCTGTTGCTGTTGCTTGCAGGCAACTGAGCCTATGTCATGAGTATCCCACTTGGACAGCAGACTGTTATTTGGTGTTAGAGTGCCTTTACTTGATGGCTGGTGTGTACCCAGACAGACTGTATGCTGTCAGTAAATCACAAGCTGCTGCAATAACATATTTGAAGGGTGTGCACACATATGCATCCAGCATATTGTGAGGTTTGTATACTCCATATTTCGTGGCCAACAGATTAATTGTTTGTACAGGGAATTGTTCATGTCATAGGTCACATTATAGGTTGGAAAAGATGAGTACTGACATATTGTGGTCTCAATTTGTATAGACATCACAAACACCTGGCATCTTAATAGGGGTGTGTACACTGTTTATATTCACTATGACAGTAATGTTTCACACATGTCCCTACCTTATGCCGTTTTTCCACCCATTGTGTTGCTCACTGTCCAGACGTCTTGCAGTGACAGGCCATGTGTTATGCTACAGGGATGATACATTCTCATGAGATAGGCCCCAGTGGTGACCACTGTGATGCAGTGCAGTTGACCCCAACACAGGTGAATGTGCACATAAAGCAATATGTCTATGAGTGACAGTTGTGTGCATGGTACACTGCATGGCCATCACATGCCTAGGGTATTGGCAAACCACAATAGTACAATTGCATACTCACCAGCTGCAGGCTGCCATCCTACATGCAGACAGGATGGATCTAGGTAGTTGTGTGAGGGGAGTATGGTCAGCAGACCCACAAGTGGCATTGGTACAGGATGGATGCACCATGTCTGCACATGTACAGTACAACCCTCAATACTACACAATTTGCTGTCCTTCACCATAGATGTGCACATCTGTGCATTAGAAAACCCCATCCACAACTGCAGTCTGACCAGACACATACATGTAGATACTCTACAATTGCAAGTATGTCTGCTACACTAGTCTAGTAATCTACACTGGGGCCTTACCTGTACACTCCTCGTCCATTGTCTGGGTACCAACCACCTCTAGTATGTGGGGGGTCTGTACTCTGATGCCCGGTCAACAGATGTAAATAAATAAATAAGTAAATACTGGGATGGGTGCCCCAAGGTGCCAGTGGGGCTGCAAGGCCAGACCCATGCCTGTGCATTCCCTGGCCATTGCAGCAGCCCTTTGCCAGGCATGGCGTATGAGGTCACTTTCTTGATGCCAGACCTGCTTGTATGTACATGCATGCAGGCCAACATCGTTTACCCTGTGGACAAGGTCATCCCACAGGCCAGTCCTCTCCTGCAGATGTTGCTGGCTCCAGCCAAACATTATGGCATGGTTGTGTAGTATGGCTTATATGATTATATTTTTCTGAGCCGCTGGGAAAGTTGACCTTTGCTTATGTGACATTGCACCTGGGAGACATAAGGGAGACGCATCACAGGACCTCATACATCTGTCAACCGTATGTACAGAACCTGTACATCTACATTGAATACCAGTAGCCACCACTCACAACCACACCATACCCCTGTAACGTATCAGCGCTGTATTTGCTTGCATTGCACTACTAGCCTTGAGGTGCCATATTCCCCTCAATTAGGCCTACTTAATTTCCTTCTCCTGTACTCCTCTTTCATGTCTGTGTCAAGGGATGACATTGGCTATCTTCGATGTGGTGTGGATGGTGCCATGCCTTGTTGTGACTACGGTGTGTAATGGAGCTGGGTGCACATGCCTGAAATCATGTAGGATCCAGACAGGGATGTTATCAGGTGCCATGGATACCTACATTTGTTGCCTTTCAGTAGGCAAATATGTACCTGCTCACTGGTGATGAAGGGAGGGGTGTGGGTGCTGTGCATATCCAGCTATAGTGCTGCTGAGCCAGGGGGAGATGTTTGCCCTAAACCTATCTGCAGCAAGTTGCCTACAGCTATACTGTGTGTATATGTGGCCTGATTGGCCACCATTATAGGGTGGGCTGGTTTGTGGCCTCAGAGACTGCAGACATGTGAACATGGCCTTGGTGGATGTGTCCAGTTTGTACTCATAGTTAGCCTTACAGTACTCCACCTGTGACCTTATATACTTGATCATAAAAAGGCTGACTTGATGCCAGGTTGGTGCGTGCTCCTGATTTGGCCTGTGCGGCCAGTCTAGGGACCAAGTCCGTGATTTGTGTATTGCTGCTGTCTACCACAAGCTTTCAGCCTACCTTGAGGGGGTTGATGTTGTCCTGTCGTGTATTGCTGAGGCCATAAAGCTATGTAGATGTCTACATAGTATTGTGTTATGGGCCTGGACACAGCTGCTAGTTCCACCATATGGGATGAACTTCTTGTGGGCCTTGCCCATTTACCTGGCCTTTGCGGGGGACATTACGGAGGTGTGAGGGCTACAGCTTCACAGACAGTAGGTTGAAATACCTCACAGGACAGGACATGTGGAGATAGCCCAGCAACATGGGGGACAAAGCTCCAGAGTTTGGTACAGCTTTTATGTTATTAGCGTTGTTATACACATGGGGGTTGCTACATTCACAGGGTTTGTCTGGACATGCATTTACTGGGTGACTTGACATCTGACAGTGATATGCCTCTGACATATCTCTCAACTGGCATGTTGTCCACAGACTGGCCAGATGTTTGCCTATTATGCTTGGTCTGTTCCTCGACCAACATCTGCTTTTGTGGGGTTGGTAGGATAATATGAGGATTGTAGTCCATATGTGTTGTCATCCATTGGTGTCCCACACATAATTTCCCTCAGGGATGTGATGTTACAACAACACATGTAACAGCAGCTACTGTCAGTTTGTAACACCATTATGCGTGATATATCCCTCTTTCCTGCCCCTGTCCTATATGTATGCCATGTGTTGCCCAGATGTCCTGCACTATGAGGTGCAGAGGTATGGTATATCATTAATTACCAACTGCTCACCAGTTAGCATGTCAATGACCTGGCAGACTCCTGGCCATGTATGCAGCAGTGGCCAGGGTTATGCGTCCACACCCTGGTAATTCTGTGGAAATCTGCACATATGACAGTGTGTCTGTCTGGCCATTGTGAACTGATTGCCAAAATTGTGTAGCAGTGTTGTGTGTGTATGTGTTTTAGGCTGGTTAGGGAGAGTAGCAGCTGTGAGTGCCATACATCCTTTACCTATCTGACTCTGCATGCTGCTACAGCTGCTGGTGGTCTATCAGGTCCGTAAGCTTGTAGGGGCTGACTGTGAAATGTAATTTAACACCTCTGGATTCCCAGTACACTGTGAATTGGGGCAGTATATATAGGGGTAATGTGTGAGTGGCAAACAGTATGTGGTTACTTTCACAGTATTATACTGTCGTGTTCACTTTGCTTGCTGGTATGTTGCTGTCACTGTGGTGCACTTGTTTGGGGGCATGCACTTTCACACCAGTGTCTGTGTCCTACTAGTATTACATCCCTGTACTGCCTGTTATATTCGCTAATGCATGTGTACAGCCCCAGAGCTGGACCTGGGTAGTGTTATGTCAGTCTGATTGTAGTCTGGACATTGCTCGGTAGCTTAGTGTAGTTTACCTACTGTTATGTTATGGACATCTATTCATGCGATGTGCAGCTTTCTGGCCAATACCTTACATCTGGTCCCCATCACTGTTATGTACTCCTGACACATCAGTGGGATGATGTAAGGATTAGGGTCACTACATTATACAGAGAACATGAAACCCAGACTTTTGATATTTGTGTCAGTATATGTTAGCAGTAACAGTATTTGTACAACAACTTTCTCAGCTTATCTACTCATATAATTTGGATATCTCTCTGTTGTCATGCCTTTGTCCCCCACTTTGTCTGGTTTGTTCCAGATTCATTGCACTAAAGGGCTCCGAGCATACCTCAACACTGCCAGGCTGTTTGCAGAATGTCCAGGTGTTTGGCTCAGTTCCACAGTTTATTTGTATTTGTCTGCTGAATTACTGTTATGATCCCCATGATTTATGTCAGTGAATAATGACATAACATGTCAGTTCCCAGCCACATATCCCCAGACTGCTGTGGTGAAATGCACCCTGTTGCTGTACAACTGTTTGGTTCTGACAGCTGTATTCTACATATGTCCCCCATTTTCCTCCCTTTGTACAGACGTTTTATACATGTTTCTTTCACTTAGACATTGATAGTTATGTTTGAGTTATGCACTGCATGTTTTGTAAATACACATATATATTTTTTCATATATCTATACACACACACACACACACACACATATATATATATATATATATATATATATATATATATATATTTATTCCTTCAGTCATATATTTATATGTGTATATGTATTTTAGGTATGTACGTTTCCATATATATGTCTATATGCAACACGTGATTGATTTTACATAGCTTTCTCATAGTTGTGGTATACCTCTATTGCATGATACTTTGGAAAAGCAACAGTGATTCATACAGCTCAAGTGGTGTACTGGTATGATGCTGTGACTCTAGTGTACAGTGTCCTGTGTCCAAGACTTGGAACTGACATTTTTTTCCCGTTAATATTAAATAACCAGTCTGCATGATATGTTCGGAAAAACATCATAAAATTCTACAGCTCGAATGGCTTAGTGGTTTGACTATGGTGTACGGGGTCCTGTGTTAAAGACTTGGGACTGACATTTTTATTTCCATTACTGTTAAATAACCAGACTACATGATATGTTAGGAAAAACATCATAACATTCTCAAGCTCAAATGGCTTAAGGGTTAAGTGCTTTGACTATGGTGTACGGGGTCCTTGGTTAAAGACTTGGGGCTGACATTTTTATTTCCATTAATGTTAAATAACCAGACTGCATGATATGTTAGGAAAAACATCATAAAATTCTACAGCTCGAATGGCTTAGTGCTTTGACTATGGTGTACGGGTCCTGGGTTAAAGACTTGTGACTGACATTTTTATTTCCATTAATGTTAAATTACCAGACTGCATGATATGTTAGGAAAAACATCATAAAATTCTACATCTCAAATGGCTTAGTGGTTAAGTATTTTGACTATGGTGCATGGGGTTCAAGACCTGCAAGGGCTGTTTATTTTATTGCTACACTTTAAACTTTACTGCAGAGGGGGAATAAAATAATAATAAAAAAATGTGTTTTAATTATTTTGCTAGGGGAATGGGCATTGCTTTCTGCACCACTATCTGTGGAACATTGATAAAATGACAGGCTTTGCATTTGCTTTAACTTGCGCACAGTCTGGAGAAAACATGACATGATAGGGGAACAAATAGGGACAGATTTTTAAATATTGCTCTTACACACTAGGGATACATGTATCTTCTTATGTGCTTTACTTTTCAACTTTTTTTTTTTATCCACGGACACTAACAGTAGTGTCCGCAGACGTACACTCTCACTGCTAATGACTTCCGTGCAGGGGGCGTGTATATTTTGAGAGCTCTGCTCTCAGACATACCCCCACTGTGCTCGTGCACAGATCTTTGTCCATGTAAGAGCTGAACAGCGCACTTTCATTAATATTCAAGGCGATCTGCTGCTCTACACGGATGCGGACCCTTCCGTGCAAGAATAACTTATTCTTGCACAGAAGCTTCGTGAATCCGCATGTCCATGTTTCAAGTTAATAATGCCAGTATTTTAAAAGTATCCCTGAAAATTTTTGGTTTTGTCCCAGATTCTGGTGTGATTTGTTCCTGATTGGCTGAGAGCTATGTACCTGGTGGCTACACTATTTGTAAGAATGAGTTTCATGGGCTTCCCATTTAGGTAGTGCATGGTCAGTTCTGTTTGTTCATGGGGTTGAAAACTGGTTCATCTGTGATTATTTCTGAAAGGGTGAACTATCCTTGGTTTATAAGAAATAGGCACAGACTCTAAGTGTTCTGGTAGAAATTAGTAGCTGAAGTTGAGGTGTAGTTTAGACCAAGTAAACTAGACTTTAATATGTAACTACATTTTTGTGAACCATGCATATATGCATAATAGCTTCTACTCAGTGTAAGATATTTTATGTGCACACTATACAGCGCATAGACTGCAGTTAATGCAATATAAGAATTAAGCTCCTTATGGCATTGTGGTTATTTTCCAGAAAAGTTCTTTCACTGTTAGTGGACTTGCATTCAGCTTTCATAATATTGGAGTAAAACCTTCCACTGTTGCAACTGGTGTGAGGAGTAGAAATAGATTGTCCCCCATTTAATACTGATACTAATTACGCTCAGAAAAAAAAAGTCACCAGGAGGCATATTGTGCTTGGTTCATTGGCCTCTAAAATATGTATCCTGTATAAATGGAAAGCCAATCTTCTTCCTTTAACAGGATTGGTGGGATTATTACTTAAAATTATTTATCTTTTTATAATAGCTATGAATACTGTAATGACCAGAGTTAATGTAATGTCCACACCCCCTTGATGGTGGGATGATAACTTTTTCTTTTTTCTTCTTCTCTTACTTACATATTTTCTGTTATTTTTATGGTTTATATTCATGGAAGTTCAAGGGGGAAAATGATTCTTAAAAGTTGAAGTACAATGTTGCTGTACCTTATTGGCCAAAATGGCACTGTGAACTGAGAAAAAAAGTTAAACAGGATACTTTTCTGTGGGGAGTTTGCCACTCTCACCTCAGTTTACAGGTAAACCCTACTCAGTGATTTTCATTCAGGGTTTTCAGGAATCATAGAGTTCCGCTAGCATCTAAAAAGGCTTCCTCCACAAATTTCTCTTGATGTTAAAAATAAGAGTAGCTTCCATAAGTGCAGGAACAATTGCATGTGTTATGATTTATCAATGTTCCCCATGTAAATGCAGAAGACCAAATTGGTATGTCTTTAGTTGCATTGTTGTAGTAAGAGGTAGTTTTTAATGTTTTGATAACTAAAGTGTTCATGTACTAAGTTTGATGTTAACACATTGGCATGTCAAACTGGCCAGAATTATTTCAGATTTGGAGGAGTTCTTTAGTGAATGTGTAGTATTACAGGAAATGTTGACTAGAAGAGGATATCCAGAACAATTTGTAGTTAACGTTATGGAGGAAGTGAAGAAGAAAAGATCAGAAGGGACATTCAGTACCCTTCTGGGTACTAGATTGCAGATTAGACAGACATGTCAATTAAATGAGGAGAGGGGTTTTAGAGAGCCTTGGTGTTGCCTTTCAGTATTGATTTTTATGACATCCGTAGTATTATTATTAAACATTGGAATGTGTTAAGCCTTGATTCAGAGGTTTGTACCTTGTTAGGTAAGATACCCACAGTTGTCTATAAGAAAGAGACTTCTTTTAAGGGAATGTTAGAGAGAGCCATCCTACAATCATGGAAGGGTGGCAGTTTTAAATGTAGGAGGTGCCCTCAGTGTAAATACATGATTGATCAGTAGCAGATAAAAAATAGGCATTTTGGTGTTATAAAACCCATGAAAAAGTACTTTTGTTATTCAAAAGGAGTAGTATATATGGCCCTCTGTCAATCATGTGACAGATTTTATGTGGGAAGACCAAAAGGTCCATTAAACAAATAATTTATCCACATATTTATGATATAAACAACAAAAATGACAAGAATGCCCTTTTCAAGCACATTAACGACCACCTGACCCATTAATTGAAATTCTGCATCATTGACCATGTAGATTTGGGGCAACAGGGAGATCCCTCTGATGATTTTTAGAGTTTAAAGAAATGAAATGGCAGGTTACAAACAATGCCAGTGAATTTCCTGGCTTGAATGATAAAATTTCTTTATGTCCTTTGTTAAAGCTTAAATCTGCATATTGTATTTAAAGACAGAGCAGTTGTTCTTGTACTTCAGTTTACAGAGAATTATATGTTTTTGTATATGTTTTTATCTACTAACATTTTAAGTTCTCTGTTAGGGATATGAAATACTAGGGGATGGGATTTGGTTGGTTATTGTTAACCTATAGAGTTGCAGGAGTGTGTACTTAAGTTTGTCAACTTGTGTTTTAACTCATTCTGATGAAGTCTGTTATACAGAGACAAAAGCGCTCAATAAAAGTTTTATATTATTGGTGCCTGTTGTGTCTTTGGTTTCCATCTCCACGTTCAAATAGTTACATTGTCATGTTAATAAGTAGCTCTATTTAAGATGTATTCTTTTTGAGTGAAATACTGAGCAGTAAAGTAGTGAAAGCTAAGAAAAGAGAAAAAATATCCCTTCAGCTTGTCAGATGATAATTTGGTTCTGCATGAGTTTATTTACAGCATGCCTGTGTTTTAATAAAGATTTTTGTCTAAAGAAATACACACAGTAATGTGCAAGTTGCATCAGTATAACTGATGAGATGGTAGTAGTGAGATTTAGACTGGCTGAATAAATCACCCCTGTCAATTGCTATGGCTGCTACAGTTGTAGTATTTTGGTGGATGTATAAAACAGTTTCTCCTTTTGTATATTTAAAAATGTTTTTATGTGTTTTATTCAACATATTGCTAGGCTGATACCTGTTTTCGATTCTGTGTTTTTATATTGTAGGCTTTTCAGCTGATTAAAGTTCTATCTGTGTTACTCAACTTTACTCTAGAAGAAGAAAACATGCTAAAGGAGACATTGGAATATAAGGTGAACAGAATTGGTGCTTTTAAGATGTGTTATTGTATACAACAATGTTGCTTAGTAAAACTACTGTTAAACTGCATAGCCAGTGGTACAGTATAATGTGTGCACATTTTCTTCTAAAAAGTCTTATTTTTGCAGTTATTTTGTTTGTTTTCTCTATCTTTATAGCAATATATCTTTTAGAGGAGCTTATGTCCAGTCATTTTCTCATTGACTGACTCAAACAGTACAGTAGCTACAGAAGTATCTTCATGAAGCTTCCATACCCTATGGCATAATTTCTATACTCAGTTTATACTGGTAAAGGTTGAACCTAATAATTGTAACCACTGTTACTATTATCAGACTAAGAAATGTGTACTTACTGTCGTCACTTTAAAAAAAATATTTAACCTAGCTTTTTAAGCATTTTCATTCATTACTTTATAAATTATGCTGTCATAATTTATAACATTTCACTTCACTTTATAAAGTTGCATATATTTTCTATTATTTTATTTTACTGCTGAGATTTTCTCCCTGGGCCTCCTCTGAAAAAGGGCAACTCACCCAGTCAGACAACCTTGTAAACAAATGTCCATAAATAAAAATGAATAAGCAGTAAATGTGATTTGTTTCTTAAATTATTTAGTGCCACATATGGATCATAAATACATACAGAGATGCTGAGAAATGAAAGCCTATGCTAGTGTTGTAACTAGTATTTATACATATGACTCTGCTGCTCCCTTACCTGTTCTTATGTTCTTGAACCCTGTCCAGTGATTCAGTTGCACCATTGTCTTTAGAATTGTGTTCCAGGGACCCACCATACTCTGTGGGAAGTAGTATTTTCTTGTGCAGTGTTGATTCTTTCTTCTTAATGCTGTTAAATATCTCTCTTCCCTCTTAACTCTCCAAACAGTACAGCATGCACATATAATGGTAAGAGCTCTGCTTGAAGCTCCTGTGTCTGTGGTTCAATCCTGACTTCCAGTCACTATCGTTGTGGAATTTGTATTTCTACACCACATCATTGCCATTTTGCTCTAGGTGCTACAGTTTCCTCCCATCTCTCAAGAACATACTGATTGATCAAATACACTAGATTGTCTAAATATGTATATTTTTTGTATTTACCCGTGCTTTTGTGGCCTGTGTAGTGGCTGAAAGGGGTTTGTGGAATGGCCTTCTTATTTGGTCAACAGATGATACAAAGTACATATGTATAAAACATTGCTTTCATTTTATCCATACCAGCTATCACTGTTTTTTAAACAGTGTTTTTAAATTTTCACATTATTAAACACTGACATAGCAGTACATACATGCATACAAATATTTCAAGCACAGGCATTAAAAGCTCTTCTAGCTTGCCAATATACCATAATACTTGTTCCCATAATAAGTGTCCAGGCCGTTCTTAAAAATATCTAAACTAGTACTTGCTTTAATGTAATTTGGTAGTCTGTTCCACGTATCAGCTACTCTGTCAGAGAACCAGTTAGTACACTTCTCATTCTTATAGAATCGTCTGCATAGGTTGGCTGATGATTCTCTTGTACTTTTTGATAACCCCAAACATTCCCAGAGGTAGTTGTTTCTAAATGCCCTATATTCTTGAATAAGAGCTCCTCTTAGATATCTATAAGAGACACTGTACAAGTTCAGATATTTTAGTCTTTCATAATAACTTAAAATTTCACATCCACGGATGCTGTTGGTATATTTATGCTGTACTGTTTCCAGTTTACTCATGCTTGTTTTCTTAAAGGGTTTCCATATTGTTATTCCATACTCAAGTTTGGGTCTAATGTAACTAGCAAACAATGACTTCATCATTTTTGATTTCCTAGACTTTATAAATCTTTTTATACAACCTATAGTTCACTAACTATCATTAACCAATTGGTTGATATGAATAGAAAAAGTCATAGCTGAATGTACCCATATACCCAGGTCCTTAAATAGGTCTACAGTTTCAATCGCTGTGTGCTGTATTAAATATTCACCTTTCAATTTATGTCTCCCAAATCTTGTATGCTTAGTTTTTGATGTATTTATCAGCATGGTATTCTCCTGTGCCCAAATGGTCAATTTAGTCAAGTTATTTTGCAGACATTCCTTATCTGTAACACATGTAATCAGTTTACCCAATTTCAGGTCATCTGCATATAGACAGTAGAACACCTCAGATGAAAACAGTTAGGTCTGAAAGATACAATCTGAACAAATAAGGGCCTAGGACAGAGCCCTGAGGAACATTCTGACTGTAACCAAGGATTTCACCTGTTCAGTTGCTTTATTATACTTGCTATGTCCTATTTGTAAGGCATGCAGCTATCCATCTTCTCAGGACTACATCAATACCTAGTTGTACTAATTTATTGATCAGTATTTTGTATATGACCCTGTCAAATGCTGAAGTTAAGTCTATATAAATTACATTACAGCACAATTTTTCATTCATAGCTACTATTATATTGTTATATAACATCATGTTACAGGTGGTAATAGATCTATTTTCAACATATGCATGCTGATATATAGTTTCAAGTCCCAACCTATCCAGTTCTGACAATAACTTATCCAGTATTACCTTCTGAATTATTTTTCCACAACATGAAATATAGACTTAAGGGTCTGTATGACTCTGGGTTTGTCCTACTCCCCTTTTCCCTTGGAGACAGGTTTAATAAGAGCATGTCTCCAATCCTGAGGAATCTCCCCATATTTATATGACCTAGTGAATAATAGATATAATGGTACCATAAGTTGTTGCTGAAGTGTTCTCAGGTCATTGTTACTAATTCCGAATCCTCCCTGTGGTTTGTTTGGATCCAATTTATGCAGTTCTTTTTCAATATAATCTAATTTTATTCCAGGATCTGGGGTTAAGTGGATGTCACTAGGACGACTTATTACCCCTTTTGTGGAGCCAAACTGTTTTGCATAAGATTTTATAAATATATCTATAATCTGTTTTGTCTGAGAATAAATTTTAGAGTCTGCAGTTTATCAATTTGTGTGTCTTTACTCCTGCCACATTTTATGTATCTATAAAAATGTTTCCTATTATGCTCAATATCTTTATATCAGTGTTCTTAAAATTTTCTTGATCTTGTCTCACACTATGCTTAAACTGTTTGTCCAGCTTGTTTATTTCAGCTTTCAAAGTTGTAGTTCAACTTCTCTTCCATTTCTTATATTTTTTTGTCGCATCTTAATCAGATATCTTGTTCATAGGCAAGTACTAGGCTATCTGCCCATAGGCATTTATAAGCCTAGCCACAGAGTGATGGTTTTCGCCTCCCCATTAGATTAGTAACCTGGGCCTCTGTCAACAGGTCTCCTGAAGTGAACCCAGGGTAGAGCTTATGATTACCCATCCACTCATCAAGATTTCTCTTGAAGAGGGTCAGAGAGGAGCTCTGTCGAATATGGATTGGGATTCTATTCTAGAGTGAGGGGAGTCGCTGGGACAGGAATCTATCCCTCCAGCATGTCCTGTTTATTGCTGTACATAGGTTCAAGTCGTGGAAATATATCCCCCTTGGTGTATGCTTAGATCCTGATGTTAAACATTTTTTGCACTCACAATTTCTCTTTCAAAACTTTCCACATTCCATCTGCAGTTTTTCCACTGAACACCTCACTTCATTTATTACAAAGTGATCGTTTTGATTACATATAATCTGTAATTAACCTTCTGTGTATTGGTTAAGATTTCAGTTTGGCAGAGTCATCTAGGAACAAGTTAACCTTTATAACCCCATGATCACATCAATGGTGGTAAAACTTGACTTTTGAAGTAACAGTAATTTCTTTAGGAACACAAACAATGTGTAGTATGTTCTGTCCCCTGGTTTTTAATTTTTACAATCTGAAGAAATTGTTGCTGTTGAATATACATTGTGAATAATTTCCTTACTAATGTTGAATCAATATTTTTCTAGTCTGTTTCTGGTAAATTTAAGTCCCCAGCTAATTTTATTCTTCCCTCCTGTGTTTCATGCAAGAAATGCATGAATTCCTTTAGGTCATCTGCACTTGACTTTGGTGGTCTATACACTCCAACAATTGTTATATGTTCCAGGGTTGTTTGTATTGTCACAGTTACACAGTCTGTAGTATTGGTGTTATCACTGAACATGTAATAATCACAGGTCTCATAATTATCTTTAATCCCTAGCATAACACCTCCACCTGATTTTTTGTTAGAATGTCTGTTAGAGTAAAATCATTTATACCCTGGCAGAGCTGGTTTCCAGTCACTGTTCTTTAACCATGTTTCACAAACAATAACGGAATCAATCTTGTGGGAACATAGCAAATTTTCCAATAAAAAAACTTTATTATTAATACTCCTACCATTAACAACCATCAGAGATGCATCAAATGTTGCTATCTGTGAACTGTTAAATTTTCTACCTGACAAAAATCCTACCTAGTGTTTGTCAAGTACTGCAAAATATTTGCTTCAAAAATTCTCTTCCCTGATCTTGACAAATGTACGCCATCCTGTCTGAACATGTGTGCCCAAAAACTAGGCTTGGATTCTGTACACATTTCCATTTTTTTAAAACAGGACATTTTGTCCATGTAGGTATTTACCCAAAAAATCCTTTCATTCACAGTGACTTGACTATCCTTTCTATAGGTGATTTGTGAAAAATACGTCCTAACACCAGTACAAGTATCTAAGAGGGCTGTCAGTTCCCTACTAACAGTCAGAGAATCCTTACAGAGATGACATAATTTATACCAACATGAATAAAAACTAGTCAATTTTTCCTTACATTAAGGTGTTCCAATGCTTGTCTCACATCTTCTGTTTTTGCTCTTGGCAAGCATAACTCTATTCAATGTTCATTATCTTCTCTGCAAATATAAGTATCACTTCCTCTAATAATTGAATCTCCAATTACAAGAATATCTTTGCTGGTCAGCTCTGAAGCACATACATTAGTAAAACAAAAACAAACCATAGTAACGTTTTTCATTATTTTCATGCATTATACACATTTTCTTATTAACAATTATGATTCATTACAAAACTTCGTAAATAGCTCAATTCCTATATTCCTTTAAGCTTCACTACTACTAAGCATTATTCTGTATGTGCTGTTCTCACAAATTCCATTTATTTCTATGTAATTTGCTCTTTCCCTTTTCTAAAGATCCCACCACCAATTCTTTTATCTCCTTTACAAATGTCAGTAATTCAGTTGTTGGTTTAGATTTTGGTTTCCATTTTCAAGTAATTGCTTTTTCTAGCAGCCAGTAGCATTAAACTAATTAAGTCTTTACTCTGTCTGGATGATTCAGATCTTGTATCACATTTGCTTCATCTACATTTCTGACAAATTACTGTGTAGTGATTTTTTTTTCTAATCTGCTAACTAGTTACATTCCCCATAAACATGTTCCCATTTACCACTCTCTTTTCTGTCATACCTCAACATTTGCTATCTACCCAAGGAAAAATTATCTGAAGTCTGCTTGGGGTATAAAAAATACTTACTTGTATACTCGTCTTTACCCCGAGGCAGTAATCAAAGAGCCCCAATCCTCACCACTGACACCAGTGAGAGGCGGTCACTAAGAACATGAATTGATTTTATGCAGTATTTCAACTGCAGCTGTCTGCATCAAGCACAGTTTCCCTCTAGAGCACACAGGGAGCATGCTGTACTGGGCTGGACTCTGTCTCTTCAGATCCCAAACAAGACTCATTTGGAGCACTGTGTCCCAGTTCCAAGTATCTGACACACACACACTTGAATATCTGATTTTACACACACACACACACACACACACACACACACACACACACACACAAACACACCCCTGGAAAAGGCTGACACAGGTTAACCAGCTGTGTCTTCCCTCTCCAGATTACAAAGTGAATTGCTGCCACCAGTCAAATACTCTAAGGCTCTGACAAAGGGTAACCAAGTATACTGTGTCAAATTAACAGTGATATAAATGGTAGAGTGTTACTGAAGCAGTAAGGCTTAGTTGAGTGGCCATAGTGTCACTAAAATAAGCACAAGTACTCTGAAGTTGTTTAAAGTATTCACTAAAACACCAGCCACAATGAAAAGGTATAAAATATTTAGTAATGTATAATAAAATAGAAAACAGGAGAGTACTTATTTGGTTACAGTAAACATCAGAGTTTTTAGTAACAGGAAATGTAAAAATAACACAGTTGGATAGAATCTCACAGATGCAGAAAAAAGAAAATAATACTAAACAAATCTCACTGTATTATTCCTAACTGGACTAAAGAGAAACTGGTCCTACTTAACTTACTTAGTATCCCAAGTCAAGATGTACCGCTGTGATGCTCTCTTTCACAAGTCAAGATGAGATACTACACACTGACTGCACTGTACAACTAACAACTGAACTGTGATAACTGACAGAGGTCTTTTATATCAAATTGCAAAGAAAAATAAAAACAAAATGCTGCTGCTAGAGTTCCTCCTTCGGCTGGTTATAGAATGACATCACATCTAGTCACCTGACTCTGTCACAGTATACATTCAGAACTCTGTTAAGATCGTGGGGTCTTTGTTAAAATCGCAAAGAGGCGTTACATCGAACGCATCTGTAGTGACACATAAAGAGCTAAGTCTGAAAATAGCAAAGGCTCAGGCCAGTGATTTTTTTTCCCAGGGGAAAAAGTCACTTGGCCTGAACCGTAGCATTGCCCTTTACCCCACTGTAGTGTGATCTTGGAGTTGGTATATTTAGTTAGGTGGGTGTGGGGGGGGATGAAGACCCCCACTTAGTTATGTTTTAAATAGTGTGTGTGTATGTGTGTGTGTTTGGTACTAGCAATTTCTTTCCCAGGAAAATAAATCACTGTTTTGACCATTTGCAGTTTAGTGGGTTCGATGTAACGCCTCTTCGCGATTTTAATATAGACCCAAGATCCTGTTGCAGCATTTTTAACATAAGCAACTGTTACACATACATTTTTTATATAAGCATCTGTACAAATCAATATGATAGTCAAGTGACATATTATTTACAAAACTTCAGCCAGCCATGCTGGCATATGCAACACATGCACTGTCTTGCATCTCCTGGTACAGCTGGCAATACCTCACAACATCACATCTCTCCCACACTCTTTGAAGACTCAAGCTAGTTTTTCAAGTGACCCTTGAAAATTTTGCTTGAGAGAAACTGGCCTGTCTGTGAACACATTAACCTATACCCTGCCTTGAGCATCCATCTGTATTGGCATTGCTGTATTCTGGACTGGCTAATGCAAGGGGTCCTCTCAAACTCCCTTTGAGCTTTTGGAATGGCTGATGGCAGACTGGTGTCTACAGTATTTTATCTGGCTTGTTTTTTCCTTGTCAGGTCTGTGAGATGAGCAGCTATTGTACTATAATTGGGAACAAACTTTCTGTAGTACCTCGCTTTCCCCAAGAATGCTCTCACTAGCTTTTTGTTAACAGGGGCAGTCCATGTCTGAATAGCTTTCACCTTAGTAGGTTCTGACCTAATCTTACCAATCCCAAATCCTGTGTTCTAGGTAGTAGACCTCTGTCATACCCACCTGACACTTACTGGGCTTAATGGTCAACCCTGCCCTTTTCAGTCTGCCTGGGACCTCCCTGACATGCTGAGGCGTCATTATGTTACATAGTACAGTTTGTGCCCCTGCCTTCTGCCAAGCAGGTTTATCGTATAATTAATGTCACTGGCCTTCCTTACTATTTTGAAGGGTCCCTCCCAAGCTGCCTGCAGCTTATTGTGTCTGACAGGAAGGAGCACCATAATCTGCTGTCCCACAACATACTCTCGTGCTCCAGCGTTCCTGTCATATAAGACCTTTTCTGCTGTTGGGCTACTGCCAGGTTCTCCTGTGCCAAGCCCATGAGCTCCCTAAGCCTTGTCTTGAGGTTTAAGACATATGCCACAGCAGACTTCTTGTGGGATTCACACTCACCCTCCCACTGATGACAAATCAAATATGAAGGCCTGCTTACCCTATGCCCATAAAGAAACTCATAGGGTAAAAAAACTGTGGATTCCTGTGGTACCTCTCTGTATTCAAACAGTAGATGGAGCAAATGTTTGTCCCATTCTCTCCTAAACTGGTCTGCAAATACCCTGTAGCATGGTCTTTAGTGTAGAGTTTAACCTCTCCACAAAACCATTAGTCTGGGGATGGTAGCAGGTCTGATGTAAAATTGGAACCATTATCAGTCAGTATTTCTTTTGGGAATACCCAGCTGAAAATCTTTTAACAAAGCATTTTCCACCTTCTTTGCCTCTATGAAGGACAGAGCCACTGCCTCAGGGTATCTGGTAGCATAATCTACTATTTTTTATTTATTTATTTATTTTACATTTGTTTACCGGGATAGTCCGACTGGATACATGTTCATTTTCAGCGGAGGCCCGGGGAGAAAAGCTCCAAATAGACAAACTTACATAGATTACATGAGAAGTTGGATAACATTAGAAAATATAAAACAAAGTGATTATGTACAATGGCTTAGTAGTGTTCCCTAGTAGTACCACCAGGATATACTTCTTCCCTGTGGAACTTGAGGTACTCAGAGGCCCCACAATATCCATAGCCACCCTTTGAAACAGCTCCTCAATCACAGGCAAAAGCATCAACATAGCTTTGGCCTTGCTTCCTGCCTTGCTTACCTTTTGACACTGCTCACAGGTCCTACAGTACCCTGTTACAACCCTTGCCATCCCAGGCCAATAGAAATTCTGTATAATGTGACTTTTGGTATGCTTTATACCCATATGACTTGTAAAAGGAGTGTCATGAGCTATGGGTAGAAGTGCCAGATGGTAGACTTTGGGCACTACTACCTGCTGTATTACCTCACTCTCTAGCCCTCCCTCAGGGGTTCACTGTCTGTACAGTAACCCTTTGTTCCAGTATACAGACTCCCATTTTCCTTGAGCATCAGGTGCCTCTTTAGCTACCTCCCTCAGGCCTCATAAAGTAGGACCTGAAAGTTGAGTCTGTCTCAACTCTAGCTTTGTAACTCCTCCTAGTTCCCCTTCCACAGGAAGCCTAGTGTCTTCTGACAGTGGTGCCTCACTGACAACCTGGGTGCTTCCACTCACCTCTGTCCTTGCAGTCACCTTGACCAAGGGCATATCAGTACCTACCAGCAGCTGTGGTTCACTTTCAGGTTCACTGCTACAAGGTAGCTCCCTCCCTGAAATAACCACATCACCAGCCTCATCATCAGGCATGTGGTCTGTCTGAGTACCCCCAAGGCTACCAGCCTTACTTGCCTAACTCCAAGCCTGACTGCGTGTAACTGCATGAACACAAGGTACTGCATTATCAAAATTATCCCCTATTAAGACATCTGCAGGGATATCCACAAAAGCACCTACCTGCTTGTTCCTTTTTCCACCCTCCCAGTCAAGGTGAACCCTGACCAAAGGTATTTGGAATGGGGTCCCTCCTAAATCTGTGACTGGTGTGGGCTGCCCAAGCAAGTATTGCTCTTTTTAGCCACTACAGGCTTCACAGTAGTTGTTTCAGAGGCTCTCTCTCTGTCTTAGCCATGGCCTGTCTTCAATCCACTAAGATAGGATACAAACTCCGGTGATAGTTTGGTACTTCTGTTTCCAGACAACTTAACACTGGCATGCTGTTATTCCCACTTGCTACCTGCCTCAACTTTTGTTCCCTGTCTTGCTTTAGTGGACATTTGTATGCTACATGGCCCCTCTGGTAACCTTTAAAACATCTAACCATTGATCCTGGTCATGTACAGCACTGGGTATCCCTTTCTTATGTAGTGATGCCCTGCTTGCTAAGTAGAGATCCCCTTTTCTTCCCACCTCATCTGCAGAATTGCATTCTCGGTCTGCCAACCAGATTCTCGTGTCCTGAGGCAAAGTGTTAAGGGCTTGTTCCCTCACCAAAAGGTCTGCCAGCCTTTCACAAGTGATCTATCACCCACTCACCCACCTATGAAAGTAAGTGTTTAACTCAGCAATATAATCACGTACACTTTTATGTGCCTTGCATCTATGCTTACGAAACATTTTTTCTGTAAGCTTCAGGTGTTAACTTATAACAGCTCAATAAACATTGTTTTACTTTTTCATAAATTAGTAGACAGTTTAGAAACAGCAGTTACAGCTTTATCATGGAGTAAGGGGATCAGGAACTGTACCCAGAGCTCTTGATCAACATTATACCGTTTACGTACTCATTCAAGTATATGAATAAAACAATCAAAGTAACTCCTGTCTGCAAATTGTGGAGGAAACTTGCTGAAATTTATTGCTTCTGGGGTCCAGTTATTCCCTTCCCCATTATCTCCATGACTCTAATGAAGAGTCAATATCTCCCACTTGTGTTGAAGCTGCTTCTCCTTTTCTTCAGTCTCCAAATGCTGCTGTTATCTGATTCTAATTCCAAATGCTGCAGTGTTTCTTTGGTCTCCAAACATTTGGCTGCCAATTCAATTGTCTTCAACTCCAGATGGAGTTTTAAGTCCTCTGAGGAAAAGGTGAACTGTCCAGTTTTCAGATGCTGCACATCTCCATCACCAGACTGGTTGTTATCCTGGCCACTGGTCCACACTGCAGCTTCAGTAAAGGCTGAAATCCTGTCCTCTTTAGTCAGGTTGGCATGCACCAGTCCTTTGACTGCGCACATCTTGACCAAGTAGTTATTTGTCAGCTTCCTATAATCCACTGCTAACATCGTTTCTTACTTTCATTGACTAAACTAACAAAAGGAAATAAAACTGTTGTGAAACTGAAACTGTGAATGTTTATCTTGTGGCTGTTGAGAGTACACACACCTTCAGTGACAACTGCTTACAAGCTATTG